>NC_064867.1:32194613-32794613 GCF_024139225.1 Suncus etruscus | reverse complement strand
TTGAGGGACTATATGGGATGCCCGGAATCGAACCCAGGTCTGTCCTGGGTCGGCTAAGTGCAAGGCAAACGCTCTACCGCTGTGCTATCTCTCTGGCCCCCATTTTTCAGTTTTAGTTTTGTTTTTGGGTCTCACCTGACAGTGCTCAGGACTTACTCCTGACTTATGCTCAGGAATTACTCCTGGCAAAGGCTTAGAAGACCATATGACAATGGTCTCAAACTCGCAGTCCTCCGTCTAACATGTTGTGGCCCGTGGCAGGCCTTCAAATATCGCAGTATTTGCGATTATTCGCTTACTGAATAATCCCAATAAAAATCGCATTAGTAAGAAAAAAATCGCATTAAACATTCGCATACCCGGAGCAGTTCCATTCAGGGTATGCAAATGTTTAATGCGATTTTTTGCTATATTTTTTTTTTTTTTTTTGGGCCACACCCGGTAACGCTCAGGGGTTACTCCTGGCTATGCGCTCAGAAGTCGCTCCTGGCTTGGGGGACCATATGGGACGCCGGGGGATCGAACCGCGGTCCGTCTCCTAGGCTAGCGCAGGTAAGGCAGGCACCTTACCTCCAGCGCCACCGCCCGGCCCCTTTTTGCTATATTTTTCTTACTAATGCGATTTTTTATTGCGAATATTCGGTAAGCGAATAATCGCGAATACTTTGCGCCTAGCGTAGACATCATTTTTGCTGCTCCTGCCCGCTGTCCCTTATTTTTTTTTGAAAAATCCCTTATGCGGCCCTGCCTCACCCCGACTTTGCCTCCTGCGGCCTCCAGGTAAATTGAGTTTGAGACCCCTGCCATAAGGGATGTCGGGGATCAAATTCAGGTCGGCCACATGCAAAACCAGGACCCTCCCTGCTGTACTGTCACTCTGACCCCCCCTATGAATGTTAACTTAGAATGTTGAACATTTTTTGCTATTTGATAGTGAATAACTTATTTTGTTTGTTTTATTATATCTTTGGGTTTTTTTTTTTTTGAGACCTCCCACGAGTGTTCCTGGGGTTGGGAGCTCCCAACTGTCCTCCATCAACTGAGCCAGTGGCTCATTATGAAAGTCTCTGGATGTGGTACTTCTCATCTCCGGCCACCCTGCAATTCTTGGGGGGACTACTCGAGGTGCCCCTGGCCGTACTTGAAGATCATGAAGTTCTGGGGATTAAATGGGGTTGGGCACATGATCTTTCTGGCCCCATTTATTTATTTTTTGGTTTGTTTTTGCTATTATTGTGAGGGTAACACTAGGCAGTGTTAAGAATGGGTACCAGGGGGCCGGAGAGATAGCATGGAGGTAAGGCATTTGCCTTGCATGCAGAAGGATGGTGGTTTGAATCCCGGCATCCCATATGGTCCCCCGAGCCTGCCAGGAGTGATTTCTGAGCATAGAGCCAGGAGGAACCCATGAGCGCTGCCGGGTGTGACCCCCCCCCAAATAAAAAAGAGGGCTAGAAAGATAGTCTAGTGAGGAATGTGCTTGCCTTGCACACACCTGACCCAAGTTCAATTCTCTCTCTTTTTTTTTTTTTCGGGCCACACCCGTTTGATGCTCAGGGGTTACTCCTGGCTAAGTGCTCAGAAATTGCCCCTGGCTTAGGGGGACCATATGGGAAGCTGGGGGATCGAACCACGGTCCTGATTCTTGGCTAGCGCTTGCACCACTTCGCCGGCCCCATCCAAATTCAGTTCTCATCATCCCATATAGTGGGAAATAAATTCCTGAGCACTATCAGGAGTGATTCATGAGTGCAGAGCCAGGAGTGACCTCTGAGCATCACTGGGGGTGGCCACAAAAACAAGCAAAAATGTGCACCTACTCATTGGACTATCTATCTACCACCAGAAGTAAATTGTTCCCGGGTCTTTCTTTTTTTTTTTTTTTTTGGTTTTTGGGCCACACCCGGCGGTGCTCAGGGGTTACTCCTGGCTGTCTGCTCAGAAATAGCTCCTGGCAGGCACGGGGGACCATATGGGACACCGGGACTCGAACCAACCACCTTTGGTCCTGGATCGGCTGCTTGCAAGGCAAACGCCGCTGTGCTATCTCTCCCGGCCCCTCCCGGGTCTTTCTTATTCAGGGCAGGAAAAAAATAAATGTATGGACCAGACCGGTATTGGGTGTCACGAATCTAAATTTCTGTTCATCTATCTAAGCAAAGAAGCCATGCCCCATGATCCATTACAACTGGGCTACAACTGGCCTATTTTCCAGATGCACTGTTTGCTGCTGCATATGTCTGGGTTTTGTATGGCTGCCATCAGGGCATGAAACAGGGGTGTACAGAAGGCGCCCCCTGAATCTTTTACATAAAATTTTCTTTGTCCCATTTTGCATATGAGAAAACTGAGGCTAGGGAGTTCTAATGAGAGTTTATCTCTGTGGTGTGAAACTCTGCTTTGTTTGACTCACTAGTGTTTGCCATTTAACCCCACAGGCTCTTCAGCCAGCAGCTGTAATTAGCTGAATTTCTGAAAGTGAACAACAGGTCCAATTATCAGCTACATGGATGCACATTATGTGTTTGGCTGGTTTGCTTTCACTTTGAAGCTTTCCTACCAATTTAAATTTGGGGATCAGAAGGGCCCCAGTCTGTATTCTATTTTTAATTTCTTTGTTTGTTTGTTTGTTTGTTTGTTGGGTCATACCAGGCTGTGCTTAACTCCTGGCTGTTTTCCAGGTTCAGGGGACTATATATGTTGCCAGGGTTTGAATCCAAGTCAGCTGTAAGCAAGACAAGCTCCCTACCTGTTATACAAGCTCTATAACCCCATAGAACTTTTTTTTTTTTTAATAGTGGGTATTCAGGGCTTATTCCTGCTTCTGTATACAGGGATCATTCCTGGGAGGACTTTGGGAATAATATAGGGTTCTGGGGATCAAACCTGGGACAGCCATATGCAAGGCAGATGCCCTGCCTGCTATACTATCTCTCCAGCTCAAATTTCTGTTATTTTTGTTTTGTTTTGTTTTGGTTTGGTTTTGGAGCTATACCTGTGTTGCTCAGGGGTTATTTCTGGCTTTCCACTTAGAAATTATTCCTGACAGTGCTCAGGGAACCATATGGAATATTGAGGATCAAACCTGGGTCAGTTGTGTAAGGCAAGTGCCCTATCTGCTGGAGGGCATCACAACATTATACCCCCTCACCAAATCTCTCTCTTTTATTTGGGGGGGGGCTACACCCAGTGATGCTAAGGGATTGCTCCTGGGGGTCGGAGTAGTGGTGCAGAGTGGTAAGGCGTCTGCCTTGCTGCTTAGGACGGACCACGGTTTGATTCCCTGACATCCCATATGGTCTCTCAAGCCAGGAGCGATTTCTGAGCACATAGCCAGGAGTAACCCCTGAGAGTCACTGGGTGTGGCCCCCCCCCACCAAAAAAAAGGAAATCGCTATTACTCTGGCCCCTCACCAAATCTCTTGAGTGGGAAATGAAACTCTACTGAGAAAGTATTGGTAGGTGGGTTTTTTTTTGTTTGTGTTTGTTTGTTTTGGGGCCACACCCAGCGGCACTCAGGTTACTCTTAGCTCTTCCTTCAGAAATAGCTCCTGGCAGGCTCAGGAGACTATATGGGATGCCAGGGATCAAACCTGGGTCAGCTGCTTGCAAGGTAAACACCCTACTTGCTGTGTTATTGCTCCTGCCCTAGTTGGTTAGTCTTTCTCTCTGGTAGTTGGTAGATAAGCTGCAATTCCTAGCTTTTTGCTAGGATGTTTCCTCTCTTGCTTTTTACAGGATTATGATGGGGGAAAATAGAATATTGCGGGGGAAATTGCCATCCCAAGATAAACTGGTCCCTCACATGCAGAGCTAGGCAGCGGACCCTTGTGGCTAGCGAGTGTCCTCTCTCACAGAGGAAGCAGCCTTAAGATTGCTTAAGTGCCATTCTCTGTGTCATTTTGCAGGTCTCAGTGGCTCACGAAACTGAGAGGAAATGACAGTAGTAGTTGGAACTGCCATGCTTGCTCATGTCTGAAAGGACCCTCGAGAAATGGCCCCAAGGAGCACACAGTAAACTCATACTGAATGAAGAAGAAATCACACCTTTACAGAGCACATGACAAATATGAGAGTCTATGTTGGCAATTAGATAAAATGTGTTAGAGATTTGAAAAATATATGGGCGGGGGGGGCCAGAGTGATAGGACAGCAGACAGCAGGATGGGCATTTGTCTTGCACACAGTCGTCCTGTCCTGGGTTTGAGCCCCAGCATCCCATATGGTCCCTAGAGTCCCACCAGGAGCAAATTCTGATTACAGAGCTAGGAGGAGTGAGCACAGCCAGGTGTGGCCTAACAAAAACAAAAACACACAAAAATATAAACAAACGGGCCGAAGTGATAGCACAGTAGTAGGTGTTTGCCTTGGATGCAGTCTACCCAGGACTGACTCCAGTTCAATCCCTCGCATCCCAGATAGTCTCCCAAGACTTCCAGGAGCGATTTCTGAGCCCAGAGGCAGGAATAAGCCCTAAATGCCACCAGGTGTGACCCAAAAACAACAATAACAATAAAATAAGATAAGCAAACAAATACACTTACTTTCTGACCCAACAATTCCTGTTTTCATTTTTTTTTATTTAAAGAAAATGCATCACATAGTTGACATAACTGATCATTTGTTTCAAGATAAGGAAAAACAAAGTGATTGAAAATAAAAAAGAAAAACAAAAAAATTAAATGGAAGAGAAGAAAAAGGAAAAAAATGTTCAGTAGCAAGTATATTTGTGAAAATTAATGTATCTCCAATAAAGTCATTAATACAATAGCTGAAGGTTGAGTAAGATAAGAGATTAAAAAATACAAGAAAGGTGTGTATGGCAGTTGTTGTTTGCATGGGCATAGCAAAATATGGGGAATATAGAAAGGAAAAACCTTTGGCCTAAAAACAGGGAGACCTTACCCATGAAATATCCTGGCTTAAGACCAATTCCAGGGGCCAGGCGGTGGCGCTGGAGGTAAGGTGCCTGCCTTGCCTGCGCTAGCCTAGGACGGACCGCGGTTCGATCCCCTGGCGTCCCATATGGTCCCCCAAGAAGCCAGGAGCAACTTCTGAGCGCATAGCCAGGAGTAACCCCTGAGCGTCACAGGGTGTGGCCCAAAAACAAAACAAAACAAAACAAAACAAAAAAAAAAGACCAATTCCAGGCTTCAGCATACTCAGCTTGTCTAACCCCAAAGTCTTTCTCTGTGGTTCTAGTAAAAACCCTTCACACACACGGTTGTTGCTGTCAGGTTTTTGTAGTTAAATGTCCTGGTTTCTGTATAGCTCCTATACTGAAGTCAGGGTAATACAGAGCATCTTCTGATTAGGTGGCAATGCAGAGAACCCTGCCCTGAAAGCAGGTTTTTGCTGTTACCAAGTCACCAGGGTATCATATAAACTCACTTTGGAGTTAGTTGATGCCTGGGCAGCAGTACGGCCATCCCTAGTAGAAGTCTGATACCTGGTGTTGATGTAGAAAACCGTGTTGTTTCCATAAGTGGGATCCAAGGTTCAGTGGTGAAGAATGGTCAATGTCTGATCTTCTGAAGCCTAAGCCAAGTCACTATGACAAGTCATCAGGGTGTAAGGCCTCACTGCAATATACATTTTGTTTGTTTGTTTGTTTTTTGGTTTTTGGGCCACACCCGGCATTGCTCAGGGGTTACTCCTGGCTGTTTGCTCAGAAATAGCTCCTGGCAGGCATGGAGGACCATATGGGACACTGGGACTCGAACCAACCACCTTTGGTCCTGGATTGGCTGCTTGCAAGGCAAATGCTGCTGTGCTATCTCTCCGGGCCTTGCAATATAAAATTTATGTGTTCCTATCTCTCATAGATAAAAACTTAATTCCATTTTTTGAACTTGGAAACTGAAGCCCAATAATGAAGATAGTGATTTGTTAAAACAATCTCTCTTTTTTTTTTTTTTTTTTTTGCGGGGTTGGGCCACACCTGGTGGTGCACAAGGGCTAATCCTGGCTCTGTGCTCAGAAATCCCTCCTGGCAGGCTCGGGGGACCATACGGGATGCTGGGGATTGAACCTGGGCCCATCCCAGGTCAGCTGCATGCAAGGCATATGCCATACCACTGTGCTATCTCTCAGGCTCCTATTAAAAAATCTTAACGCTTTGGGGCCCAGAGAGATAGCACAGCGGCATTTGCCTTGCAAGCAGCCAATCCAAGACCAAAGGTGGTTGGTTCGAAACCCGGTGTCCCATATGGTCCCCCGTGCCTGCCAGGAGCTATTTCTGAGCAGACAGCCAAGAGTAACCCCTGAGCATCGCCGGGTGTGACCCAAAAACCAAAAAAAAAAAAAAATCTTAACGATTTGGATCATTGGTAATTAAGAATGTACCAAAAACTGAACTATAAGAATATTCCTGGTGTGTATTCGTGCGAGAGAGCTGGTCCTTTGAAATGGCTCAGTAGCAGACTTGAGGCTGAGAGTATGATCCCCAATCTCATCTATGCCTGCTCTGAGTTCCCAGCAACACAAACCAAGTGTGGGGGCCCCACAGCTCTGTGCATCTCCTCAGCCATTGCAACAACACATGCAAAATAGGTACTCTACTACTTGAGGTATTTCCTCATTCTAGTGGAAATGTTGTAATGTTCTTACACATTCTGACTTTCCCTGAGTGTGAGGTTGCTAACTGAAATGAGGGAAATACCAGTAAAAGTGAAAAAAAAAAAGTAAGAGAAGTAAAAATAAGCAGTGGAAAGGGAGAAAAAGTTACTTTAAGAAACACAAAACAGGCAGTCAGCGAGAGAACATAGCGGTAGGGTATTTGATTTCCCCGCAGCCAATCCAAAACAGACGGTGGTTCAATTCCCAGCATCTCATATGGTCCCTCGAGCATGCCAAGAGTGATTTCTGAGCACAGAGCTAGGAGTAAACCCTGAGCACCACTGGGTCTGGCCCCAAAACAAAAACAAACAAACAAAACACAGGGCTATAGCACAGCAGATAGGGGACTTACCTTGCATGTAGCCAGCCCAAGTTCAACCTCCAGTATCTCATATGGTCCCCTAAGCCCTGCCAGGAATAATTTCTGAGCGAAGAGCCAGGAATAACACCTATGTATTGCCAGATGTGACCTCACCACCACTACCACCAAAACAAACAAACAAACAAACACACACACACACACACACACACACACACAAAAGGTGAGAGAGATAGTGGTAAGGCCTTACAAGCAGCTAACCCCAGTTTGAATCCCTGACATTGCATATTATCTCCAGAACACACACACACACACACACACACACACACACACACACACACACACACACACACACACACTCTGGAAATGATTACAAATCACAGAAGGAATAACCCTAAAACAAACCAAAAAACAAGAGAAGTTGGAGCAATAGCATAGCGATGGAGCATCTGCCTTTCACACGGCCTACCCGGGATAGACCCGGGTTCAATTTCCTGCATCCCATATGGTCCCCAAAGCCTGCCAGGAGCAATTTCTGAGTGCAGAGCCAGGAATGACCCCTGAGCACCACTAGGTATGACCCAAAAACAAACAAACAAAATATCTTTATATTAAACAAAAATCAGTCTCTCCTACATAACGTCTTCATACACCACCTATGTGTGATGTGTGACTCGAGATATCTCCTGCTTCCAGGTTCCATGAGCTACCAGGATTTAACAGATGCTTATGCCCTTCATTTCCCATGACACAGCAGCCTTCCCAGGATGCCTCAGGCTTAGAATGAAGATGAGGAGAGGGGGAGATTACTGGGTTGGGGCTAGAGCCTTGCACGGTTGAGGCCCTGAGTCAGCCCCAAGTACTTGTCCCCCATTCCCAACAATGCTGAACCTATCAACCCATCCAGTCCAGTGACCTCTAGCTCCCTCTGAGCATTTTTAACATATTTATTTTCTTTTTCCTATTTATTATTTTCTGGGTGATTTGGGGCCAAGTGGTGCTCATGCACATGGAACTTTTCCTCAGGCAGGGATCCCTGGAGTTGCACGAGGAGCCATTTTGTGGTGCCAGAGATTTGAATCAAATTCAGCCACCTGCGAGGCAAGAGCCTTTCTTCCTGTACTATGTCTTTGGTTCCAGAATAAAAATATTTCAACAGAGACTTTAGTATAACTTATTCATATGTTGCTTTCCTGGATCAGTCTGCATTGTTTGCAATTAGTTGCTTAAATCATAGATCATGCTGTCATCAATAGCTTGCACATACATATGTCTTGCCCCAAATTCCAGGTTACACCCTACACCCCAATTCTCAGAGCCTATGGTTGCTGGACCCGAGAGCAGAAACATTTTTACCAATTCTATTTGGTGTCTCTGATCAGTATGTAGCATGTTTTCCTTTCACTTTGGCCAAGCTGAGTTCAATATCCAACATACCTACTCTCCAGCATGGCCAGAAATGACCCTTGAGGATAGCTGGATATAACCCCTGAACACCACTGGATGTGACCCCAAAGCAAAACAGAACCAAAAAATAAAATAAAATAAAAAATTTTCAGGGCTGGAGAGAGAACAGTGATAAGGCACTCACTCTGCATGCAAGTGAACCAGATCCATCCTCAGCTTCCCCCCAAGCTCCTGCGAAATAATTCCTGAGTAAGCCCTGAGCACCACCCAGTGTGACCCTCCAAAAAAGAAAGCAAAACAAAAAATTGACTCAGGGATCATTCCTGAGTCCGCTTAGGGATCATTTCTGGCGGAATGCTCAGGATTACTTTTGTCAGTGCTTGGGAGATCCTGTGATTTGCTGGAGATGGACCTGGGGTGAGCATCATGAAAAGTAAACACCTAACCCCATATACTTTATCTGGACCCAAACCTTGCTGTTGTTTTTTTCACAGTCCAGAAAACTTTTTCCAAAAATCAAATCTAGAAAAACTGGCTCAGCACTCAGAGGTCACTCCTGGCAATGTTCCATCTGGAACCTCTTTTTCGTTTTTGTTTTTGCTTTTTTTTTTTTTTTTTTTTGGTTTTGGGGTTACTCCTTGCTCAGAATTCGCTCCTAGCAGGCTGAGGGTAATGCAGGTATTCTACTATGGAATGCCGGGGATTAAGCCTGGGTTAGACACGTGCAAGGCAAACATGTCCTACCCACTATGCTATCACTCCGGTCCCCCCAAAACCTTTTTTTTTTTTTTTTTTTTAATGTGTGTTGATGCTTTTTAGACTGTGGGCAAAGTTTCTCCTAAAGATCCTTCATTGTGAGGAAGAGAAAGGCTAAAATGGCCCTCATCAGGGACGTTTAAGGACGATCCTAGACTTGGCAGACGCACTCCCAAGTGCCACAAGAGGACCCTGGGCCCACCTGGTTTTAGCAAGAACCAAAAAAAATATCAGTTAAAGATCTCTAGAAATTTCCTCATTGTTTTTCTCCTTTGCTTCTCCGAAGCTGTCTGGTTAGGGTCCCCTCTTGTGTCCATGTCCTGTAATAGCACCTTTCATTGAGCAAAGAACAAAAAGACTCTTTTTACAATTTGATTTCAATCTTGTATTTATTTATTTAAAGAAAATGTATCACATAGTTGACATAACTGATCATAATACATTTGTTTCAGGATGACAGAAAGCGAAGTTATTAAAAATAGATCATTAATTGTGATGATTAAAGTACAGTAGTAAAATGTTCATATACCCAGTAGAAAAAAAATAGAAAGAAAATAGAAAAACTGGGCCCGGAGAGATAGCACAGCGGTGTCTGCCTTGCGATCAGCCGATCCAGGACCAAAGGTGGTTGGTTCGAATCCCGGTGTCCCATAGGGTCCCCCGTGCCTGCCAGGAGCTATTTCTCAGCAGACAGCCAGGAGTAACCCCTGAGCACCGCCGGGTGTGGCCCAAAAACCAAAAAATAAAAAATTAAATTAAAAAATATAGAAAAACTAAAAATTTAAAATTATAATCTGGAAAAAAACGAATAAAAGTCCATGCGCAATGTAGAACTGATTCTACATTCTAATAACTTTGAATGCAAGTGACACCAGATCCATCCTCAGCTTCCCATATGATCCCCTGAGCTCCATTCTAATTCATTTTTCATGAAAATTATTGTATTTCCAATAAAGTTCTTAGTACAATAGCAGAAGATTTAGTAAGCTCCTTTTTTTTTTAAGATAGGAGATACAGGGGCCAGAGAGATAGCATGGAGGTAGGTGTTTGCCTTGCATGCAGAAGGACGGTGATTCAAATCCCGGCATCCCATCTGGTTCCCTTAGCCTACCAGGAGCAATTTTTGAGTGTAGATCGGATATACAAAAATACACTAAAGAAAAAAAGATGTGTGTGTGTGAGGGGGGAGGCAGTTGTTGTTTGCATAGGCACAGTAAAATAGGGGAGAAATAGAAAGGAAAAAACCTTTGGCCTAAAAACAGGGAGCCCTACCCATGAAGTATCCTGGCATAAGACCAACCCCAGGCTCCAGGTATACTAGGTTGTCCAACCCTTTATCATTCTCTGTGGTCCCAGTAAGAGCTCTTCCCCATCATGGTTGCTGCTGTTTTTGTTTTCTTTTTGTTTGGGGGCCACACTCTGCAATGCTCAGGGGTTACTCCTGGCTTTGAGCTCAGGAATTGCTCCTGGTAGTACTCAACAATACGAGTTACTGGGAATCAAACCCGTGTTTGCCTCATGCAAGGCAAGTAAGTGTAAGCACTTGCTGTACGACCTCTTCAGCCCCTCAATCATTTATAGTGCAGACTATAATTGCAGATCAGCATCTCTGAGCTCCCTTTCCTTCTCAACTCTACTTACAAGCTTCAAACACTCTTCCTTTACTGCCTTCTCATTAGTTTTGTTACTTGCATATTGTTCCTGAACAATATGGCCCTAGTTTTGTCTGTTAGGAATCTTTCCATAAATGAAACTGTATAATATTATTCTTGTTTTTGTTTTTTTTTTTTTGAGGGGATTGGGTCACACCCACCAGCACTCAGGGGTTACTCCCAGTTTTATGCTTAGAAATTGCTCCTGGGGCCGGTGAGGTGGCGCTAGAGGTAAGGTGTCTGCCTTGCAAGCGCTAGCCAAGGAAGGATCACGACCGTGGTTCGATCCCCCGGACTCCCATATGGTCCCCCCAAGCCAGGTGCAATTTCTGAGCGCTTAGCCAGGAGTAACCCCTAAGCATTAAGTGGGTGTGGCCTGAAAATCAAAAACAAAAACAAAAAAAAAACAAAAAAATAAACAAAATAGAAATTGCTGCTGGCAGGCACAGGGAACCATATGGGATGCCGGGATTCGAACCATCATCAGTCCTGGATCAGCAGCATGTAAAGCAAACAGCCCTGCTGCTGTGCTATTGCTCCTGCCTCTTTTTTTTGGTGGTTTTTTTTGGGGGGAGTCACAGGGGTTATTCCTGGCTCCAGGCTCAGAAATTGCTCCTGGCAGGCACAGGGGACCATATGGGACGCCAGGATTTGAACCGATGACCTCCTGCAAAAAAGGCAAATGCCTTACCTCCATGTTATCTTTCCGGCCCCCAGCCTCTTTTTTGTTTGGCTTTGTTTTTTGGGGGGAGTAATTTTATTCTTCTTATATGACATTCTGGTCCAAATTTGATCCAACCACTATGAATTCTTGCCCTACTGATGGATATTTGGGCGTTGTTTCCGGTTCTACATTCTTCATTTGTTTATTTACTGCCATTATTCTGAGGCAAAGGGGTTCACCAAGCCTGACTCAAGAGCTATTCTCAGCCTGATAAGCTGATGTCCTGACACACTCTTTTTTGGTGGTGGCACACCCAGCAGTGCTCAGGGGTTACTCCTGGTTCTGCACTCAGAAATGGCTCCTGGCAACTCAGGGGACCATATGGGATGCAGAGAATCGAACCCCCGGGTTCGTCCTGACAAACTCTCAAGGTGATCAAGTATGTGCCCCACCCCAAACTCAAAGGCTGACTAAAAGTTTCTGTTCTGCTTTGAAGGCATTTTGTGCTCCACCCTGAGCAATAATTCGAACCACTGTCCATCTTGGATCAGCTGCGTGCGAGGCAAACGCCCTACTGTTGTGCTCTCTCTCCAGCTCCCAACTCCTTATTTTTTGTTTTTGTTTTCTTTTGCTTTGTTTTGAGGACACAGCTGGTGCTCTGCCAGGGACTTCTCCCAGTAGAAAAGGCTCAAGTAATCATAAGCTTGGGAATGGCATGTAGGAAAAGCAAAGCTACATCCCCTCTTTAATATGCCTCTACCTAAATCTTTTTTCAGTTGTATCTTTTTTTTTTTTTTTTTTTTTTTGGTTTTTGGGCCACACCCGGCAGTGCTCAGGGGTTACTCCTGGCTGTCTGCTCAGAAATAGCTCCTGGCAGGCACGGGGGACCATATGGGACACCGGGATTCAAACCAACCACCTTTGGTCCTGAATCGGCTGCTTGCAAGGCAAACGCCGCTGTGCTATCTCTCCGGGCCCTCAGTTGTATATTTCTAGCCCATGACAGCTATCTCTTCCATTGACAAACACAGGGCTACACACAAATCCAGGAGATTGATCCTGATTCAAGAATCTTCAGAGAGATGCACTGAGCTGGGCATCTCATCTGCAGGTCTTACCTCTGTTCTGCCAACTGGGACATCAAATGCAGAAGAAAAGGCAGACTCAAGTTTACATTCATGGGGTCAGAGGGGTGGTGCAGAGGTAAGGCACTTTGCCTTGCACGCAGCTGACCCAGGATGGACCTCGGTTCGATCCTCAACATCCCATATGGTCTCCTGAGCCAGGAATGATTTCTGAGCACATACCCAGGAGTAACCCCTGAGCATCACTGGGTGTGGCCCCCCCCCAAAAAAACTTTGAAAACATAAACCAAAAATCAAGTTTACATTCATGTCTTTATTATATTTCTCTCTTTGCTGGTGTTAGCCTCATTCCTGGCTTTGCCTTCATCCAAGCCCAGGGCCTCTAAGGAGCTCCCTGTTCCCAGGATTGTATCAGGAGATGCAACAAACCACCATCCTGGTTCTTTAATGTCTCCAAATGCTCTCATCACCCTGGGAGGCCCCCTCAGCTGTGACCCCAGCAGACACGGGCCCTATATCCTTCCCCAGGCCCCCCCGCACTTCTACTTTGCCTTCTGTGTTAGCTTTGGGGTTTTATTTATTTTTGTGGTTTTTGGGTCATACCCGACAGTGCTCAGGGGCTACTCCTGCCTCCATGCTCAGAAATTGCTCCTGGCAGGCACAGGGGACCATATGGGATGCTGGGATTCAAACCGATGACCTTCTGCATGAAAGGCAAATGCCTTACCTCCATGCTATCTCTCCGGCCCTAGGGGGTTTTATTTTTGGATCACACTTGGACTGGGGCTGCCTTAGAGATCTGTGTGGCGCCTGAGGTGTAACCGGAGAGTGGGTGTCCCTAGCCCTGAACTTGGGGGATCAGGTGAGGGTCTCAGGTTAGAGCTGGGGGTCAAGGCTGGGAGACAAACCACATCCCTGCCAAGTGACATGGTCTGAGTAGCAGTATGTCCTGGACTCAAGTTCACTCTGCAGCCAGCTCAGATGCTGATACCCAAAGTCCTGCTCCCACTTTCTCTCACGTATACCTTCAGGGATTTCCTCTCATGTATTCCCACCCTCACTCTGAGGATTTGGTTTGTTTGTTTGGGAGCCACACCCAGCGATGCTCAGGGTTTAGTCCTGACTCTACTTATAGGAATCATTCCTGGACAGTTGGCAGGTAGGGGGAACTCTATGGATTGGGGAGGGATGGAACTCCGGTTGGCTGAGTGCAAGGCAAATACCCAACTGGCTGTCTAGCCAAACCCCAAATTTATTTGGCCACACATAGAGATAATTTCCCCTTTTTTTTTTTTTGTTTGTTTGTTTGTTTGTTTGTTTTTGGGTCAGACCCGGCGGTGCTCAGGGGTTACTTCTGGCTGTCTGCTCAGAAATAGCTCCTGGCAGGGACGGGGGACCATATGGGACACCGGGATTTGAACCAACCACCTTTGGTCCTGGATCGGCTGCTTGCAAAGGAAATGCCACTGTGCTATCTCTCCGGGCCCAGAGATCATTTCCTAAACAGATAAAATATATTCAATATGGGGTTGGAACAATAGCCAATAGCAATAGCTCTGCTGTACTCCAGTCCCCTGAACTTTTTTTTAATTAGGATATTTATTTATTTATTTATATTTTGGTTTTGGGGCCATACCAGGTGATGCTCACGGGTTACTCCTGGCTATGTGCTCCTGGCTTGGAGGACCATTGTATTTTGTATATTAAGCATACATCATTTTTCACCTGAAAAGCTGGGTTATTTTTGTTTGTTTGTTTGTTTGGCTGGTTGGTTTTTGGGCCATACCCAATGATGCTCAGGGGTTACTCCTGGCTATGCGCTCAGAAATCGCTCCTGGCTTGGGGAACCATATGGGATGCTGGGGGATCAAACCATAGTCCGTCCTAGGCTAGCTCGAGCAAGGCAGATGCCTTTCTGCTTGCGCCACCACTCTGGCCTCAAAAGCTGTTCTTTTTCCTCCCCCTCAAAGATGTTTTATTTTTTAATTAAAAAATGTGCAGCACTATGATTTATAATACAAATAACATAGTACTTCGCATATATGATAGTCCAACAGTGAAGTTCCACACCAAGGATGTTTCAGACTTGCTATTTATGTTTCCCCCAGTTTTTGCGGTATTTTTATGGGGGGTGTGGGCCACACCCAACAGTGCTCAGAGATCATTCCTGATGGTATCAGGGTAACAAAAGTAATGCTTAAGATCAAACGAGGCTAGAAAGAAAAGTTTGAGATTTCACGAAAGCTGTGACCATTAAAATGATGACAACGTTTTCCATTTTCTCAAAGTCATTGTCTGGGGCCTGCTCAAGTTGTTGGCCGCTCTTGGCGCCTTTGAGAAGACGGCTCCTACGATCTCCCTGAAAGAGGAAACAAGAGTGGTCTCTCCACTGAAGCAGATCTGGTCGGATGCAGCCCGAGCCCCGGACGGACAGGCAGACAGGCAGACAGACTGGCACACAGACAGACGGACGCTGTGTTAAGTCCAGGAAAATGATGCGCCATTCAAAGACACCAAGACCACAGTCTCATGCAAAGACACCAAGACCACAGTCTCATGCAAAAGCAGGGGGTTTATTTTCTTTTTTCTTTCTTTTTTTTTTTTTTTTTTAGGTTCATGGTTTTAAAGTATTACTGTTTTTATTTTCTTTTGTTGAATACACATTTGTTTTTACTGGAAGTCCAGATCAACAAGTATATAAAGGAAATATTGGGGTTTATTTTCTTACAAGCATATGCAGGGGCTGTGCTAGAATCCAGCATAAGCCAGAAACTGCCAGCCCCGAGCCAGGAGCTTACAAGCTGTATATAGCATTTCAAACAATAGAAAAGGTACAGTAGATTGATTTGCTTTAGGAAGTACATCATATCTGGCATTTGCTCAGTCACATCATTTTTGCAAGGTGCAGGTGCAAGCTTACAGGGTTAACACGACCAGGTTAAAACCATGTAGGAACAGAAAGAAAGTTAAACTGTCACTGGGTCTACAAGTTCCCAGAAAAGAGAAGGGGAGTAGGTGATCAGGGCAGTCAGGAAACTCAGGGGAAATTTTTCCTTTACAGTTGGGCCTGCAGGAGCCATGTCCAAGGAACAGGGACAGCGAAGGACCAGCAGTGCCAGCTGCAAACCAGAAAGGGCTGCAGAACCCTGGGCAGGGGCTTTGGGCCCCGCCTGCCTGCACTCGGAGCGGCTCCGAGCTCAGAAGTCGCCCCTAGCAGGCGTGGGGAGCCGATCAGGGCCCGCCTGGGCTCAGCAGTGTGCAAGGCCTTCCCGCCTGGCTGTCACCGTGGCCCCCCCGCTTAAGAACGTTGCAGATGGGGCTGCATAGGACAGCAGGCCGGGCACTTGCCTCGCACGCGGCAGGTCCAGTTTCCATCCCCAGCATTCCCTTTGCCCGCCCCCCAGCCCACCAAAAGTAACTGGGTGCAGAGTAATTTCTAGGCTTATCAAATATGGCCCCCAAACCAAACACCCCCTCATTTCTTTCTCTTCTTTCTTTCTTTCTTTCTTTCTTTCTTTCTTTCTTTCTTTCTTTCTTTCTTTCTTTCTTTCTTTCTTTCTTTCTTTCTTTCTTTCTTTCTTTCTTTCTTTCTTTCTTTCTTTCTTTCTTTCTTTCTCTTCTTTCTTTTCTTCTTTCTTTCATTCTCTTTTTCTTTCTTTCTCTCTTTCTCTCTCTTTCTTTCTCTCTTTCTTTCTTTCTCTTTCTTTCTTTCTTTCTTTCTTTCTTTCTCTTTCTTTCTCTCTTTCTTTCTCTCTTTCTTTCTCTTTCTTTCTTTCTTTCTTTCTTTCTTTCTTTCTTTCTTTCTCTCTTTCTTTCTCTCTTTCTTTCTCTCTTTCTTTCTCTCTTTCTTTCTCTCTTTCTTTCTCTTTCTTTCTCTCTTTCTCTCTTTCTTTCTCTCTTTCTCTCTTTCTTTCTCTCTTTCTTTCTTTCTTTCTTTCTTTCTTTCTTTCTTTCTTTCTTTCTTTCTTTCTTTCTTTCTTTCTTTCTTTCTTTCTTTCTTTCTTTCTTTCTTTCTTTCTTTCTTTCTTTCTTTCTTTCTTTCTTTCTTTCTTTCTCTTTCCCTCCCTCCCTCCCTCCCTCCCTCCCTCCCTCCCTCCCTCCCTCCCTTCCTTCCTTCCTTCCTTCCTTCCTTCCTTCCTTCCTTCCTTCCTTCCTTCCTTCCTTCCTTCCGTTTTTGGGTCACAGCCTTTAACTCCTGGTTATGCGCCCAGAAAGTGCTCCTGGCTTGGGGGACCATGTGGGATGTGGAGGGACTGAACCGAGGTCCATCCCCAGTTAACACATGGGAGGCAAACTTGTGCCACTGTTCCAGTCCCGTTAAATCATTTCTTAAAGGAAAAGGAAGGCGCTCCAAAACGTGTTCTAATAATAAAATACCAGTATTTTGTTTGTTTGTTTGTTTTGTATTTGTTTTGCTGGGTCACATTCCACAGTGCTCAGAGGCAACTCCCAATTCTGAGGGTTTGCTCTGGGAACTATGCAGTGCATGGCTGTGGATGCAGCATGATGACGAAAGCAGCGCAAGACACGCCCCCTCAGAGTAAAGCAAGGGGAAAAATGTACCTGACTTTTAAATCCAATCTTGCCCATTTCCCTGAGGGAGAAAGATCTCTGCTTTGCCACCTAAGAGTGAGATGAAATCAGAAGGTGCTCCATATCACCCTGACTTTGATATAGAATCTATATAGAAACCAGGATCTCCAACTACAAAAACCTGACAGCAACAACTGGGGCCGCAGAGAAAGACTTTGGGGTTGGACAACCGACTACGCCTGGAGCCTGGAATTGGTCTTTTGCCAGGATATTTCATGTGTAAGGTCTCCCTGTTTTCAGGCCAAAGGTTTTTTCCTTTCTATATTCCCCATATTTTGCTGTGCCTATGCAAACAACAAGAACAACAACAACTGCTACACACACTTTCTTATTGTATTTTTAATCTCTTATCTTAAAAAAAAAAGAGCTTACTCAACCTTCTGCTATTGCATTAATGACTTTATTGGAGATACAATAATTTTCACAAATATACTTGCTACTGAACTATATGGGATGGTGAGAATTAAACCTGGGTCCATCCTGGGTCAGCCTCATGCAAGGCATTTGCCATACCACTGTGCTATCTCTCAGGCTCCTGTTAAAACAATCTTAATGATTTGTTTGGATCATTGGTAATTAAAAATGTACCGAAGATTGAACTATCAGAACATTCCTGGTGTGTATGTGTGTGTGAGAGGGCTGGTCCTTTGAGATGGTTCAGTAGGAGACTTGAGGCTGAGAGTATGATCCCCAATCCCATCTATGCCTGCTCTGAGTTCCCAGCAGCACAAACCAAATGTGGGGGCCCCACAGCTCTGGGCATCTTCTCAGCCATTGCAACAACAGATGCAAAGTAGGTACTCTACTACTTGAGGTATTTCCTCATTCTAGTGGAAATGTTGTAATGTTCTTACACATACTGGCTTTCTTTGAGTGTGAGGTTGTTAACTGAAATGAGGGAAATATCCAAGCACTTGTTCCCAACAATGCTGAACCTATCAACCCATCCAGTCCAGTGACCTCTAGCTCCCTCTGAGCATTTTCAACATATTTATTCTCCTTTTCCTATTTATTATTTTCTGGGGAGTTTGAGGCCACAGTAGTGCTCATGTACATAGAACTTTTCCTCAGGGCCCAGAGAGATAGCACAGTGGCGTTTGCCTTGCAAGCAGCTAATCCAGGACCAAAGGTGGTTGGTTCGAATCCCGGTGTCCCATATGGTCCCCCGTGCCTGCCAGGAGCTATTTCTGAGCAGACAGACAGGAGTAACCCCTGAGCATCACCGGGTGTGGCCCAAAAATAAAAATAAAAAAAAGAACTTTTCCTTAGGAGGGACCCCCTGGAGATGCATGAGGAACCATTATGTGGTGTTAGGGATTTGAATCAGATTCAGTCACCTGCGAGGCAAGTGCCATCAATAACTTGCATATATATACACCTTGCCCCAAATTTCAGGTTACATCCTACACCCCAATTCTCAGAGCCTATGGTTGCTGGACCCAAGAGCAGAAACCATTTTACCAGTCCTATTTGGTGTCTCTGAACAGAAGGTAGGATGTTTTCCTTGCACGTTGGCCAAGCCGAGTTCAATCTTCAATATAGCCACTCCCCAGCATGGCCAGAAATGACCCCTGAGGATAGCCAGATATACCCCTGAACACCGCTGGATGTGACCCCCCAAAACAAAACAGAACAAAAAAAAAATTCAGGGTTGGAGAGAGAACAGTGATAAGTCACTCACCTTGCAAGCAAGTATGGTCCCCCAAGGTCCTCCAAAATAATTCCTGAGTAAGCCCAGAGCAGCACCCACTTTGACCCCCAAAGAGAAAGCAAAACAAAAAATTGGCTCAGGGATCACTCCTGACTCTGCTTAGGAATCATTTCTGGCTGAATGCTCAGGATCACTTTTTTGTTTTGTTTTGTTTTGGGGCCACACCCGGTGATGCTCAGGGGTTACTCCTGGCTGTCTGCTCAGAAATAGCTCCTGGCAGGCACGGGGGACCATATGGGACACTGGGATTAGAACCAACCACCTTTGGTCCTGGATCAGTTGCTTGCAAGGCAAACACCGCTGTGCTATCTCTCCGGGCCCTCAGGATCACTTTTGTCAGTGCTTGGGAGATCCTGTGATTTGCTGGAGATAGACCTGGGGTGAGCATCATGAAAAGTAAACATCTATCCCCATATACTTTATCTGGACCCAAGCCTTGCTCTTGTTTTTTTTTTTCACAGTCCAGAAAACTTCTTCCAAAAACAAAATCTAGAAAAAACTGGCTCGGCACTCAGAGATCACTCCTGGCAATGTTCCATCTAGAACCTCTTTTTTTTTGTTTTTTTGTTTTCTTGGTTTTGGTTTTGGGGCTACACCGGGCAACACTCAGGGGTTACTCGTGGCTCAGAATTCGCTCCTGGCAGGCTGAGGGTAATGCAGGTATTCTACTATGGGATGTCAGGGATTAAACTCGGGTCAGACACATGCAAGACAAACATGACCTATCCACTATGCTATCACGCCAGGCCCCAAAAAACTTATGTTAATGTGGGTTGGTGCTTTTTTGACTGTGGGCAGTTTCTCCTAAATATCCTTCATTATGAGGAAGAGAAAGGCCAAAGTGGCACGCATCAGGGACGGTTAGGGATGATCCTAGAGTTGGCAGCGCGCTCCAAGTGCCACAAGAGGACCGTGGGCCCACCTGGTTTTAGCAAGAACCAAAAAATATCAGTTAAAGATCTCTAGAAGTTTCCTCATTGTTTTTCACCTTTTCTTCTCCAAAGAAGTCTGGTTAGAGTCCCCTCTTGTGTCTGTGTCCTGTAATTGCACCTTTCATTGAGCAAAGGACAAAAAGACTTTTTACGATTTGATTTCAATCTTTTTATTTTAAATTTATTTATTTAAAGACAATGTATCACCTAGTTGACATAACTGATCATAATACAAATGTTTCAGGATGATCGAAAGCGAAGTTATTAAAAAATAGAAAATAGAAAAACTAAAAAATTAAAATAATAATATGGAAAAAAGAAAGAAGAAAAAGTTCATTAGCAAATATATTCATGAAAATTATTTATCTGCAATAAAGTTCCTAGTACAATAGCAGAAGATTTAGTAAGATCTTTTTTTTTTTTTAAGATAGGAGATACAGGGGCTGGAGAGATAGCATGGAGGTAGGGCATTTGCCTTGCATGCAGAAGGACAGTGATTCAAAACAGCATCCCGTATGGTCCCCCAAGCCTGCCACAAGCGATTTCTGAGTGTAGATAGGAGATACAAAAATACATTTAAAAAAAAAAAGTGGGGGGGGGCAGTTGTTTGCATAGGAACAGCAAAATAGGGGAGAAATAGAAAGGAAAAAACCTTTGGCCTAAAAACAGGGAGACCCTATCCATGAAGTATCCTGGCATAGGACCAAGTCCAGGCTCCAGGCGTTCTAGGTTGTCCAACCCTTTGTCATTCTCTTGGTCCCAGTAAGAGCTCTTCCCAATCATGGTTGTTGTTGTTTTTGTTTTCTTTTTGTTTGGGGGCCACATTCTGCAATGCTCAGGGGTCACTCCTGACTTTGAGCTCAGGAATCGCTCCTGGTGGTACTCAACAATACAAGTTACTGGGGATCAAACCCATGTTTGCCTCATGCAAGGCAAGTAAGTGTAAGCACTTGCTGTACGACCTCTTCAGCCCCTCAATCATTTATAGTGCAGACTATAATCGCAGATCAGCATCTCTGAGCTCCCTTTCCTTCTCAGCTCTACTTGCAAGCTTCAAACACTCTTTTTTTTTTTTTACTGCCTTCTCATTAGTTTTGTTACTTGCATATTGTTCTTGAACGATATGGCCTTAGTTTTGTCTGTTAGGAAGCTTTCATAAATGAAACTTGTTCTTGTTTGTTTGTTTTTTGGGAGGGTTGGGTCACACCCGCCAGTGCTCAGGGGTTACGCCCAGCTCTGTGCTCAGATATTGCTCTTGGCAGGCACAGAGGACCATATGGGATGCCAGGATTCGAACCGTCATCAGTCCTGGATCAGCAGCATGCAAAGCAATCACTATTGCTCCTGCCCCGTATTTGTTTATTTGTATTTTTTGGGGGGGTGGGGTAATCTTAGTCTTCTTATATGATATTCTGGTCCAAATTTGATCCAACCACTATGAATTCTTGCCCTACTGATGGATATTTGGGCATTGTTTCTGGTTCTACATTCTTCATTTGCTTATTTGCTGCCATTTTTCTGGGGTAGAGGGGTTCACCAAGCCTGGCTCAAGAGCTATTCTCAGCCTGATAAGCTGATGTTCTGACACACTCTCTATTTGGGGGGCATATCCAGTGGTGCTCAGGGGTTTCTCCTGGCTCTGCACTCAGAAATCGCTCCTGGCAACTCAGGGGACCATATAGGATGCCGAGATTCTAACCCAGGTCGGTCTTGACAAACACTCAAGGTGATCAAGTATGGGGCAGTGGGGAATCAAACCAGGCAGGTACTTGATCTAGTTGCCCCACCCCAAAGTCAAAGATTGACTAGAAGTTTCTGTTCTGCTTTGAAGTATGCAAGGCATGTTGTGCTCCACCACTGAGCCACACTCCCAGTCCCCGGATTGGCATAATTTTGAATAATGCCATGATCGATATTCTTGTACAAGTATTTTGCCACACAAATGCTTATATTTCCCAGGTTCCTACTGATTATATGTATCTCCAACTTGATAATGCATAATAATCAAATTAAACTAATATTTGTCAGTGTGCTATCTATATGTGCCAGTCATATGAGATGCCGCAATGTATACAAATTATAAATCTGTACAAGCTGATATTAGCAAGATCAAGCACATTTTCTTTTTCTTTTTTTTTTTTTTTTGGTTTTTGGGCCACACCCAGCGGTGCTCAGGGGTTACTCCTGGCTGTCTGCTCAGAAATAGCTCCTGGCAGGCACGGGGGACCATATGGGACACCGGGATTCGAACCAACCACCTTTGGTCCTGGATCGGCTGCTTGCAAGGCAAACGCCGCTGTGCTATCTCTCCGGGCCCGATCAAGCACATTTTCAGGTTTTTGTTTTGTTTTGTTTTGTTTTTGGGCCACACCCGGCGATGCTCAGGAGTTACTCCTGGTTGTCTCCTCAGAAATAGCTCCTGGCAGGCACGGGGGACCATATGGGACACCGGGATTCGAACCAACCACCTTTGGTCCTGGATCGGCTGCTTGCAAGGCAAACGCCGATGTGCTATCTCTCCGGGCCCACATTTTCAGGTTTATTGGTCAATTGGATGCCACTTGTTGAAGCATGGGGGACTATATGGGATGCTAGGATTCAAACCACCCTCTGTCCGGGATCGTCTGTGTGCAAGGCAAAATGCCTCAGCTGTGACCCCAACAGACACCAGCTCCTATGCCCTTCCCCAGATCTCCCCCCCCCCACTTCTACTTTGTCTTCTGGGTTGGATTTGGGGTTTTATTTTTAGATCACATTTGGACTGGGGCTGCTTTGGGGATCTGTGTGGCACCTGGGGTGTAACCAGATAGTGGTTGTCACTAGCCCTGAGCTTGGGGGATCAGGAGAGGGTCTCAGGTTAGAGCTGGGGGCCAAGGCTGGGAGACAAACCCCAGCCCTGCCATATGACGTCCCTGAACATCAGGACAGCCTGGACTAGAGTTCACTCTGCAGGCAGCTCAGCTGCTGGAACCCAGATTCCTGCTCCCACTTTCTCTCACATATACCTAGCCAAATCCCAGACGTATTTGGCCACACATAGAGATTATTTCCTAAACTGAAGTAAAATATATACAATGTGGGGCTGGAGCAATAGCCGATAGCAATAGTCCTGCTGTACTATCACTCCAGTCCCCTGAATTTTTTTTTAATTAGGATTTTTTTTAGGCTTTATTTATATTGATTGATGGATTGATTAGTATTTGGGCCACATCCAGTGGTGCTCAGGGGTCACTCCTGGCTCTGCACTCAGAAATCGCCCCTGGCAGGTGGGGGGACCATATGGAATGCCAGGAATTGAACTGGGTTCCTCCCAGGTCAGCCACGTGCAATGCAAATGTCCCACTGCTACGCTATCTC
This sequence comes from Suncus etruscus, assembly GCF_024139225.1. Lineage (NCBI taxonomy): Eukaryota > Metazoa > Chordata > Mammalia > Eulipotyphla > Soricidae > Suncus > Suncus etruscus. The sequence goes on along the minus strand of NC_064867.1, from coordinate 32,771,519 downwards.
TCTGGCCCCCTCAATTAGGAAATTATTGAATAAAATATCAGTACATATGATTTAGTATTCAGCCCAGTGCAAAGGAGACTCATTGTATTTTGTATATTGAGCACACATCATTTTTCACCTGAAAATCTGGGTAATTTTTGTTTGTTTGTTTGTTTGGTTGGTTGGTTTTTGGGCCATATTCAGTGATGCTCAGGGGTTACTCCTGGCTATGCACTCAGAAATCACTCCTGGCTTGGGGGACCATATGGGATGCTGGGGTGATTGAACCATAGTCCATCTTAGGCTAATGCTGGCAAGGCAGATGCCTTACTACTTGTGCCACCACTCTGGCCCCAAAAGCTGTTATTTTTTTATTAAAAAATGTGCAGCACTATGATTTATAATACAATTGATATAGTACTTCACATATATAATAATCCAACAGTGAAGTCTCACACCAGAATGTTTCAGACTTGCTATTTATGTTTCCCCCCAGTTTTTGTGCTTTTTTTAGGGGGGTGGGCCAAACCCAATGGTAACTCAGAGATCATTCCTGATGCTACCAGCATAACAAAAGTAATGCTTAAGATCAAACGAGGCTTGGCCAGAAGTGATCCCTGAATGCAGAACTAGGAATGAGTCCTAGTTGCCAGGTGTGGCCCCAAAACAAACAAACAAAATCAGCAATCTTGGGGTCCGAATTATATACAGTGGGTAGAGCATTTACTTTGCATACAGCTGTCCCAGCTTCGATTCTCAGCATCCCGTCTGGTCCCCTGAGAATCGTCAGGAATGACTACTCAGCACAGGGCCAGGAATAACCCCTGAGCACTGTATCCCCTAAAAAAAGCAGCAGCTCACCAGCATCCCCTGAAACAAGGGGACCCCCAAGCTGCCTTCCTGTTCTTAGGCTTCTCTCCAGCTTCTCGGTTTTTCTGACTCCGACCTCTCAGCTGTCTCCCAGCTTTAGATGGCACCTGCTCTGCTCAAGGCAGCTCCTCTTTGGGGGGATCCTCAGGTGCCTGCTAAACACAGCCCCATGCTGAAGTCCTTGCTGTGGTCTGTGGCCCTGGCTGGGACCACTCTGTTGGTGTCACTGCCTCTCAGGACACATAGGGGCCCTTCTACTGCCCTGTCCAGTTTTCCATGTGGGTTCCCTTTGTCTCAGGGATGACATCAGGGGTCTGGGTGGGTGATGAGAAGTCCTTGTTTTTGTGAACTGTCAGTAAAGAATCCCACTGTGATCAAAATAAAAAGTTTTGGGTCACACCCAGTAGCGCTTAGGGTTACTCCTGGTTCTACGCCCAGAAATTGCACCTGGCAGGCTCGGGGGACCATATGGGATGCTGGGATTTGAACCAATGACCTTCTGCATGCCAGGCAAACTCCTTACCTCCATACTATCTCTCCAGCCCCAAAATAAAAAATATTAAAAAAAAGAATTGGGGCCCGGAGAGATAGCACAGCGGCGTTTGCCTTGCAAGCAGCCGATCCAGGACCAAAGGTGGTTGGTTCGAATCCCGGTGTTCCCATATGGTCCCCCGTGCCTGCCAGGAGCTATTTCTGAGCAGACAGCCAGGAGTAACCCCTGAGCACTGCCGGGTGTGACCCAAAAACCAAAAAAAAAAAAAAAAAAAGGGCTAAATGTTTGGGCCCGGAGAGATAGCACAGCGGCGTTTGCCTTGCAAGCAACCGATCCAGGACCAAAGGTGGTTGGTTCGAATCCCGGTGTCCCATATGGTCCCCCGTGCCTGCCAGGAGCTATTTCTGAGCAGACAGCCAGGAGTAAACCCTGAGCATGGCCAGGTGTCGCCCAAAAACCAAAAAAAAAAAAAAAAGAATTGACCACACACACACACACACACACACACACACACACAGCAACAAAGCAAGTTTATTCAAGCCCAAGCAGTTAGTTTCATATACTTTAACTCTAAACAGATGATCTATCTTCCATCACAATGGGGTGATATTTAGGTGGGTCCAAGATAGATGATAATTGACAGGTATGGATTACAGAACTAAATGACTATATGCAAACAATTATCCATAACCCATTCCAGAAAAGTACCCTTGGCGGTGGGAATTTCCTTCCATTGCTGTTCCTTGAAGTGTCCATGCCAAAAACCAAGGGTCTTTCCTATAGCATATTGAAAGCCATCTTCATGTTTCAAGCATGTGATCAAGCAGGAGAAAGTTCAAGATGACTGAGTCTGGGGACTGGAATAGTAGCAGAGAGGTCATCGGGGCTCTTGCCTGGCACATGGCCCACCTGGGCTTCATCCCCAAAAGCACCACTTATGGTCCCCTGAGTCCCATTAGGAATAATCCCTGAGCACAGAGCCAGGAGTAAGCTTTGAACATTGCCAGGTGTGGCCCAAAACAAAAACAAAAAGATGAACAGGTTTGAGGCTGGAGTGATGGCACAGTGGTAGGGCGTTTGCCTTGCACATGGCTGACCTAGAAAGGACCTGGGTTTGATCCCCGGTGTCCCATATGGTCCCTAGAACCAGGAGCGGTTTCTGAGAGCATAGCCAGGAGTTACTCCTGAGCGTCACCAGGTGTGGTCCCAAAACCCAACCTCCCCCAAAAATATGAACAGGTTTGAGGACCAGATAATACAGCAGGTAGAGCACTTGCCTGGCATAAAGCTGACCTTGAATAGATGGAGACTCTAGTAAACTTAAAAAAAAGAAAGAAAATACTTGGCTGACATTTTCATCCAGGGAATATGTTTATTGATTTGGATTTGAGGGGCAGGGTGGGATTTCCAGGGCAGTGGGGCTGGCAGGAGGCAGGGGAGTTGAGGTCAATGTCCAATGGTTAGCTTTAATACCTGGCCTCTCACCTGTTTTAGTTTCACCTTTGTCACGGCAATTCAGGCAAATAGGTTCCCCATGTCTGGGTCATGGTCTCCAAGCCTGTTCTAAGAGACTCTGGGGGACCCCTGAGATGGGGGATTTGAGAGCTGTACAGAGAGGATGTTGTGCAGAGTCCAAGGTCTCCTGTCTCCTGAGACATCAATTCTGCTATTGATTTAGGTCCTGAGAAAGGCACAGGTCGGCCCCTGCCTCTGCTGTTGGCCCCTGCAGCTGACTTGCATAAATAGGGTGGCCTGGGCCAGTGCCACGCATGGTTCAGATCACAAAAGGGATGGCACTCTCTGTATTGCTCTAGTCTGGTCCGCCTGGTGCCTCTCAAAATACAGCTTTGTCCTCTAGTGTCTTGGGGATGTGGTGGTGCTCCAGCGGCTGGGCTGTCTGCCCAGGCTTCAGTCAGTTTTTCTGAACCCTGGAAGACAAAGCAGGCAGGATGGCATGGAATGCTGAAGGCGGCTGATCTCAGACACACCCTGAGGCCCAGACTGATTGGAGATCACTGTAGACTGTCACCCAGCAACATTTGGCCTCTATTTCCACAGCCACCAGAACTGAACTCTGAGCAGAGATAGAGCCCCTCCCCCCACACCTCTTGTTGAACAGGGGGAGTCCTTTAGCCCTACCCTGCCATGCTAGCTGTCTGACCCTGGGAAAGCCATTCTGCCCCTCTGAGGGGCATTTCCCCATCAGGAGTAGGAAAAAGTCTTGGTTTGTTTTGAGGCTACACCATAGCTGGCAGTACTCCAGGTCTACTCACAGCTTTGTGGTTGGGAAACCCGTCCCCCCAAGAGTACTTGGGTACCATATGGTGGTGCTGAAGACTGAACCTTGTATATAAAGTGTGTGCTTAGCCCACAGAGTCATCTCTCTGGCCCCTGTTTTATGGCATTTCATGCTGAACGACTTTTGCATTCATGCTTTACTTGGTTTCTATGATCCCTTGTGCTACAGGCATCATTATACTTATTTTCCAGGTCATGAGAAGTGGAACTCAGTCCCCAAGTCCCGATTCCAGACCCTCTGTCCCTTCTTCCCTGCTAACCCTCCTGCACAACAAAAGAGCCTGATGGGTTGGGCCAGTGTCAACAAGAAAATGGCGGGAGAGTTACCCATGAGTCTTAGTTTCTGGAAGAGAGGGATGAAGCCTTGCAGGACACTGTGGATCCGGTACACTGTAGGAAGCAGAGAAAGGCAACTGAGCTTTGAGCCCCAACGAGACTAGACACCCCCTCTTCGAGCAAAGGCCTAACCACACATGCAAAGCTCCCGGTGGAATTTCAGGCAGTAGGTTTACTTACAAAATAGCACTAGTTATCACTATTAAAAACAATTAACACAGGCATTGATAACAGCACCAGGAAACTCAGTGAATCCAGTACCAGGTTCCATTAACTAACTTGTTTTCTTATTGGACTTAATCATTTATTTTGGGTATTTTTCCTCCCTTTCGACTGTTTTTGTTGCATTTTCATGGAACTAGCCATTTTTCCCCCACTGGGTTTTGCCAACAACATCACAATGACCTGAGCAATGGTCAGAAAGAAAACACCAGCATAGAGACATCTTTTACAAAATGATCTGGGTGATGGCTTTCTAGCCCTTGGTGGGCATCTGGGACTGGTGTGGCCACCTGACCCTGGAGGTGCATAGATTAGGGGGTCTCACCTAGCCCGAAGTAGATGCCGACGGTCTCTAGAGAGGCAAAGGTGAGCAGGCCAACGCCAAGAGACATGAACCAGTCTGCAGGGTAGGAAGGCAGAGGTCAATCTATGTGCCCTGCCCTTCCAAAACCCTGTCCCTTGGTGGCATTCCCCAGGGCATGTCCCTCCTCCTGATATGCCCGCATGACATGCCCATCATCAGGACAACCCCCCCATAGGACACACCCCTCCAAGCCAGCCCTATCCCCACTCACCTGCATAGTAGTGGTAACACACCAATAAGGACCCAATGGCGAAGCAAAGGAGGACAAAATGGAAGAACTCATCTGTAGAGGCAAACCGGGGACTTGACTTACCATCTGCTTCATTTTCTTTAAATATTCATCTCTGCTGGACCATCAGGTGACCCGGGACAGACTCCAGAGCCGCCCCACTTACAGAGCATCCCAAGTCTCACTCCTTTCTTTTTTTTTTTTTTGGTTTTTGGGCCACACCCGGCGGTGCTCAGGGGTTACTCCTGGCTGTCTGCTCAGAAATAGCTCCTGGCAGGCACGGGGGACCATATGGGACACCGGGATTCGAACCAACCACCTTTGGTCCTGGATCGGCTACTTGCAAGGCAGTCTCACTCCTTTCTAACCCTGATCACCTTTATTATTTTTCTGACGTTTATCGAACTTAAGATGTTTTTATTTGGATTTATTCTTTCTTGGTTCTGTTGGTTTGTTTTCAAGTCACACCAGACAGTGCTTAGAGGTTATTTTCAGGACCAGGCATGTTGGGTATCCTTGGGGGCTGGGACAACAACAGTACAGAGGGTAGGACCTTTGCCTTACACCCTGCCAATCTGAGTTTGATCCCCAGTGCCCTACATGGTTCCAGAGCCCCTCTAAAAGTGATCCCTAAGTGCAATGCCAGAAGTAAGCCTTGAACACCACTGCATGTAGCCCCCTCTAAAAAAACAAAACTGGGGCCGGAGAGATAGCATGGAGGTAAGGCGTTTGCCTTTCATGCAGTAGGTCGGTGGTTCAAATCTCGGCATCCCATATGGTCCCTGAGCCTGCCAGGAGTGATTTCTGAGCTTAGAGCCAGGAGTAACCCCTGAGTGCTGCTGGGTATGACCCCAAAACCAAAAAAGCAAAAACCAAAACAAAACAAAACTAAGTATATGCTACCCTTTGGCCCTTCTCCCCAACCCTCTTTTCTGTTGATTCTTTGATTCCCTACAGGGTGGCAGATAAGAGATCTCCAAGCATGAAGAATTGCCCAGCCTTTATTTGTCAAAGGAACATGAAAAACAACTGTAAAGAATACAGGTTTTGGGGCCGGGCAGTGGCGCTGGAGGTAAGGTGCCTGCCTTGCCTGCGCTAGCCTAGGACAGACCGCGGTTCGATCCCCTGGCGTCCCATATGGTCCCCCAAGAAGCCAGGAGCAACTTCTGAGTGCATAGCCAGGAGTAACCCCTGAGCGTCACAGGGTGTAGCCCAAAAACCAAAAAAAAAAAAAAAGAATACAGGTTTTGGGCCCAAGAGATAGCATGGAGGTAAGACGTTTTCCTTGCATGCAGAAGGATGGTGGTTAGAATCTCAGTATCCCATATGGTCTCCCGAGCCTACCAGGAGCGATTTCTGAGCATAAAACCAGGAGTAATCCCTGAGCACTGCCAGGTGAGACCCAAAAACCCAACCCCCCCCCCCCATAAAAAGAATACAGGTTTCAGATTCCACATGGTTGCTTCTCTTGGTGCTCATGGCTGCTCCCTGGCTCTGTGCTCTGAAGTCATTCTCAGCAGTGCGTAGGGGACCAAACTGGGATCAGTGGCCTGCAAAGTGCCTTAACCTAATACTATCTCTCCAGCCCTTTGTTTGTTTATTTGTTTGTGGAGTCAGCTGAAATCCACAGCCTGCACTAGCCAGGGCAATTCTCTATCGCTGAGTTCACATCTTACCATCTTTCTTTATATTCAGTTTTCTTAGTTGAGAGGCCTCCACTTCCCCTTCTCCTGAGGAATGAGAGAGAGAGAGAGAGAGAGAGATGAGAGAGAAGAGAGAGAGAGAGAGAGAGAGAGAGAGAGAGAGCGAGAGAGCGAGAGAGAGAGAGAGAGAGAGAGAGAGTGTTTAACTTTGGCATGGGAAGTTATCTCTCCCCTGCTCACTGTAAATGGCACCCTGGATCCTGGATTCTCCTTGCTGGGCCAGAGGGCAGTCACAGGTCATAGCAGGCACCAGACCAGACCAGGCCAGAGTATAATGGTGGGGGAACTATCCTTGGAATCCCAGGACCCATCCCTACCTCCTCAGGCGAGAGTTTTGTGTTTTGTCCCATTTCCTTTGGGCCTTGAAGTCTCTTTTCTTTATTTTTTATAAACTTTATTTATTGATTAATTGATTGGTTGGTTGTTGGGCCACACCCAGCGGTGCTCAGGAGCTATTCCTGACTCTGCACTCTGAAATCACCCCTGGCAGGCTTGGGAACCATATGGGATGCCAGGAATCGAACCGAGTCCCTCCTGGGTCGGCCACATGTGAGGCAAATGCCCTATTGCTGTACCATTTCTCCGGCCCCCCAGAAGTCCCTTTCCTAAATCACCAGGACATTGCGTTGGGGACAGATGACTTCCTTCCCAGGACAGACATGAGAGACATTGAAAAAGGTCGACTCACCCTTCAGGCCATGCATGTACCCCCAAACCTGCCGCCCAACACTTATTGCTCTGAGCGTGTGCATTACCACCGGCCATGTCTGAACCTCTTCTTCGAAGTCCTGCAAGCAAGAGACACAGTGTTAGTCTTAAGAGCAGCTAGGATCTCTCCCAGGGGCTCTACTTGGGAGAGTCCATGGTTGAGCCCGGAAAACACTGTGCTTGCATTCTCCAGCCCCCAAGAGATCTTTGTCCCTATCAGCTGTGATACACACACCCCTGACCTCTGCCTGAAGCTTCCTTTCCCATCTCCTCTGGCCACTGTGCCGCAGCTACCACCAGCCTTTTGGACCCAAGATGGAGACCCAAGAGCTGCTGGACCCAAGATGGAGACTCAGCCCCTAAATGGACTTGCATTCTTGTGCACCCAGAAAGTAGCTGGTTCTCGGGGCAGGGCAGGTGATGTACAGAACCCACCCACTCTATCACTGATGTCCCCCCCTTTACCCCAAACTCACCTGATTCTCCTGAATGTACCAGCTCTCCATGGGTCCCTGCACAGAAGGAGAAGCATCGGTCACACCCCACCACTTTGCCCAAGATGGATCCTGCTTAGGGTTGGCTTGGGCTCCTCTTTCCAAAGGGATAGTCTCCCCACCAGTCCTGCTGAAGGCAGGCAGGCTCAGGAAGTGGCCTGAATCTCAGCTCAGTTTCTCAGGAGAAGCCAGAAATCTAGAGCTAAAGACGGACATCTTGATGATCAAAAAGATAGATCAGTGGGGTGAAAAAAAATGATTTTTGGTTTTTGGGTCACACTCAGTGGCACTAAGGGGTCATTCCTGCCTCTGCACTCAGAAATCGCTCCTGGCAGGCTCAGGTGACCATATGGGATGCCGCTCTGGCCCTTAGTATAATGGTGAGGGCGTTTGCCTTACATATGGCCGACTCAGGTTTCATTCCTAGCCAGGAATAACTTCTGAGTATTGCCTAGCCAATAAATTATAAAAAACTACTTTTCCTACACTGAGATAATAGTTTATTGGTAGAGCACTTGCCTTACTTTAGAGTTTAATCCTCAGCATGACAATAAATAAATCAAGTAATACCTATTATTTCCAAATACAAAAGTAAAAGATAAAAAAAAAGACAACTTGAAAACTCAGATAAGGGCTGGGGAGAAAGCTTAAAGAACAGAGCAATGTGCTTTGCATGTGTGGTGACACGGGTTCAATCCCACACAGCTAAGAGAATAGCATGACACATCTCACCCTATACCATCATCTCTGTTCCTGGGTGCCTGGACAGTGCCACACTGCAGACCATGCACCAATTATGTCAGGCCATGTGTCCTGAGAGTAGCCACAGAGCCTCCAAACACTGCCAGGGATCTAATACCTTTAAAAATGCGAAGCAAGGGCCAGAGTGACAGCACAGTGGGTAGGGTATTTGTTTGCCTTGTATGCAGCCAATTCAGGTTTGATCCTCAAGCACTGCTCTACCCCTAAGAACAGAGCCAAGGGGCCCGGGCAGGTGGCGCTGGAGGGTAAGGTGCCTGCCTTGCCTGCGCTAGCCTAGGACGGACCGCGGTTCGATCCCCCGGCGTCCCATATGGTCCCCCAAGCCAGCAGTGACCTCTGAGCGCATAGCCAGGAGTAACCCCTGAGCGTCACCGGGTGTGGCCAAAAAACCAAAAAAAAAAAAAAAAAGAACAGAGCCAAGAAACCCCTCAGTGCAGCATCCAGCAATGACCACTGAGCACCACCAAAGCACTGGCCCAAAAATCAAAAACAAATAAAAATAAAACATGAGGGCCAGAGAGATTAGGGCATTTGCCTTGCACGCAGTCAATCCAGAACAGATGGTGGTTCAAATTCCGGCATCCCATATGGTCCCCAAGCCTGGCAGGAGAAATTTCTAAGTGCAAAGCCATGAGGAACCCTGAGTGCCCTGGGCACCAAAAATAAATAAATGAATAAATAAAAATAAAAAGCAAACTAAACAAAAAGCAGATATGGAGCTGAAGAAGTTTTGCAGAAGTTCTATGAAGGCCTTTCAAGCAGCTGACCCAGGTTCAATCCTTGCAACCCATATGGTCCCCAAATCTGTCAGGAATAATTCCTGAGTGCAAAGCCAGGAGTAAACCCTGAGCATTGTTGGGTGGGACCCCAAAATCTAAAAATATAAATAAAATTTTAAAGCATATTAAAGATGACTTATTTGAAGACAGCACACATAATATTTGGATAAAGAACATTGACTGGCTCTTTGGCAAACTGGTTTTCCATTTCCCCCATTTCATTAAGGCTCATCTAGCCAAGCTCCCTAACTTTATCCCTACTGCCATGATCACAGAAACAAACAGGTATTCCTTCAGCAGATTAGTATAAGATCATATATCATTGTCAGGCTGAGATCCAGCAAGATGGGGTGTCTGTCTGGTCAAGGTTATATGTCAGGAGAAAGTTCGGGTTAGTCTGGGTAGAAAGTTCTTGACTTCATCCCCATATGCTATGTCCTAACCATGGCCTGGCCACATTCATTCCCCAGAATTCTTCAGACTATAAAATCTATTCACTATCTTGGTTTAGCCCTTAGTCGATTCTACCCTTGGCAAAGCTGCTGACACCCCTATTACCTCTGTAGATCTGAAGCTCATCCTTCGAGACATCAGACTCTCCATGCTCAGCATCTAGGTGGAGATAGAGTCTTTAGTTTGTTACCTTTATCCCTGGACAGAGCACCCCACAGCAGCTTCCACCACCAGGGACCTGGAATCCTAAGAAAGTAACACCAGGGCTGGAGTGGTAGGGCAACAAGAGAGTACAGCAAGTAGAGCATTATTTGCCTTGCACAAAGCCCAACCCAGCATCCCATATGGTCCTTCAAGGACCACCAGAGTGATTCCTGAGCATAGAGCCAGGAGTAGCCCCTGAATATCACTAGTTGTGGGGAAATGTAACCCCCATCCTTATGCTGAGGGTCTTCCAGAACCCAATGGTCTCAGAACTCAACCTCACTAGAGATTGAGGGGGGATTATGTTTATACTCAGACCTGGTGCTCTAAGGCCTGGTATTTGCCTTTGAATCTGTTGTCTAGGACTGTATTTCTTTTTTTGTTTGCTTATTTGTTTGTTTTGTTTTGGGGCCACACCCGGTGATGCTCGGGGTTACTCCTGGCTCTGTGCTCAGAAATTGCTTCTGGCTTAAGGAACCATATGGGATGCTGGGGGATCGAACCGTGTCTGTCCTAGGTTAGTGCATGCAAGGCAAACACCCTATTGCCTATGCCACCACTCTGGCCTCATCTAAGTCTGTATTTCCAACTGCTTCTTTTCTCCTTCCTGGACCACACCTAATGGTACTCAGTAGATTATGCTGAGCCATGGATCAAGCTTAGGGATCCTGCATACAAAGTCTGTGCTCCAGCCCTCCCTGGCCCATCCCAATTATTTTTTGGTACTGAGTTTATACATATATACATACATACATACATACATACATATATACATAGTATATATGTGTGTTTAGGGCCATACCCAGTGGAGTTTAGGGCTTACACCTCGCTGTGTGCTTAGGAGATGCTTGAGGAAACCATAGGCAGTGCCAGGGATTTAACCTGAGTCTACCATATGCAAGGCAGGTGCCTTAAGCCCTGTACTATCTCTCTAATTCCCTCCAGTCATTTTTATCCCCAGAATTCAGACTTATAACTACATGATGCATAAAACTCCAGTGTCACAGGCATCGTGATAAAAACCCCCTCATGTGCTAGTGTCTGTGCTAGGTGCTTAACTGCACAATCTTTCCTTCCCACAGTGTGCTCCGATGTATCATCATTTAAAAAATATCAGGGCTGGAATGATTGTACAGTGGGTTAGGACATTTGCTTTGCATATGGTGGATCAGGATTTTAGTCCTTGACATCCCATATGGCTCGGTGCCCACCAGGAAGTCATTGCTGAGTGAAAAGCTAAAAGTAATCTTTAAGTACAACTGAGTTATGCCTCTAGAAACAAAATAAAAAGAATTCTATTTTCAGGGTGAGAGAGATAGTAACAACTAGGTAGAGCTTGCTTTGCATGTGGCTGACCCAGGTTTGATACCCAGCACCTCATATTGTCCCCTGAAGTCACCATGAGTGATTCCTGAGCACAAAGTCAGGAGTAAATCCTGAGTACTGCCTAGGTGTGGCCCCCTGTTAGGTTACACCTTATTTTACCCAAACGAATCATCATCCAGCCTTGTCTGCTACATGCAAGGCAAAGGCCCTACCACTGTGTTATCTTTCCAGCCCTCTTGTTGTTGTTTTGGGGCTATAACTGGAGGTGCTCAGGGGCTACTTTTGGTCTGGTGCTTAAGAGACCATGTGGTTTCCAGGGATCAGACCTGGGTCTCCTGTATACAAAACCTCGTCCTCAGTCCATTTTTCTCTCTCTGATCCAAGAAAATATTTTGTTACAATTATTTGATTCGGGGACTGTACAATAACTCCACATGCCATACCCTCCAACCCCAGATGAACAAGTCGGAATCAATTCAAAAATAATTCAAACCAGGCTGAGGATGAAAACTCATATAGTCTGGCAGTCTTCTACCTCATATCTAGAGCAAACTGCCTGCCATAAATGTTTTTATTGGGGGGCCAGAGTAATAGCAGTGGTAGGGTGTTTGCCTTTGAAAGAGGCCGACCTGGTACAAACCCGGGTTCAAATCCCGGCATCCCATATGGTACCCCCCCCCAAGCCTGCCAGAGTGATTTCTGAGTGCAAGAGCCAGGAGTAAACCCTGAGTACCCCAGGTGTGACCCAAAAAGCCAAAAAAAAAAAAAAACCAAAAAACCAACAACAAGAAAATTATTTTCTTGTATTTGTAGAAATAAGACATATTTTCTTCTTGTCAACTATTTCTGGAACCTGATCGTTCTAGAAAGAGAGAATTAAAAGCACCATATAATTTAACCATCTGGAGCGAACATTCTTAACATGCTCATGTTTTTCCTTCCCTTCTTAGTTACAATGACATGACGTGTGAATTTTTTCCTGAAGCCTCGAGGAGAGCAGACTCAGGAAGTGATCTGACATCTGTCTTCTGTCACTTAACAAATGCAGCTAGCACAGAGCCCCAACGGAATAGGGTTGCTCATATCAGTGTTGCTGTCACATGGGGTGGTTCTTTCTCTCAATGACACTGCTCGGAGCCTGGGCAGTGGCCTGGGCAGCCCTTAGGACACTTACCTTGGAGCCAGAGGGCCGGGGAGGAAGAAGATCTATTACCTACCCAGAGAGCCATCCTTCGGGACCAGCCCAGTGCCTCCACCTGGTCCTGGTTTTCTGTTTACTCTGGAATGCTAGGTCCCTCATCACTACTGTCTACAGAGAACAAAATATAAAGCTAGAGTGGGTGGCATATCTGGAGTTCCTTCTCCAAATTACAGCAGTTGAAGTGAGGCCTGTGGCCTGAGGAAGGAGTTCAATTCTGGAATTGCGAGGTGCCATGGACTTTAATTTTTTTTTTTTTTTGGTTTTTTGGGTCACACCCGGCGGGTGCTCAGGGGTTACTCCTGGCTGTCTGCTCAGAAATAGCTCCTGGCAAGGAAACGGGGCGGGACCATATGGGACACCGGGATTCGAACCAACACACCTTGGTCCTGGATCGGCTGCTTGCAAGGCAAACACCGCTGTGCTATCTCTCCGGGCCCGGACTTTAATTTTTAACATATCACTGTTGCCTCCATAGGCCTTCTGAAAAGACATGAGCAAGCCATAAAAAAAAAAAAAAAAAAAGGAGAGCATAAGATAGCACAGAGGTAGGCTGTTTGCCTTGTACGTGGCTGAGCCAGGGAAGACCCAGGTTTGATCCCAGCATTTCCATTGGTCCCCATGCCTGCCCAGAGTGATTTCTGAGCACAGAGCCAGGAGTAAACCCCTGAGAGCAGCGGGGTGTGACTCAAAAACCAAGAAAAGAAAAAGAACAGAAATTAATGAGAAAGAAATTAAAGAAAGGGAAGGAAGAAGGGAAGAAGGAAGGAAGAGAAGGAAGGAAGAAGGAAGGAAGGAAGGAAGGAAGGAAGGAAGAAGGAAGGAAGGAAGGAAGAAAGAAGCGAAGGAAGGAGAAAGTAGAAAGGAAAAAGGAAGGAAGGAAGGAAGGAAGAAAGAACGAAAGAAAGAAGAAAGAAAGAAAAGAAAGAAAGAAAGAAAGAAGAAAGAAAAGAAAGAAGAAAGAAAAGAAAGAAAGAAAGAAAGGAAGAAAGAAAGAAAGAAAGAAAGAAAGATAAGAAAAGAAAAGAAGAAAGATAAGAAGAAAGAAAGAAAAAGAAAGAAACTAAGAAAGAAAGAAAGAAAGAAGGAAAGAAGAAAGAAAGAAAGAAGAAAGAAAGAAAGAAGAAAGAAAGAAAAAGAAAGAAAGGAAAAGAGAGAAAGAAAGATGGGAGAAAGAAAGAGAGAACAGAAGAGAAGAGAGAAGAAAGAAACGAACGAAAGAAAGAAAGAAAGAAAGAGAAGGAAAGAAAGAAAGAAAGAAACGAATGAAATAACTAATGAAAAAACAAATATTTGTTGCTTAGGGGCCAGAGAGATAGCTCAATAGACTGGGGCACATTACTGTGCTTACAGGAGGTCTGAGTTTGATTCTCAGCCATGCAAATTCTCGAAGTGCAGCTTTCACTCCTCAAGGCAGTGCTTTACAAGCTTTTATCTATTTGTTTTAATATTGCTCAAGAACTCTTTGATTGGGAGCCGGGAGCTAGGTGGCGCTGGAAGGTAAGGTGCCTGCCCTTGACCTGCGTAGCCTAGGACGGACCGCGGTTCGATCCCCCCGGCGTCCCATATGGTCCCCCCAAGAAGCCAGGAGCAACTTCTGAGCGCATAGCCAGGAGTAACCCTTGAGCGTCACAGGGTGTGGCCCAAAAAACCAAAAAAAAAAAAAAAAAAAAAAAAGAACTCTTTGATTGCACCAATCCTCAGACCCAGGTGCACAGAGAGAGAGAGAGTTCAGAAGATTGGGGGCACCTGGGTTCAATCCCTAGCACCCGCATGGTCCCCCCACACTGACTGAGAGCTGAGCTGCCTCATCTCATAGAATAGGAAAAGCCTCAGAGCAACACCCTGATGTGGCCTCAAGAAACAAAAATCAAACCTCAGAACCAAACCGCTGTGTAACACAAATTCTCCAAGCAAGATTCCTGCTGGAAGAGGAGACCAGTACCACCCCCGTTGCTCCCCAAGAGACTTCCAGGCCCCTCTTAAATTGCCTGAGCCTCCTTTAAGCAGGTAAGGAAGCCTCTCTGGGCCTCAGCTCCATCACCTATAAATTGGAAATGATGATACTGTCCTAAAAGGGGGCCATGGGAGCTACTTTATGGCGTTATTACACAAATAGGGCTCCTGGCAGCATCTGGCCTAGAGTTTGTGCTCCACAAATGCTGAAGCTGCTGCTACAAATTCAGTTTGAGACACTAGATAAGAGAGTAAAAAGGGTGGAGAGAGAGGACAATGGTTAAGGTACTTGTCTTATATGTGGATGATGCAGATTCAAACCCTGACACCATCTATGGTACCTGAACCCTGCCAGGAGCGATGACTTAGCACAAAGCCAGGAGTAAGCACTAAGCACAGCTGGGTCTGACCCTCCCCAAACAAACCAAAGAGTAACAAGGAAGGGCTTGAGAGATAGCATGGAAGTGAGGCATTTGCCTTGCATGCAGAAGGACGGTGGTTCAAATCCCAGCAGCCCATATGGTCCCCTGAGCCTGCCAAGAGCTATTTGTGAGCGTAGAGCCAGGAGGAACCCCTGAGTGCAGCCGGGTGGGATCCAAAAACAAAACAAAACAAACAAAAAGGGCCCGGAGAGAAATAGCACAGCGGCGTTTGCCTGGCAAGCAGCCAATCCAGGACCAAAGGTGGTTGGTTCGAATCCCGGTGTCCCATATGGTCCCCCCAAGCCTGCCAGGAGCTATTTACTGAGCAGACAGTCAGGAGTAACCCCTGAGCACCGCGCCGGGTGTGACCCAAAAAAACAAAACAAAACAAAAAAAAGAATGAAGAGTAGAAAAAAAGTTAGGGAGACGGTGATTCAGCAATAAAAACTGATGGTTTGCATATGTGAGATCCAAAGTTTAACTTCTGACAATGTAAAAAAAAATCCCACCAAAACCCAAAAACAAAACAAAACAAAACAAAGACCTGGGGCCTGAGAGATAGCACAAGCGATAGGACGTTTGCCTCGCACACAACCAATCTTGGACAGACGGAGGTTTGAATCCCGGCATCCCATATGGTTCCCCGTGCCTGCTAGGGGCGATTTCTGAGTGCAGAGCCAGAAGTAACCCCTGAGCACAACCTGGTAGAATGTTTTTCTCTGTAAATGCTGCATGCAAGTGCGTGTGTGAATGTGTGTGTGAATTTGTGTGTGCATGTGTGTGTTGTGTGTGTGTGGTGCCAGGATACATTCCAGGTACCTTCCCCCTCAGCCAAAACCCTATATAAGCTTTTGCTTTAATAAGAAACCTTTGCTATACCTGAAGAAGAAGAAGAGGAGGATGAAGAGGAGGAAGAAGACGAAGAAGAAGAGGAGGAAGAGGAGGAGGAAGAGCCTGGCTTGTGTGTCTCCCGGTGTCCGGACTCCCTTGCTTTCAGGCGGGTGTCCTTCTCTCCATCTGGATGGCACACACAGGCAAGATGGTCACCCCCACTGCCACCCACAGACCCCACAGCCACCCCATACTTCCCCCTGGACTTGGAGAACTAGATCCTCCATGGCTGAGGGGGACTGCAGGAGCTTTAGGCTTAGAGACCCTAAAGGAAGGCTAGAGCTAAAATTCTCTGAATAAGGAACCCCTTGATGGGGTTCAAAGGCCCCATTATGCCATGGAAGAGGTATGGTGCCAACTTAGATGCTCCTTAAACTCCAGGCAAGGGAAGGGCTCTGAGCCCCCCCAGAGTCTCCTTGTTCCCCATTCCTGGACCAGGCATGAGCACTCCCACCCCGAAACTCCCTGACTGCAGTTCCAAAAACCTCTGAGGGTCCAGGGAGGGTGTTGGCCAGATTTGAGCAGGGCCTGTGCTTCCCACCCAGGGGTTCAGCCCAGGGGGTGCAAGAAGACAAACTTACAGTGGAGATCTTCAGTGTTTCCATGTTCTGGGCTATGTTCCTCTGTGGGCACGGAGGGTCCTGAAGTCGCCATGTTCTTCCTTTCTGCAGGAAGCACAACAACAAAGAAGAACTCTTTAGTGGACAGTTTTTGGTTTGTTTCCTGATGGTGCTCAGGACTTCCTCCTGGTACCCGGCTCAGGGATCACTCCCAGTAACCTATGGGGACCATATGAGATGTCAAAATTGGATCTGAATTGGCCACACGAAAAGCAAGGCCCTACCCACTGTATTCTCTCTCCAGCCTCCACCATATATGTTTGTATATGTTTTACTAATGTAAAAATCTAAAGCAAGGGGCCATAGAAATAGCATGGATGTATGGTGTTTACCTTGCATGCAGAAGGATGGTGGTTTGAATCCCGGCATCCCATAGGGTCCCCCGAGCCTGCCCTGCCAGGAGCAATTTCTGAGCGTAGAGCCAGAAGTAATCCCTGAGCGTTGCCGGGTATGACCCTTAAATCCAATATGTATGGGGCCGGAAAGATAGCATGGAGGTAAGGCGTTTGCCTTTCATGCAGAAGGTCATCGGTTCAAATCCTGGGGTCCCATATGGTCCCGTCCCCCCGTCCCTGTCCCCCCCCCTCCCGTGCCTGCCAGGAGCAATTTCTGAGCATGGAGCCAGGAGTAACCCCTGAGCACTACCGGGTGTGACCCAAAAACCACACACACAAAAAATCCAATATATATATATAGTCTCAGGCAGAATTCAGCCAAGTGTCAGAAAAGAACATTTTTTTTGTTTTTTGGGCCACACCCTGTGATGCTCAGGGGTTACTCCTGGCTATGCACTTAGAAATTGCTCCTGGCTTGGGGGACCATATGGAACACCAGGGGATCGAACTGCAATCTATCCTAAGCTAGTGCATGCAAGGCAGATGCCTTATGCCCTGCACCACCGCTCTGGCCCCAGAAAAGAACATTATTAGCTAGCAAATCCAACTGATGCTCAGGGTAGGTCAGAGGTGATCTGGTCAGGGCTGACCACATACATCTGAGGCCTGAGAGTCTCAAGGAGAAATTTAGGTGGAGCAGAATTGTGCAGTCATTTGGGGAAAGGGGGGCTAGAGTGATAGCACAGCAGTAGAGTGTTTGCCTTGCATGCTGCAGATCCGGACGGACCCAGGTTTGATCCCCAGCATCCCATATGGTCCCCTGAGCCTGCCAGGAGCGATTTCTGAGCACAGAACCAGGAGTAACACCTGACATCGCCAGGTGTGGCCAAAAAAATTGGGGGGAAAAGGGAGCGGAGGGCCAAAGCCAAAGATCCCGGAAGTCAACCCAACTGAAACATCAATTTTCTGCTGCAGTTGCTCCTTCCCTTCCACCTCCCAGGACACAGAGCATATTCAGACCTCAGCCATGCTTTCCTATTGTCCAAATTTTAACTGATTCCAGATATAACTAAAATGTCACCTCCTCCAGGAAGCTCTATTCTCATTGCTTCACCAGCCACCATATTTCCTATTCCACACACCAGTCTTCTGGCTAACCAAAATTCTATTTTGTACTTTCAGCTCCAATTAGTAGCTTGTTTTTCTGGTCTCTCTTGTATCGAGGCACGAGTCGCATGACCTAGTTTTTGGGTTTTGGATTTTGGGGCCACACCTAGCAGTGTTCAGTGCTTACATCTTGGGTCTACACTCAGGGACCGATCCTGGCAGGGTTTGGGGGACTCTATAGGATGTTGAAATTTGAACCCTAATTAGCTGAATGCAAGGCAAGTGCCCTACTCGCTGTACTATCACTAGGCCCCAATATGTGACCCAGTTTAGAGCAATGAGTAAATAGATTTGGCTGGAGTCCTGGGAAGGATTTTTTTAACCACACCCAGCAATGCTCAAGAGTTATTCCTGGCTCTGCACTCAGGAATGTCTCCTGATGGTGCTTGAGGGACCATATGGGGTGCTGGGATTGAACCTAGATTGGTGGCATACAGACAAGCTTCCTCCCCACTGTACTAACTCTCCAGCCCTCTTTCTCTTCTGAGATGGCTGCTGTTGTGTCTGTCTTTTCTTCCGGCATCATAACTATAATAGCAGGAGCTACAGTGGCCATCTTGTGACCATGAGGAAAAGCCAAGAAAATGTAGAGAGCAGGTTGAGTTACTGAGAGCTGGGCCCAGTGGCAGGGTGAGGGGGGAACTCAGCAATTAGTTCATGGGAAATAATAATAAAAAAAAAAACCAACATGGTTTTCTGTCACTAGCCCTAAAGCAGATCAAAGAATTGTGTCTGGACCCATTTTATGGACACAGGAACTGAGGGTCTGATAAGACTAAGTGGTGCCAGCACAAGCCAGAAATGGCAGGGCCCCCTCCAGAGAGAAATTCATAAGGACATAGAAGTGGACATCTTGATAATGCCTGTCTTGAATATTGGCAGGGGTAGGGGGGCACTGGTGGTGGAAATGTTGCACTGGTGAAGGATGGGTATGTTCTTTTCATTTTTTGTTTGCTTTTTGGGCCACACTCGGTGACACTCAGGGGTTACTCCTGGCAAGAGCTCGGAAATCGCCCCTGGCTTGGGAGGACCATATAGGACACCAGAGGATCAAACCTCGGTCTGTCCACGTGAAAGGCAAATGCCCTACCACTTGCACCACTGCTCCAGCCCCAGGAGGTGTTCTTTTTATGACTGAAACCCAACTACAAACATGTTTGTAATCATGGTGCTTAAATAAAGATATTTATTAAAAACAAGTAAAATAAAAAGAAGTAATTCCTGAGTGCAGTCAGGAGTAAGCCCTGAGCACCCCAGGGTATACCTCAAACACACACACACACACACACACACACACACACACACAAAATAAAATGAAAACAGACAGCCCCACATTGAGGGAACCCATAAAACTAACTTTTCAAAGGCAAGTGTGTGCCTCCCCATTTTGGGGTGACCTGCATCTCTCTCTGAGATGTGGTTTCAGCCCTTTGGAGAAGTCCACGTTCTCTCTTGAAACATCATTCTCTCTCTTCTTCCTCACAATCTATTTTTTTTTTTTTTGGTTTTGGTTTTTGGGCCACACCCGTTTGATGCTCAGGGGTTACTCCTGGCTATAAGCTCAGAAGTCGCTCCTGGCTTGGGGGGACCATATGGGACGCCGGGGGATGGAACCGTGGTCCGTCCTACGCTAGCGTTTGCAAGGCAGACACCTTACCTCTAGCGCCACCTTCCTGGCCCCCTTCCTCACAATCTTTAATAAAACCGTTCTATTTCATGGGCCGGAGAGATAGCACAGCTCTAAGGTGTTGGTCTTGCACCCACCCAATCCAGGACAGATGGTGTTTCGAACCCCAGCATCCCATATGGTCCCCCGGACCTGCCAGGAACAATTTTTGAGCACAGAGCCAGGACTAACCCCTGAGTGCCACTGGATGTGACCCAAAAACAAACAAACAAACAAACAAAGAAAAAACTGTTCTAATTCAATATTCACTATCCTCCAAACATTCTTTTCTGAGGGAAGGTAACAGACCTGAAAAGCCTGGGGAAGTCTAGGGCTGACTTTCCTTTTCTGCCAAGAGAAAATTCCAGCTTAAGTTCATGGCTCCCTGAGAAATCGGGAGTCAGGGGTCACCTTCCATACTGTGTAGGGATGTCATGTGTGATTTAACAGCCGCTTCGTGGGGGTAGTGGGACATGAGATCCGCACTGCGCAGGAGCTCAGAGCAGACTCCATCCGTCCTGGATCCCCAAGCACGGATGACCAAGGTAGGAAGGTAGAGAAGGAAGCAGCAGAGTCCCTCCTCGAGGCTGTCCCCTCTTTTCATTTCACATCAGTCACCCACAACATTTCCTTGCAGAGCAGTGTTGAGAAAGCAAACGCCATTTTACTTACACCTCTATTTAGAATTTTTTTTTACACTTGTAGTCGAACAAAATCCTGACCTCTCTTACACCCACATACTAATTCAACATCTATTATGTGCTAGCGAGGGAGAACATTATGATCAAACATTGTAACATTGTCCTCAGGGAATTTTGAGGCACGTCGACAGGTTGTGAGAATTCAGGGGTTAAATCAGAATCCATTAGGAAATGTTCTTTTTGTTTGTTTGTTTATTTATTTATTTTTGGGCCATGCCCAGTGATGCTTAGGGGTTACTCCTGGCAGGTTTGGGGGCCCATATGAGATGCCAAGGATCCAATCTGGGTCAGCAGCATTCGAGGCAAACACCCTACCCATTGTGCTATCGTGCCAGCCAAGGAAATGTTCTTTTTTTTTTTTTTTGAGTGGGGGGTTTGGGCCACACCCGATGACACTCAGGGGTTACTCCTGGCTATGTGCTCTGAAATCGCTCCTGGCTTAGGGAACCATATGGGGCACTGGGGGTTCAAACCGTGGTTCGTCCTAGGTCAGCCCGTGCAAGGCAAACGCCCTACTGCTGCGCCACTGCTCCAACCCTTTCCAGGATATGTTCTTGAAGGAGATTCTGGGAGTGAGTTTGGAGAGGTCTTTCTATATTCAAAGAGCCAAGGTCCCTTTCCCAGCATGGGAAAGTCTTGCCCAGAAGAATTGGGCAAGGAGAGACCTAGAGGTCAGGGGAAGAATATGTTTTGTACACACCCACACACCACGCCCCAGTTTTAATCCCTGGCACTGTATGGATCCCTGAGCACCTCAGGGAGTGGGAAAAGGACTGAATAGACAACTCAAGAGATGCTTTTTGGGGTGCAGCAATAGCACAGCAGTAGAGTGCTTGCCTTGCACATGGCTGACACTGGCAGATATGCACCAGTGCTCCAAGAAAAAAAAATTCAATTCAGTGAACCGGAGAGATAGTCCCGGGGATTAGATGTATGCATTGCATGTAGCTGACCCCATTTTGATCCCCAGTTTGGTCAGTACTTGAAACATCGCCCAATGACCTCTGAGACCTGAGAATGGTTTCTTTCAATCCCTCAAAATTAAAGTTCAAGCATTGTCAAATGTTACTTAGACTTATTGTGGTGGTATATATACAAATATCGAACATATACAAATACCGAATCACTCAAGGGGCCCGAGCGATGGCGCAGAGGTAGGGCATTTGCCTTGCACACAGCTGACTCAGGACAGACCTCAGTTCGATACCCCATCCAGTCCCCCAAAACAGGAGCGATTTCTGAGCACAGAGCCAGGAGTAACCCCTGAGCATCACCAGGTGTGGCCCAAAAGCAAACAAACAAACAAAAAGAAAGGTTCAAGTTCATAAGCTAGAGCTAAGAGGACTCAGGAAGCTGAGACACAAGTGAAGAAAAAAGCAGCAGCTTTGGGAAAGAGCCATGGCCCCTCTCCCCAAGAACCTAGTTTATCTACGCAGGGGATATGGGGGTTCAGGGAGAGGATCAAGCTCATCCACAGGCTCCCCAATCCCGAGATATAACCTTGAATGTGACCCTGGCCCAAGAGAGAGTCCCTCCCCTCTCCCGGGGTTTCCAGGCCTTGTACTGAGGCCCCTGGCTTATCCTAAAGAAAAGGAAATGCCTGCCTTTCTAGCACTTTCCTCTCAAAGGCCCAGCCCTGCTGACTCATAGGTTTGTGGAGCTTTTGTACCCACATTTCTTGCCGAACTGGATCTCCCCTTAAGTATGGCCCCTATTTCCTAAGCTCCTGCTTTTGCCAGAAACCAGGAGCTGAAATCTCCTCGCATTGTTCCCCTGACCACCTTGCTGAATTTCCTTATTTGTTTGTTTGTTTGTTTGTTTATTTATTTATTTATTTATTGTTTTGGGTCACAACCAGGAGTGCTCAGGGGTTGCTCCTGACTCTGTGCTCAGAAATCGCTTCTGGCAGGCTTGGGGGACCATATGGGATGTCAGGATTCAAGCCACCATCCATCCTGTATCAGTTGCACTCAAGGCAAATGCCATACTGCTGTGCTATCTCTCCAACCCCTTCCTTGCTGTATTCTCACTTACCAGCAAGGAGGCTAGGGATTATTGTTCTATGCTCAGGTGGAGAAACTGAGGCCTAAAATAACAAAGAAACAGGAACACAGGAACAAATGACATCTCAGGACCAGGCTGACTTTGTCTTTTGTTTCAGAGGCTCCTTTTTTCTTTTTCTTTTTTCTTTTTTTTGGTTTTGGGGTCACACTCTGCAGTACTCAGGGGTTACTCATGGCTCTAGGCTCAGAAATTACTCCTGGCAGGCTCGGGGGACCATATGGGATGCCGGGATTCGAACCAATGACCTTCTGCATGAAAGGCAAAAGCCTTACCTCCATGCTATCTCTTTGGCCCCAAATGCTTCTTTAAAAACAACAACAACAACAACAAAACTTTACTTGGGGCCAGAGTGATAGCACAGAGTAAGGCGTTTACCTTGCACGTGGCTGACCCAGGACCAACCTGGGTTAGATTCCCTGTGTCCCTTATGGTCCCCCAAGGCAGGAGCAATTTCTGAGCACATAGCGAGGAGTAACCCCTAAGCATCACCGGGTATGACCCCCCCCCAAAAAAAAAACTATGTTATGTATTGATTGATTGGTTGATTGGTTTTTGGGCCACACCTGGCAGCGTTCAGGGGTTACTCCTGGCTATGCACTAAGAAATCGCCCCTGGAAGGTTAGGGGACTATATTGTATGCCAGGAATCAAACTGGCAAACGCCCTATCGCTGTGCTATCTCTCCAGCCCCACAGGTTTCTTATACGGCCCTAAGCCCCACCTGGCAAAGAAAATAGGGTGGGATGCAGACAGAGGTTGGGCAAATGCAGCTGGACGAGTCTGGGCAGGAAATAGAACCCCCTTGCTTGGGGGACCACATGGGATGTTGGGGGATCGAACCACGGTCCATCCTAGGCTACCGCTTGCACCACTGCTCCAGCCCCTCTTAAGTTCTTTCTAACAACTAGACCAAGCTTGGCTTTGAGGAAACTCAACCCCAATGGACATACATCTTGGAATGGGCCCTCCAGGGGTTAGTCTGAGTGCTTAACTAATCTATTATTGCCCTAAAATCCCAAAGCTATCCCCGAGACATAGCATCACCATTGAAAGTATTTGTGGCTTGGACAAGCACCCCTCAAATGGGCGGTACTTTTGACGCAATTATTCTGAAGGGTCACTGCCCTTTGACCAAAGTGGACCACCATTCTCTCTCTCCTGTGGCCCTCCTTTTCTGACCAGAATGACACAGAGCCAGCACTGGGGAGTCTCTTCTTGCTCTGACCTCAGTCATGTCTCCTCCCAGATTCTCTACGTGCTGAGACACCAAAGCAATCCTATTTTGACAGCCTGGGGTGGTTTCTGTCACTTCTGGCACTGAAGAAGCCCTTTTGCTAAAATGGGGCAGAAAGAGGGATGGTCCAGTTGTTCTGCAGAAGCATTTCCTAGCCCCTATCACAGAGCAGCCTCGTAGCCCATTCTCATAGGAGGAGTAAGAGGCCCCAGAAGGAAGGGCACTGGCCTAGCACTTGGTTGACCTGGGTTTGACCCATGGCATTGCATATGATTTCCTGTTTCCCTTCAGAAGTGATTTCAGAGCACAGAGCCAGGAATAAATATTGCACACTGCCAGTTGTGACTCAAACACTTCCACCAACAAATACATTATAAAAGTTAAAATTAAGTTCTGAATAGCTCCTATAGGTTTTATCCCACTAAAATTTATCATCCAATCTGCTTGGAATTCCAGCTTAGTTAGTTAGTACTTGGATGATTTCCCAATTAACACTACATAAAAAAAAAAGTAATAATTGCCATCCCAGCTCTGGGAGAGTCAACATAAAACAAAATAAAGACAAACTCGATGGTCTTGACACTAATTTTTATGACACAAATTTATAAACTGATTTTTGTAAAGGACCAGGTTTTGAAAGCATATTTCACTGGATGTTTTCTACTTGCATAAGTAAAGTATCATCAAAATAGTTGTTTAAACCAGTTGTCAGAGAATCTTTGCACATAGGAAAAAAAAACCAGCAAATGGCTGTTAAGTTGAAATGTTGTTTTGACATGTTAGGAATATTCAGAATGCTCACAATGAAAAATAAAATAAAACCCTCAGTTTTCTTAAGAAACCACCTTGAGTGGCCTCTAGATTTCTTTTTTTTTTTTTTTTTTTTTGGTTTTTGGGCCACACCCTGTGACGCTCAGGGGTTACTCCTGGCTATGCGCTCAGAAGTTGCTCCTGGCTTGGGGGACCATATGGGACGCCGGGGGATCGAACCGCGGTCCGTCCTAGGCTAGCACAGGCAAGGCAGGCACCTTACCTCCAGCGCCACCGCCCGGCCCCTGGCCTCTAGATTTCTAATGAAGAATGATGATACAGTTTGAAGGAAGTATCGAGGACTGTTTCAGATAGTGCTTTGTACCGGATCTGCTGAAGCATCAGTCCAGTTTGGATTCCTGTGAAAGTTATTTTCTGTGTAGACATTCTTATTGAGTATTGTCTTTAAAATCAGACAGTCTCTTCTATATGGAAAGCATTTTTATGTTTTCTAATTTAAAAATTAATATTTTCTTATAGATATTGTGCAATAAAGCTCAAGTAGGCTGTGTGGTTATTTGCAGATGCTTTAACAACTGATAAAATTTTACATTTGTAAAATTAATATATTGTACTGGTACAAAATAGTTTTAAATTATATTTTAAAAAGTTAAAATAAAAGTTCTGAATAACTCAATCGAGGCAGCAGTTTGCAAACAAAGGAAGGAAGAGGGGTCAGAATGATAGCACAGTGGGTAAGGCTTTTGCTTTGTACATGGCTGACCCTGATTTGATCCCTGGCATCCCATATGTCCCCCACCCCAAGCACGGCCAGGAGTGATTCCTGAGTGCAGAGCCAGGAGTAATGCCTGAGCACTGCCAAATGTGGCCCCAAAATCAAAAAGAAAGAAAAAAAAGATAAGGGGGGCCAGAGCAATAGTACAGCAGCAGGGTGTTTGCCTAGCACTTGGCCGACCCTGGACAGACCCAGGTTCGATCCCCAGTACCCCACATGGTCTCCTGAACCTGCCAGGAGCGATTCCTGAGTGCAGAGCCAGGAGTAATGCCTGAGCACTGTCCAGTGTGACCCCAAAATCAAAAAGAAAGAAAAAAAAGATAAGAAAGAAATATTGAAAATATGTATTTTAAAATGCCGTGTTCAAGAGCATCTTTGAGCCTTCTGATTTGGGAGGACATGGTGTGTATATATATTGGGACAAGCCCCAGGTGAACAAATATATGTTGTTGCTTCCTGCGTTGTTGTTTTTTTTTTTTTTTTTTTTTGGGCCACACCCAGCATTGCTCAGGGGTTACTCTGGGCTGTCTGCTCAGAAATAGCTCCTGGCAGGCACGGGGGACCCTATGGGACACCAGGATTCGAACCAACCACCTTTGGTCCTGGATCAGCTGCTTGCAAGGCAAACACCGCTGTGCCCTGCTTCTCTGGGCCCTGCTTCCTGCTTTTATAGTTGTATTTTGAACAACTATAAGTGTATCTTAGTGCCCTTCTTTTTCTATAAGTGCATAGATTCATTAACTGTCCATGTCTAGTGTTCTCAATAGTTAGCTAAAGACACTTATTTTTTGTTTGTTTTTGGGTCATACCGACAGCACTCAGGGTCACTCCTGGCTCTATGCTCAGAAATCACTCCTGGCAGGCTCGGGGGTCCATAAGGGATGCCAGAATTCGAACCACTGTCTTTCTACATGCAAGGTAAACGCCCTACCTCCATGCTATCTCTCCAGCCCTGGAGATCACTTTTGAATGAGACTTATTTCATCTTTATCCTTTCATTGGATTGGGTTCATCAGTTTAATAAACTACATGACTTAACAAAATAAGACATGCTTGAAGCTGGAGAGATAGCACAGGGATTAATGTGCTTGCCTTGCACATGGCCAACCCTGGTTCAATCCCTGGTACTGGATACGGTCCCCCAGTATCACCAGGAGTGAGCCTTGAGCACTGATAATTGTGAACCCCCATCTCCCACTACTACACACACACACACACACACACACACACACACACACATACACACACACACACACATGAAACTAACCAAACAGGGGCCGGGTGGTGGCGCTAAAGGTAAGGTGCCTGCCTTGCCTGCGCTAGCCTTGGACGGACCGCGGTTCGATCCCCCGGTGTCCCATATGGTCCCCCAAGCCAGGAGCAACTTCTGAGCACATAACCAGGAGTAACCCCTGAGCATTACCGGGTGTGGCCCAAAAAAAAAAAAAAAAGAAACTAACCAAACAACATTCTACTTATGAGAAAATTAGACCATCAGTAAAATCATAAAGTTTTTAAAATAAAATATTTTTGTATTATAAAAGAGATGACATTAAATACATTAAAATAATATGAATGCGGGGCCAGAGAGATAGCACAGCGGTGTTTGCCTTGCAAGCAGCATTCCATATGGTTCACCGTGCCTGCCAGGAACTATTTCTGAGCAGACAGCCAGGAGTAACCCCTGAGCACCGCCGGGGGTGGCCCAAAAACCAAAATAATAATAATAATAATAATAATAATAATAATAATAATAATAATAATAATAATAATAATAATAATAAATATGAATGCTGACTACTAGGTATCTTTGAAGTTTTAATTGTTTCTTTGTTTTTTGGGGGTCACACCCAGCGGTGCTCAGGGGTTACTCCTGGCTCTACACTCAGAACTCATTCCTGGCAGGTATGGGGGCCATATAGGATGCTGGGAATTGAACCTAGCTCTGTCCTGGGTCAGCCACATGCAAGGCAAATGTCCTACCATTGTGCTATCTCTCCTGCTCGCTCGTTTTGTTTCTTAAAACGTAATAAGAAGTGTCAGTAAAAACACACAAATCTAGAAAGCAACGTGGATTCAAAGTCACCTAATGTTTAGAAACGAAACAAAAAGCAGCAGATCAACAGCAACAAATTGCTGAGCAAACCTCAATGATTTCATTGAGAGATAAATTAGTTTTTGTTTGCACTCAGAAATTGCTCCTGGCTTGGGGGATCATATGGGACACGGGGATAGAACCGAGGTTGATGCCTGACCCCTTGCACCACTGCTTCGGTCTCTCTCAGGCCCACAATTGTACTTTATTTTTTAAAAAGCTTAATTTCCACTTACCTATAAACAAGAAATATAAAATATATTATTTTATGCCTGCCAAGAGGATAGGCTTGGAAATGGATGGGAATCTGGGAACAATGGTGGAGGGAATTTTATAAGGATGGGGTTATTGGTCTTAGAACACATACATTATGAGCAACTATGTAATACATAATCTTCAAATAAAGTGATATACCTAAAATATGGCAAAAGTCTCTACCAGGGAAGACCTTGCCGCTACCCTGGCATTGACTTATTCTGAAGAGTGTTCTCTTAACACCCAGACGACTTAGCAACAGCAACAGCCTGCTTGCAGGGCAGGGCTCTCTGCATCTAATAATGAGGTGAAACTAGAAGTTGCTCCACATCATCCTGACTTCGATGAAGGAAATGCACAGAAACCAGAATCTTTAACTACAGGAACCTGACACCAACAACAGCAAAAAAATTTCACTGGGAGCACACAGAATGACTCAGTGATTGGACAACCTAGAATGCCTGGAGCCCAGAGTCGGTCTTATGCCAGACAACTTCAGGGGTAAGGTCTCCTTGTATTTAGACCAAGGCTTCCCCCCCACCCATTTTCCCCATATTTTTCTGGGCCTATACAAACAACAATTGCCACTCTCACACCATTATTACTGTACTTTTTTTTTGTTTGTTTTTTGTTTTTTTTTTTTTTGGGCCACATCCGGCGGTGCTCAAGGGTTACTCCTGGCTGTCTGCTCAGAAATAGCTCCTGGAAGGCACGGGGGACCATATGGGACACCGGGATTCGAACCAACCACCTTTGGTCCTGGATCAGCTGCTTGCAAGGCAAACGCCACTGTGCTATCTCTCCGGGCCCTACTGTACTTTTTTTTAAGAAGAAGAAGAAGGAGGAGGAGGAGGAGGAGGAGGAGGAGGAGAAGAAGAAGAAGAAGAAGAAGAAGAAGAAGAAGAAGAGGAGGAGGAGGAGGAGGAGGAGGAGGAGGAGGAGGAGGAGGAGGAGGAGAAGAAGAGCTTACTAAACTTGAAAAATAAAAAGTAACTGTAGTAAAAGCCTTCTTGAATACAGGTAGGGGATGGGAAGGAGAAGGGGGGGCAATGGTGGTGGGAATGTTGCATGATGAAGGGGATGTTCTGTTAATGATCGAAACACAACTATGATTGTGCTTGTAATCATGGTACTTAAAGAGTTTATATAAAAAAATTATGGCAAAAGTGGGGACCGAAGTGATTGTACGTGGCTGACTCAGGATAGACCTGCGTTCGATTCCCAGCATCCCATATGGTTCCCGGAGCCTGCCAGGAGCAATTTCTGAGTGCCTAACCAGTAGTAACCCCTGAGTGTCACTGGGTGTGGCCCAAAAACAAACAAACAAACAAACCAAAAAAAAGGCAAAAGTGGAAAAAATTATTAAGAGGCCAGAGCAATAGTACAGCATAGTGCATGTGGCTGACCCAGGTTTGATCTTTGGCTAGAAGCAGTGCATAAGAATGTAAAACCAGAAGTAATTCCTGAGCATTGCCAAGTGTGGCTCAAAAAGAAAAAATAATAATTAAGAAATCTAGGCCTGGGGCCTGAGAGATAGCATGGAGGTAAAGTGTTTGCCTTGCATGCAGAAGGATGGTGGTTCAAAACCCGGCATCCCATATGGTCCGAGCCTGCCAGGAGCAATTTCTGAGCATAGAGCCAGGAGTAACCCCTGAGCACTGCCGGGTGTGACCCCCCCCCAAAATCTAGGCCAGAGATATAGTTCAGTGGGTAGAGAATTCACTTTGTATGTAGCCAACTCTATACCTGACATCCCATGTGGTCCCCCAAACCTCAGCAAGAGTGAACTCAGGACCAGGAGTAAGCCTTGAGCATTACTGTTTATGACCAAAAAAAAGTTATTAAGAATTAGAAGTAGGGCCAGAGTGGGTAGAGCATTTGTCTTGCATGCAGCCAACCCAGGTTCAATCCTCAGTATCCCATCTGGTTCCCTGAATCTGCCATGAGTGATTTCTGAGCGCAGAGCAAGAAAAGAAAAGAAGTCAGAACCAATGAATTCCCAAACAACTACATGAGACCAAACAATTAGCCTTTGATTTAAATGTGTAACTGCTATGCCTTAAACTTATGAGTAAGGAAAATAACAATTTGGGGTGGTGCCAAATCCTCACTGCTAATGTGAGACAAATTTTTGCAAGGGTAAGGGATGTCTTCCTATTAACCCACCTACTTTACGGGATGCTGGAGTGGAGAGATCTGCCCTACCCTCTTACGCCAGAAAAACAGATTGTGCAAAGGGGCAGGTGAGGCAAAATGCTGGAGTTTTGAAATGCGGAAGTGGTCGTTAGTCTGCTAGTGGCTAATGTCAAATGTCAACTTCAGGATTAAGGGATCTAGGCTATTAAAAAAAAAATGTGTAGGGCTGGAGCGGTGGCGCAGTAGTAAGGCATTTGCCTTCCATGTGCCTAACCTAGCCAAGATGGCGGTTCCATCCCCTGACGTCCCATATGGTCCCCAGGCCAGGAGCAATTTCTGAGCACATAGCCAGGAGTAACCCCTGAGCATCACCAGGTATGGACCCCAAACAAACAAACAACAAAACACACACACAAATGTGTAACTGCTGATTTGTTTCCTCGAAGAAGCCTTTTTTACATGGTGCCTGTTTCATGTAGGACAGTTTTACCTTTCAGTCAAGATGCTTTATCTCCCTACCCCAGAATCAATGTCTAACTCTTCAGATGTTTATTTAACTTCAAAAAGTTAAATATCTTAACTTTTGAAATTTGAAATTAAATATATTAAATGTTTTTATTTCTTTGTTTTATTGTTTTTATTGAGCAGTGGTGTTTTTTTTTATTTTTCATTTATTTTATTTTATTTTTCATTGTTTTTATTGGTGGACCACATCCAATAGTGCCCGGGGGCTACTTTTAGCTCAGGGCCTGGGGTAAGGGTAATTTCAGGACATAACAAGATGATGGAATTGAAATGTCAAAGAATCTGAATGTCCCTGTTGTTCAAGAATGGATGCCCGGGGCTGGAGAGATAGAACAGCGGTAGGGCATTTGCCTTGCACGCAGCCAATTTAGGACAGACAGTGGTTTGAATCCCAGAATCCCATATGGTCCCTGGCACCTGCCAGGAGTGATTTCTGAGCACAAAGCCAGGAGTAACCCCTGAGCATTGCTGGGTGTGACCCAAAAACAAATAAACAAAACCCAAAAACAAACAAAAAAATAAATGCCAATAATTAGGGGTATGTGCAAAGATGCTGGGCACCATTAGTCAATGGAGAAACTCAAATCCAAAACCCAGCACCCTCCATGCTTGGTGACAGAGATAGGCAGTCACCAGCAGCATGGCAGAGAACAAGAAGCATGTGGCTTGCGTCCATCATCAGTGGGAATAAGAAATGGTGCAACTTTGGAAAATCTTTGGGTGGGTCCTCAAAATATTAAAAAGAGAATCCCCTGGGTCCAGAGAGATAGCACAGTGGCGTTTGCCTTGCAAGCAGCCAATCCAGGACCAAAGGTGGTTGGTTCGAATCCCGGTGTCCCATATGGTCCCCCATGCCTGCCAGGAGCTATTTCTGAGCAGACAGCCAGGAGTAACCCCTGAGCAATGCCAGGTGTGGCCCAAAAAAAAAAAAAAAAAAAAAAAAAAGAGAGAGAGAGAGAATCTCCTGGGAGTCAGTCCTTCTAGTCTTAGTACTCATTCCAGAGTGGAGACTTATGTCTACCTCTGGCACCAAACCAAGTGACAGAGCACATTGTTTGTGAGGCCGTGGATCTGCTCCCCAATAAGGCATGGCTGCCTGAATGTGATGCTGGTGACCCCTGAGCAAGGCTCCCTCCCCCCCCTTACTGGAAGTGTCCCCTTAAAAAAGAAAAGAGGGGACAGAATGATAATACAAAAAAATAGAGTGCTTGCTTTACGTGCAGGCAATCCAGTTTCTATTCTTGATAGTCCTCCAAGGTCGCAGGAGTGATCCCTAAGTGCAGAGCCAGAAGTAAGCCCTGAGCACAGTTGTGACCCCCCAAACAAAACAAAACAAACAAAAGAATGCATTCTTGGGGCTGGAGTTATAGTATGGAGTATAGATGGCAGGATTGAGTTCAGTTTTTGGCACCACCAATGTCCCCCAGCACTACTAGGAGTAGTAAGTCCTCAGTACCACCGGATGTGGACCCAAAAAGAAGGAAAAAAAAAAGTGTCTTAGACTGGAGCAGTGGTGCAAGCAGTAGGGCATTTGCCTTGCATGTGCTAACCTAGGATGGACAAGGGTTCGATCCCCCTGTATCCCATATGGTCCCCCAAGCCAGGAGCTATTTCTGAGTGCATAGCCAGAAGTAACCCTGAGCATCACCCGGTGTGGCCAAAAAAATAATAATAATAGGGCCGGCGCGGTGGCGCTAGAGGTAAGGTGCCTGCCTTACCTTCGCTAGCCTTGGATGGACGCGGTTCGATCCCCCGGCGTCCCATATGGTCCCCCAAGCCAGGAGCGACTTCTGAGCGCATAGCCAGGAGTAACCCTGAGCGTCCCCGGGTGTGGCCCAAAAAACAAAACAAAAACAAACAAAAAAAAAATAATAATAATAATAATTATAAAACAAACAAAAAATCCACGTGTCTTCACAAAATCATATATAGCATTGTTTTCAGCAGTATTATTCATCACATTGTCCCCCTTTCCAGTGGAAACGACCCAAAGGTCTGCTGAGTGGAGAAACAGCATGTGACCCAGTACCACAAAAACGTTTTGTTCACTGGCAGGAGGAATATGGGGCTGACACAGCCAAAACCCAGGTCAGCCTCACAAGCTTAGCACTGAGTGAGAGGAGCTGATGTTGGTCACTGCAGTGACTCTGTGGATATGAAACATCTGGAACCAGAAAATCCACATAAAAGCTGAGCTGTGAGTGCCAGCAGGCAGGGGAAAGGCAGCCAAAACTGTGGGGGTTAGGAAAAATGATTAAACTATTCTGAATGGCAGTGGTTATGATGGTCACACATCTTGGCTTCTCGATTACAGAATTGTATAATCTAAGGGGCAAATTTG
Source organism: Suncus etruscus (assembly GCF_024139225.1). NCBI lineage: Eukaryota > Metazoa > Chordata > Mammalia > Eulipotyphla > Soricidae > Suncus > Suncus etruscus. Next base: position 32,739,148 of record NC_064867.1, on the reverse strand, counting down.
AGGCTGGGCTAGACCAAGGGCAAACCACATGTCTCCCCACTGTGAGACCCTACATTCTATCCAGGCACCTCAAAAAAAAAAAAAAAAGAAAAGAAACGAAGGGCCAGACTGGTATTCGAGCTCTTATGAATTGACATTACTGCATCAGCCCAAAGGGCTTTCATGCATATTATTATAATTTTGGAATGTAATTTTTTGGGGAGTTGGTTTTTGACTCACACACAGTGGCGCTCAGGGATTACTCCTGGCTCTATGTTCAGAAATCACTCCTGGCAAACTTGGGGGACTGTATGGGATGCCAGAGATCGAACTCGGGTCCGTCCTGGGTCAGCTGCATGCAAGGTAAATGACCTACCACTGTGTTATCACTCCGGCCCCTGGAATATAATTTCTTTTTTTTTGTTTGTTTGGAATATAATTTCTATGTTAAAGTGTTACTCAATATCCCTGACATTAATCCTGTTTCTTAAATGTGCCCTTTTATTTTCATAAGGCAGTAATAAAAAATTATGATTAGTAAGGGACTGAAGAGATAGTGCAGCAGATAAAGTCTTTGCCTTGTACATGCCAACCCGGGTTCCATCCCCAGCATCACATATGGATCCCCTAGCACCGCCAGAAGTGATTTCTGAGTGCAGAGCCAGGAGTAACCTCTGAACTCCACTGGGTGTAGCTCAAAACAAAACAACTCTCTCACCAAAAGGATGAAGGACCAAAGAAATAGTTCAACAGGCTTTGCATGCAAGAGGCTCAAGTTCAATTCCTGGCATTGGAGCCAGAGTGGTGGCGCTAGAGGTAAGGTGTCTGCTTGCAAGAGCTAGCCTAGGACGGACCAGGTTTAGATTCCCCCAGCGCCCCATATGGTCCCCCCCAAGCCAAGAGCGATTTCTGAGCGCATAGCCAGGAGTAACCCCTGAGTGTCAAAAGGGTGTGGCCAAAAAAACCAAACAAACAAAAAATCCAAACAATTCCTGGCATTGCATAATTCCTTAAACTCTATCAGGAATGACCTCTGGACTTTGAGAGTAGCCCCTGAGCACCATCAGGTGTGGCCCCAAATGAAATAGAAAAGGTAAATTTTGGGCATGTGAATGTTATCTCTCCAAAACTATTACTGGGTGTGGGAAAAGGCTACTTGGGGGCCAGGGTTTGTCTCAGCAGCAAAGTTCATCCCTTACTTGGATGAGAACTGGCTTCGAGCCTTGCACCACCACCACTAACAACAACACCACTACCAATAACAGCATCAACAATAACAAATGAGAAAATACTTTTGTAAAATAGGAAGGCAAAGGGCAGGGCAAGTCCCAGATCTGAGAGATGCTGCCCAAGAAAGGGGCTCTGTGGCGTGCAATTTCAGAGGGGACCCCAGCCTCAATTCCAGAAATGTCAGCGCCTGGGCAGGCCTCATGATTAATAGATGGGATCCACTGATGTAGCCCCAAGGATTCACCTCAGCCTTCACTCACCTCAGCTGCCACTTCCCTGCCAGGAAGATAAGGAAGGGTTGGAGTCATGCCTGGCATGCACTTGTCTCTAGACGCAAGTCTCAGCACCTCTGAGATAGTCCTGGTGGTCCCTAGCACTTCTGCGGAGACCTTTTCCTGCTCTCCAACAAAACCACACAAACCCCAACACACATGCCAACCTTTCTAGTTAGGGATCTCAAGTTTGGGGCCGTATTTTTGGGGGGGTTATGCCCATAGGCACTCAGGGGTTCCTCCTGGCTCTGCATTCAGAAATCACTCCTGGATGGGCCCGGAGAGATAGCACAGCGGCATTTGCCTTGCAAGCAGCCAATCCAGGACCAAAGGTGGTTGGTTCGAATCCTGGTGTCCCATATGGTCCCCCGTGCCTGCCAGGAGCTATTTCTGAGCAGACAGCCAGGAGTAACCTCTGAGCACTGCCGGGTGTGGCTCAAAAACCAAAAACAAACAAAAAAAAAAAAAAAAAGAAAGAAATCACTCCTGGCAGGCTCAGGGGACCGTATGGAATGCTGGGATTTGAACCACCATCTTTCCTGGATCGACTGCATGCAAGGCAAATGCCCTACTGCTGTGCTATGTCTCCAGTCCCCATGGGGGCAGTTTTTAAACAAAAGGGAATGGATAGAGGGGTTAAAGTGTTTATTTTGCAACTCATCATCACCCTAGTTCAAATCCCTGACACCACATGTGGGCTCCTGAGCTCTGCCCAGCTCACTTCTAAACATAGAGTCAGGAGTAACCATTGTGGGTGGTCCATCCCTGCCGAAGCACCCCCCGCAAAAAAAAATGGAGTGAAAGAAACATATCCAAGATCATCTTTGTTGTGTTGCTTCAAAGGAAAATGAATCGGAATCCAGATGAATAATACAGTGGATAGGATGCTCATTACCTTACACACAGCAGACCTTCATACAATCCCCAGAACTCCATAGAGACCCCCAGGCTTGCCAGGATCGACTCCTGAGCACAGAGCCAAGAGTATGCCCTGAGTATCTCTGGTGTGGTTCCAAAATACAACAAAGCAAAGCAAAATCGAGGAAATGGATTTGCCTGAGGTCTGTAGGGTTGAGTAGAGGACTGGAAGGTGGTGAAAAGCGGAAGCCTCAGTTTCTCCTTGCCAAGCTTTCACGAGCAGCTCCATATTAGTTGTTTTTATTCCATGTTTTAACATTCCTGCAAACCTGGGCTTTTTGTATGAATGGGAAGTTGACAATTTCCCATGATCATCACTCAGACTTTAGGTTAGGCTCACTGGAGACTAAAAAATGATAGGATTACCTAGAAAATCGAGAACTCAGAGGGCCCTAATTTATTCTGGTCATTTTATTTAATCCTTGCTTCCTCTGTCACATTCCACCACTGGACAAATAACACGAAGACCCAGTTTTCTTATTAACAACTTCATAAACTGAGCCATATTGAACTTAATCCTTCTGTCTGGGACTTGCCAATCAACTTTTTGTTATTGTTGTGGTCTTTGGGTCACACCAGGCAGCGCTCAGGGGTTACTCCTGGTTCTACACACAGAAATTGCTTCCGGTAGGCTCAGGGAATCTTATGGGATGCCGGGATTCGAACCACTATCCAACCTGGATCAGCTGCTTGCAAGGCAAACACCCTACCGCTGTGCTATCTCTCTGACCCCACCAATGAACTTTTCTGCTTCCTGAGTCTGAACATCTTTTGGATTCAATATATCCATTCTTGAAGATATTGAAGAACAGAGAGTGGGCGAACAGAGACTTGTGATCTCCACTCCTGCATTAATGGGGTCTCCCCACCCCACCTTTCCCTGCCCCTAACTGTCATGGAAGGGCCTTGGTGACTGAGACGGGGTCTTCTCTACCATTGGAAAACCCTTGTCAAGCTCAAGCTCAGGATAGACGGAGAGGCTGGTAGCTGTTTGCGGTTACTTAAGTGCAGGACAGGGGTGCTTGAGGAAAACAGCCACCCCAGGGTGCTCCTTTTAGATTGCTCCATCTAGGGGACCAGAGAGATAGCATGGAGGTAGGGCATTTGCTTTGCATGCAGAAGGATAGTGGTTCGAATCCTGGCATCCCATATGGTCCCCCGACCCTGCTAGGAGCGATTTCTGAGCGTAGAGCCAGGAGGAACCCCTGAGTGCTGCCAGGTGTGACCCAAAAACCAAAATAACTAACTAACTAACTAACTAACTAACTAACTAAATAAATAAATAAATAAATAGATTGCTCCATCTCAAAGAGGTGAAATGAGAGCAGCTTATAGGACCTTAATTTCCAGACCGAGAAAATTTCTCCTCAGAGAGCACAAGGAGTTTTCAGGAAAACTCATAACATCTGGAACCATGGCTGCCTTGAACCTGGAGACCACCCAGCGAAGGAACAAGAGGGGAGCTGGGACCCAGAATCAATTTCAAAACCCCAAAAATACCTGACTGGCTGAAGACATTTCCAATCTCTTCACACTGATCCCTATTCCCCCCACAGCACCTCAGCCCATCCCAGCCTCACCCCCATTACCTGTTATAGAGTCCTGTGTTTTCTGTGAGGTGAGCAGAGTAGAACTGTGCCAGGCTGGGCCGGGGGAAGATGGGAGGAAGGCCTGGCCACACCCCCGTGTTGACAGGCAGAGGCGGGCTCAGGACTCACTCAGCTGGCATGCCTTCCTGGGGTGCTATCAGGCCCCAGGCCTTCCTGTCTGACACTTCCCCCAAGGTTCCCAGAGCAGCAGCAGCTACAAACCTCAGGCCTCACTACCACCGCTTGTCCTGCCAGAGAATAGTGATGTGTGGTTGAGTCAAGCTCAGGGCACGGAGAGAGGCATGCATGGGGTGTGTCCCAACCCTTGTGTCCCCTGTTTCCAGGAGTGGAGAACGTTGAGTCAGCACCCAACCATGTGTGCTGACCTGCTGCTCCTAAAGGGGTGAGTTGGGGCCTTTGAAGCAGCCAGGCCAGCAACTTAGGGGATTTGTTTCTCCTTCCTCATCAGACACTCTGGAAAGCAGGACAGTAAACATGTTTTTCCTTGTACAGGGAGTGCCCAGGCCAGAGATGGGTTAGGACAGGTTGTAAGACAGTAGGCAACTAGCATTCCCAGGAGGGCTTCCTGAAGGAGGAGTTACAAGGAGCTCAACCCTTTGGGCCAGACTTGGGGAGTCAGCAGTGACTCACCTGTAACCTCTGCAGCAATGCGTGGGCTCCACCTTCAGCAGATCTGAGTCCAGCCCCTTCAGTCCATCTGTCACAGCCCCTATCCTGGTTCTCACAATGAAATCCTGAGTCTCCTTTCTGGACACCTGCGGGAATTGTGTTCAAACCTGTCACCTTATGTTTCTCTTCTCCTCCTTCTTGTTGCTCCAACATCCCAGGTTGATTCTTCCCAAGCTATTATTCCCTGGACACACAGTGTTTTTCTCAGCACAGTCATCCAGCTCCTCTCCCACCTCTTTTGGTCACTATGCAATGCCACCTTCTCTGGGAGTCCTTCCTTAGCTGCTTTGGAGTACCAGCCCTCACCTTTCCTCACACATTGCTGGTGCTCAACTTATGCCTATGTTCTTGAGATGTATTTGTTTGCTGCCAGAAAACAGGTTTGGGGGATCTGAGCCAGGATCCTCAGGGATAACACTGAAGGTCTTCTCTCCAGCCCTAAGATCAATCTTGAGATCAACATTGCATTTCAATGTTGCCCTTCCTAATGGAAGGACCAAAGCCTCTGCTGCCCAGTCTCAAAGCTAAGACTCATGAAGGTGAAGAGCTCAGGACAGTTGGTGGACTATATTCAGCTTCAGTGAAAAAGATCCTCAGTCAAACTGCAAATTCTTCACCCCTCCAACTTTCCTTCCCAGTTTTGGAGTTTTTTTTTATACCCACACGTGGTAGCAATCAAGAATCATTCCTTGATGGTGCTCAAGGCACCATATTGGATACTGGGGATTGAGCCTTGGATCAGTTACGTGCAAGGCAAATGCCCTCCCTGTTGTACAATCGCTTTGGGTACAATTTTCCTCTTTTTAACGAGGTCTTATAATCAGAGGCAAAAAAATAAATAAATAAATAAATAAATAAATAAATAAATAAATAAAGGAGTACAACTAAGGCTTCATGTTCATCTCAGTACTTATCACATAGTTTGTATCTTTGCAGTAAGCACTGTCTAGATATAAAGGGGTTTGAAAGAACAGGCAATGAGCTTTCCATCTCTGGAGGTATGTAAGAAGGACTTTAGGTCTATCATTACCTCATGGACAGGAAATTTAACTAAGTAGTTATTCTGTGCATATGGCCTGTGGGGGACAATAGGGAAACTTGGCAGTGGGGAGTCCACTTCACATTAATAACACACACACATCCTACTGAATCCAAATTCTGCTGTTGGCCCTGAGTTGGCATGTTGGCAGGGCACTTTCTGTCTCTGCATGACGGAACTGCATGACTTCTTTTTTTTTAAATTGTGACTGAAGTTTATTTACACAGAATTATTTACGATACATAGTGACAATGAATGAAGGGCATTCCCACCACCAATGTTATCCTCCCTCCACTCTTGTTCCCAGCATGTCTCTCACATTTCTTTCCTTCACCCCCCCAGAATCCTACTGCAAATGGTCTCCGCCTTACAGCTTGTTATAGGTTGGATATCTATTCTGTTTGGTGTTCCAGTCTGGTCATTTTTTTATTTACACTCCATGTTCATATGACTGGTCCTGGTATCATTCTTTTCCCCCCTCAATTTATGAGGCTGAATGATTCAAATTGTGCTATTCTGTTGGAGGTAAAAGGTTAAGGAAAAGAGGAGAAAAAAATTGGTATCAACTAAAAAAATAAATAAATAAAATCACTGCATAATATCCACAAAAGTGGAAAAGAAAGAGAAAAGTGGAAGAAAAAGAAGGAAAATAATATCAAAAAAACAAACAAAAAATAAAACAAAACAACACTAGAAAAAGTGCTGCAGTGGCAGGGTTTGTGTCACCCCACCTTTTTTTTTTTTGTATAGGCACAGCAAGTATTGGGGAAGGAAGGAAATTCCCGTGGCCTAAGAGATTCAGGGTTTCTCCACTCTTGAAGCATATTGTCATGGGAACAACCACTGGCTCCATACCTTCTCATTGCCATATCCCAGGGTTGTTTGTGTGTGTGTGTGTGTGTGTGTGTGTGTGTGTGTGTGTGTGTGTGTGTGTGTGGTGTCAGGAACCTTTCTTCTCTCTTGTGGATGAGAAAATAAGGCCACTATAGCAAGCAATCTTGGTATTTGTGCAGGTCCTAGGATAGGGCCTAGGATAGAGTCTTTAAGGTTCTAGAAGTACTGTTCCACCATTGTTGGTGTGTTCAGTTTTCTGTATCATGTGTTCCATGTTTTTGCTCGTTCCCTAAGCTGAAGTCTAGGAAATTATGGTTCCAATGGTTCTGCTCAGTCTCTGTTGTCAGAATTGTGCCTCTGTACTAAGAAGCCTTGATTTTTGTAAAAGACCTGGGCTATAGCCTAGGGTAGGGTTTTCCTTAATGGTCTCAAGGTACGTTCCGGAACTGCATGATTTCTAAGCCTGACGGAACTGTCAGAGGTTCTGCGTCATCCTGGGTTGACCTCATGGCCCTGAGTATGTCTGGAGGTGTGTCTGACTCAGGAGACAAGCTCCCACCTCCTGTGGACACAGCTGGCAGCCCCAGGGAACCAACTCAGCGGCATCTGGTTTCCCCACGTTCCAGAGCTGCTGGGGGCATGTGATTCATCAACCCGTGCACAGTGGAGACCATGATGACGTTACATGACCATCTCTGCACCCATCACACATGGGCTGATGGAGCTGTGTTGCTGGGCTGGCTGTGGCATAGCATCAAGAAGCCCAGGGTACCAGAAAACTGGCTGGACAGCCAGAAAATAAGTCGTACAAACACCCCTGGGAATTTCATAAAGGGACCAAAGGCCCAGGAAAAGAGGGCCTTTTGTTTGTTTGGGGGCCACATGCAGAGATCCTCAGGGGTTACTCATGGCTCTGTGCTCATTCATAGATCACTCCTGACAGGGTTCAGGGAACCATCTGGGATGCTGGGAATCAGTTGCATGCAAGGCAAATGACCCACTTTATACTCTCCAGACCCATGAAAAATGTTCCTTTGGTTTCTCAAAAGAGATTCCCTGTTTGAGCATGCCACTTTTTAGGGGGGGTTCACACCCAATGAAGCTCAGGGGTTACTCCTGGCTATGCGCTCAGAAATCGCTCCTGGCTTGGGGGACCATATGGGATGCTGGGGGATTGAACCGAGGTCCGTCCTCAGTCAGCCATGTACAAGGCAAACGCTCTACCACTGCACCGTTACTCCAGTCCCTGATTATGCATTTTTTGTTGAGGGGAAGTTGTGTGTTTGGGGGTCACAACCAACAATGCTCAGGGGTTATTCCTGGCTCTGAGCTCAGCTATTAATCCTTGTGGGGCTCAGGGGACCATATGGGATGCCAGGGATCAAACCTGGATCAGCTGCATGCAAGGCAAGCGCCTGACCTGCTGTGCTATAGCTCTAGCCCCTTATACTTTTTGACACATTAGATTGTTTTACTTTATTTCGTCAGTGTCCTGTAAAAACTATATCATTACATACCGATGAAGCAGCACATCTTGTGACAGACACCATGTCGCCTGTCAGTAAATTAATCCACCTGATTTGGGGTCATACACCTGCAATGTTCAGGAGCCAATCCTGACTTGGTACTCAGGAATCATGCAGAGATGAGATCTGAACCCAGGGCCTCACATATGCAAGGCAAGTGCTATAGCCATGAGCCATATCTCCAGCCCAGATTGCCCTCAAAGCCTTTTGTGGGAGAAGATGGAGGAGAAGAGTGGCTGTCCTCTTGTCCAGCGCTGCTAAGTAGCGAAACTGTGAGGTGGAACTCAAAGACGTGATCATGTTCATTAGGAGGGTCTGGATCTGCCTTCCACATCTTTGTTTGTTTGTTTGTTTGTTTGTTTTGGGGCCACACCCGTTGGGCTCAGGAATTACTCCTGGCAGGCTCAGGGGACCATATGGGATGCCTGGGATCAAGCCTAGGTCAAACACATTCAAGGCAAATGCTCTCCTTGCTGTGCTATCTCTCTGGACTCTCACATCTTTGAAGCTAGAATGGGAAGTTTGTTTGTTTTTTTTTTTTTTTGGTTTTTGGGCCACACCCGTTGACGCTCAGGGGTTACTCCTGGCTATGCACTCAGAATCACTCCTGGCTTGGGGGAACATATGGGACGCCGGGGGGAATCGAACCACGGTCCGTCCTAGGTTAGCACTGGCAAGGCAGACACCTTACCTCTAGCACCAACACCTTGGCCCCTAGAATGGGAACTTTTAGCAATGGGTGCTACATCCCCCTGTATTAACAAATCCTGAGACCTGGGAAGGCACCAAGTTTTAAAAGGCCCTACCTGCCTAAGGAAGAGTTTTTCAAAAGCTGTCTGCTATTCCAGGAACTTTATTAAAGCAGTCCGTACTTGTAGAGAGAATGTTTGAGAAAATAGCACCTGTAAGAAAAGATGCTTGCGAGGCCAGAGCGATGGTGGAGAGGTTGGGCATTTGCTTTGCAAGCAGCTGACCCAGGACAGACATGGTTTGATCCCCTGGTGTCCCATTTGATACCGTGCATCCCTGGTATCCCATATGGCTTTCCAAGCCCTGCAAGAATGATGTCTGAGTGAAGAGTGGAGAGTAAGCCATGGGCATCACCAGATATGGCAGTGGTGCTGTGCCATGAAACCAAGCTCCTGGCAGGCTCCACACTGTGTCTATGGCCACAAAGTCTGTTTGTGTCAGTCTGGCAGCATCTGATGTGTGGGTCGTGGCTGGTCCCTGAGTCAGGGCTCAAGAATCTTGTCTGTTTAGCTGTACCCATCCACATAGCACGGTCCACCCCCAGACACATGTCTTAGCATCTGTATGTTCTCAGGTAGCCTATGATGTGTGCTTAGACTTGAGATCTGCTCTGACCCATGTGCATGATGGCCTCCTTTTTTTTTTTTTTCTTTTTTGGTTTTTTGGGTCACACCTGGCTGTGCTCAGGGGTTACTCCTGGCTCTGTGCTCAGAAATCAATTCTGGAAGGCATGGGGGAAGGGTATATGGGATGTCAGGACTCGAACCACCATCCTTCCTGGATCAGCTGCGTGCAAGGCAAATGCCCTACCACTGTGCTATCTCCCCAGCTCATGACAGCCCTTCTGAGTTTCCTGACATCCATCCTGCAGAGAGGAGCCCTGACAATGACTGGGTAAAGATGTCGAAGATGCTGAAGATGCTCTGGAGATCTCCCACTTCACACCTTTCTCCAGGTGCTCTGAGTGAAAGAACAATGGCAGAGGCGTGGGGTGGGCAGAGAGATATCACAGTGGTAGGGCATTTGCCTTGCACACAGCTCACCTGGGACGAATCTTCTTTGATTCCTGGCATCCCATATGGCCCCCCAAGCTTGCCAGGAGAGATTTCTGAGCACAGAGTCAGGAGTAACCCCTGAGCATCGCCAGGTATGGCCCAAAAACCAATAAATAAATAAATAAACTGTTTTTAAAAAAAAAAAGGACAACGGGGAGGACCCTTACCTTGGACATGGCCAACCTGAGCAACCTGAGTTTGATTTTCAGCATCATATATGATCCCCCGAGTCCACCAGAGTGATCCCTAAGTGCAGAGTCAGGAGTAAGTCCTGAGTACTTCGAGGTGTGGTTACCAAAGAAAATAAACAAACAAACAAACAAACAAACAAAGAAAATAAACAAACACCGTCTCCGAAATCAGCCAAACAAAAAACACAAAACCTCTCTCCCAGGCTCAAGAAAGGTAAAGTACAAGGGTTAAGGCTCTTGCTTTTCATGTGTCCAACCCAGGCTTGATCTCTGGTCTCACAAAGAATTCCCCCAGCACCCCCAGGAATGATTCCTGAGTTTGGAGGGAGAAGAAAAGCCTGAGCATAGCCAGGTGGGGCCCCAAAACCAAATAATAATAATAATAATAATAATAATAATAAAAGGAACCAGAGAGATAGTACAGCATGCAGAGCACTTATAATGCATGTGACAGATCTGAGTTTAATCCCTGATATCCCACATGGCCTTCCAAGCCATATTTTTTTTGTTTTTGGGTCACACCTGGCTGTGCTCAGGGGTTCCTCCTGACTCTGTGCTCAGAAATTGATCCTGGCAGGCACGGGGGACCATATGGGATGCCAGGAAATTCAAACCACCATCAGTCTTGAATGCAGGACAAATGCTGCCCCCTCACCCTCTATACTTACTGCAGCCCTTGTTTCCCCATTTACTTATTTATTTTGGTTTCTAGGCTACCCACTGCAATGCCCAGGACTTACTTCTAGCTCTGCACTGAGGAATGACTCCTGGCATTGCTTAAGGGACTATATGGGATGCCAAGGACTGAACCAGGGTTATTCTTTTTGTTTGTTTGTTTGTTTGTTTGTTTGAGAGCCACACCTGGTGATGCATCCCTGGCTATGAGCTCAGAAATTGCTCCTGGCTTGGGGGACCATATGGAACACCAGGGATTGAACCACGGTTTGTCCTAGGTCAGCCGCATGCAAGGCAAACATCCTACCACTGCACCACCACTCCGGCATCCTCAGGATACCTCAAGATGCCTCAGGATCCTCAGGATCCTGGTTTGCTATTGCTCTCACTTTGTCTTTTTTTTTTTTTTTTTTTGGGGGTCAGACCCGGCGGTGCTCAGGGGTTACTCCTGGCTGTCTGCTCAGAATAGCTCCTGGCAGGCACGGGGGACCATATGGGACACCGGGATTCGAACCAACCACCTTTGGTCCTGGATCGGCTGCTTGCAAGGCAAATGCCGCTGTGCTATCTCTCCGGGCCCTCATTTGTCTTCTTATTTTATTTTATTTTTTTGGTTTCGGGACCTTACCTGGTGACTTTCAGGGAACTACTCCTGGTTCGCACTCAGAAATCACAAACCTGGCAAGTTAGGGGAACCATATGGGATGTGACCGTCGAACCCAGATTGACAGAATGCAAGGCAAATTCCCTCTCTGCTGTGCTATCACTCTGGCCCACTCTTATTTTATTTTTTACAGCTCTTCCCTTCTGGTCATCACTGCTGGGCTGGGGGGATGCACTGATGAGGCAGAACCTAAATAATGGAGCCAGCTGAATTGTTCTATTGTGGAAGCAGAACCAGGGATGGGCAGGCGGGGGTCCTGTCCTGGGACCACAAGAGTCCCCCTCCCTTCTTGTATCTTTGCCATCTCTGCAGGTGCTAGGGCCTGGTCCTCTCACTTTTAGAAGCCTGCCAGCCTCATCTGTCTCAAGATGGAGTCAATTCATTCTGGATTACTTCAAGCCACAAGCATCTCTCTCTGTCCCAGGAAGAAGTGTTTCTTATCAGTGGCCCTGGGCTAGGACAATGCCATCAACAAGCTGACTCCAGCTGTGTGACCATCGCCAAATCCTCTCTGTGGCTGCTTCTTAACAGGTCAAATGGAGAAGGCTTTGCCCTGCACAGGAGAGCTGCAAGGATGCTCCCAAGTGTCCCTCTGACAGTTCTGTTAGGGTACACAGGTACCAAAAGCCAGACAGAGACCTGCTGAGATCCAGGTGGAAGTGGGGCCCTAACAGCAGCTTGGCTCCACAAAGGGTCAAGTACAACCAATCCCAAAACAAGGGACTATATCTGGGGTGGAGCAGAGTGGGAGAAGGCGAACCCCTTCAAGTCCTGACATGGACCAATTTGAATGAAGAAAATGAGTCGTCAGCAAAATTCTTCTTCAGGCATCTCGAGGCACTTCCTAAGGGGGTTCAGGAAAGACTCAGCCCTGATTCCTTCTCTAGAATTACAGTTGAGCAAACATCTACCAAAATAGAGGTTGCATTTCCTAGTGCTTCAGTAGGCATGTGTGATCCATGGGTTATCAATGGAAGTTTGATTTCAATTTGCTGGAGTGTAGAGCGATGGGCAGGAATAAGAGAACAGAATTTGGCCATGAAGTGAGACTGATTGGGAAATTAGTGATAGAAGGGAAGACATCCAAGTAGCCCCAATAAAACCTGGCAAACAGTTTTTGAAAGAAAAATCAGTTAAAAGTCCAGGGCTCGGGGCCGGGAAGGTGGCGCTAGAGGTAAGGTGTCTGCCTTGCAAGCGCTAGCATAGGACGGACCGAGGTTCGATCCCCCATCGTCCCATATGGTCCCCCAAGCTAGGGGTGATTTCTGAGTGCATAGCCAGGAGTAACCCCTGAGCGTCAAATGGGTGTGGCCAAAAAAAAAAAAGTCCAGGGTTCGGGGCCAGAGAGATAGCACAGTGGTGTTTGCCTTGCAAGCAGCCGATCCAGGACCTAAGGTGATTGGTTCAAATCCCGGCATCCCATATGGTCCCCCGTGCCTGCCAGAAGCCATTTCTGAGCAGATAGCCAGAGTAACCCCTGAGCATAGCCGGGTGTGGACCCAAAAACAAACAACAACAAACAACAAATGTAAAAAAAAAAAAGTCCAGGGCTCTATATTATAGTGGGTAAAGCTCTTTTTTGCACATGCCTGACTCAAGTTTGATTCCTTGTATCCCTTATGGTCCTCTGAACACTGCTGGGAGTAATTTCTGAGTGGCAGAGCCAGGAGTAACCCTGAAAGAGCTGATTGTGGGTAAAAAGGAAGGAAGGAAGGAAGGAAGGAAGGAGAAGGAAGGAAGGAAGGAAGGAAGGAAGGAAGGAAGGAAGGAAGGAATGAAGGAAGGAAGAAGGAAGGAAGGAAGGAAGGAACGAAGGAAGGAAGGAAGGAGAAGAAGAAGAAGGAAGGAAGAAAGAAAAGGAAAGAAAGAAAAGAAGGAAGAAAGAAAAGAAAGGAAAGAAAGAAGAGAAAGAGAAGAAAGAAAAGAAAAGAAAAGAAAGAAAGAAAAGAAGGAAAAAGAAGAAGAAAGAAAGAAAGAAAGAAGAAAAAGAAAGAAAAAAGAAGAAAGAAAGAAAGAAAGAAAGAAAGAAAGAAAGAAAGAAGAGAGAAGGAGAGAAAGAGAGAAAGAAAGAGAGAGAGAAAGAAAGAAGAAAGAAAGAGAGAAAAAGAAAGAAGAGAGAGAGAGAAAGAGAGAGAGAAAGAAAGAAAAAGAGAGAGAGAGAGAAGAAGAAAGAGAGAAAGAGAAAGAAAGAAGAAAGAAAAAGAAAGAGAGAGAAAAAGAGAAAGAAAGAAAGAAAGAAAGAAAGAAAGAAAAAGAAAGGAAAGAAAGAAAGAAAGAAAGAAAGAAAGAAAAGAAAGAAAGAAAGAAGGAAGGAAGGAAAGAAAGAAGGAAAGAAAGAAGAAAGAAGAAAGAAAGAAGAAAGAAGAAAGAAAAGAGAAAAAGAATGGGCCGGAAATATAGCACAGCGGTAGGGTGTTTCCCTTGCATACAACCATATGGTCCATGTGCTTGCCAGGAGGGTTTTCTGAGCACAGAGCCAGGAGTAACTCCTGAAGGCCACCAGATGTAACCCACCCCCCCCAAAAAAATAAAATTTTAAATAAAAAAAATAAAGAAAGAAAATCAAAGGGCAAAGACTTAATACAAGGTCAGAGAGAGGGCTGCAATGGTCGTATAGTGGGTAGGATGCTTGTTTGCATGTTGCAGACTTGGATTCACTCCTCAGTACCCCATATGGTTCTCCAAGTCCCACCAGGAGTGATTCCTGGGTGCAGAGCCAGAAGTAAGCCCTGAGCACTGATGGGTGCAAAATAAATGGGACAAAGAGATAATGCAGGCTTTGCATCCTTTTGACTCTACTTTGAATTCCTGCCACCGCATATGACTCCTTGAGCACAGCCAAGAGTGACCCCTGAGCCCAGAGACCAAGCACAGGCAGGTCTGATCCAAGAATAAAACAAAACAAGGGCTAAGGGCTAGAGCAATGGTCCTCAAACTATGGCCCTTGGGCCACATATTGTATTTATTCCCATTTGTTTCTTCACTTCTAAATAAGATATATGCAGTGTGCATAGAAATTTGTTCATAATTTTTGTTTTTACTATAATCTCGCCCTCCAGCAGTATGAAGGACAGTGAACTGGCCCCCTGTTTAGAAAGTTTAAGGACCACTGGTAGAGCGATAATACAGCAGTAAAGCACTTGCCTTGTATGAGGCTGGCCCGGGATGAACTTGGGTTTGATCCCCAGCATCCCATATGGTCCCCTGAATCTGCCAGGAGTGATTTCTGAGTGCAAAGCCAGGAGTAACCCCTGAGTGCTGCCGAATGTGGCCCCCAAAACAAGTAAATAAATAAATAAAAATAAGGGCTGGAGAGGCTGGAGAGATGGAACAGAAAGTGAAGCATTTGCCATGTATGCAGTTGAAGCAGGTTTGACCCCAGCATTCCCATATGGTCTCCCAAGTCTCATCAGAAATTATCCCTGAGCAAAGAGCCAGGAGTAAGCCCTGAGCATGGCCAGGTGTACTAAAAAACAAAACAAAATTTTATTTATTTATTTATTTATTTTTATTATTTGCAATTTACAGTATTGTTTTTTTTGTTGTTTTTTTGTTTGTTTGATTTTTGTTTTGGGGCCACACCCGTGACGCTCAGGGGTTACTCTTGGCTATGCGCTCAGAAGTCACTCCCGGCTTGGGGGACCATATGGGACACCGGGGGATCAAACCGCAGTTCATCCAAGGCTAGCGCAGGCAAGGCAGGCACCTTACCTCTAGCGCCACTGCCCGGCCCAATTTACAGTATTGTTTTTTTTTTTTGGTTTTTTGTTTTTTTTTTTTTGGTTTTTGGGCCACACCCATTTGACGCTCAGGGGTTACTCCTGGCTATGTGCTCAGAAATCGCCCCTGGCTTGGGGGGACCATATGGGACGCCGGGGGATCAAACCGTGGTCCATTCCTTGGTAGAGCTTACAAGGCAGACACCTTATCTCTAGCGCCACCTTCCCGGCCCCTGCAGTATTGTTAATGATAGTTTCTCATGCACATATTTCTTTTCTTTTTGGGGGGGTTTACACCGGGCAGTGCTCAAGGGTTACGCCTGGCTCTGTGCTCAGAAATCACTCTTGGCAGGCTGGGGGGACCATATGGGATGCCGGAACTTGAACCACTGACTTCTGAATGTGAGGCAAACGCCTTACCTCCATGCTACTCTCCAGGCCCCACTTTTCTTTTTTCTTATTTATTTATTTATTTATTTATTTATTTATTTATTTATTTATTTATTTATTTATTTATTTATTTATTTATTTATTTATTTGTGTTTTGGAGCCACACCCAGCTCAGGAGTTACTCCTCACTCTTCCGCTCAGAAATCGCTCCCAGCAGGCTCAGGGGACCATAAAGTATGCTGTGATCGAATCCAAATCCATCCCGGGTAGGCTGCATGAAAGGCAAAGGCCTCACTGCTGTGCTATTCCTCCAGCCCCACATATTTCTTTTCTTTTTAGCAGAGCTCAGAGGACCACATGTGATGTGGGGATCAAACCTGGTTCAGCTGCATGCGACGCCAAAGTGCTCTACCCTCTGTACTATATGATCCTCTCATGCATATAATTTCATACCCACACACACTCATCACGCAGGTATCCACCTCTGTCCCCAAAGACCCACCATCCCTCTCTCTCAAACACCCACCACCAACAACAACTCAACGGTACAAAGCAGCTCTCAGGCTGTGTAGCATTTGACCCTTTGTTATTCTGCTGTCTTATCTTCATTTCTTTTTCCCTATGTTTTGGGCCACACCTGGTAGTGCTCGGAATTACTTCTAAGGGCTCTCTCAGCCATATGGGAGTGCCAGGAATCGAACTTGGGTTGGTTGCTGCAAGACAAATACCCAACCGCTCTGGCCCCATCTGGTGTACCATTTTTTGTTTTGTTTTGTTTTGGGGCCACACGGTGACGCTCAAGGGTTACTCCTGGCTATTGCGCTCAGAAATCGCTCCTGGCTTGGGGGACCATATGGGACGCTGGGGAAATCGAATTGCGGTCCATCCTAGGTTAGTTGCATGCAAGGCAAATGCCCTACTGCTTGTGCCACCGCTCCGACCCCTTATGTGGTGTCTCTTCAAATCCTACATCTGAGTGAGATTATTCTGTATTTTATACCCATTTTATAGGCAACTCAACAGGCAGTCTTACAGGGATCTGAAAACAGCGGGATGCCTCCTTTTTCCCCAGAGCCAGGAGCATGCTAAAGGATTGCAGAGGCCCAGGCTCTTTCAAGCTTCTCTGGGAAGGGTCAGCCCTCATGTCTCTGCCTCTTGAATCAGGACTGCAAGGCTCAGGCACTACTGGTTTGTTTTTTTTGCATGGGCTTCTGGCGGTGTGTGTGTGTGTGTGTGTGTGTGTGTGTGTGTGTGTGTGTGTGTGTGTGTGGTGTGTGTGTGTGTGTGTGTGTGTCTTGTCCAGCTCTCTAGCAGGCTCACCCACGAGTAAGGGACTCTGAGGGAGCTGATGTACTTCCTTTGAGCTGTAGCCCCAAAGGTGTACGGTAGTGAGCTCTTCATCGTTGGGGGTGTGCAAGCCAGAGCTGAGCCTGTGAGCACTGCTGCTGGGACAGGCCCCAGCCACTGCGGGGCTGTTTCCCTGGACAGGGCAGGCACAGGTCGGGTCGGGTGGAGCTGGGCGGGGCAAGGGCTGCTATTTCTGGAGGGTGAGTGCAGCAGGCCCTGGGGGACCAGGGCACCCCGCTGCAGCCATCTGCCGTCCCTGCTCTGCCGCAGCTGCCACTATGTGCACCGCCGCCTCCCATATCTCCAGCCTCTTGGAGAAGATGACCTCCAGTGACAAAGACTTCAGGTGGGTTCAGTGTCTCCCCGGAGCCCCAAGTCCCTGTCCCAACCCCAGGTCCTTGTCCCAGGCACCTCTGCAGCTCTCCCAGCCCCTCTTCCCAACCTTTCCTGGGGTATTAAATATCACCCCCTTCCACAGTGCCACCCTCCCCAGCAGTTCCACTTGAGCCCCAGAACTGTGGCTTCTGCTCACAGCCTCATCCTCTGTTCCTCTCAAAAGGGGGAGTCTGAGTGGGGAGGGCTTCTGCCACCTGTACCCCCACCCTGATGCCTGTCTGTGATGGTTGGAGTGAGGGCAGCTGGAAATTATGGGTCTTTTTTCTCCCCAATTCTCCTTCTTTTTTCTGAATCCTGCCACCAGAGTCTTATATTCCCCCCCTAGGAACAGGGGACTTACTACTGGCTCTGTGCTCAAGATCACCGTTAGGCTCAGGGCACTGTATGTAGTGTCTGGGATCCATCGCAGGTCAACTGAGAGGGAGGCAAAGGCCTCACTGCTGCTTTTTTGCTCTGGCTGCACCCCTGAAACAGATCTGTTTAGATCTGGGGGAGGGTCACCCTGGGGGTACTCAGGGTTACTCCCTTTTTTTTTTAAATTTTAAACTTTATTGATTGTCTTCTGGGCCACACCCAGCTGGTTCTGCACCCAGAAATCGCTCCTGGAAGGCTGGGGGGTCCATATGGGATGCCAGAAATCAAACCGGGTCCCTCCAGGTCGGCTGCATGCAAAGCAAATGCCCTGCACCTGCTGTGTTGTCTCTCGACACTCAGGACTCACTCTGGAGGTGCTCAGGGACTTTTGGGAAGCTGGGGGTCAACCTGGGTCAGCCTTGTGCGAGACGACTACTTTCCTCTCTACACTATCCTCCTGCCCTAAAATATATTGGATGGGTCGGAGAGAGAGATAGCATGGAGGTTCGAATCCGGCGTCTTCATATGGTCCCCCGAGCCTGCCAGGAGTGATTCTGAGCATAGAGCCAGGAGTAACCCTTGAGTGCTGCCGGGGGTGACCCAAAACCAGATAGATAGATGATAGATAGATGATAGATAGATAGATAGATAGATAGATTGTAGTTAGATAGAATAGATAGATAGATAGATGATAGAAAATATATATTGAAAAGAAACAGAGGTATCACTGGCCCAACTCTGTACTTTTGGAGAAAGGTGGGTCAGGAGGGAGAGGGTTGGCCCTGCTCTGTCCCCTCTGAGTGAACAGGACTGTAGAGACCAGCATCCACATTCACTTGCTCCCATTCCTGGGACTTTCCTTTTTGCAGAGGCTCGAGAGCTAGTGAGCCTGGAACTAGTGTAGAGGTCCAACCAGGGAGGACCCCACAAAGGCGGGGCCTTATTCTGGTGTCTGACACCAGCCTTCCCCCCTCTCTCCTGAGCCTTTCAGGAACCCTGGAGTTCCTTAGAGTTGGGTTCAGCACTGGGGGGCTACAACCCATGGGGAGGGGTTTTGCACTGGCAAAACCTCAGCTACAAGTGGGAGTGCTCCTTGTCTGCTTAGGTTTTCCAGGGGACACTGAGAAATTTGGGGGACTCTATGTAGGAAACCCCCCTCAGAGTTTCCCTTTGGGGGAGCATTTGGGCCATAGCCCTAACTCTAGCCACTTAGTGGCTGTGGAATGGGGATAAACCACTTGCCCCCTCTGAACTCAGTTTCTTCTTTTTTTGGGGGGACGGAGGGGACACACCCGGTGATGCCCAGGGGCTACTCCTGGCTATGCGCTCAGAAATCGCTCCTGACTTGGAGGACCATATGGGACGATGGGGGATCGAACTGCAGTCTGTCCTAGGTTAACGCATGCAAGGCAAACGCCCTACTGTTTGTTACCACTGCTCCGGCCCCCTCTGAGCTCAGTTTCTGTTCCACTTTAGTATGTATATGGGGGGGTAATAGCAGAACCCCACAGACAATGAGTGGAAGATAAAGTAGTGATGGATGCCAGGTGAGGCGCAGATTTGCCTCAGTTTCAGAGCACCCCTCACCCTTCACTGGCCCTCCTGGTTCAGGGCCTTCTCCCTATCTTCTCCCTGTTGTTCCCATGTCACCTGCAGGCTGGGTTCGACACCCCCTTTAGGTCCCCCTCCCATTCAGGAGTGATTCTTGCTATATTGTCTCTTTTTGGTTTGGGGGTCACACCCGGCAGCGCTCAGGGGTTCATCCTGGCTCTACGCTCAGAAATCACTCCTGGCAGGCTCGGGGGACCATAAGGAATGCCGGGATTAGAACCACCATCCTTCTGCATGCAAGGCAAACGCCCTACCTTCATGCTATCTCTCTGGCCCCATTTTTTTGTCTCTTTAGTCCTGGGAAACCCAGAATACCTTGGGATCTACTAGCCTTCTTTCCCCACCCAGAGCCTAGCAGTCTGTCCCCTCCACACGCTCAGTGAATATTCTCTGCAAAGCTGCAGGATCCAGCTGAATCTCTGGGACCCTTGCCCCAGGCTCATCATGGGGGGGGGCAGAAATTGTACTAGTTGTTCCCCAAGGTATGGGGAGTTGTGAGATTGTTCAAGGTCACACACCACACACCAGAGGGAGCTGTGAGCAGAGCAAGCCCTGCCAGTCACCATGAGTGCCCAGAAACCACCCCCACCCCAGGCAAGTCAGTGGCTATTTTTAAAGTCCCCAAACCAAGAGAGTTGAATCCTGATGCCAGGAGTCCAGTAGCCCTGTGTTTCAGCTAAGGTGCCTCTAGGGTTTCTCTGGAAAGAAGCAGAGCAACTGGCTCCTGAAGGCAGGTCTGGGGGTTCCCAAGCAGGCAAAGGAAGGCAGGCAAAAAAAAAAAAAAAAGGCAGGCAAAATAAACCATCTTTTGTTATTGTTAATAATTAATCCCCCCCCCAAAAAAGGGTCGGGAGATAGCATGAGGTAGGGCATTCATCTTGCATGTAGAAGGATGGTGGTTCGAATCCCAGCATCCCATATGGTACCCGAGCTGCCAGGGGTGATTTCTGAGTGCAGAGCCAGGAGGAACCCCTGAGCACAGCAGGGTGTGACCCCCAAAACAAACAAAAAAGATATTTTTCCCATTAAAACTTCCCAAGAATGGGATAAAGTGGGGGAAAAAATTTCCATTCTGCAGATGAAAGAACTGAGGCCCAGAGAGAAACTATTCAAGACACTATGCCAATGAAATGGCCAGGCCCTCTAGTTACAACAGCTAAACTCAGTGCTCACTCTTTTTGGATTTTTGGGTCACATATGGCTAGTTCTAGCTATATGTTCAGCTTAGTGGTGCCCTGCTGGTTGTGTGTGATGCCAGGGAGGGAACACAGAACCCCTACTTATAGGCTGATGTGTTCGGCCCATTGAGCCAGTTCTCCAACCCAGTGCCGAGACATATAGGGGGGCACACCTGGAGGTGCTCAGAGTTTACTCCTGAACTCTATGATCAGGATTCACTCCTAGTGGGCTCGAAGGACCACATGGGATGCCAGGGATCAAACTGGAATCAGCTACATGCAAGGCAGTGCCCTTTTGCTGTCCTATCATTCCGGCCCATTTCTTTCTTTTTCTTTCTTTCTTCCTTCCTTCCTTCCTTCCTTCCTTCCTTCCTTCCTTCCTTCCTTCCTTCCTTCTTCTTTCTTTCTTTCTTTCTTTCTTCTTTCTTTCTTCTTTCTTTCTTTCTTTCTTTCTTTTCTTTCTCTCTCTCTTTCTTTCTTTCTTTCTTCTCTCTCTTTCTTTCTTTCTTCTTTCTTTCTTTCTTTCTTTCTTTCTTTCTTTTCTTTCTCTCTCTTTCCTTCTTTCTTTCTTTCTTCTTTCTTTCCTTCTTTATTTTTTCTTTCTTATTTTCTTTCTTTTTTTCTTTCTTTCTTTCTTTCTTTCTTTCTTTCTTTCTTTCTTTCTTTCTTTCTTTCTTTCTTTCTTTTTTTTTCTTTCTTTCTTTCTTCATTCTTTCTTTCTTTTTCTTTCTTTCTTTCTTTCTCCCTTTCTTCCTTTCTTTCTTTCCTTTCTTTTGTTTTATTGTGGTCATGCCCAGCAGCGTTCAGGGGTTCCTCCTGGCTCTACACTCAGAAATCACTCCTGGCAGTCTTGGGGGATCATATGGGATGCCGGGATTCGAACCACCATCTTTCTGCATGCAAGGCAAACGCCCTACCTTTATGCTATCTTTCCAGCCCCATTCCTGTTTTCTTACAGTATGTAAACCAATTCGAAAATGTACATGCTAAAAAAAAATGTACATGCTAACTTTTTCTGTTTTGTTTTGTTTTGTTTTGTTTTGGGCCACACCTGATGATGCTCAGGGGTTACTGCTGGCTATGCACTCAGAAATCACTCCTGGTTTGGGGGACTATATGGGATGCGGGGATTGAAACCAGGTCCGTCCTGGGTCAGCCATGTGCAAGGCAAACACCTTACTGCTGCGCCACCACTCTGACCCCTCCAAACCAACCCTTGACTGGGTTCAAATCCAAACTTGTGTTTTGTTTTTGCTTTGGGGAGATCACACCTGGCAGTGCTCAGGGGCAGTGCCTGGAAGCATGGGGGACCATGAGATGCCAGGGATAAAACCCAAGCACAGGCATGCACTTTAGCACATGAGCCATCCCCAGCCAAAACCCTCTCTGGCTGTTTCCCCTGTGGTGACCAGGCCCAGGCGAGAGTTGTGCCAGTCTTGCCACTCGCTGCCCACCTCCAATCCAGCTACCCTCAGCTAATCCCAGCTGTTAAAAATAAACAGCTCTGACAACCACAAAATGCCTGCCTGGTATAAGGGGTGCCATGGCATAGGTGGCAGGTCAGAGCACGCAGATGCTGGCAACTCAGTCATGCCCAGTTTTGCCAGGGGAGGCCTGGGGGCAGGGCTGTAGGGTTGTGCCAAGTTGTCAGAGACTTGCCCTAAGCTCCCATCTCCAGCTCCTCCTGGCTGTCTTGCTTCTATCTACCCTGTGCTGTCTTTGCAAATCCCTCTTGGTGTCAACCAGCTCCAATAAATAGGGGCATTCGGGTTGCTGGGAGCCTGGGTCATCAGAGTATATGGATCTGTCTTAAGGAGAGAGCCATGCCTGTCTCCAAGGATACATTCAAATATTTGCTTCTAAAAAACAACCCTGAAGCCAGCATGATCTCTGTGTCCCAATGCTTCAAATATGGGCCAGAGAGATAGCATAGCAGTACGGTGTTTGCCTTGCACACAGCTGAACCAAGACAGACAGTGGTTCAAATCCCAGCATCTCATATGGTCCTTCGAACCTGCCAGGAGCGATTTCTGAGTGCAGAGACAGAAGTAACCCCTGAGCGGGCTGGAGAGATAGCATGGAGGCAAGGCATTTGCCTTTCGTGCAGAAAGCAGTGGTTTGAATCCCAGCATCCCATATGGTCCCCTGAGCCTGCCAGGTACAATTTCTGAGTGCAGAGCCAGGAGTAACCCCTGAGCGATGCCAGGTGTGACCCAAAAACAAAAACAAAAACAAAAAACAAAATCCAGTTTTTCAAACAGCCCTACTGGTACTCAGAGAAGGGAAGTCATATAAAGTCATGCAAACACAGTTTCCAGGGCCATGTGCTACGCAACCCTGAGCGTTTGTATGTTGGGTGCACCGTGGCACAGGGTGAGGCTGGCTTTATCTACAGCCCAGGGAAATTCTTCATAGTTCCCATATGTTGGTTTTGGGTGGTGGTGGTGGTGGTGAGGGAGGGAGGGAGGGAGGGAGGGGTTCAACTCCAAGATCCCACTGAAGTTGCTTTCATCTTTCTGTCTCCTGTCCAGGTTTATGGCCACAAGCGATCTGATGACAGAGCTGCAGAAAGACTCCATTCAGCTGGACGAGGACACTGAGCGCAAGGTGGTCAAAATGCTGCTGCGACTTCTGGAGGACAAAAACGAGGAGGTGCAGAACCTGGCTGTAAAGTGGTGTGTGCTGGCCACTGGGTGCAGAGGGGCAGGGCCCAGTGATGGGGGGTTATCTTTAGGGGTCCTTATCTCATGATCCCTTAGATAAGATGATCTTAGATAAGGACCCCTTATCTAAGGGAAACATTTTTTTTGTTTTTTTTTGGGGGGGGGCTACACCTGGTGACACTCAGGGGTTACTCCTGGCTCTGAGCTCAGAAACCGCTTCTGGCTTGGGGGACCATATGGGACGCCAGGGATCAAACCCAGGCTCATCCTAAGTCAGCCGCGTGCAAGGCGAACGTCTTACTGCTGTGCTATTGCTCTGGCCCAAAGGGAAGAAATTGTGAGCAGCTCTTGGAAGCCCATGAGCTGCTGATAGTGCCTTAGTCTGGCTTTCATGAATAGGGAGACACTGAGACTAGGATTGTGTGTGTGTGTGTGTGTGTGTGTGTGTGTGTGTGTGTGTATGTGTGTATGCTATACCCAGTAGTGCTCAGAGCTGACTCCTGAGTCTGCACTCAAGAATTTCTTCTAAAAGACTTAAGGGACCCGATGGGGTACTGGAGATCAAATCTGGATCAGCCATATGCAAGGCAGACACCTCTTTCACTGTCTTGGGTCCAATGCAGTCATTTTTTTATTGTTGTTGTTTTGTTTTGTTTTTTGTTTTGGGTCCACACTCTGCAGCGCTCAGGGGTTATTCCTGGCTCTGTGCTCAGAAATTACTCCTGGCAGGCTTGGGGGACCATATGGGATGCGGGGGATTGAATCTGGGTCTGTCCTAGGTCAGCCACATGCAAGGCAAACATCCTGCCGCTGTGCCATGGCTCGGGCCCCCAATGCAGTCATTTTTAAACTTTGATATGCAGTCAAATCACTGTAGGGTTTAGGAGAAAGGCAGATCCATAGACCCAGAGCAGGACCTGGGAGCCTGCATGTCTGACAAATTTGGGGGAATCTGGCCTTGACTGTGCTTTGAGAAGCAAGGCTCCTGGAAGGCAGAGGCTCCCCATGATTGGTCCATGGACTGCCAAATCAGCATTTCCTGAGCACTTGCTAAAAAAACACATTCTTTTCTTTTTTTTGGGGGGGGGGGTCCACACCCGGCAGTGCTCAGGGGTTACTCCTGGCTCTATGCTCAGAAATCACTCCTGGCAGGCTCGGTGGACCCTAGGGGATGCCGGGATTCGAACCACTGTCTTTCTGCATGCAAGGCAAACACCGTACCTTCATGCTATCTCTTCAGCCCCCAAAAAGACACATTCTTGTAGCCTCCATAGAGCTAATCTAGCCAGGGCTCAGGAGCTTTGTTCTGAGGAGTTCTGATACATGCTTACATTTGGATGACTCTGCTCTGGCCATCCAGCAGAAGTTGCTGGAACTGGCGATTTGACCCTATTCTGAGATGCTAAACCCATGGGGGCAGCAGGTCTGGGAAGGGTCAGGAAGGATGTGGGCAGAGTGGAGAATGTCACTCCTGACATGGAATCCTCCTCTTGATGGAATGGGGGAGCACCTTAGACCTTTTCCTTAACCCTGTGGCCCCAAGGGTCTGAGGGTTTACTCACTCAGGCTCCCTTCCTGCCTACATCCACAGCCTGGGCCCTCTGGTGGGCAAAGTGAAAGAGTACCAGGTGGAGGCCATCGTGGATACCCTCTGTGCCAACATGCGGTCAGACAAGGAGCAGCTCCGGGATGTTGCAGGCATCGGCCTGAAGACGGTGCTCTCGGGGCTCCCTGCTGCAGACACAGGTATCCCAGCTTCAGGGATGCAGGAAACCTCATTCTGGTTTTTCCGCACTGAGGTCATGTCTGAGAGGTGCAGGGACCTGTCTCAGGCTGGTGCGTTAGAGGCAGAGATTGCAGACCCTGAGCTACTTAAATATCATAAGGTGCTGGTCAGGGAAGCTTCTAGCTGTAAGGAGCCAACTTGAGGAGTTGAGAGTGTTTCTTCATCATGCCCAAAGGGCCTCCCTGCACCAGGCAGATAATTTAGCAGCATGGTTAGGGTATGGATGGGGTCTCTACCTGAGTTTCTGCCAGGGGCTTTCCAAAGCCCCCCCCCCAAAAAAAAAAAACATCCACCTCTATGTTACTCACGAGCATTGAGTTATCTGGATTCCCAAGAGTGAGGCTGTCTGGCATGCAGATGGTCAGCTTCCACACTAGGGAAGTAAATGGCATTGGGGGTTGCTTGGGATGGGCCAATCCTGCAGATTGACTTGCATCTGAGATCTGCTCCCTTCTGGGATTCTGTTTTGTTTGTTTGTTTGTTTGTTTGGTTGGTTTGGGGTTGGTATACCTAGAAGTACTCAATGGTTACCCCTGGCTTTGCACTCAGGAATCGCTCCAGGAATGTTGGAGATAGAAACCAGCCAACCATGTGCAAGGCAAATAACCTCCACACTGTGCTATAGCTCTCTGACCCCCTTCCTGGGATTTTGACTCAGGCCTTTACCCATGGGGCCCTCCCTGGCTCCCTGACTCAGCAGGATTTCAAAAACTGTGGGCTCAGGAATGCAGGGGGAGCATAAGGGTGAAGATTGGCCCTGACCTCACAGTGTCCCCTCATGCCCTGTGCAGGCTCAGGTCTGGCTGCCACCGTGTGCAGGAAGATCACGGGCCAGCTCACCAGTGCCATAGCTCAGCAGGAGGACGTGGCTGTGCAGCTGGAAGCCCTGGACATCCTCTCTGACATGTTGAGCAGGTGACGAGATCTCTCTGAGCTCCAGGGTATAGGATGGGGGTACCCCGTGCTCAGGGCTCCTCATGGGTCCATCAGCCCCAGAAGTCTATGTACCTAAGGCCACACTGTTAGGTGGCTGCGTTTGGACTTGAACTCAGGTCTTTCAGAGCCAGAAGTGACATTTACACATTCTCTTCCTTTCTTCCTTCTCTCCTTCCTTTCTTTTGGGCTAGTACAGCTGAGATTTCAAATTGTAGCACAAGTTATGGTTTGAGCATCCCTGTAATATCTGAAAGACTATCAGGGGTCAGAGAAAGTGCCTAGAAGATGGTGTTGGCTGTGTCCAGTGGCACATAAAGCCCCCTGAAGTAAGATCAGCTATCAGAGCAATGTCTGAAGGGGTTCAGAGGAGGAATCCCTGCCCCCACAGAATGGTGGAGAACCTTTCTAGAAAGGGTTGTGCTAGAGCTGAACCTCCACAGATGGACAGGGAACATGGCTCAGTGGTACAGCACATGGATTTGACACTCTAAAGTTGGGCAGGATGTAGTCTGACCTGGACAGACCCTAAGTTAGGGGACACTGGACAGAAACCATTACATCTGGAGCTCGGAGAGAAGATGGAAGTGTGGGATCCAGAGCAGTTTGGGGGGTGTGGAATGTGGAGGGGGATGAGGCCTGAGGGCCATGGTGGAGCCAGAGGGTGGGCAGAAAGTGGGTAAGCTAAGACTATCCGGAAGACCTGAGGATCTTATGACAGGGTTTTTGCTGTTGTCATGGTGTATCCATTGCATGTGGAAGAGCTGGGCAGAGGCATATGATGCAGTAGTGAATGGGTTAGGGCTGGATCATGCAGGGGTGAATAGTGCAGGGGCACATGGAGCAGGGGCACATGGTGCAGGGGCAGATGATGTAGGAGTGATGGTATAGGGGCAGATGGTACAGGGGTAGATGGTGGAGGGGTGGATGGAGTAGGGGTGAATAACATAAGGATATGGTTTGAGCTGAATGCTGCAATCCCGGGATATTTAGACTGAATTTGGGGCGGACACATCCAATGGTACTCAGGGTTGTTTTTTTTTTTCCTGGCTCTGTGCTCAGAAATCATTCTTGGTAAGCTTGGGGGACTACATGAGATGCAGGGGATTGAACCCTGGTCAATCCCAGGTCAGCTGTAATGCAAGGCAAATAAATGCCCTACCCACTGTGCTAATCGCTCCAGCCCCTAGACTGAATTTAAGAAATTAATTCATAAGTCCAAGACTCGAGGATGGCACCTCCAGACCCCCCAATACATGCCATTGGGTTCACATGAGGAACATGTGTTCACATGGGGAACAGAAGCCAAGTAGGAAAGGACTACAGAGGATTCAGTTTGGGACTTATTGGTTTGGCAGGACTTGGTCTGGCTACCAGAGTTTCCAGAACAGGCCCTGCCAGGTAGCTGGTAAACAAATACCAAAAGTCCCAAGGGTCTCTGGACTGGACAGAGCCACGGGGAATGTGAGGGCATGTGTTCCTATGAAGAGAGAGAAGAGATTTCAGAAGGCCAGAAAGGTGGTTTGTTGGTAACACTATGTCTCGTACGAATGTGGTGTTGGCCTCAATCCCAAAGCTGTTAAAGAATAAGTAAAGGGATCAGAACAGAGAGGCAGAATCTGCCTGCAGAAACCATTCTCTGCTGTATGTAGCCTATTAACCCTGCACCCAGAGTTCAATTTACCCATTAGGCACTAAAGTCATCAAGAATTTGTTAGAGTGGGGGCCAGAGAGATAGCATGGAGGTAGGGTGTTTGCCTTGCACGCAGAAGGATGGTGGTTCAAATCCCAGCATCCCATATGGTCCTCTGAGCCTGCCAGGAGCGATTTCTGAGTGTAGAGCCAGGAGGAACCCCTGAGTGCTGTCGGGTGTGAGCCCCCACCTAAAAAAAAAAAAAAGAATTTGGCAGAGTGACTAGGTCAGACAAGTCAGAAGCCTATTTTAGACTAATCTGGCCTCAATGATTAGCATAAATTAGAGGAGAAACGACACACCACCCCCTTCACCTCCCCACCCCTGTTATCTTTAGCAAAATTCCAAGACCTACGTTCAATCTTGACTTTCCATTTCTTGACTGAGTGGACTTGAGAATGACTCTTCCAGGGGCCAGAGAGACAGTACAGCAGGGAGGGTTCTTGCCTTGCACACCACTGCCTGGGATTGGATCCCTAGCAGGATCCCATATGGTCCCCTGAACCTGTCAAAAGTGATCAGAGTCTGCAGGGCCAGGAGTAAACCCTGAACACTGCTGGGTGTTACCCTAAAATTTGAAAGGAAGGGAGGGAGGGAGGGAGGGAGGGAGGGAGGGAGGGAGGGAGGGAGGGAGGGAGGAGGAAGGAAGGAAGGAAGGAAGGAAGGAAGGAAGGAAGGAAGGAAGGAAGGAAGGAAGGAAGGAAGGGAAGGAAGGAAGGAAGGAAGGAAGGAGGAAGGAAGGAAGGACTCAAAGGAGGAAGGAAGGACTCAAAGGAGGAAGGAAGGAAGGACTCAAAGGAGGAAGAATGGAGGGGAGGGAGGGAGGGAAAAAAAGGAAGGAAAGAGGGAAGGAAGGGAGGAAGGAGTGAGGATGTCCCTTCAAGGACTGGGACGTGGCTCTGAAGTTATGCCTTGCATACACGACACATAGGTTCCATCTCCAGCATGGCAAGAAACAAAATAGAACAGATGCCTTCCCAGTGTGCTTTCCTTCTGTGAGAAAGTCACTCCACGCCCTCTCAGGATGCCACTCCATCTCACAGGGCCCAAGAGCAATGAGTTGACACAGGTTCCAGGTGGAGGCAAAGAGGGAGTGAAAAGTGCCCGTCTAAGCTGGCACTTCCAACACCTACCCTGGGTCCCCAGGCTAGGTGCCCCCTTGAGCGCCTTCCACGCCAGCCTCCTGCACTGCCTACTGCCCCAGCTGAGCAGTCCGCGTCTGGCCGTTCGCAAGCGTGCTGTCGGGGCACTGGGCCACCTGTCAGCTGCCTGCAGCACCGACCTCTTCGTGGAGCTCGCCGACCACCTCCTAGACCAGCTGCCTGGCCTCCGTGAGCCTGCCAGCCCTGCCACCATTCGCACCCTGATCCAGTGTCTGGGAGGAGTGGGCCGCCAGGCAGGACACCGCCTGGGTAAGGAGCAGGGCACGGGTGAGGGGCATAGTTTGTAGTGGGCATAGGAGGCCAGACATGGTCCCTCGATAGATAGATAGATAGATAGATAGATAGATAGATAGATAGATAGATAGATAGATAGATAGATAGATAGATAGATAGATAGATAGGTAGATAGATAGATAGGTAGGTAGGTAGGTAGGTAGGTAGGTAGGTAGGTAGGTAGGTAGGTAGGTAGGGTAGGTAGGTAGGTGGATGGATGGATGGATGGATGGATGGATAGATGGATGGATGGATAAAAAGAGTTAGATGGATGATGGATAGATATAGATAGATGGATGGATGAATAGATAGATAATAGATAAAAAGATAGAGTTAGATGGATGATGATAAAGAAGATGGGTAGATAGATAGATAGATAGATAGATGAATAGATAGATAGAGTTATATGGATGATGGAGATAGATAGATAGATAAAAAGATAGTTAGAGGATGATGGGTAGGTAGATAGATGATGGATGGATGGATGGATGGATAGAGAGATAGATGGATGGATGGATGAATAGATGGATGGATGGATAGATAGACATACATAGTAAATAGACAAATACATAGTAGCTAGACAGATAGTAGATGGATGAAAAGAAAGAAGAAAGAAAGAAAGAAAGAAAGAAAGAAAGAAGAAAGAAAGAAAGAAAGAAAGAAGAAAAGAAAGAAGAAAGAAAGAAAGAAAGAAAGAAAAAAGAAAGAAAGAAAGAAAGAAAGAAAGAAAGAAAGAAGAAGAAAGAAAGAAAGAAAGAAAGAAAGAAAAGAAAGATAGAGAAAGAAAGAAAAAAGAAAGAAGAAGAAAGAAGAAAGAAGAAAAAGAAAGAAAGAAAGAAAGAAAAGAAAGAAAGAAAGAAAGAAAGAAAGAGAAAGAGAAGAAGAAAGAAAGAAGAAAGAAAGAAGAAAGAAAGAAAAGAAGAAAGAAAGAAGAAGAAAGAAAGAAAGAAAGAAAGAAAGAAAAGAAAGAAAAAGAGAAAGAAAGAAAGAAGAAAGAAAAGAAAGAAAGAAAAAAGAAAGAAAAGAAGAAAGAAAGAAAGAAAGAAAGAAAGAAAGAAAGAAAAAGAAAGAAAGAAGAAAGAAAGAAAGAAAAAGAAAGAAAGAAGAAAGAGAAAGAAAGAAAAAAAGGAAGGAAGAAGGAAGGAAGGAAGGAAGGAAGGAAGGAAGGAAGGAAGGAAGGAAGGAAGGAAGGAAGGAAGGAAGGAAGGAAACAAAATAATTGGGGCCAGAGAGATAGCATGGAGGTAAGGCATTTGCCTTGCATGCAGAAGGTCAGTGGTTTGAATGCTGGCATCCCATATGGTCCCCCAAGACTACCTGGAGAATTTTCTGAGTGTAGAGCCAGGAGTAAGCCCTGAGCGCTACTGGGTGTGACCCAAAAGAAAAGAAAACTAAATAATTGCAGCCAGATTTAATTAAAGCACTTTTGTTTTTCAAAAGCAAGGGGTTTTATTATGCAAGCATATGCAGGGGCTCTCAACGTAGCCTAAATAAGCCATAGAATGAGAGCCCCGAACCAGATTTAACAAGCCTTTATATAGCTTTTCAGACAGTGGGAAATTACAGTAGGGTGGTCCATTTCAGGGAGTACATGACACTTGACTTTTGCTCAGTTACATTTTTGCAAGATTTAGATAATCACAAGTCACAAGGTTTGCAACAGTTAAAATGTTAAGGACAAGTCCTTGGGATTTAGGAAGGGGTGGGGTCCAGGGCATCAAGGGCGAGTCCTCGGGAAGCTTGATGCAGCCAAGTTCAGTTTGGTGCCACCTGGTCTCCTTAAAAATATGGACCGCTTCGGGGCCCGGAGGGCGTTTGCCTTGCAAGCAGCCGATCCAGGACCAAAGGTGGTTGGTTCGAATCCCGG
The DNA here is from genome assembly GCF_024139225.1 of Suncus etruscus. Classification (NCBI taxonomy): domain Eukaryota; kingdom Metazoa; phylum Chordata; class Mammalia; order Eulipotyphla; family Soricidae; genus Suncus; species Suncus etruscus. The sequence goes on along the minus strand of NC_064867.1, from coordinate 32,708,363 downwards.
TGTCCCATATGGTCCCCGTGCCTGCCAGGAGCTATTTCTGAGCAGACAGCCAGGAGTCACCCCTGAGCATCGCCGGGTGTGGCCCAAAAACAAACAAAAATCTTATTCTTGGGGCCGGAGAGATAGCATGGAGGTAAGGCGTTTGCCTTTCATGCAGGAGGTCATCAGTTCGAATCCCGGCGTCCCATATGGTTCCCCGTGCCTGCCAGTAGCGATTTCTGAGCCTGGAGCCAGGAATAACCCTGAGCACTGCCAGCTGTGGCCCAAAAACCACCAAAAAAAAAAAAAATGGACCGCTTCACGAATTTGCGTGTCATCCTTGCGCAGGGGCCATGCTAACCTTCTCTGTATCATCCCAATTTTAGTATATGTGCTGCCGAAGCGAGCACTAAAGCAACTTTTGATTGGGGAAATAATGCTTACGTAAATGAACCACTCTTGTTTTGCTCATTTGTTAATTGTATTCCTTTGTGGCACCACACCTGGCAGTGCTCAGGGGTTACTGGGACAATTGTGATGTTAGAAACTTAATTTCAGCTTACTGCATGCAAAGCATGTGTTCCAGTCCCAGGACCCCCCTTTTTTTTTCTTTTGTTTGTTTGAAGGCCTCACTGGCTCAGGGATTACTCCTGGCTCTGCACCACTCAGGAATGAGTCCTGATGATACTGAGGGATCACACCTGATGAGCTCAGGGAATCACATAAGATGCTGGAGAATGAAACTGGCCACCTGCAAGGCAAACAACCTACCCACTGTAGTATTGTATTGCCCCCCTCTTCCCACTTTTTTTTTTTTGTTTTTCGGGCCACACCTGTTTGATGCTCAGGGGTTACTCCTGGCTAAGCACTCAGAAATTGCCCCTGGCTTGGGGGACCATATGGGATGCCGGGGGATCGAACCACGGTCCTTCCTTGGCTAGCGCTTGCAAGGCAGACACCTTACCTCTAGCGCCACCTCGCCGCCCCCCCTTCCCACCTTTTTATTTTTTGTTTGGTTTTGGGGGCCATGATCCACAGCATTCTGGGGCTATTCCCAGTAGTGCTCTTTCCCCAGTCCTAGCCACACTATTTAATGGATACAAGTTAGGGCCTAGAGAGCCATCTCACTGGGGTTAGTGCATGCTTTGCATGCAAGAGGACTGAGTTTGATCTCCAGCACTGTATGATCCCCTCAGGGGCCCTAAGAAGTAAGTCCTAAACACAGAGCTAAAAGTAGACTCTGAGCATTGCCAAGTGTGGCTTCTGCCCCTCGCCCCAAAAAGAATGTGATTCCATAATTTTTTAACTTTATTTATTGCTTGACTAATTGATTGGTTATTGGGCCACACCCAGTAGTGCTCAGGGGTCGCTCCTGGCTCTGGACTCAGAAATCGCCCCTGGCTAGAGAAGGAAGGCTGGGGGACCATATGGATGCTGGAAATCGAACTGGGTCCCTCCAAGGTCAGTTGCATGCAAGGCAAATTGCCCTACCACTGTATATCTCTTCGACCCCTGATTCCATAATTTTGAGCTTGCTTATTTCTATAGTATGTGGTACTCACTGCCACCGCAATAAAGAACATGCCCATCATCCTATAAGTTTCCTACCATCTTTGATTTCATCCTTCCCTATGTTTCACTCCAGCAACTTGGTCTGTATTCTCTCAGTACAGGGAAGTGGTACAGAAACAAAATCCTGCAATCTGGCCTGTGCAGATTCTTACAGATTTTTACCCTAGAATTCTGTGCCATAACACAACAGTGTAGATGGTGTCACCCATTCTGCCCCAACCTCACTGCAGGGCGCCTTGTAAACACATATGGGCTCTCCTCATCTCTTCCCAGACAGCAGATCTACTCAGGACTATGTGTCTGGGAAAGAAGACTGCCCAATTAGGCAGGCCTGAGGGTGAACCGGGCAGAAATAGGGAGGTGTTCATGGCCGGAGAGATAGCATGGAGGTAAGGCATTTACCTTGCGTGCAGAAGGATGGTGGTTCAAATCCCGGCATCCCATATGGTTCCCCGAGCCTGCCAGGAGCAACTTCTGAGCGTAGAGCCAGAAATAACCCCTGAGTGCTTCTGGGTGTGACCCCAAAACAAAACAAAACAAAACAAAAGAAATAGGGAGGTGTTGTCTGGAGAAGGGTCAGGGCGAAATCCTCTGAGGTTTGGGAACCTCAAAGGGGCCCTTCTTTCTACCTAGGATCTCCCGCCTCTGTACCTGCTCCCTTCTTTCCCTACATAGAGCTATAACCCACTGCAGAAATAAGACTGGGGTGGCTGGGGTGATAGCATAGTGGTAGAGCATTTGCCTTGCATGCAGATGACCCAGGATGGATCTAGGTTCAATCCCTGGCATCCCATATGGTCCTTCGAGCCTGCCAGGGGTGATTTCCGAGCACAGAGCCAGTAGTAACTCCTAAGCACCACCAGGTGTGGCCCAAAAACTAAGAAAGAAAAAAAATATAAAGAAAATAAGACTGGGGCCGGGTGGTGGCGCTAGAGGTAAGGTGCCTGCCTTGCCTGCGCTAGCCTTGGACGGACCGCGGTTCGATCCCCCGGTGTCCCATATGGTCCCCCAAGCCAGGAGCAACTTCTGAGCGCATAGCCAGGAGTAACCCCTGAGCGTTACCGGGTGTGGTCCAAAAACCAAAAAAAAAAAAAAAAAAAAAAAAGAAAATAAGACTAAGGAAGGGATGAGAGGAATCTTCGACCCCAAATGCTACATACTTTGCATCCAGGCCTGAGCTTAGACACATTCTTTATCTGCATCCTAACTTAGATTATAACCAGGGGCCAGAGAGATAGCACAGTGGTAAGGTGTTTGCCTTGCACATAGCCAACACAGGACAGGCCTGGGTTTGATCCCCATCATCCCATATGGTCCCCCAAGCCTGCCAGGAGTGATTTCTGAGTGCAGAGCCAGGAGTAACCCCTGAGCTTGGCCGGGTGTGGCCCCAAAACCAAAAGATTGTAACCAAACTTCTGCCTGATTGGCACAGCTGCCCCTGGGGTGCCAATGAGCAGTTTGAGATCTGACGCCTGCAGATGTGTCCTGGGTGGCCCACAGGGGCAGAGAAGAAGTTCGCTACTCTGGCAGGGTCAGAGGTACAGGGCAGGATGGGCTGAGAACAGTGGGGCAGAGTGAGAAGAGACTGGCTTGGCTCAGAGACACACCTGGCCCCGCAGGTGCCCACTTGGACCGCCTGGTGCCCCTGGTGCTAGAATTCTGTCACCTGGACGACGATGAGCTCCGTGAATCCTGTCTGCAGGCTCTGGAGGCCTTCTTGAAGAAGTAGGTGTTGGAATGCCCGAAGATGGGGGACCCAGGGCTCCCCTGGGAACGGGGATCAAGAGGGGAATCCTAGTCTCAAAACAGGAAAACTGCAGGATTCAGCTTTGCTCCTCCCCATTTGCCCACAGGTGTCCCAAAGAGATGGGTCCTCATGTTTCCAGTGTGACCAGTCTCTGCCTCCAGTACCTGAAACATGACCCCAACTACAACTATGACAGTGACGGGGACGAGGAGAAGATGGAGACCGAGGACAGTGATCTCAATGAGCAAGGTATGTGGCCAGCTGCTCTTTGGGGTGGGACACAGGAGTCAGCCTTCCAAGGGCCTTCCTGGCTGAAATGTGGGCCATATCTGGTGCCCCCATTTTGATCCTGCCCCTCTACCAGGCTTTGTTCCTGCTCTCGGGGTCCCTGGTTGTCCCCCCCTAATGGCAATAAGTACCATAGCTATCCCTGTCCTGTATGCATGTTTCTGTCAGTAACTTAGGGCCACTCTTTATTAATCTCTTTCATATTTCAGACAAGAAAACTTAAGACAAGAAGACTTAAAAGATCTTTGGCCAGGGCTAGAATGATAGTACAGTAGGTAGGGAGCTGATCTTACATATGGTACATCCAGGTTCTGTCCTCAGCATCCCATATGGTCCCTCAAACAGTGCCAGCAGTGATTTTTGAGTGCAAAGCCAGGAGTAACCCCTGAGTACCACCAGATGTGGCCTAAAACCAAAAATTTTTTATTTTACTTTATTTATTTTGGTTTTGGGGCCACACCCGGTGACGCTCAGGGGTTACTCCTGGCTATGCGCTCAGAAATCGCTCCTGGCTTGGGGGACCGTATGGGATGCCAGGGGATAGCCGGGGGTCCATCCTAGGTTGGTGTGGGTAGGGCAGAAGCCTTACCCTTTGCGCCACCACTCCGCACCCCCCCCCCCAATTTTTAAAAAGACCTACTTAGTTTGTGGTCAGAACTTTGGTATAATGGGAAGGTTGCCTTGTACTTGAACTCCCAACCCTGGTTCTATCCCTGGCATTCCATATGGTTCCCCAAGCTCTGCCAGAAGTCATTCCTGAGTACAGAGCTAGAAGTAATCAGGAGCAATGCCTAGTGTCCCTCCAAAACAAAGTAAAACAAAAAAAAGAGATTCTTTGCCAAGGAATAACACAAACAGGAAGTGGTATGGAGGGACCTGGACTTGGAACCTGCTCTGTGACATAGCAATCTCTCTGCTGCCCCCCTCTGGACTCATGGGGGAACAATAACTGGACTTCCATGTCTGGGGTTTCAGAGGGTGTTGGGGAAGGTCAGGGCCTTAGGGCCAGAAAAAATAGCGAGCAGGAGACAGAGAGTTTCCTTGTCAGGCACAAGTGCTGTTTCTTCAAGCATAGCAGAGGGTGAAAACACCCTCAAAATATCATTATGTTGGGGCCCGGAGAGATAGAACAGCGGTGTTTGCCTTGCAAGCAACCGATCCAGGACCAAAGGTGGTTGTTTCGAATTCCAGTGTCCCATATGGTCCCCCATGCCTGCCAGGAGCTATTTCTGAGCAGACAGCCAGGAGTAACCCCTGAGCACCGCCGGGTGTGACCCAAAAACCAAAAACCAAAAACAAAACAAAACAAAAAGATCATTATGTTGAGCTGAGCTGTGGACAGCAAACACTGCAGGACCTTTCCACATGGCCCATGGTAGCACAAACCCCCAACAGATGCCAGTGCTCTGAAAGTCCACGGGTATCCTGTGGACAGAGAGGAAAAGCACAGGTGGAAAGGGGTAGGGGGCACCCCGTTCTGGTGTTCCTTCTTTGTCTCCCATGCTAATATGCACTCGTTTTGTAGGCCTGAATCTCAGTTCTACTGTTTTGGAGTTGTGTGTCCTTAGTAGAATCAATCACCATTTGGGGGGGCCGGAGCAGTGGCACAACAAGCAGTAGGGCATTTGCCTTGCACTCGATTGACCCAGGATGGATCTGAGTTCGATCCCCGGTGTCCCATATGGTCCCCCAATTCAGGAGTGATTTCTGAATGCATAGCCAGGAGTAACCCCTGAGTGTCACCGGGTGTGGCCCAAAAACCAGAAAAATAGGACACCCCTATCCTGAGGTGTGGGATAGATTTGATGTCTCTCCGTCACCAACATAGCTTTTCCTCCTCATGAATCCTGCCTGGAAGCCAGAATGGGGGTGTCAGATGCAGGGAAAGGAAGGATTGGGGTATCTGTGGCATCTCCAGAAATTCCAGTGAGTGATTCCTTTTGTGGCCTAATAGATTCTGAGTCCTCCGAAAGCCTGGAGGGTCTTGGGGTTTGGACACAAAAGTTGGACGCCATCAGTTGCAAGGTCAGCTCCATCTACTCTGCGGTTGCGAAGTGATCGCCCCACACAGGTCACAAGCAATGTGACGAGGTGGTTGTTGTCTCCAAACAAACCAGCTTCAGTAAATGGAGCTTTGGCCCAAAAATGGGGAAGCTGGGGCTAGACCCGTGGGTTTTGTGTGCAGCCTTTAGTCCAGTGTGGAGTTGGGGGAAGCGGTGGCCCCATCTGTCTGAGATGTAGGACATAGAAAGAGCTCTAATGGAATTTGTTCCATTGCAGAGAGCGACAATGAATATAGTGACGATGAATATAGCGACGACGATGACATGAGCTGGAAGGTGCGACGAGCGTCGGCCAAGTGCCTGGCTGCGCTGGTGGCAGCAAGGCCTGACATGGTGGCCGACTTCCACCGTGGTCTGGCACCGGCACTCATTCGTCGCTTCTCAGAGCGGGAGGACAATGTCAGGGCCGATGTGCTCCGGGCCTACATCGTGCTGCTACGTCAGACGCGGCCCCCCAAAGTCTGGCTAGAGGCCTCGAATGAGCTGGCCCAGTCAGGAGCCCACCTCCAGCTGCTGCGAGGACAGGTGACACTCCCTGTCCCTATGCCCATGTCTGGCAGGTGCCTGGGATCCACAGGGAGGGCCCTGGGAACAAGGAGGGGTTCCAAGCCAAGGGAAAGGGGTTCGGGTTTATCCTAAGAGTGACTTAGCTGCAGCAGCTGATTGATTGAATGGTTTTTGGGCCACACACAGCAGCACTCAGGGAGTACTCCTGGCTCTGCATTCAGAAATCTCCCCTGGCAGACTGGGGGACCATATAGGATGCTGGGAATCCAACCAGATCCCTCCCAGGTCGGCTGTATGCAAGACAAACGGCCTATGGTTGTGCTATCTCTCAAGCCTCTCTGTCTCCATTTGAAAACTGTGTGGGGCAGAGCTGCAACGAACCTGAAACTAGAGGTTAGAGACCCACTGAAGTGTGTTCAGGGTGAGAGAGAGGATTGTTGAAGTAGATTTGGAGTCTGTTTGTTTGTTTGTTTGTTTGGGGGCCATACCTGACAGCACTCTAGGGTTTCTCCTAGCTCTGCGCTCAGAAATTACTCCTGGCAGGCTCTGGGGAACATATGGGATGCCCGGAATCAATCGAACCCATGTCCATCCCAAGTCCTTCTGCATGCAAGGCAAACACCTTTGGACCCACTTTGGAGGTCTTTAAAAAAAATGTTTTAGGGGCCGGGAAGGTGGCGCTAGAGGTAAGGTGTCTGCCTTGCAAGCGCTAGCGTAGGACGGACTGAGGTTCGATCCCGCAGCTTCCCATATGGTCCCCCAAAGCCAGGGGCGATTTCTGAGCGCATAGCCAGGAGTAACCCCTGAGCGTCAAGTGGGTGTGGCCCAAAAACAAAAACAAAAAAAAATTTTTTTTAAAGGAGTTGAAATAGCACAGCAGGTCAGTTCTTGGCACCCCATATGAACCCCTGAGACTGCCAGGAGTAACTCCTGAGCATCACTGGGTTTGGCCCCAAAACGAAACAATTAAATTTAAACACCTTTTTAATTTAAACTTCTATAAAAGTTTTATTATTATTTTAAATGTTGTATTAAAAAATAAAAAAATAATTTAAAAAAATAAAATGTTGTATTAAGAGGTTGGAGAGATAGCATGGAGGTAGGGCATTTGCCTTACATGCAGAAGGATGGTGGTTCAAATCCCGGCATCCCATATGGTCCCCTGAGCCTGCCAGGAGCGATTTCTGAATGTAGAGCCAGGAGTAACCCCTGAGCACTGCCAAGTGTGACTCAAAAACAAAGAAAAAAAAAAGTTGTATTAAAAAATTTTAGGAGGGGCCAGGCGGTGGCGCTAAAGGTAAGGTGCCTGCCTTGCCTGCGCTAGCCTTGGACGGACCGCGGTTCGATCCCCCGGTGTCCCATATGGTCCCCCAAGTCAGGAGCAACTTCTGAGCACATAGCCAGGAGTAACCCCTGAGCATTACCGGGTGTGGCCCAAAAACCAAAAAAAAAAAAAATTTTTTTTAGGAACCTGAGCAACATTGAGGAGGGCCTTGCACTTAGTTAATAGGTATTTGATCTCCAGCACTCCATATGGTCCCTGGAGCCTACCAAGAGTGATTCCTTAGCATGGAGCCTCAAACTAATAAGTAAATAAATAATTTTGATAGGGTTTTCATGGATATGGGGGCCCTGGATGAGTACCAGGTTAGGCTGTTTTCTAGGGGTGCACCGAAGAAGGACATGCAGTTCCCTAGATGGCCTAGCAGGGGTCCTCAAACTTTTTAAACAGGGGGCCAGTTCACTGTCCCTCAGACCATTGGAGGGTCTGACTATAGTAAAAACAAAACTTATGAACAAATTCTTATGCACACTGCATATATCTTATTTTGCAATGAAGAAACAAAACAGATACAAATACAGTATGTGGCCCGCGGGCCATAGTTTGAGGACCACTGGGAGGGATCAACCTAGAGTTTTCTCTATGGTTTTGTTCAAGGGCTTCAGGTGTCCTTGTGGAGATGGGGGCAGTGGTCACAGCAGTGTGATGTTTTAGATGGAAATGGTGAAGATGGGGACACAGGTCTTTGCTGGTGTGTGCAGCTTAGGAAAGGGATTGAGAGGTGTGTGTAGGAGAGAGAGAGAGAGAGAGAGAGAGAGAGAGAGAGAGAGAGAGAGAGAGAGAGAGTGAGAGAGAGAGAGAGAGAGAGAGAGTGAGAGAGAGAGAGAGTGTCAATTCTGGTAGTGAAGGCGGTAGGGTGTTTGCCTTGCATACGCCAACCTAGGACAGACCTTGGTTCGATCCCCGGCATCCCATATGGTTCCCCAAGTCAGGAGCGATTTCTGAGCGCATAGCCAGGAGTAACCCCTGAGCATCACAAGGTGTGTGGCCCAAAATCAAAAACCAAAATGAAACAACAACAAAAAATGAAAGTGGGACTGCAAACTCCTGACTCCTTCAGCCTGGCGGTCCCTCCTGGGTATACTCTGCACTGATTCCCCCAGAGGTTGGTGAGGTGGGTGATTTTCTAGCTGCTTACTCACCTCCCCACCTGCCCACAGGTGCCCCTGGTGATGAAGGTTCTTCATAGGCAGCTCAAAGACCGGAGCGTGCGGGCCCGCCAGGGCTGCTTCAGCCTCCTGTCCGAGCTAGCTGAAGTCCTCCCCGGCTGCCTGGCCGAGTACATGCCTGCACTGGTAGCAGGTAAGAGACACCTGATCCAGCCTCCAGCCTTGTCCCTGTAAACCAATGTATGGGGCTCTCCCTTCCCATAATGCTCAGGTAAACAGGCCCAGCTTTCTGGTGCCAGGTGGGTTGAACTGGGCTCCAGAAGGGCTGGCCAGCATCGCTAGCCTTGTAATCTTTGTCCCCCAACTGCAGGCATCGTCTATTCCCTGGGGGACCGCTCCAGTTCCTCCACCATCCGGATGGATGCTCTGGCTTTTCTGCAGGGGCTGCTGGCCACGGAGCCGGCCGAGGTTTTCTATCCACACCTGCACAGCCTACTGCCCCTGCTGATGGCTTGTGTAGCAGACCCTTTCTACAAGATTGCAGCCGAGGCCCTGCTGGTGCTACAGGAATTGGTGTGTAGACTGTGGCCGTTAGATGCACCTCGGAAACTGGACCCAGAGCCATATGTGGGACAGATGTTCGCTGCCACCCTGGCTCGGCTCCGTGCCACTGACCTGGATCAGGAGGTGAAGGAGAGGGCCATCTCCTGCATGGGCTATCTCGTGGGCCACCTGGGTGACCGGCTCGGAGCTGACTTGCAGCCATCACTGTCACTTCTTCTGGAGCGTCTACGCAACGAGATCACTCGGCTGCCAGCCGTGAGGGCACTCACCCTGGTAGCCTTGTCCCCTTTGAAACTCAACCTACAGCCCATCGTGGCCGAGGCGTTGCCCCTTCTGGCTTCATTCCTGCGGAAGAACCAGCGGGCCCTGCGGCTGGCCACGCTATTTGCCCTGGATGCCCTGGTCCAGCATCTGGGACTCAGCCTCCCACCACCTGCTGTCCAGGCTGTGCTGGCTGAATTGCCTGCTCTGGTTCACGAAAGTGACATGCATGTGGCCCAACTGGCTGTGGATTTCCTCACCACGGTGACACATGCCCAGCCGACCTCTCTGGCCAAAGTCAGTGGCCTGGTGCTTTCAGAGCTCCTGAAGCTGCTGCGATCACCGCTGCTGCCAGCTGGAGTGCTGGGGGCTGCTGAGGACTTCTTGCAAGCTCTAGTAGGGACCCGGCCACCATGTGTGGCCTATGCAGAGCTCATGCGACAGATCACTGCGCCTGTCTATGAGCAGGCCTCAGATGGTGGGTCGGGCTTGCACAAACAAGTCTTCCACTCTCTGGCTCGCTGTGTGGCAGCGCTGGCAGCCGCCTGTCCTCAAGAGGCAGCTGGGACAGCTAACCGCTTGGTCTGTGATGCCAAGTCCCCTGATACCAGTACAGCTGTTAAGGTCCTGGCATTCCTGTCACTGGCTGAAGTGGGCCAGGTGGCTGGGCCAGGTCCTCAGCGGGAACTGAAGGAGGTACTTCTGGAAGCTTTGGGGTCTCCCAGCGAGGATGTGAGGACAGCTGCCTCTTATGCCCTGGGTCGTGTGGGAGCTGGGAACCTGCCCCACTTCTTGCCTTTCCTGCTGGGACAGATCAAAACTGAGCCCCGGAGACAGTATTTGCTGTTGCAGGCCCTTCGGGAGGCCCTGGCAGCCGCCTCACCGGACAGCCTGAAGCCCTATGCTGAAGACATCTGGGCTCTGCTCTTCCAGCTCTGTGAGGCTGCAGAGGAGGGAACCCGGGGTGTGGTGGCCGAATGCCTGGGGAAACTGATCCTTGTGAATCCACAGTTCCTGCTGCCCCGGCTGCAGAAGCAACTTGCTGCAAGTAAGGGGCACTGGGTGAGAAAAGGAGATCTAATTGGAGATGGGCACCTTGCTCCTGAACTTCTAGCAAGCTCTGGCAGTTACAGCTCATAGGGTTAAGACAGCAAACATAGGCAGAAACAGGATTCTCCTCTTCTTCTTCCCCCAGGGGACTATTTGAGCTGTAGGGCCTGAAATTTTTCTATGTCCCAGCAACACATCAGTTTTTCCCAGTGCTAGGATGCTCCAGCCAGAGGTTAAGAAAAGTGTTTCTAATTATTAGGTTTTTTGTTGTTTGTTTTGGGGCCATACCCGGTGGTGCTCAGGAGTTCCTCCTGGCTCTATGCTCAGAAATCGCTCCTGGCAGGCCCGGGGGACCCTATGGGATGCCAGGATTCGAACCACCGACCTTCTGCATGCAAGGCAAATGCCTTACCTCCATTTTATCTCTCCGGCCCTAAATGTAGTGATCTTGACTTAGAAAAATCTTTTTTTTTTTTTTTTTTTGTGGTTTTTGGGTCATACCCGGCAGTGCTCAGGGGTTATTCCTGGCTCCAGGCTCAGAAATTGCTCCTGGCAGGCACCGGGGACCATATGGGGCGCCAGGATTTGAACGGATGACCTCCTGCATGAAAGGCAAATGTCTTACCTCCATGCTATCTCTCCAGCCCCAACTTAGAAAAATCTTAACTAAATCCATGAATAAAACCCCACTGGCAAGCTTGAAGAATCAGCTTTGTTTTGTTGCACGTTAGTTTCTCCAAAGCATTTATTGATAGATTTTCTTCTCCACTCTTCTTGGCTTCTCCGTTTGTTATCCTTAAAGGGGGACACACCTGAAGTATTTTTAGGGCCTCTTGGTGCCAGGGATCAAGTCCTCATACATGCAAAAACACGTGCTTTATCTCTCTTTACCAGGGAGTCACATCTCCCTGACCCGTAGCTCCTTTGTCAAGTATGAGCTGACCATGTATGCTAGAGTTTCTTTCTCAGTTCTTGTTCTGCTCCATTGATCTATATGTCCATTTAGTTTTGGTTTGGTTTGGTTGTGGGGCCACTCCTGGCTGTGCTCAGGGCTTATTCCTAGCTCCGCACTCTCTCCTGATGGGGCTCAGAGGACCATATGGGATGCTGGGGATGGAACAGGCATGTGTTCTACCTATTGTACTGTCATTCTGACCAATGTCTGTTTTTATGCCAGTAAAAGACTAGAGGTTTGTAACACAAGGGGTTTGTTTTTGGAGGGGGGCACACCTGACTATGCTCGGGATATATTCCTAGTTCTGTGCTCAGGGATTTCTCCTGATGTTCCAGGGCACCAGATGTGGTACTTGAGATCAAATCTAACTTGGCCACATGCAAGGCAAGTGCCATGCATGCTGTATTATTATATGTCTGAACCCTATATATATATATTGGTTTATGGGTCACACCTGGCAGCACTCAGGGGTTACTCTGGCTCTGTGCTCAGAAGTCGCTCCTGGCAGGCTCGGGGGACCATATGGGATGCCGAGGACCCAACTTGGATCTGTCCCAGGTCGGCCATGTGCAAGGCAAATGCCCTACCCTTTGGGTTTTAGCTCCAGCCCCTGGCCCTTATAATTTAAAACCAAGCAGTATGATGCCCCTGGCTTTGCTCCTTTTTCTTAGAATTGCTTTGACTTGCGCAGAATTTCTGTGGGTTTAAAACAGAGATTTTAGGATTGTACCTTCTGCTTCTGTGAAGAAAATGTGTCAGTGGAGTGTGACTAGTTTCAAGAGGAGATTTGAGAACATAGGAACAGCTGTCGATTTCTTGGTTAGCCCATATAATGGGGAATGCATTTTCTTCTTCTTCTTCAGAAAGCATTTTCTTCTTCTTTTCTCAGAAAGCAAGACTGGAGCAAAATGAAGTGAGGTCTCTGTTGCTAAGTCTGGGGAGTACTGTGCATTTTGTGGGTCTGTCTGTAGAACCACTACCCTTGCATGGAGAGACCTGTAGAATATGGACCTGGCCAGGACTCAATCAGCTGTGGGATTCTTTTTGTTGTTGTTGTTGTTGTTGTTGTTGTTGTTGTTGTTGTTGTTTTGGGGTCACACCTGGCAGTGCTCAGGGGTTACTCCTAGCTCTGTGCTCAGAAATCGCCCCTGTCAGGCTGGGGGACCATATGGGATGCTGGGATTTGAACCACCATCGGTCCTGGGTCAGTCACATGCAAGGCAAATGCCCTACCACTGTGCTATCTCTTCGGCCCTAAATAGGGTTCTTGAGTGGGGTACAGTCTGTCTCCCACAAAAACAGAGGAAAACCCTGGTACCTTTGGACTTGTGGGTGTCCTAGTGTGGACCCAGACACCCTACTTTCGTTCTTGCAGGCCAACCACACACCCGGAGCACTGTCATCACAGCAGTCAAATTCCTCATCTCAGATCAGCCTCAGCCTGTCGACCCCCTCCTGAAGAGTCTCATCGGTGAGCCCCCCACTCTGCTGACCCCAATCATATCCTGTCTGGGTGACCCAAGGGGGGATGGATACCAGAGAGGCCCATATCCCCAGTGATGGACTATGGGAACAGATGATCACCATGGTCCTCCCTCTGGGCCTCAGTTTCCTCATCTGTAGCATAGATTATCTGCATTCTTTGGGATGACTTTTGGATGACTTAGGGGTCTATGGGTAGGACACCCAGCATCCCACCTCATCATATATTTCTCTGGCCCCGCATGTCTCAATTTTTAAGCCCTGGCAGTGTCAAAGAGAAAAAGCATTTTCTGGCCGGAGAGATAGCATGGAGGTAAAGTGTTTGCCTTGCACGCAGAAGGATGGTGGTTAAAATCCTGACACCCCATATGGTCCCTGAGCCTACCAGGAGCGATTTCTGAGCGAAGAGCCAGGAGTAACCCCTGAACGCTGCTGGGTGTGACCCAAAAACCAAAAAAAAAGGGGGGGCGGCGCTGGAGAGAGCCTGGAGGTAGGGCATTTGCCTTGCATCCAGAAGGACAGTGGTTCGAATCCCAGCATCCTATATGGTCCCCCATGCCTGCCAGGGGCAATTTCTTTTTTTTTTATTATTTTTTTTTTATTTTTGGGCCACACCCGGTAATGCTCAGGGGTTACTCCTGGCTATGCGCTCAGAAGTTGCTCCTGGCTTGGGGGACCATATGGGACACCGGGGGATCGAACCACGGTCCGTCCAAGGCTAGCGCAGGCAAGGCAGGCACCTTACCTTTAGCGCCACCGCCCGGCCCCAGGGGCAATTTCTGAGTGCAGAGCCAGGAGCAACCCCTGAGCGCTGCTGGGTGTGACCCCTTCCCCCCAAAAAAGCATTTTCTACTTCCCCACTCGTTGATTTGTTCATCTAATTATATAATTCATGGATCCTTTTTTTTTTATGTATCCTTTTTTATCCAATGGGTTCGAATGATAATGGATTTGAGTCATTGGTTTGTTTTGTTTTGGGGCCACACATGGTAGTTCTCACTCCCCTGGCCTTACTCCTGGCTCTGCACTCAGGGCTCACTCCTGGAGGGCTCAGGGGATCATATGGGATGCCAGGGATCGAATCTGGGCCAGCCTCATGCAAAGCAAGTACCCTACATGGTGTACTAATGCTCCAGCCCCAGATTTAGGTAATTTTTTGTTTGTTTGTTTGTTTTTTGGGCCACACCCAGTAACGCTCAAGGGTTACTCCTGGCTATGCGCTCAGAAGTTGCTCCTGGCTTGGGGGACCGTATGGGACACCGGGGGATCGAACCGAGGTCCATCCAAGGCTAACGCAGGCAAGGCAGGCATCTTACCTCTAGCGCCACTGCCCGGCCCCAGATTTAGGTAATTTTTTAAATAGTTTTTGAGGGGTTCTCCCAAGTGGTGCTTGGGGCTCTCCTGGCTATTCTTGGTGAGCTGACTGACAGGTCAGTGAGAGTCTGAAGATGTGATGCCTTAGGGTACTATAGAGGTGTCATTACAGGGCCACCACTGCAGTGCTGTGGGGCCTCTAGGACCACACCTAGTCATGATCAAGGATTGATCCACTTGATTGATCGGGGATTTGCTACTGACAGTGCTTGAGAAACCATGTGCATTGGGTATTAACCCCAGGCTTCCAATCCTTTAACCTATCTGCCCAGCTCTGAAAGAGCCTTAGAAATTACTTGAGTTAGGGGCCTGAGCGATAGCACAGCGTAGGGAGTTTGCCTTGCATGTGGTTGACACAGGACAGACCTGGGTTCAATCCCCAGTGTCCCATATGATCCCCCAAGCCAGGAGCGATTTCTGAGCGCATAGCCAGGAGTAACCCCTGAGTGTCACCGGGTGTGGCCCAAAAACTGAAAAAAAAAAAAAAATGAGTACTTGAGATTAGTTGATTTTCAAATGGCTGGTTCTAGTCCTCATATAAAATACAGTTAGGAGGTTTGTCTGTTTTCCTCACTGGAAGTGTCAGGGATCAAATTTAGGGCCTCATCTGTGCAAAAACATGTGTTTTACCACTGAATGACATCCCTGGCCAATTAAGAGTTTTGTTTGTGGGCCCAGAGAGATAGCACAGCGGCTTTTGCCTTGCAAGCAGCCGATCCAGGACCAAAGGTGGTTGGTTCGAATCCCGGTGTCCCATATGGTCCCTCGTGCCTGCCAGGAGCTATTTCTGAGCAGACAGCGAGGAATAACCCCTGAGCACCGCCGGGTGTGGCTCAAAAAAAAAAAAAAAGAGTTTTGTTTGTTTTTGGCAGGAGGGAGATTGAAGACACCCTATTTAAAATTTCATTTATTTTTGTGTACCTAAGATACTAAGAATGACACGAAACTTAATCACTACCAAAATGTATGTACAGTGTGCGGTTACTTGGTGCAAATTTTCCCAGCAGGCCTCACCTGTCCGTGTTACAACAGCACTGAAACTGCCCTTTTTTTGTGTGTGGGATTGTTTGTTTGTTTTGGGGTCACACCTGTCAGTGCTCAGGAGTTACTCCCAGCTCTGAGCTCCAAAGCTGCTCCTGGCAGGCTCGGGGGGCCATATGGGCTGGTGAGATTCAAACCGGGGTCCGTCCTGTGTTGGCAAGGCAAATGCCATAACACTGTGCTATTGCTCCAGTCCTACTAGTAGTAGTATTATTACGGCATTATTAGCCCTGAAAACTGTCCTCCAGCAGGTGGGAGGTAGTTTGGGTTATGAGGTTATGAGGTTCTTAGGACTCTGAGCTCCAAATTAGGAAGTGGCACACAAGGGTTGAAGCCAAGCCCCGTCTAGCTCCTAAGACTTGGAAGCCTTGTTCCATGCCACGGGTGGGATGCCAGCTCCTTGCCTTCCCTCACTCCTCCCTCCATGTAGGAGAGTTCATGGAGAGTCTCCAGGACCCGGACCTGAACGTACGCCGGGCAGCTCTGGCCGTCCTCAACTCAGCCGTGCACAACAAGCCCTCGCTGATCCGTGACCTACTGGATCACATCCTGCCCCGCCTCTACCAGGAGACCAAGATCCGAAGGGATCTCATCCGTGAGGTAAGCTTGATGGAGCAGTGAGGTGCAGCCAGAATTCGGGGCACAGCTTTTTTATTTTTATTTTTATTTTCATTTTTTCTTTCGGTTTTTGGGCCACACCCGGCAGTGCTCAGGGGTTACTCCTCGCTGTCTGCTCAGAAATAGCTCCTGGCAGGCACGGGGGACCATATGGGACACCGGGATTCAAACCAACTACCTTTGGTCCTGGATCGGCTGCTTGCAAGGCAAACGCCGCTGTGCTATCTCTCCGGCCCCTTATTTTTATTTTTTGACCATACCTGGCAGTGTTCAGGGGTTACTCCTGGCTCTCGCTCAGAAGTTACTCCTGGCAGGCTCAGGGATCCATATGGGATGCCAGGGATAGAACCCGGGTCATCCACATGTAAGGCAAAAGCCCTATCCACTGGAGGGCACAGTTTTCAGGGCTGGCCCCAGGGAAAGCTCCAGACCTCAGCACAACCCAAGCCAGGGGCAGACAGCATGGGTGTTATGAGGAAAAGCTCCATCCCTGTCCATGTGCTGTGGGGAAGACAGGAGCAGACAAAGCTCAGAAGCCCCAGTGTGTGGGGCCAGAGAGATAGCACAGTGGTAGGGCATTTGCCTTGCATGTGGCTGACCTGGAGGTACTTGGTTCGACTCCCAGCATCCCATATGGTTCCCCAGTCTGCCAGGGGTGGCTTCTGGGTGCAGAGCTAGGAGTGATCCCTGAGTGCCACTGGGTGTGGCCCCAAAACCAATCAATCAATGAATAAGTGAAGTTTAAAAAAATAAAATAAGGGGCCGGGCGGTGGTGCTAAAGGTAAGGTGCCTGCCTTGCCTGCGCTAACCTTGGACGGACCGAGGTTCGATCCCCCGGTGTCCCATATGGTCCCCCAAGCCAGGAGCAACTTCTGAGCACAAGCCAGGAGTAACCCCTGAGCATTCCCGGGTGTGGCCCAAAAACCAAAAAATAAATAAATAAATAAATAAATAAATAAATAAATAAATAAATAAATAAATAAATAAAATAAAAGAGGAGGCATTTGAGCTGGGCTGTGAGAGGAAGGCCTGGAGCATAGTACAGCAGAGAGGGTGTCTGCTTCTTGGGTAAACACATGCCAGACTCAGGTTTGATCTCTAGCATCCCATATAGTTCCGTGAGCACCACCATCAGGAGTAATTCCTGAGTGTAGAGCTAGGAGTAACCCCTGAGCATTAACAGGTATGACTCAAGACTCAAAGGAACCTTTAAAAAAGAAAAAAGGGAGAGGGTGGACAGCGGGAGGGCGTTTGCCTTGCAAGCTGCTGAGCTGGGATGAACCCAGGTTCAATCCCCAGCATCCCATATGGTCCCCTGAGCCTGCTAGGATTGATTCCTGAACACAGAGCCAGGAGTAACCTGTGGGTGTGGTCCAAAAACCAAAATAAAAAAGGGGGAAGTAAGTAAGAGGAAGCTTACATTTTGGGAGGGGGCGGAGATGGGGGTCACATCCAGCAATGCTGTGGGTTACTCCTGATTTAGAACTGATGGGCATGTGATGTCAATGACCAAACAGGCCTCCTGCATCCAAAGTATGTGCTACAGCTTTTGAGGCCCTTCTCTCCAGTTCAGGAAGTTCACTTTAAATACAGAGCCTTGTGTAGGCATTAGAAGTCAAGTCACGGGCCCGGGCGGTGGCGCTAGAGGTAAGGCATTTGCCTTGCCTGCGCTAGCCTAGGACCAACCACGGTTGGATCCCCCCGGTGTCCCATATGGTCCCCCGTGCCTGCCAGGAGCTACTTCTGAGCGCATAGCCAGGAGTAACCCCTGAGCGTCGCCGGGTGTGGCCCAAAAACCAAAAAAAAAAAAAAGAAGTCAAGTCACTTGGGGCCAGAGAGATAGCATGGAGGTAAGGCGTATGCCTTGTATGCAGAAGGATGGTGGTTTGGCATCCCATATGGTCCCCTGAGCCTGCCAGGAGCGATTTTTTTTTTTTTTTTTTTGCCAGGAGTGATTTCTGAGTGTAGAGCCAGGAGTAACCCCTGAGTGCTGCTAGGTGTGACCCAAAAACCAAACACCAAACAAAAACAAGAACAAAAAAAAGTCGTCACTTAAGCGAACATCAACACGGAATGGCCGAAGAAGCTTCAGAAGTTTTTGTTCATTTGTTTTGGGACTATACCTGACAGTGCTCAAGGCTTACTCCAGGCTATGCTCAGGGATCCATCACTCCTGGTGGTACTCATTTGGGGTGTTGGGAATGGAACCTGGGTCACCTGTGTGCAAGGCAAGCACATTACCTTTCTGTATAGTTACTCTAAGGCCTGGGTTTTTAATTCTGGTTTAACCTCTTAGTTAGCTTATGTATTTGGACACTCGAATGGGCCTCCACCCTTACTATCCTTTTTGTTTGTTTGTTTTTGTTTTTGGGGGGGTGTTACACCCTGCAGCACTCAGGGGTTACTCCTGGCTCTA
The DNA here is from genome assembly GCF_024139225.1 of Suncus etruscus. NCBI lineage: Eukaryota > Metazoa > Chordata > Mammalia > Eulipotyphla > Soricidae > Suncus > Suncus etruscus. Next base: position 32,689,995 of record NC_064867.1, on the reverse strand, counting down.
TGCTCAGAAATTGCTCCTGGCAGACTCAGGGGACCATATGGGATGCCAGGATTCGAACCACTGTCCTTCTGCATGCAAGGCAAACACCCTACCTCCATGCTATCTCTCTGGCCCCTATCCTTTTTTTGTTTTTGTTTTTGTTTTTGTTTTTGGGCCACACCCAGCATTGCTCAGGGATTACTCCTGGCTGTCTGCTCAGAAATAGCTCCTGGCAGGCACGGGGGACCATATGGGACACCGGGATTCGAACCAACCACCTTTGGTCCTGGATCGGCTGCTTGCAAGGCAAACGTCACTGTGCTATCTCTCCGGGCCCTATCCTTTTTTTTTTTAAATAAAAGCTTGAGCCTCCCAATTCTTACAACAGGCTGTGTCTTTACACTGACTATATAGAAAAAGGAGGTACAGTAAATGCACCTCATATACATCTCAACCCAGGCCCCTTGCCTGGTCTGTATTGTGAATTGGGGGACAAAAAAAAAGTTTGATTGATTGATTGATTGGGGGCCACACCCAGCATTGCTCAGGGGTCACTCCTGGCTCTACACTCAGAAATCACCCCTGGCAGGCTGTGGGACCATATGGGATGCCGGGATTCAAACCGGCTCTTCCCGGGTCAGCCACATGCAAGGCAAATGCCCTACCGCTGCGCTATCTCTCCAGCCCCTAGCTTTACTATCCTCATTGGAATCAAAAGTAAAGCAGCTTCCTAGGGCTGTTGAGAGGCCTGTATAGGGTGCCATAGTAAGTGGTGCCATTACTGACAGTGGTGGCCATGCTTCTGTAAGCTGAGCAGAAGTGCCGAGATTTAGATGTGGAGACACGATCTGGGGACAAGGGTCCCAGAAAAGAGATGGAGGTGTGGCGAGCCCTGAGATCACTCTCCTCTACTTCCACTGCCCCAGGTGGAGATGGGCCCCTTCAAGCACACGGTGGACGATGGCCTGGATGTGCGGAAGGCGGCCTTCGAGTGCATGTTCTCGCTGCTGGAGGGCTGCCTGGACCAACTGGATGTGTGCAAGTTCCTACAGCATGTGGAAGATGGGCTGAAGGACCACTACGACATCAGGGTAGGGCTCTCAGGTGTCCTGCCCTATGGGCCTGGCCCTCAAACTGTAGAGGGGTTTAGGGAGGCAGGCTCTTTGGCTCTATGGAGTTGGCAATAGCCAGAAAAACCTGAAACGAAGATATACCCTTAGCTTAGCAGTGCACGTACTTGAGTTTTAGGTTCCAGGCACTCACCCCAAATTCTGGGGGAGGCTGTGGAGACCAAGCTAGTTAAAGGGTACAGCAGGGCCTTGTCTAATGTCCCGCTCTCTGCTGCTTGCTATCTCCTCATAATTGGGGTGCAGGCAAGCCACAATGATTTCTCCCACCAACACAGGAGGATTTGACCATTTCTCCCATAAGCAGAGGCCGGCCTGTTGTTGAGTTTGGTGAATCAGTTTTCTGGTGTTTATTGTTTTATTTTTTTTGTCTTGTTTTGTTTTTGGGTCACACCCGGCAGCACTCAGGGGTTACTCCTAGCTCTATGCTCAGAAATCACTCCTGGCAAGCTCAGGGACCATATGGGATGCCGGGATTCGAACCACTGTCCTGAATGCAAGGCAAACACTCTACCTCCATACCTCATGCTATCTCTCCAGCCCCTTGTTTTATTTTTTTAATCAGGTGCCAATGTTTAAAAATAGGGAGATTTCCATGAAAATCGAGGTTTCTTTTGCAAACAGCCCACCCACCTCGCCCGTGGGCTGGAGCCGAGCAGCTGCTGTGGGGAAATGTGGGCCTGATACTCCCCCAAGCCCATCTGGTTCATCACTGCTCTGAGTCCCCCAGGATCCTGAAAACTGGGCTTTGGAGCTTTTTTTTCCCCTTGGCTCTAGGTCTGGGCCTGGGCCTCCTCCTTTGGGTTCATTTCACCAGGAGCTTGGTTCCCTCCCGTAGATGCTGACATTCATCATGCTTGCAAGGCTGGCTACCCTGTGTCCTGTGCCTATACTGCAGCGGGTGGATCGGCTCATTGAACCACTCAGAGCCACCTGCACTGCCAAGGTAAGGCCTGTGCCCAGCTCCAGCCCAGCCCAGCAGGCTCCTGGCAGGGCGGTGGGTGGATGAAGCACTAATACCCTCCCTAGCACAGGCCTATATTCAGGACTCAGAGGGTGTCCCTGCCCATTAATCACCCCCTGAATGCCCAGGTCTTTGTACAGGTTTGCTGGGATGCTGAGACACAGCTGACTTATCTCCCACAGTTAGATGTGCAGGCAGGGGCAATAGAGGTGGTGCTAGAGGTAAGGTGTCTGCCTTGCGAGCGCTAGCCTAGGACAGACCGCAGTTCGATCCCCCAGCATCCCATATGGTCCCCCCCAAGCCAGGGACGATTTCTGAGCACATAGCCGGGAGTAACCCCTGAGCGTCAAATGGGTATGGCCAAAAAAAAAAAGCTAAAAAACAAAAAAGAAAAATATTTGCAAGCAGACAGACATGACCAGTGTGGGAGATGACAGCAGTGCTTCAAGGACTCAATAAGCAGGCTGCTGGGGTGTTTCCCAGATTTAGGGGCACTTGGGAACTCAATAAATACCTGTTGGGTAAGGATAGTTGAAGTTATGGAAGGAAAAGAACCAAGAGGACAGAATTTTCTAGACTGAATTTAAAGGTAGGGCAGAGGGAGATTAAGGCTCTTGCTTCTCTTATGGCAGCCATTCAAATGACTGGTTGGTTCCTACACCACATGGGCCCCAGGGCAGTGCAACCCAAGCTGAGAGCAGGGCCCCAGCACCAAAAGGTATGACCCTCCCAAAACTTATTACTTTGGTTTTGGGCCACACCTAGGTGTTGGGAAGAAATTGCTCCCAGCTCCATGCTAAGGGAACCCTATAGGGTGCCAGGAATCGAACCTGAGTTGGCTGAGTGTAAGGAAAGCACCCTACCTGCTATAGTATATCTCTGGCCTAGAAAAATGGTTTATTTTGTGGCCATATCCACATCACTCCTCCATGCAGTTTGTGCTCCAGCACCTTGAATATCTCCCTGACACCAAAGATTTTTAAGTAGCAAAATCTTTTTCAGAAAATAGAAATATTTTGTCCACATTTCATTCAGGGCCTGGGGAGTTCAGGGGACTCTTCAATCAGTCCTGAAATCTGCAAAGTTCTAGAAACCAAAAGCAGGAACTTGAGTGCCAACATTTCAATTGACATAGGCTACTTATGATTTTTAACTCGAAGACTTCCATTTTTTTTTCATACCAATGGGGCAGGAAATCTTAATGTTCTTTACTATTGCCCATACCCAGGTTATATGCAGTCTTCCCAAATGCCTCATTTTTCCAAAGCCTATCTGTACTCAGTACCGGGGCCAGTGATGGTTCAGTTGGGCCTTTGCGTCACACAGGGCTGACCCAGGTTCCATCTCTGGTATCCCATATGGTTCCCCCACCCCGCACTGCTATGAGTGAAGTCAAGAATGAACCTCAAGTACCATTGGATTATGCCCACCACCAAAAAACAGCTATCTGGATGCCAGAGTAAAAAAAAAAATTAGGGGCTGTTTTCTCCTCTCATCCCCAAGTCATGGTTCTCCAACTGTCCTAGTCTGAAAGCACTGCATATAGTCTAGGTTAGGCCATGGCCTCTTCTCTGCAGCTACCTACAGGGATAGAAGCAGCCACTGGCTCCAGTGTAGTGTTCTCCCACCTAAAACACTCCTCCTGGGGGAGACCCTAAGACCCCTGAATTGGAAATGAATGATCCAGGTCCAGCCTGAAGAGGGAAGCTCAGTCTGGGGCACCGTGTGTAAGTGGGGCTTTTACTACAAGGAAATCACTTCAGGGTCCCCATAAACAAGAGGGCCATCTTCATTCAGCATGGCCCCTATCACTCCTCAGGTGAAGGCTGGTTCTGTGAAGCAGGAGTTCGAGAAACAAGACGAACTGAAGCGCTCGGCGATGAGGGCTGTGGCAGCCCTACTCACCATCCCGGAAGTTGGAAAAAGCCCCATCATGGCTGACTTCTCCGCCCAAATCCACTCCAACCCTGAACTTGCTGCTCTCTTCGCAAGCATCCAGGATTCTGCTTCGGCCCCCAGCACAGACACCATGGAGCTCAGCTAGTTCTCCGCTAGCCTTGGAAAGGGGCCTTCTGATCCCAAGGCCTACTTTGTCCCTTACTCACCTCCTGGGAGTGGGACTTACAGTGCCTTGAGGGCCCCCAGGTTGCAAGCCCTCACCCAGACATTCTAGACTGCTGGCAACTGGGTCCTGCAACTTGGCCCAGTTCAAGTAAAAAGGTCTCGTTTTCTAGACTTTTCTAGAAGCTGGATGTTATTTCACACTGCCTGAAATCTTAGCACGGGCTGTGGGCAGCCTCCAGCTTGTCTGGAATACTTTGATTAGGAATCTGAAGCATCTCAGGATTCAAAAACTGTTCTAATTCAGTGATTAATCACCCAAAAGTGTGTGGCGCTCTTTGCAGGGGGAGGTGTGTGGGCAGGGAATTGGACCCTATTTTTACATTCAGAATATTGTGTAGCAAATGGAACATGCACTCCCCCATTGACAGTGTATAGTGACAGGCCAGAGGACTGTGTTCAAATTGGTGACATCCCAAGTAGGGTCTTTACTTCTCCCTCTACACACCACCATTGGGACCTTTGTCACAGTAACAAAAACCACAACTTACATTCAAACAGGTGATGGTTATGGCCCATAACATCCTTTCTGGCTGGCTCTAAATGACAATAGCAAGTACAACCACACCATAGGTGGCAAGGTTTAAAAAAAAAAAAACTCCCAGCGCCAACCAGATTTAACTGCCGTCACTTGAGAAACAGAAATAAATGATTTAAAGAAACTGTTAAAACTATCTTCAGAAGTCCAAAGCTAATCAGAAGAGAAATTATTAGTACATCATAATATGATTGAGGCAGTCAGAGAACTTAATCTGAACTGTGCTCTGAATAGTCTCAGCTTCACAAGCACTAAGTAACTCATCAACTTTCTGCCAGGCATTTCAAAGGCCAGAGATTCTCTCCTTAGCCACGGAGCAAGTCCCCCGGGCACCTGACTTCCCTGTGAAGGCCCAAATACTCTTTCCAAACCTCTCCCAAATCCCATAGTGTACCAACAACAAAAAGAACAATCTGTGACAAGCTGTCAAAGTCAAAAGCGGCAGAGTAAAAACCAAGGGGGAAGTGGCAGATGGCAGTTTACGGTTTTATTAACACAATAACACGTGCCCAAAGACTGTCTACTCGTTTTCTTCGCTGCGCAGCCTGGCATTGGGATTGGTGACTCTGATGGCCAGCTGGGCCGCTCTTTCCACAATTGCTTTACGGTTCTTGGAGGAGACATTGTGGGCGATCTCAGCACAGTAAGATCTGGAAGAGAGGTAATAAGAGGAGGTAAGGAACAAAACAAGGCAGGCTGGAAGACACACTTGGTGCGCTCTAAGTAAGCTGACCAGGCAGCTCAAATGCTCTAGTTACCTCCAGAGCCATGTGCAGAAGGTAGTAGAGGCAAAAGGCCGCTGATGGCAATCCCCAACTGCCACCCCTAATCCCATGGCACCAGCGGCAAAGCTCTTGAAATACTTTTCAGTGATGAAATTGTCCCTTTAGGTAATCCTCACAATGGCTTTGCAATGCAGGTCAGGGCCTCTATTGCACAAGCAAGGAAATCAAAGCCCATAAAGATAAAGGCAGCATTAAAGGATGGACAGATCACCACGACTCAACTCCAACTCTAGCTGCCAAGACAACCCTCAATATTTTGGTCAATCTTGCCCATAAAAAGTTTTAAATTACTCTGCAGAGTAAAGTGAGAGAACAATCATCTGTTCAAATGCAGGTGCCCCAGACCAGTTTAGACACAGCTACTAACTAGATCCAAGTTGTAAAAACTGCCTGAATCCACCAGTCTAGAGCCCCATCTGACCTGGTTCATTTATTACCTGCTGACATTAGCACCAGGCCACTTGGTGGGAACCTTTCAGTAAGGAAGTGGTTTATAAAACCATCAGTGAATTAGGACGGGATGGTTCAAATCCTGGCATCCCATATGGCCTGCCCCCAGGCCTGCCAGGAGCGATTTCTGAGAGTAGAGCCAGGAGTAACCCTGAGCGCTGTGTGGCCCAAAACAAACAAACAAAAAACCACAAAAATAACAACAGGGGAACGTTCTTTTTAAGAACACAAGCAAATATAGAGAATTAGACTTACTTAGACTTACTAAGTAATTTTCATACAAACCCTCATGGTCAAAGTTATTGAAAATGTTCTTCTGGGGCCGGGCGGTGGCGCTGGAGGTAAGGTGCCTGCCTTGCCTGTGCTAGCCTAGGACGGACCGCGGTTCGATCCCCCGGTGCCCCATATGGTCCCCCAAGAAGCCAGGAGCAACTTCTGAGCGCATAGCCAGGAGTAACCCCTGAGTGTCACAGGGTGTGGCCCAAAAACCAAAAAAAAAAAAAAAAAAAAAAGAAAATGTTCTTTTGGGGTGGGGTTGGTCACCAAGCTGATTGTTGAATGTAAGAGCCCAGGTTAGGGATGCAAAGAATACCTGGGACACAACAGCGGTGCTGAGGTGCTTTAGGGCCATGCTTAGGAGACCATGTGGTGCTGGGGATCAAACCCAAGTCAGGCACAGGCTAGACACACACCCTAACTGGCTAACCTTTTCCTGAGCCTTCTATTGTCTGATTTAAGAGGTTCTATTTGTCCACCTGTTTAATGATTAGAATACTGAATGGTGGGCCCGGAGAGATAGCACAGGCACAGCGGTGTTTGCCTCGCAAGCAGCCAATCCAGGACCTAAGGAGGTTGGTCCCCCGTGCCTGCCAGGAGCTATTTCTGAGCAAACAGCCAGAAATAACCCCTGAGCACCACTGGGTGTGGCCCAAAAACAAAAAAAAAAATACTGAATGGTCTTTTATATGAACAGGGACTGTCTTCCAAACACCAAAATCAGACAGTGCAAAGTCATAGCTGTTTCTCTGGTATGTACCTACTATGTAACATGTCCACAGGGTTGGTTTAAATAAGGCACAGCAAGAACTTCATTCACAACAGTGACAACATGCTGTTGGTGATATGCTCTACACACCCTCTATGTATGACCATTTCTAACTGCTGCTGGTAAACCAGAAAGGGACACATGACCTGCAGTTAAGCGGTGGGTACACCCCACAAACCACCATCATTTTAGTAGACATGCATGTCACTTGGAAGTTCTACAGTCAACACCGTTTGGTTTTCTAATTTGGGGGGCCCACCCTTGGTGACACTCAGATATTACTCCTGGCTTGGGGGACTATATGGGACGCCAGGGGATGGAACGGAGGTCTGTCCTGGATCAGCCATGTGGCAAGGCCCTATAGCTGTACCACTGCTCTGGCCCCTGTAAATCTGTTTGTTTTGAACCCACGCTGACAGCATGTAAGGCAAGTGCCTTGCCCATGATATCTGAGTCCCATAGGCCATTCACTTCCATTTTGGAGAAAAATGCCCATAAATGGAACTTGCAGATCAAAGGTTCTAAGCATTTTTTCATGACTCTTAATATGCGATTAAAACATTTTTTTAGCATTTGCAGTACTCAAGTATTAAATGGATTTATCACTGTATCACTGTACTTTACTATCTGAGCATCCACCAGGAACTTGCGATCCTGAGCAGAACCCCAGCATTTTAATACCTCGTTAAAATTCCATCCTAAGAATTCAACCAAGGTTAATTCAGTTCATTTCCCCCTACTCAACACCAAGATTTGTCCATTTTCCTAACTCGCATCTACAATCACTGAAAGACTGAAAAGATTATTTTTTTGTTTTTTTTTGTTTTGATTTTTGGGTCACACCCGGCAACACTCAGGGACTCCTCGTGGCTCTCGCTCTAGAAATGGCTCCTGGCAGGCTCAGGGCACTGTATGGGATGCTACTGGGATTCAAACCACCGTCCTCCAGCATGCAAGGCAAACGTACTACCTCCATGCTATCTCTCTGACCCCCAAGACTGAAAAGATTCTGATTTTACACATACACCAAGTCATATTTCTTTACTTTCTTAGAAAATGCAGGGATAGGCCTCAACAGAGACAAAAAATAACCACCGCCTGCCACGAGACACAAGTGCTTAAATCTCTTTCCATGAGAAATATTTTCTCATTCCACTGCCCTGGTTTTGATTTGCCTCTTTTTAAGGGGCCAAGAGAGCCCTGAAGGCTAGTGGTGAGTGTACTGGCTAGCAGAGACTTTGGCCTCTACACCTGTGAGGTTGTAGCCTACCTTCGAAGCTTTCCTCAAATTAGTGGGCTTCAATCTAGGAAACTGTCAGTTCCTATAGCTCTCAAGAGAGGTGGCCCAAAAGTCAAGAGTCCCTAGGTCTGGGTCAGACAGCATAGCAGAAGGGCATTTTCCATGCTTGCGGCAGACCCAAGAGGGACCTCGTTCGATTCCGGGCACCCATATGGTCCCCCAGCCTGCCAGGGTCGATTTCTGAGTGCAGAGCCAGGTGTGACTCCTGAGTGCTGCTGAATGTAGTCCAACAACCAACCAATCAACTAATAATTGTTTTTTAAAAAATAAGAGTCCTTAGGTCTGAGGTGACATTTCCTCTTTCCCTATCTAACAGAGCAATGTTTTAGAAAATGCCACAAAACACCACCACTACTGTGGCTGCCCCATCTTCTCAATGTCAGGCTTGAGCTTCTGCAAGGCTTGAGCCTGCAAACCAATGCAAGTCCACAAAGGCCAGAAAGCTGAAGAACACCAACCCAGTTCTTGCAAACAAACAAAACCAGGACCATGCAGTTCCCTGAGCCCCCCAGACCCAGAGGCAGGACCCAAACTCACTTGTTGCACATAAGCAGCACCTCGAGCTCCTTGACGTTGTGGACAAGGAACTTCCGGAAGCCACTAGGGAGCATGTGCTTCGTCTTCTTGTTGCTCCCGTAACCAATGTTGGGCATCAAGATCTGGCCCTTGAATCTTCGGCGCACCCTGTTGTCGATACCTCTGGGCTTCCGCCAGTTTCGCTACAAGTACAGATAGGAGGTTAGTTCTCAGGGCCTGGCAACTCTTTGGGGTGGGACAGGAATAAAGTAAGCACGCTAAAAACCAAAACAGGGTCTTGGGTGAACAAGGCATCAGACCTATATTGTGTGCAGAAACAGGAAGTCCTCAAGGATGGTATGGCTCAGCTGAAAAGGCTTGATTACTCATATGTGGTTCAATTCCCAGATAACCAAATAAATAAAGACGGGATATCCCTGCCTTTGATCACCAGTTATATAGCTCCTTTACATTCTTCCCAAGCAAAAGAAAAGCAGAAAAATACAAGTGTGTCAGGGACAGAGGTTTCACAAAGAGAATCTTTTGAGTTTTCCAACTTGCAAAAGATATCAAAGCTAGAGCCCTTACTTGCCTTGCACAAACCTGAATTTAATCCCCAGCTCCCCAAGCCCACCAGGAGTGACTCCTGAGCACTGCTGGGTATGTGTCATCCCCCCCATAAGGAAAATCTCCATACTCTTAAGTCCTAGTTCTCCCAAAGACAAACCTCAGAATAACCAGGCCTATCACTTCAGCTTGAGACCTGGCCATCAACAAAATGGCAGCACCCACCAATTTCTCTACCCCAGAGCTGTGTTATTTCTTACATTAATCTTTCGTTTTGTTTTGGGGTCACACCCAGCAGCGCTCTGGAGTTACTCCTGGCTCTAAACTCAGGAATCACTCCTGGCAGGCTCGGGGGACCATATTGGGATGCCGGGATTCGAACCACCGACCTTCAGCATGCAAGGCAAAAAGCTCTCTCCGGGCCCCTTCTTACCTTAATCTTGACATAGCGGTCAGACTGGTGCCTGATGAATTTCTTGGTCCTCTTCTTGACGATCTTAGGCTTTACAAGGGGTCTGAGGGCCGCCATGACTTCTAGAAAGAACAAGATCTATCAAATCAAAAGTTTCCCTGGGTGGGCCAGCTCAGGCAGCTGACCTCAGGCCCACACACACACACAGCACTGTCGCAGAGAGTCTTCCAATCGCCAGCCACGGAGCAAGCTGGGAATGGAATGGGTATCTCCTCTGCCACGGCTTGTTTTTCCTCCCATCTCCGAAGCTAGCAGAATACAGATCCACTCTGCAGATTCGATCTTTGGGAGGTGGGGGCCCCATAATCAAGTCCTCTCCTCCCCTCCCCAATCACCGTTTAGCTGCACCAGTTTTGCAAAGACTTGGGGGGGGGGGGGATGATGTCAGTCTTACCTGATGAGTCGGTCACCCCAGGACCCACTTGTCAACTCTGACTTGCCTATGACTATTTCCCAGCTGGGATCCCCATTGATTTCTTCCCCTCTATTTTTTTTTTTTTTTTGCGGGGTGTCACACCCAACCATGCTGAAGTCTCACTACTGGCAGCATTCATGGGGGAACCATGAGGATAGAACCTAGGTCCACCATGTGCAAGGAAAACTTATTCCTATTCTCAGGACCCCATTGATCTTTCTCCACTCTTAATATAAACACAACTATTCTATTTTATATATAATATATATCTTACATATCTTAAGATAAATATAAACTTTCGACCATCAAAATGACCTTCCCCCAATCCCAGGCTCCATGTTACCAAGGCCAAGGATTGCAGGTTGCCTTGCTGGTCCCTTTTCTTTATTTTCTTCTTGTTTGTTTTTATGGGATCACAGCTGACAGTGTTCAGGGGTTACTGCTGGTTCAGTTCTTAAGACTTTAGGGGAAGCAGGGATTAGAACCGGGGTCCCTCCTGGATTGGCTGCAGCAATCAATTAGAGGCATCAGGCCTCGGCCTATATCCAGACCAGGAGAAAATGCAAACACCTAAGCCAACAGCCATGGGAGCAGGACACCCCTGGATAAAGCCTGATGGGCGGATGGCACAGGATTGGGGTCCAGCCCCCACCACCCAACTTCCATCCGTTCCTATCCGAGCTCCCAAGAGCCCATCGAGACAATTTTCTCCGATCCGGAGCTGGGGAAGAACAGTCCCTCTCTCTCCCAGAGGCGATGCAGCCTGAGGAAGGGAGCAGAGACGTGGATGGCGGACGATTACGACTCACCTAGTAGGAGATGGCAGCCACCTCCGTAGGCAGCGCCGGGGAAGAGAAGGAGAAGGGGGCACAAGGGCTGATGGGAAATAGCCCGTAGGTCCTGGCAGGGAATAGCAAGTATTTCCTGATTTTGAATTATCTCAAAAAAATAAAGAAACGTCTGAGATAAATAATACCAAAAATTTAAGGTTGTTAAAAATCAGTATAAACTTACACTAAGATTAATCAAAGCTGCCATTGAGGGGTACATAGAAAATTTAGAACTCTTTTTTCTGAGCTTCCAAGACCTAGAAGGGAGGGTTGTACTTCCGCCAGTAGTTGAAGCTGTTTCGCCTGAGGGCATGTCAATTACTTCCGCTGTATCCTAGAGCGCCCCCTAGTGACCTGGAGGGAACAAAACAGGCACTTTATAATTCTGGCACCAGATAAATTCAAGCCAGGAGAATGCAATCAATCCGCTGTCATTGGGGGAATGGCAGCCCCCCTTCATTTCCGCTTTTGACATACGGAGAAAGTGGAGTTTAGAGAAATTGGACTCCCAAATGCACCCTCCCAAAAACCACCCAAACTGACCACAAAATAAAAAGATATGCTTTATATATAAATTAATATATGTAATTATATATAAGAACCATCCTAAAATATATAAAAATAAATATATATATATTTTAGGATGGTTCTTAATTTGTTCTGCTTAGCTTTTTTTTTTTTGTTTTATACTTAATATGGGAGGGGGGACAAAACGCCCCCTTGATTCCACAGATCCAAGACAACACAGATGTCACCAGCTAGCTAGCTGATAGGCGTCTTTCCAGGGCCCAGATGGAGAGGGAAGCGAAAATGGGGGTGTTGTCAACTGAAGAAGTGAGAAGAAAGGGAGGGAGGGAACGCTGACAAACTGTCATGAGAGTTTGAGTGTGAGGGAAGGGGAGTGGGGGGGGGCAAAGAAGGGAGGCGGGAGATGCTGTCTCTGGGAAGTCCCTGCCCCTGATCTTGCTGCAGTCAGAGGAATACTGACATCCAGCTGGACAGCAGAACTGGACACTGTCATACTTGAAGCATGCTGGGAAGGACAACTTCTGGGTGGGTTGAGCTGTTGAAGCCCAGAACCATCCTTCAACTGCAAAAATCCACAGTGATTCAGTAGCAGAAACCCTAATGGCCGGATCTCTGGGTGGCTAGGAATATTAGCTACGTTGCTGGAAGAAAGGACACCCAACTGCTTGTTGTCTCCCTGGGGGGAGGGGGGGTATGGACACGGAGGTACTATGAACTCAGGATTGTGACTGCTGAGTTTCCCCAAACTCAGGACTTTATGCTTTCCAAACACCTCTGCTGGGCAAGAAAACAAACATATAGGGGCCGGAGAGATAGCACAGCGTCGTTTGCCTTGCAAGCAGCTGACCCAGAACCTAAGGTGGTTGGTTCGAATCCCGGTGTCCCATATGGTCCCCCGTGCCTGCCAGGAGCTATTTCTGAGCAGACAGCCAGGAGTAACCCCTGAGCACCGCCGAGTGTGGCCCAAAAAAACAAAAACAAAAAAAAAAGAAAAAAGAAAAAGAAAACAAACATATAGACTCAATTGCAAGTTATAGGAAGGAGACACCCTCCAAGATGCTTTATTTCAAGAGGACAGGAGAGGGGGACACCGCCACTCTCTCTCTCTCTCTCTCTCTCTCTCTCTCTCTCTCTCTCTGTCCCTGGGTAGGCAAACTTTCAGGATATCTGACACCTCAGAAGCAGCAGCTATCCCCAGGCCATTGCACTGCAAAGGGCTTGTTAGGCTCTGCCATTCTCCTGAGCCTGTCATCCATGTCTCCCAATCACGCTGGTGTCCATTCCCAGCCTCTGCTGGCCTAGTAGCAGCCGGGCCCTCTAGGCAATGTAATACACTTTGTTGTCATCATAGTTGGCATAGGTCACGTAGTTCCTGTTCTTAATGGGCCACCACCGGTCAGGGTGGTAGGTGGCAGGGTAGGCAGGGGGCTGTGGGCAGACAGAGCTGAAGAGGGCCAGGCTCCGGTCCCTCTTCATGGTGGGCAGATAAAGCTGCAGTTTGTCCAGCAGGTGACCGGGCCAGAAGAAATTGGGGTCCGTTTGCTGTGTGACATCAGATCTCTTGGTCTTCAGTTCACTAGAAAACAGACAAGGATGGATGATCATGACCCAATACCAGGGTTCTGGCACCACGGAGCAAATTCACCATGAAGGCATTGAGCATCCTGGTCTCCCATACTGGCCTGACTACCTGGCACTGAATACAATCCGGAGGTCTTGAGGGGCTACATCAATTCCCAAGAGATGTGGGGATCAGGAGAGCTTCTGGCTGCTGCCTCTCCCACCCCAACCTCTAAGCTCACTCAGTCTATTCTCTAGAAACATTTCAAAATGGCGCACTTAACCTCTCAGCGCCTCACTTTGCTCTTCGGTTAAATGGAGATGCAGAGTTCATCAAATTTCAATGAAGCAACCCCAACAGAGAGCCCAAGAGCAGCATATGCCTGCATCCCAAATGTGCTGCCTTCTCTTTTCTGAACGCCAGGTGTGGGGTTCAGAGGTCCAGATACCCTGCCCTCCCTCAAAACTAGACTCCATCCCCTTCCCCGCTTCCTTGCTTTTGCCATTAGAGGATCACCACAGACCTGAGGAAGACCTCGAACTCCTCAAAGGGTAATTCCTTAGTTTTCTGGGTCATTTTCCTGGTGGAGGAGAGAGGGGTAGGGAAATTCAAACATATGGATCACAGAAAATAGGGCCATGGGAGTGGATGTGTCTTGAGCCCAAATCAGTGTGGAGAATTGCATTTTTGTGGGGTTTTGTTTTGGTTTTTTGGGGTCACACTTGGCAGTGCTTGAGTTACACTGTCATTATCACTCTAGATCAAGAGGAGAATTTCTTGGATCCGAGGCTAAGTTAGAAGCTGATGCTTTGCTCTCCAAGGCCCAAAGGAACACACAATGGTTGTCAGAAGGGACTCGTATCCACGCTGTCTGTGATTGCGAGCAGGTCCCTTTCCTGGCCAGTGTCTCAGCTCTCTGCCTTTCCCAGAATGCACACTCAGGAACAATGCTTGATCACCTCAATTCTTTTGGAACCCCCTCCTCCAGTGCTCAGCACTAAGGCCACAAATTTTAGCCCCCATGCACTTCAGATCTTTGACCCTTCAAGTCCAAGTCGCAAAATGGAACTGGTGTCCATGGCCTCTTTTCTACAGCTGTGGCCGACACCCCCTCACAAGCACCAAATTCCTTCTGCTGCCCTCACCTCATTCCTAGTTTGGGGGACACATGGCAACCATGTGGCCAGTAGGGACTGTCCAATCATTGCTGCCCATTTCTAGTCTCCATCTAGGTCTGTCACTCCTGGGTGGAGAATGTGGAATTGGGCACACTAGCTATTAATATGGGCAGAATAAAGAATAAACAAGGAGGAGCTGGAACGGTGGCACAAATGGTAGAGCATCTGCCTTGCACATGCTAATGTAGGACAGGCTGCGGTTCGATCCCCCCACGTCCCATATGGTCCCCCAAGCCAGGGGCGATTTCTGAGCGCATAGCCAGGAGTAACCCCTGAGAATCACTGAGTGTGGCCCCAAAACGAAAACAAAACAAAAAAGAGCAAACAAGGAGGTACTGGGCATTGGGTGCCATCAGAGCAAGCAAAATCCTGAGTCTAACCTCTGACCATACAAGTGCTAAATGTCTTTGTGAAGAGGAGATGCCCATGCATTCCTTTTCTCATCCTCATTGGTTTGTGGGGAGTCCCTGGGAAGGGGTCACCATTGCAGAGAATATAGAAGCTCCTTTCAGCACCCCGATATCCCTCAGCTAGAGATCAGGTAGAGTGGAAGAGGCATCATGGAAGAGAGGGGCTTGGAGACCCAGTTCTGGACATAGGCCAGTCCATGAGGGCCTTTGGGCAGGGTAGGTGGCCCAGGTCATAGACACAGGCACATGTGGACATCCGGGTACATCAGTGTCCCAGCAACCGAGGCAGGGGAGAAGGCCGGGTGGTACTCAGCTTGTCCTTCATCTTATCCTTGGTCCTTGCATATTTCTGGCCCCATTTATTTGCATTGTAGTAGCCCCCTGGCTGCCGAATGTGGTGTTCTTGGTCCTTCTGGGAGATGACCTTATCCCCGGGGTACAGAAGGGCTGTGAATACAAAAGAAATAGGACATCATCTCAAGTCTCCTCCTACCTCCGAGTCTGGGGGCCCAGGAAGATAATGGAGGGGCCAGAAAAATAGCACAGTGGTAGGGCATTTGCCTTGCATGCAGACGATCAGAAGGTACCTGGTTCGATCCTGGCATTTTTTTGGTTTTTGGGCCACACCCGGCAGCGCTCAGGGGTTCCTCCTGGCTCTACACTCAGAAATCACTCCTGGCAGGCTTGGGGGATGCTGGGATTCGAACCATCGTCCTTCTGCATGCAAGGCAAACGCTCTACCTCCATGCTATCTCTCCGGCCCCTAGTTGTGTGTGTGTATTTATCTTTTTGTTTTGTTTTGTTTTTGGGACCACGCCTGGTGATGCTCAGGGGTTACTCCTGGCTATGCACTCAGAAATCACTCCTGGCTTGGGGGACCCTATGAGATGCTGGGGATGGAGGGGATCGAACCAAGGTCCGTCCTGGGTCAGCCGCATGCAAGGCAAATGCCCTACCACTGGGCTATCACTCGGGCCCCAGGTATGTGTTTTAATATCCCTCTGGCCCAGCCCTCGCTATGTTTTGTTTATTTGTTTGGGAGCTGTACCTGGTGATGCTCTCATCTTAGTTCTGGCTCTGCACTCAGTAATTACTCCTGGCAGTGTTTGGAAAACCATACAAAATGCCAGGGATAGAACCCAGGTTAGCTGTAGGCAAGGCAAGTACCTTATCTGTAGTAATGTTGCCATGACCCCCTCCCATGTAGCTATGGCTTTAAAAAATAAATTCCCTTTTATGTTGGGAGATAATTTTTCTTTTTTTTTTTCTTTTGTGGCTTTTGGGTCACACCCGGCAGTGCTCAGGGGTTACTCCTGGCTCCATGCTCAGAAATTGCTCCTGGCAGGCACGGGGGACCATATGGGACACCGGGATTTGAACCGATGACCTTCTGCATGAAAGGCAAACGCCTTACCTCCATGCTATCTCTCCGGCCCCTAATTTTTCTTTTTTTAAGAAAACCTTTCACTGTTGAGGGATTGCAGCTTTTTTTTTGTTTTGTTTTGATTTGTTTTTGTTTTTGGGCCACACCCGGCAGTGCTCAGGGGTTACTTCCTGGCTATCTGCTCAGAAATAGATCCTGGCAGGCACAGGGGACCATATGGGACACCGGGATTCGAACCAACCACCTTTGGTCCTGAATCGGCTGCTTGCAAGGCAAACACCGCTTTGCTATCTCTCCGGGCCCGAAGGATTGCAGCTTTACAGCCAAATGCCATGGAGTATGTGGCAACCCTCAGATCCCCCCAATCCGGTGACAACCTGGAGCTGCTTGTGATGTCAGGTTCTGGGGAACACAGGCTATCACTGGCTATCAGACTGATAGGCCTGAATCTCAGGGCCTTAGGAAGAAACCACACCCCTTTGTAAGCATGTGACTTGGGGTCCAGAAAGGCTGGAATTCTCCTTTCTCTAGTGAACTGAGACTTAGTGAAGGTCACATTCATTTCTCTGCTGACCTTGGGGGTCTCCTAAGGGCCAAACATGAAGTGCATGAGCCAAATATTTGTGAAGCCATGGATTTCATCCCAGCACCAGATGGCCCCAGGAACCACTAGCGAAACCACATAACTGGCTCTGAGCTTTTTTTTTTTTTTTTGGAAGTGGGGGGAATCTTTGAGTCTTTTTTTTTTTTTTTTGGTTTTTGGGCCAAACCCGGAAACACTCAGGGGTTACTCCTGGCAATGCGCTCAGAAGTTGCTCCTGGCTTGGGGGACCATATGGGACGCCGGGGGATCGAACTGTGGTCCGTCCAAGGCTAGCACAGGCAAGGCAGGCACCTAACCTCTAGCGCCACCACCCGGCCCAGAGTCTTTTGTTCTTAAGCCACACCCAGCAGTGCTCAGGGCCTACTCACAGCTCTGCACTCAGGAATCACGCCTGATGGTGCTCAGGAGACCATATGGCATGCCAGGGATTCAACCCAGGTAGGCTGCTATAAGGCAAATAAGCTCTACCCATTGTGGTACTGTTCTGGCCCCCATTGGTGGGTTCTTTGGACTATCGGTAGTTGTCAGGGGAAACTTAGGAGCAGGCTTGAAGCTTGGGATTCCCATGTAGTGCTGGGAATGGAACCAGGGGGTTCAGCATGCTGCACCAAGCCCTTTAGTCTCTCCTCAGTCCAGCCCTGGGCATTGAATTGGGGTAAAGCAATCCTGGGAAAGGCTCTGAGCCCAACCTATGGAATGTCAATCCAGCCATCAAGCACAGGTCACAGGACCCAAGGCCCCTCTCTGTGGGGATACTATCAGGAGTCCCCTTCCTCAGAACACCAACACATCCTGCAAGGGCATCTGTTGGCCTGAAGAGCCATCAGCTTTAACCCTTGAGGGTGGATAAAAGCCACATACTCCATTCTGGAACAGAGCAACAAAGGTTCCCCTCAACTGGGCATTTGAACACAGGATGGTTCTCCCAAGCTGAAGGCAGAACCTAGGTGCAAGTGGCCTGTGGATGCCATGGTCTGAGTAAAATATGGTCCGGCTCCCATCAGCAGAGGCAAGTATCCACATTGGCTGTGACCCTGTCATAGTCCTGTGTTACCCCTTTCCCCAATTTCCTGTCTAATCTTACCTGATGATAAGACCAGCCCATTTCTGGGCTGGGAGGGGCCTATGGAAGGTAACAAAGGGGTTGCCTGAGGGGTGTAGGGGATTAAGCAGAAGATTCAGAAGAGAAGTCTGGGTAGATATACTCGGGACTGAATTAGATGCAGGGCAGTTTATGGAGCCTGCTTAAAAGGTTACTTAGAAGCCACACATGGTGGCTAGGACTTTAAATAAAGTTTTATGTCTCCTGAAATCTGATGCTATGAGTCATTTCCTCGCCACTACCCTGAACCCGCAGACTCACCAGCAGGAACGGGGTGCAGGCATTGGACAGGCCAAGAAAGGCCTCACCATCCATCCAACATCATCCACCACCATCTAGGACTTATATTAATTTAATTAATTCTACAATCCTAGTCATGGCAGGGAACTGAGAAAGATCCAGCCCTGTCATGACATCAGCTTGCACTCTGCAGTCTTGGGTTGTCCCTTAGTACCCAACTTCAGGGGTCCCTCATTCTATTCTTGGGGTTATTTGTTTCAGAATGGCACCCATCATAAGGCTGGGGTGGCCAGACCAATGGGTCTGTGCTAGATAACGCGGTCAAGAAGCAAAACATTCAGGGGTGTCCCTCCCTCCTTCTTGGGCTAGGTTCACTTAGCTGAGTGGATGGAGCCCTGGCCTATCCCCTCCTCCTGTCCCTTACCTTTCACCAGAAGGTCTTCGGTGAGTGGGATGTCGTACAACTCACAGATTTTGCAGCACTGCAGGTAGACCAGGAAATTTTTCTGGCGGAAATGGTTGATAAAGTCCTTCATCTCCCCCTCTATGGTGGATGGCAGACAATGGTTGGGGACCTGCTGGACGCTGAGGTGATCTGGGGATCTCTGCTTTGTTTTCTGCATGGGTGGGAGGAAGAAGCATTGTACCGGGCTGAGGTTAGGCCTGGGATTCTGTGTAGCAGGGAGCAGGGACACAAGTATATGAGGCCTCAGGTTCAATCCCAGGCAGACACCACAGTCTGTGAATACTGCTGGATATGGCCAGTACATCCTTCTCTTCATCTGGGCTAATTTCTCAGGGCCAGAGGCAGCTGGGGAGCCTCTGCTCTGCTCCTTCCCACACCTCCCAGAAAGGACAAAGGCCTAGAATGAACAAGGACTGCTGGGCAGGGGCTAAAATCAGTGATTTAGGGGACTGGGCACAGCACCGAATGGTGAGTATACTTGCTGGTATGGAGAGGCACAGAGTCCATTTCTAGGAATATTTCCCTCACTGAGTGCTTAACTCTGTTGTGGGATTTAGACCTTGGGGTGGAAGTGGGGGAACCACTTTACATTTTGTTTTTTTTTTTTTTCATTTGTTTTGCTTTTGTTTTTTGGGTGACACTCAGGGGTTACTCCTGACTATGCACTCAGAAATCGCTAAAAAAAAATAAAAAAAAAAAAAAGAAATCGCTCCTTGTTCGGGGACAATATGAGACACCAGGGATCGAACCAAGGTCCATCTTGGGTCAACTGCATGCAAGGCAAAATGCTCTACCACTTTGCTATCGCTCCGGTCCCAACTTTTTATTTTTTACAAGGAAAAAATTTAGCTTGGGGAAACTGCTTGTGCCAGAATCAGTCAATGTTGACTGACGTGGACTTGATTCCTGGCTCCTTGGCTCCTGTACTGACTTCTCCTGAGACAGTGGCAGTGGCAGAGATGAGGACATCTTGGGGGCAGCGAACCCTGAGATATTGACCCTTCTATTTTGTTGTTGTTGTTGTTGTTGTTGGTTTTTGGGTCACACCCTGCAGTGCTCAGGAGTTACTCCTGGTTCTATGCTCAGAAATTGTTCCTTGCATGCTTGGTGAACCATATGGGATGCCAGGATTCGAGCCACCATCCTTCTGCATGCAAGGCAACCCCCCTACCTCCATGCTATCTCTCTGGCCCCGACCCTCCTATTCTTTACAGAGATCCTTGACCAGTCTCTTCTCTAATGATCTGGAGTTTTTTCTTCTTCTTATATCATACATACTAGAGTGTATGTTTGTGCATCTAGTTGCACTCAAGAATGGTCTATCCCCTCAGCAGACCTGCAGCTTCTGGGTTTTGGGGTGCAGAGCTGTTAGCTATGGGCTCAGAGGCTGGAAACCCTGAGGGACTCATAATAACTCTTCCTGGGGGTGGGGGATTCATTCACACAGTCAAGTGTGCTTTCCTGTACCAGTCACATATTTCTAAAACATTTGGGGCACAAGAGGGGACCGTGGCTGAAGACACAGTCCTGGGCTCTGCTGATAGGACTTGTGCAGGAATGGGGGAATATGAGAACGTGCTTTCATTCGTACAGCTTAGGCGACAGGCATAGGGGCCACCCGTGGAAAGGAAGGGTGGGTGCCATGGGTTGGTGAATGACCAGGCCCCAGTTTTCTCCCTGTACCCTCTGTGTGGGTATTGGGGTACCTTGGTCTGTTGCTTTCTCTTGTGGTATGGCTGTTGCTTCACTTTCTTCAAACTCATGGAGTGCGAGGTGGACACCTTGGGCGTGATCAGCCAGTACTTCCTGGGGGAGGACTCCTGGTGGGTTTTTGCCTTCAAGGCGGCTTTCTGCTTGGCTAAGCCATAAACTGGGGGTAAAAAACAAGATGATGGGTTGAGTGGGTGCTGAGCTGTGGATTCTGTCCAGCTCTAAGTACCCTTGGGGCCCTAGTCATCCTCCCCACCTGCATCTAGAAAATGTCTCTTCTTCCCACTTCCTGGATGCACCTGGACCCTAACATCCCATTTCCACCCAAGTATAGGATTACAAAATAAAGGCCTTGGTCTGGCAGATGGCATAAAGGGCATAAAGGACAGGAGCACAGGCTTTGCCTGTAGAAGAATCATGGTTCATCGCAGGTACTGCATGGTTCCCCAAACACTGCTGAGGGGGTTCACCCAGGATATAATAAGCCAGACTATCTCTGGCATCCACAGCACTGAGGAGAAATCCAGCACACACTTGAGGTCTGCAAAGCCCCCTTGCCTCCTCTGTAGCCTTCCCATCATAACTTTCTCCTGTTCTTCCTGCCCACTTATTCCCCAGGAACCCCCCCCCCCCAATCTCTGTTTCTCTGACTCTTGATTACCACTGCTAGAAAATACCCAGTTAGACTTTGTGTGTGTGTGTTTTGGGGGGTCACACCCGGCAGTGCTCAGGGGTTATTCCTGGCTCCAGGCTCAGAAATTGCTCCTGGCAGGCACGGGGGACCATATGGGATAGCAGGATTCAAACTGATGACCTCCTGCATAAAAGGCAAACGCCTTACCTCCATGCTATCTCTCCGACCCCTTAGTTAGACTTTTTAGGAACCTCTAAACAGGTGATTTGGAAGCCCTTTTAGGTAATTTTGTATGATGAAATGGGCCGAGGTTTGGGTTTCAACTCCCGGTGCATCTCAGGATGGATTTGTGTTTGTGTCAGTTTTTGCCTGGCCTGTCTGAGCTAGGCTAAACTGATTATCCCGGGGAATGCACCTTTCTTCTGACTTCAGACTCTCTACATGTATGAGGTATGCACTTGAGCCCAGAGACACACCAAAGGACTGAGACTCCTTTAAAGATAGACCAGGATCCCTTTGGCTTAGAATGAACAGAGTTGGTAACTAGACACCCAGAAAGAAATTTGCTCCTGAGTTCAGGACATACCACAAGTGGCAGGGGACATGCTTTGCATGTGAGGGCACTGGGTTTAATCCCCAACACTGTGTGGTCTTTCAAGCACAGTCAAGAGTGACTCTACGGGGTCTGAGTGATAGCACAGTGGATAAGGTGCTTGCCTTGCATGTAGACAACCTGGGTTCAATCCTAGCATCCCATATGCCCCCACCAAGACCTGCCAGGAGTAGTTCCTGAGCTCAGAGCCAGGAGTAACCCCTAAGTATCTAAGGGTGTGACCCCAAAACAAATAAAATAAGAGTGGCCCTGAGCATAATACCAGAGCACAGTTTAGAGTAATGAGAGAGAGAGAAGTGGGGGAGTGAGAGAGAGTAAGAGAAAGAGAGAGGAGCCGAAGAGTTAGCACAGCAGTAGGGCATTTGCCTTGCATGCGGCCAACCTGGGAGGGACCAGGTTTGATTCCCGGCATCCCATATGGTCTCCCAGCCTGCCAGGGGCGATTTCTGAGTGCAGAGCCAGGAGTGACCCCTAAGCGCCGCTGGGTGTGACCCGGATACCAATCAGTCCATTAATAAATAAATAAAAATAAAGTTAAAATAAAGGAGTAGGGGCCGGGAAGGTGGCGCTAGAGGTAAGGTGTCTGCCTTACGAGCGCTAGCCAAGGAAAGGACCGCGGTTCGATCCCCCGGCGTCCCATATGGTCCCCCCAAGCCAGGGGCGATTTCTGAGCACATAGCCAGGAGTAACCCCTGAGCGTCAAACGGGTGTGACCCAAAAACCAAAAAAAATAAATAAATAAAAAAAAATAAAGGAGGAAAAGAAGAGAGAGAAGGGGAGAGAGGGAGGAAGAGAAGAAGGGAGACAGAGAGAGGAAAAGAAAGAGAGGGAGAGGGAAAAAGAAAGAAAGAGTAGAAGGAGAGAGGGAGAGAACATGCGAGAATATTCCCTAGTTCTCTCTGGGCCTAGAAACTCCAAGTTATGGCCAAAGGTGGGACGCAGCAGAGGGAGGTGAGTTGAGCAATCATCATTCAGGCAGGGTAGCCAGATGGACGGGTACGCACACTCTCTCGACATCAGCAGGCTGTTTTTTCGCCTCGACACAACCCACTCCTTGTAGCAGGTCTCCAGGTTGTTCAGAGTGATGATGTTTTTTTTGCTCAGGGAGCTGAGGTAGATCACCATGTCCTCCATGTCCTGCTGGTTCAGTGGGAATTGCACCTGGGAGAGGCAAGAAGTCCCCATGCAACCATGAAAACAGTTGGTCTGGCCTGATCACCTCCCCTGCTCGTTTTCTTAGTAGCCATGGCCAAATCATACCCTGGTCCTAATCTCTGAAGCCCATAACACTTCATGTAAGGGCTTCTGAGTCAAAAATGCTTTTTAACAAACTCCTAATGTGGGCTGGAGAAATAGCATGGAGGTAGGGTGTTTGCCTTGCAAGCAGAAGGATGGAGTTCAAATCCCAGCATCCCATATGGTCCCCTGAGCCTTGCCAGGAGCAATTTCTGAGTGTAGAACCAGGAGTGACCCCTGAGAGCTGCTGGGTGTGACCCAAAACCAAAAAATAAGCAAGCAAACAAAAAAAGGTCCTTTGGGGCCCGGAGAGATAGCACAGCGGCATTTGCCTTGCAAGCAGCCGAGCCAGGACCAAAGATGGTTGGTTCGAATCCCGGTGTCCCATATGGTCCCCCGTGCCTGCCAGGAGCGATTTCTGAGCAGACAGCCAGGAGGAACCCCTGAGCACTGCCGGGTGTGGCCCAAAAACCAAAAAAAAAAAAAAAAAAAAAAAAAAAGGTCCTTTGCTCCACAGACCTTCCCCTCAGGCATTTTTTCAGGCTCAGAGAGATGCATTTCTGGATTTAGGAAGTTGTTTGAGCTCTCGCACCTGCTTTGTAGTTTGAGGAGAAGACACAGGTGGGGAGTCAGAAATGTCAGCCCTGAGAGCCAAAAGGAGTCAGGAATATCCCTCCTGAGACCCAAACTCACTTTCTTGAGGGTATGCATAAATTCCTCCCTGGTGATCTTATGGTTGCTGCTGATGTGACTCCTGCTGAAGATCTCTAGGATCTTGAGCTTGTGGAAGTACAGGAAGGAGAAGAGATTGTGCAGCATGGTGGGTGTGGGCAGCAGGAGCTGGGGCAAAGGTTGGTGCAGGGTTCGGAGCTTTTTCTTCTGAAAGAGGCCAGAGAGGGAACACAAGCAGAGTTCAACGGGATGGGCCAGTGGTGCAGGATAGCAAGCTCAGAGAAAAGGGAGAGTGAGAGAAACCAGGTGATTTTTAAGAGGCATCAAAGGGCAGAGAGATAGTACAGTAGTAAGGCATTTGCCTTGCACGCAGCTGATCTAGGACACATGATGGTTTGAATCCTGGCATCCCATATGGTCCCTCAAACCTGCTTGGCAGGAGTGATTTCTGAGCACAGAGCCAGGAGTAACCCCTGAATGATGCCGGGTATGACCCCAAAACAAACAAACAAACAAACAAACAAGTGAGGGGTTTAGAAAGCCTGGGTATGCCTAGCATGCTGGGAACTGTGCTCAGATATCACCTTTCCCATTGGAAACAAGAGGTGTACCCAGTATAAAAACTAACATTTTATTCTTTTTTTTTTGGGGGGGGGGGCTGGGGAAGTGGAGGGATCAACCTCTAAGTGATACTGGAAAGCTTCTCTATATGATTCGTGGACAACTAGGCTCATGACATAGTGCTCAGTGCTCAGAAATTGCTTGTGATGCCAGGCATTACCTGTTCAGAGGTCCCCCAGGGTAATGCCCAGGGGACTGGCCAGATGGTGCCAGGAATTGAACTGGGGGCAGTTGAAGGTAAAGCAAACATTTTAGCCCCAGTACTCGTCTACTGGCCCTTGACTGCATGGCTCCCGGGTGAGGTGTCACTATAATCCCCTTGGCTATCAGGGGTCTAGAACTAGTTCTTGTGGGAGCCTGATGGTGACCCCCACTCTCCCAGCTTGGGCTCTGCTAAGCTTAGTATCCAGAATGCCTTTCCTTCTATTTCCTTTTCTGATTTTTTTTATCTTTTAATTGAATCATTTTGAGATGAGTTAAAAAGTTGTTGATAGGAGGGGTAGTGCAAGCAGGAGGGCATGTATCTACCTTGCTAGGGTGGACTGCAGTTCGATCCCCCGGTTTCTCATATGGTCCGCCAAGCCAGGGGAAATTTCTGAGCGTATAGCCAGGAGTAACCCCTGAGCGTCACTGGGTATGCTTCCCCCCCACCCCCCCAATTCTTGATAGCCCAGTAGAAAACTGGCCTGGTGCCTCTACCAATCTCTAAAAGAAAATAATGACTACCCATATTTCCCAGGTGGTCTGGTCCAGGCCAGGAGCGATTTCTGAGTGCAGATCCAGGAGTAACCCCTGGCACTGCCAGGTGTCGCCCAAAAACCAAATACCAAAAACCAAAAAAACCACTTGAGACCGTAGAGTACAAGGCAAGTATCTGCACTATCACTCTGACCCTGATTATCGTTTGTTTATACCTAAATGGTTAGATACCCACTTGTTTCCATGGCCTGTAGCAAAGTGAAATGATTGTTCCCTTACTTTCTTTTTTTTTTTTTGGTTTTTGGGCCACACCCGGTGACGCTCAGGGGTTACTCCTGGCTATGAGCTCAGAAGTCACTCCTGGCTTGGGGGACCATATGGGAAACCGGGGGATCGAACCGTGGTCTGTCCAAGGCTAGCGCAGGCAAGGCAGGCACCTTACCTCTAGCGCCACCGCCCGGCCCCTCCCTTACTTTCAAGACTGGGCCTTATTTATTTATTTTTGGTTTTGGGTCACACCCGGCTTCGTTCAGGGATTACTCCTGGCTCTGCACTCAGAAATTGCTCCTGGCAGGCTCGGGGACCACATGGGATGCTGGGAATCGAACCACCGTGCGTCCTGGGTTGGCCACGTGTGCAAGGCAAACACTCTATTGCTATGCTATTGCTCTGGCCCCATGCACCTTATTTGCAGAGCCACTACCCCAGGCCACCTCCCATCTTACTGAACAAACCCCCCCCCTTTGTCCCAACCACAGGCTCCAGAATTAAACATAGGAATTATTTCTGAGTGGAAAAAAAATGATACTGTCAATTTAATATTAGACATAAATTTCCCTCAGAGGATCCTTACTTCCCTCTACTTTGCAATGGGTTGTCTGGGGACTCAATTCCTTCTCCCCAAGCATGGTGGAGGCAGAAGAGGGGGGCTCATGCCCAAGCCACCTTGTGAAGAGATGCTTGTGGATGGTACTGAAGCCTCCTATCACACCCCATGAGGGGGCCTGCTTGCCCAGGAGAGGAGCAAGTGCGAACCAATGTACCTGCTCCCAGTTTAGCATCTCCCAGATTCCTGCTCCCCAGAACAGTGAAATTAGAGATGGAGTTGTTGGAAGTTGGGGGGAATTTGTGCTCACCCATCATAAACTTCCCCAAGCACCTCCATATCCTCAGCTGGCCAACAGGGCCACTCACCTTGTGGGCCATGAACATCTGGTGTTCCTTCAGCCACACCTGGCTCCCCGTTTGAAATTTGTGTAAGGCTTTGACTTCTAGGTCCGTGATCTCATTCTTGTTCAGCAGCCACTTCTGGAGGTCGCCTAAGGTCTCAAGTTCCCTCCTGAAATGCATCCTCTGTTTCACCCAGGTACTCAGATCATCTGGCTGTTCCTGGGTAACCTTAAAAATTTCTTCATAGCAGCGAATGGGCTCTGGGGGAGGTTGGGGTGGGGGTTTTGGAGGGGGGGACATGGCATCCTCCTTTTGTGGCAAAATGAAGATGCGCCGGCGGCGCACAGGCAGGTGAAAGTCCTTTCTCTTGAACCGCTGGAAGCAATGGGCAACGATCTGCTGGGAGCAATCATTGGGATCGTCGCTGGCAGGTTGTTCAGAGTTGATGATTGGACTGGTACTTCTCAGGTTCTGGTGCCATTCTTGGGAGAGAAGAGAGTTACAAGTTGAGTTTTGAAGGCCGGAGCGGTGGCACAAGCGGAAAGGCATCTGCCTTGCATGTGCTAGCCTAGGACAGACCACAATTCGATCCCCAGAGTCCCATATGGTCCCCTAAGCCATTTCTGAGCGATTTCTGAGCGCGTAGCCAGGAATAACTCCTGAGCATCACTGGGTGTGGCCCCCCAAAAAACAAAAACAAAAACAAAAGAAAACAAAAGGGATTGGAGAAATAGTACAATGGGGAGGACCTTGCATGCAGCAGACCCCGGTTCAATTCCCAGCATCCATATGGTCTTCCAAGGACCATCAGGAGAATTCACCAGGAATGTAGGAATAACCCCTGAGTACTGCTATGTGTAGTCCTCAAACAAAAAAAGAATAGTCGAGTTCCTTGGGGAATAGAGATAGTACAGTGATAGTAGCTTGCCTTCCACGTGGTTGGCCTGGGTTCTATCCCTGGCATTCCATATAGTCCCTCAAGATTTCTAAGAGTGACATTAAGTGGGAAATATTACATATGCAAACAAGTTCTTATCTAGTAGAGATAGGAACACAAATTTATTAATGCAGTGGGGCCTTACACCCTGAACATTGTCATAATGACTTGGCTCAGGCCTCAGAAGAACAGGCATTGCTCATACACCCCTGAAACATGGATACCATCTATGGAAACAACCACAGTTGTCTATAACATCACCAGGAAGCAAACCTCTACCAGGGAAGACCCTACTGCTGCCCTGGCATAGACTTACTCCAAAGAGGGCTCTTTTAACACCCAGATAACTTAGCAACAGCAAAAACCTGCTTTCAGGGCAGGGTTCTCTGCATTGCCCTCTAATGGTGAGGTGAAATTAGAGGACGCTCCACAGTAGAATATGCACAGAAACCAGGATCTCTAACTACAGAAATCTGACACCAACAACAGTGGTTGTGCAAAAAAAAATCTTACTGGAACCACAAAGAATGACTCAGGGGTTGAGCAACCTAGTATGCCTGGAGCCCAGAGTTGGTCTTATGCCAGAAAACTTCAGGAGCAAGGTCTCCTGAAAAGCCAAGGCTTTTCCTTTCCATTCCCCCATATTTTGCTGGGCCTATGCAAACACCAATTGCCTCTCTCTCTCTCTCTCTCTCTCTCTCTCTCTCTCTCTCTCTCTCTCTCTCTCTCTCTCTCTCTCTCTCTCTCTCTCTCTCTCTCTCTCTCGTTTTTGGGCCACACCCGGCGATGCTCAGGGGTTACTCCTGGCTGTCTGCTCAGAAATAGCTCCTGGCAGGCACGGGGGACCATATGGGACACCAGGATTTGAACCAACCACCTTTGGTCCTGGATTGGCTGCTTGCAAGGCAAATGCCGCTGTGCTATCTCTCCGGGCCCCCAATTGCCACTCTCACCACTTTTACTGTATTTCTTTAACCCTTATCCTTAACGAAGAAGAAGAAGAAGAAGAAGAAGAAGAAGAAGAAGAAGAAGAAGAAGAAGAAGAAGAAGAAGGAGGAGGAGGAGGAGGAGGAGGAGGAGGAGGAGGAGGAGGAAGAGAAGGAGGAGGAGGAAGAGAAGGAGGAGGAGGAGGAAGAGAAGGAGGAGGAGGAAGAGAAGGAGGAGGAGGAAGAGAAGGAGGAGGAGGAAGAGGAGGAGGAGGAGGAAGAGGAGGAGGAGGAGGAGGAAGAGAAGGAGGAGGAGGAAGAGAAGGAGGAGAAGGAGAAGGAGAAGGAGGAGGAGGAGGAGAAGAAGAAGAAGAAGAAGAAGAAGAAGGAGGAGGAGGAGGAGGAGGAGGAGGAGGAGGAGGAGGAGGAGGAGTAGGAGGAGGAGGAGAAGGAGAAGAAGGAGAAGAAGAAGGAGGGGCCGGAGAGATAGCGTGGAGGTAAGGCATTTGCCTTTTATGCAGAAGGTCATCGGTTCGAATCCCGGCATACCATATGGTCCCCCGTGCCTGCCAGGAGCAATTTCTGAGCATGGAGCCAGGAGTAACCCCTGAGCGCTGCCGGGTGTGAGCCAAAAACCACAAAAAAAGAGGAGGAGGAGGAGGAGAAGAAGAGGAAGAAGAGGAAGAAGAAAAAGAAGGAAGAGAGGAGGAGGGGGTCGGAGAGATAGCACAACGGCGTTTGCCTTGCATGCAGCTGATCCAGGACCAAAGGTGGTTGGTTCGAATCCCGATGTCCCATATGGTCCCCCGTGCCTGCCAGGAGCTATTTCTGAGCAGACAGCCAGGAGTAACCCCTGAGCACTGCCGGGTTTAAAGAAGAATAATTTACTAAACCTTCTGTTAATGCTTTAATGAGTTCATGGATGCTTCAATAATATTCAAAAATATACTTGCGCGGTTCGATCCCCCGGCGTCCCATATGGTCCCCCAAGCCAGGAGCGACTTCTGAGTGCATAGCCAGGAGTAACCCCTGAGCGTCAAATGGGTGTGGCCCAAAAACCAAAAAAAAAAAAAAAAAAAAAAAAATACTTGCTGCTGAACTTTTTCTTCTTTCTCTCCCAGCTATTTAGTTTTTTTTCCTATTTTTTAAATAACTTTTCTTTTGGTTATCTTGAAACATGTATTTTGATTAGTTATGTCAACTATGTGATGCATTTTCTTTAAATAAATTTAATTAATAATAATATAAAAAAGACAGCCAAGAGTGAATCCTGAGTGTAGAGCCAGGAGTAAGCCCTGAGTACTGTTGGGTGTGTCCCCCCCAATACAAGAGTGTTGAGTTATTGTCAAGCAGAGGACCCAAGGGGTCTGGAAGGAAGGACAAAAGTTTTAGCTTGGGCCTGGAGAGACAGCACAGCGGTGTTTGCCTTGCAAGCAGCCGATCCATGACCAAAGGTGGTTGGTTCGAATCCCGGTGTCCCATATGGTCCCCTGTGCCTGCCAGGAGCTATTTCTGAGCAAACAGCCAGGAGTGACCCCTGAGCAACGCCGGGTGTGGCCCAAAAACCAAAAACCAAAAAAAAAAAAAAAAAAAAAAAAAAAAGTTTTAGCTTTGGGGCCAGAGAAAAAGTACAGTGGGTAAAGCTCTTGCCTTGCGCATGGCCAACCGGGGTTCAATTCCTGTACTGTATTGGGTCCCTTGAGGCCTGCTAAAAGTAATCCCTGAGCTCAGAGACAGGAGTAAGCCCTGAACATTTGCCAAGTGTGGCCCCAAACCAAAATAAACAACAAAAAGACCTTGGTCTCAGTCTGGGCATCAGGGCACTGGATTTTATCATTAAGGATAAAGATAATGATAAAGACATTAATTATAAATATGATGATGAAGACAAGGGTCTCCAAAAGGTGGGCTTGAAGCCTTTCCCCTTTAAATTTTAAAGTTTACCCTTGCACTCTCCCTCCTCCTTCCCAGGCTCACATGCCACAGTTTAATGGCAACCAGACCCCACAAAGCTCATATCTCCTGATGTGCTCACCATTTTTATTGGGGGGGTTGGGCCACATCTGGGGAAGCTCAGGGGTTAATACTGATTCTGAGCTCAGAAATCATTTCTGGAAGGCTTGGGAACCACATGGGAGGCTGGGGTTGAACAGGGGTTGGCCGAATGCAAAGCAAACGCTCTGTACTATCGCTCTGGCCCACACTCAGCACTTTGAATCAGCTTTCTGGACCAATAATTTTTTATTTTTTAGTTTTGGGTCACACCCGGCGCTCAGGGGTTCCTCCTGGCTCTACACTCAGAAATCGTTCCTGGCAGGCTTGGGGGACCACATGGGATGCCGGGATTCAAACCACTGTCCTTCTGCATGCAAGGCAAATGCTCCATGCTATCTCTTCAGCTCCTGGACCAATAATATTTTTTTTTATTTTTGGGCCACACCCTGCGATGCTCAGGGGTTACTCCTGGCTGTCTGCTCAGAAATAGCTCCTGGCAGGCACGGGGGACCATATGGAACACCGGGATTTGAACCAACCACCTTTGGTCCTGGATCGGCTGCTTGCAAGGCAAACACCGCTGTGCTATCTCTCCGGGCCCCCAATACTATTTTTTAGGGGAGAGGCGGTTGGGCCACACTTAGCACCATTCAGGGCTTACTCCCCAGAAGCTACACTTTGCAAGCATCTTACTTTGGTTGTCTTTGAAGAAACCACCCCGGAGATTTTCCATTGAACTGCCTGGCCTTCACATCTGCAGATCCAAGGTTGTGCCAAAGACACATAGCATGCTACTGCTTGAAATCGGAATTAGTTTTTATGCTCTTTCTTCAGCTCTGACCACATGAATATCAGTCAGTCAGAGGAATGACAAAAGCTAAGGGGGCTAGACAACTTTCCCAGGGACACCATTTGCACTTCTACTTGCAAACCACACCAACTTGTGGCCTCCTAAGGGAAATTGGAGAAATGTTGATCTGTAAAACCCAGACTTCCAGGCAACTCCACTGGGGGAACCTGGATGACACAGTGAGAGATTCACTCCCACCCTTCATTTCTTTGCACCTCCCATCCTTTCCTACCACCACACACACACACACACACACACACACACACACACACACACACACACACACACACACACACACACACACACCTATGTCCACGAGATCCAGCAGAGACTGGAACCGTTTCCAGGTCATCCCATGAACATATTCTCCCATGGTCTCAGAGTTGATGACTTGGGGTGAACGTGTGTGCTTGTTTGCAAGGCAATAGCGGGAGCCCAAAAACACAGCATCAATGGCAACTTTTGATGTAAGAGATGCTCGTTGCCAGGCAACGGACGCTCCACTCTGATTGGCTGAGACAAACGCCCCACTCTGATTGGCTGAGCGTTGTCATGAGCTTTGGAGGTGGAAATTACTTGGTTGGGAAGGTCCTTGACTCAAAGACTGAGACCCTTGACCCAGCAAATAGAACAATCAATCAGTCAATCCTGGTTTCTGCATAAATCATAGGAACTCTGTAATAATGCATGTTGTTCCATCCCTTTGTTTTCACTCAAATAAAAGGTCCTACAGCCCCACCATTGTGGCTGTAGGTTGGGATGAGTCTCCTAAATAAAATCCAGCAGATGAGAGATGTGTGGCTCAGTGGTAAAACTCATGTCTTCTCACATGCATGACACTCTTACATAGTGGGTCATGGGCTCCACAAAACAATAAAAAAAAAAAAAGTGCATCAGTTTATTGGATATATAAAAAGGAAAAGGTGGTCTCTCTATCCAATGGAATAATTGGCATAAAAAGCAATGCATTATTATCACAAGGCAGCAAAATAGAAGAATTTTCTAAATATGATGCAAAGGGAACAATAAAAGTCAGATACAACAAGCGTAGGAGTAGCTGATTCTATTTTTCCAGACAATCTGTAAGCTCCCAAGAACCAGTTCGTGGTTGCTAGAAGTGGCAGAGAAAGGGGCATTGGGTTTGACTGCTCACAGGTTGGGGTGTGTGTCCTTTTGGAGTAATACAAATGTATGGGGTTAGTATAGGACACAAAATATTGTGAGGGGACTGATAGAATATGAAAAGAATACTAATGTCCACAGAATTGCATACTCTGATGAAATTATGTCAAGTATGTTCTATGACTTTTTTTTTTTTTTTTGGTTTTTGGGTCACACCTGGCAGTGCTCAAGGGTTACTCCTGGCTCTACACTCAGAAATTGCCCCTGGCAGGCACAGGGGCACATGGGATGCCAGGATTCTAACTACTGTCCTTCTGCATGCAAGGCAAATGTCCTACCTCCATGCTATTTCTCCGGCCCCTGTTCTATGACTTTTGCCTTTACTGTTTTTTTTTGTTTGTTTGTTTGTTTGTTTTTGGCTTATTTTTTGGTCACACCCAGTGATGCTCAGGCATTACTCCTGGCTCTAAATTCAGAAATTAAGCTTGGAGTGATAGCACAGTGGGGAGGGCGTTTGCCTTGCACATAGCCAACCTGGGACGAACTTGGGTTTGATCTCTGGCATCCCATATGATCTCCCAAGCCTGCCAGGAGTAATTTCTGAGTGCAGAGCCAGGAGTAATCCCTGAATACTGCCAGGTGTGGCCCAAGAATAACAATAACAATAACAATAACAAAAAGAAATTAAGTTTGGCAGTTTGGGAAATCACATGGGATGCTGGAGATGGAAGCCAGGTAAGCTACAAGGCAGAGACACTCTACCTGCTGTAATATGGCTCTGAACCTGCCTTTGTTCAAGTTTTTGTTTTGTTTGTTTTTTTGTTTTGGGGTCACACCTGTCAGTGCTCAGGGGTTACTCCTGGCTCTATGCTCAGAAATCGTTCCTGGCAGGCTTGGGGGACCATATGGGATGCTGGGATTCGAACCACTGTCGTTCTGCATGCAAGGCAAATGCCTTACCTCCATGCTATCTCTCCAGGCCCTTTTGTTCAAGTTTTAAAAAATCCAGACACTCCCCCAAAACCGAAAAATAAATCCAGAAAGATAGAGAGTGTTTTCTATCACTCCAGGTAGGATCCCTAAGATCTTCCCCTTGGGCCATATTAATGCAGCCTGTGAGTTGGCACCATGGTCCCCATCACAGAGATGAGGAAATAGATACAGACGTTTGCCCAGTTACCCATTCTATTCTTTTGGCTTGAGACAGTTAATTATCAGCACACCAAGTAATAATATGCAACAGAATTCTGAATTCCATCATCTTATAATTTTGAAAAACTGCTCGAATAATGATATTAGGTTCACTGCCTACCCCTTAGCAGAAAGGATGAGTTTAAGGCTGGCTGCCATTTTATACAAGTTTCAAAGATATATTATATTTTGCTTGCCTTTTTTTTGGGGGGGGGGGTCACACTTATATGTGGTATCAGGGATTAAACCCAGGTTGGCTACATACAAGGCAAGTGCCTTACCCACTGTACTATTATCTCTCTGGTTCCATATGACAATTTTTTGTCTTGTTTTGTTTTTTAAATTCAATCACCAGCACCAAAAAAAAAAAAAAGTTATTGAGAGTTGAGTTTTGGTAATCGTTGTTTAATTCTCTTTGAAAAAAAAATAAACAAACGGAAAACCTCCAATTTCTCTCAAGGTTCACATAAATTTGCTTTGTACTGTTGATAGTTTAGAAAAGTTTATTATTTTACCTTCAAATCACATTTCATTATTACCAGTCATACACATTTTTAGGATTGTTCTCAAATCATTTATTTGAGGCAAGACTCAAACCATAATCCAGAATAATCAGTGTGTCTGAGGTATTCCCATTAAGAAAACATGATTAGGTTTTTAGTTGAACTGGTTAAAATCTTTGCACTTGTTAAGGGGGAGGTGGAGTTTCTGCTCCATGGAACTTTAAGAAGCAAAGTGCAAAGCAATGGATTTAAAAATAAGCCGTAAAACTTCAAAGTTTCAACACAGACTTAATTTTTCATGATTTTCCCAAAGCCAGTCATGATATTTATTTAACTTGTGGTCTTTAGGGTGTACCTGGAAGAAATACAAGATAGGAGACAGTTACATGAGTTAGAAAGTTTTTTTTTTTGTTGTTTTTGTTTTTTTGGGCCACACCCGGTGACGCTCAGGGGTTACTCCTGGCTATGCGCTCAGAAGTCGCTCCTGGCTTGGGGGACCATATGGGATGCCGGGGGATCGAACCGCGGTCCGTCCTAGGCCAGCGCAGGCAAGGCAGGCACCTTACCTCCAGCGCCACCGCCCAGCCCCTAGAAACAGTTTTTAAATTCCACTTTTTATTTTAATTTTTGGGGTTTTCATGGGGTCATATATTTTTTAAAACAATATCTTTACTTAAGCACCATGATTACAAACATGATTGTAGTTGTGTTTCAGTCATAAAAAGAACACCACCCACCCTTCACCAGTGCAACATTCCCATCTTCAATGCCCCCATAAAGTCATATCTAACAATGCTCAGGGACTATTCCTAACTTTGTAGTCAGGATTAACCCTGGCAGAATTTGGGGACTAGATAAAGTGCTGGGGATTAAACCCTGGTGAGTTACATGCAAGACCAACACATGACATCCTGTATTAGCCCTCCAGTCTCTGAATCAATCTTATATTTATTTTTATTTCATTTTATTTTATTGGGGGGGGGCTACACTCAGGTTGCTCAGAGTTTACTCCTGGCTCTATGCTCAGTTAACATTCCTGGTAGACATGGAGGATCATGTGGGATGCTGAGAATCTAATTTGGTCATCTACAAGCAAGGCAAGTGCCCTACCTGCTGTCCTATCTCTCTAGCTCCTTGAGCAACCTTTTATACATATGATGGGAGATCAATGATACATTATTACATACCTGGATACTATAATCCTCAACCCAACAGAATCCACAAATGGTTAAAATTACACCTTCCACTA
Organism: Suncus etruscus; assembly: GCF_024139225.1. Taxonomy (NCBI): domain Eukaryota; kingdom Metazoa; phylum Chordata; class Mammalia; order Eulipotyphla; family Soricidae; genus Suncus; species Suncus etruscus. Next base: position 32,655,285 of record NC_064867.1, on the reverse strand, counting down.
ATCAATCCTTTATTATTTACTATTTACTATTCTATACTATTATATATTCTATACTATTTATTATTTAAAAAAACTTTTTTGTTTTGTTTTTGGGTCACACCAGCAGCGCTCAGGGGTTACTCCTGACAGGGTCGGGGGACTATATGGGATGCCAGGATTTGAACCAGGGTCTGTTCTGTGTTGGTTAAGTGCAAAACAAACGCCTTACCATTGTGCTATCGCTCCAGCCCCAATGGGTCCCCTTTGAAGGCTGCACTGACTATGACAGGTTACTACTGCAGGTGAGAAGTAGAGGTCACACCAAAGAGTCACCACAGATTTGGGATTCTGTATCTCCCATCTCTCCCTCTATCCTTGTACCATTTGCTTTCCTTAAACTTACACAAAACTGGTTGTGACTAGCAGAAAGCATTTTAGCTCTATCAGTGGAGCTCTTCTGTCTCAGAGTCACAATATGTTTTGGCTGGGAGTGAGCGGTCCTTACCTGCTTCCACTCATTGACGCAGAAAATTCGGTAGGAGTCGTTGCCATATTTGCCAATACCATGAAGCTCGATAGGATACCGCCATTGCTTTGTCAGATATTCATCTGTGAATGTAACAGACCACACAACAGGTTAGCCTTGAGAAAATTACTTTTTTTTCCATCAATGTGTGAGGAGATGGGGCTGAATCGAGGACAGCAAGAAGGCCTGGGAAGGGAGCCTGCCCAAGACCACCAGAAAAGATAGTTTTTTTTTCTCCTCTCTTCCTGCAGCCCAGTTGAAAAATCTGTCTCTTCCAAACCATTTATTTTTTATTTTTTGTTTTGTTTTTGGGTCACACCCGGAAGCACTCAGGGGTTACTCCTGGATCTATGCTCAGAAATTGCTCCTGGCAGGCTTGGGGGACCACATGGGATGCCGGGATTTGAATCACAGTCCTTTTGGTTTTTGGGTCACACCTGGCAGCGCTCAGGGGTTACTCCTGGCTCTATGCTCAGAAATCGCCCCTGACAGGCACAGGGGACCATATGGGATGCCGGGATTCGAACCACCGACCTTCTACATGAAAGGCAAATGCCTTACCTCCATGCTATCTCTCCAGCCCCACCACCGTCCTTTTGCATGCAAGGCAAACACCCTACCTCCATGCTATCTCTCCGGCCCTAAATTATTTTTTTTAAACTTTATTGATTGATTGGTTTCTGGGCCATGACCAGCGTTTCTCAGGGGTTACTCCTGGCTCTGCACTCAGAAATAACCCCTGGCATGTTGGGGGACCATATGGGATGCCAGGAATTGAACTGAGTGGGTCCCTCCCAGGTTGGCTGCATGGAAGGCAAAAGCTCACCACTGTGCTATCTCTCTGGGTCCTCTTCCAAACCATTTTGATTCTCTGTTGAGCTAGCCAGCCAGAGGTAATGTCCATAAGGTCAACTGGGCTGTCAGCTTCACTGACTAATTCCTTTCACTCAGAACACAGGGCACGACCCAGTGCTGGGCAAAGATTTATTGCCTGAATCAGTGGGAGACCGTGGTTTGGGGCATGGGGACTGCTTCTAAATGGCTTTGGCGTTGGAGTGCAGTGACTTCTGTTAATGTAGCAGCCACTGGCATTAAAGTTTAAGGTGTGGCTTTCTTAAATAGACACTCGTTTATGATTTTTTTCCCATTGTGTATGTGGAAAGATACCTGAGAATTTGATTATGGTTTTTGCTCGAAGATCGTAGAGACCAAGTGGTTTAAGAAGTTCTGACACTTCTCTCCAGTCCGCGGTTCTTGCTACCTCAGCTGAAGGATATTTTTCCAGAAACTCCCAAAGAACAGGGATTGCCATTTTCCCTGGGAAGAAAAGAGAGCAAAGTGATTAAAAGCTCCTAGACACGCGGGCCCGGAGAGATAGCACAGTGGCGTTTGCCTTGCAAGCAGCCGATCCAGGACCAAAGGTGGTTGGTTCGAATCCCGGTGTCCCATATGGTCCCCCGTGCCTGCCAGGAGTTATTTCTGAGTAGACAGCCAGGAGTAACCCCTGAGCACTGCTGGGTGTGACCCAAAAACCAAAAAAAAAAAAAAAAAAAGCTCCTAGACAGACTGGTGATTTTAGATTCAGGTTATTCCCTTAGCTGTCAATCTCATGGAGGGCTGCTATTTTTCATTTTTGTTGTTTTTTTTCTTTTGGTCTTTGGGCCACACCCTGTGGCACTCAGGGGTTACTCCTGGCACTGTGCTCTGAAATCACTCCTGGCAGACTTGGGCGACCATATGGGATGTTGGGATTGAAATTACCATCTGTCCTGGATCGGTGGCTTGCAAGGCAAATGCCCTACCATTATGTTATCTCTCCGGCCCCTGTTGTTGTTGTTTTATTTTTTTTAGGGGCCACACCTGGCAATGCTTAGGGGTTACTCCTGGTTTTATACTCCAGAATTATTCCTTTTGGTATTTGGGGGACTATATTGGATGCTGGGTATTGAATGTGGGTTGGCTGCATGCAAGGCAAATGCCTTCTTTGCTGAACTATAACTCCCGTCTGACCCTTCCTAGGGTTGTATGTTTGTTTTTGGTTTTTGGGTCACACCCTGCAGTGCTCAGGGGTTACTCCTGGCTCTAGGCTCAGAAATCACCCCTGGCAGGCACAGGGGACCATATGGGTTGCCAGGATTCAAACCACCGTATTTCTGCATGAAAGGCAAACACCTTACCTCCATGCTCTCTCTCCGGTCCCAACCCTTCCTAGTTTTAAGCCATATTTAAGAAGTCATTACCTGAACCAATGATCACCTTAAGAATGGAAATACGGGCCCGGAGAGATAGCACAGCGGCGTTTGCCTTGCAAGCAGCCAATCCAGGACCAAAGGTGGTTGGTTTGAATCCCGGTGTCCCATATGGTCCCCCATGCCTGCCAGGAGCTATTTCTGAGCAGACAGCCAGGAGTAACTCCTGAGCATCGCTGGGTGTGGCCCAAAAACCAAAAAAAAAAAAAAAAAAAAAAGAATGGAAATACAGGGCTGGAATGATGGCGCAGTGGTAGGGCATTTGCCTTGCACATGGCTAATCTGAGATGGACCGTGATTCGACCGCCTGGCATTCCATATGGTCCCCCAAGCCAGGAGTGATTTCTGAGTGCACAGCCAGGAGTAACCCCTGAGTGTCCCAGGAGTAATCCCTGAGTGTCACCGGGTATGGCCTAATAATAATAATAATAATAATAATAATAATAATAATAATAATAAAGTAATGCAAATACCAACATCATGGACAGGAGACATAGAGTACTTGCCTTGCACAGGCCAACCCAGTTTGATCCCTATTCCACATAAGGTCCCTGATCCCTACCAGTAGTGATCCCTGAATGCAGAGTCAGGAGTTGCAGCCTCCCAGGAACCCCAGTCTCCAACAAGGAGTAAGCCCTGATTACATACAGTTAGGTGTGGCCCCTAAACCATTAACCTATTTAGATAACAGTTCAAAATATGTGAAAATTTGGCCTTGTAGAATACTTATCTCTAAGCATTCAGATAACAGCCTAACAGCCTAGAGAACATAGGCATCCAAGCAATTCAAGAAAGCCTTGAATGAAAAAGCAATACTTCCATATAGAACATGGGAGAAATGATCAGAAATGTTAAGAAACTGATTCTCAGGTCTGGGGCAATAGTACAGTGGTAGGGCATTTGCCATCCACAGGGCCGACATGGGATGGACTCGAGTTCAATTCCTATCATCCCACATGGTCCCCCAAGCCTGTCAGGAGAAATTTCTGAGCACTGTAGGGTGTGAGCCCAATATGTAAACAAACAAACAAAAAACAAAACAACAACAACAACAAAAAACTGATTTTCTAACCTGAACATAGCAAATAAATGAATGCTAGGAGGGGAAGGCCTAATTTAGGTCAGACTGCAATCCAGGCCTCCACATCAACCCTGTGCTCTTTCTTCTCATCATACCTTCTCTCCCAAGACAAAGACAGACACGATCCACACACCTGAGGTCCGATTGAGAAATATAGTCGCAATTAGGAGCTTCCACGGATCATGAAATAGTGTTTCTTGGACGAGGTTAAAAGGTGATCGAGGAGGCGTCCACTTCTTGAACGCTTTGCGTCGAGGGGGGCTAAGAGCTAAACACACACACATTTCATCAGAGCTCAACATGGGAAATAGATTTCAAATCTAAATTTCTGATTGGAAAAGGAATACCTTCTTTGGTGTATTTGCTGGAAAAATACAGGCTTGTTTTTCTTTTTTCTATCTGTGTCCGGGGAACCACATCCTCTGAAAATGAAGAGTGAATATAATTTAGAGTCTTGGGTTTTGTCCAGAAGTTCTCCAACTTATTTGACCTACTGCTCCCTTTCAGAAACAAAATCCAAGTTCCCCTTATTATCTATCATCTATCTATCTATCTATCTATCTATCTATCTATCTATCTATCTATCTATCTATCTATCTATCTGTCTGTCTATCATCTATCTATCTATCTATCTATCTATCTATCTATCTATCTATCTATCTATCTATCTATCTATCTATCTAAGCCACATCCAGTGGCACTCAAGGGTAACTCCTGGTTTTGCGCTCAGAAATCACTCCTGGAAGGCTCAGGGACCATATGGGATGCCTGGAATTAAACCTGGGTCAGCTACATGCAAGGCAAATGCCCTACCATTGAACTATCTCTCAGGCCCCTGAGTTTCCCTTATTTAAGCACATCAATAGAAAGCAACAACTAATTGCTTCTGAGGTTACTGCCTGCCCCATCATTCCAGTATTTCTGAGGTGGGGAGAAATATCACCCACTTTAGGAGACACTAGGATAATGTAAGAAATATTCAGAGGTTGGGGCCAGAGTAATAGTACAGAGATTAAGGTGCTTGCCTTGCATGCAGACAACTGGGGTTCGATCCCTGGTATCCCATATGGTACCCTGAGCACCACCAGCAGTGTCTCCTGAATGCAGAACTAGGAATAACCCCTGAGCACTACTAGATGGAACTCAAAACCCCACCCGAAATAATTCAGGGGTACAAATAACAACAACTATATAATAATTTATAAAGATTATATAAAATATAAATTATATTACTATACAAAGTATTATTATGTACTAAGTATGCTACAAAAATTAATATATATTTTTCTATACACATATATTTTTCAGAGTTGGGTCAAAATCAGGTTTTGTGTAAAGCAAGACATACATAATAGCATTGAGTCATATCACTGGCCTTAAAGATGAAGTAATTTGGGGGCCAGCGTGATAGTACAGTACGTAAGGTGCTTGCCTTTTACATGGCTGACTTGGCATCCGTTAAGGTCCCCTGAGTCTGCCAGGATTGATTCCTGATGTAGAGCTAGGAGTGATTTCTGAGCACAGAGGCAGGAATAATACCTGAGCACTTGTAGGTATGGCTCAAAAGCCTAAATAATAAATAAAATGTAACTGAGATTATATCATAAAGATAGTTCCATGTCATTGTTTTTTTTTTCTCCATGCCACAGATCAAACCTAGGACCTCACACATATAAGGCAAGTGTTCTACTACTAGTGACGTATCAACCCAAGGTCATTTTTTGAACTGAAACAAGCAATAGTTCATATATGATACCAATTTAAAAAACAATGAGGTTGGGGCCCAGAGAGATAGTACAGCGGCATTTGCCTTGCAAGCAGCCGATCCAGGACCAAGGTGGTTGGTTCGAATCCCGGTGTCCCATATGGTCCCCTGTGCCTGCCAGGAGCTATTTCTGAGCAGATAGCCAGGAGTAACCCCTGAGCATCGCCGGGTGTGGCCCAAAAAAACAAAACAAAACAAACAAACAAAAAAAACAATGAGGTTACAATGATTAGATTGGAATAAATGATCTAGTGATTAACTTTTCTTTTCTTAAATTTTCTCTATGTTCCAAATCTTTTGCAGTGACTTCTTTTAAAATTACAAAAATAAAAGAAGGGTATTTTGAATAAAAACAAAACAGAAATTGCAGAAACCTATTGGGAAGCCATTAATTTGTCAGACAATTTGGCCAGATTATCAGGCTTCCCAGTTTTCTAAAACCATCAATCACATTGACCCTTGCCAGGCCCTTATATCTGCATAGCAGCTCGTAACATTCTATATTCCCATAACATGAAGTAATCTTCTCACTTCTCATTTTATTTATAGAGCCCAGAACCTCACACATGCACAGCATGTGCTCTACCGCTGAGTGGTAACGCTCCCAGGTACTTTATAAAACTTACTTTCCTCTTTTTTGAACTACACCTGGCATTTTGGGCACACCTGCTGGTGTTCAGGGGACCATGCAGTACTAGGGAAGACATGTAAAACATGGAGCTATTTCCCCAGCTCTATAACATTCTGGTTGGTTTTTTGTTTATGTTTTGTTTTTGCCACACCTGACAGTGCTCAGGGCTTACTCCAGGCTCTGCACTCAGAGATCATTCCTGGCAGGCTCGGGGAAACATATGAGATGCCAGAGATAAAACTCCAGTCAGCTGTGTGTAAGGCAAGCATCCTATCCATTGTGCTATTGCTCTGGACCCACCAAATATATTCTTTTTATTTATTTATTTATTTATTTATTTATTTATTTATTTATTTTGGTTTTTGGGTCACACCTGGCAGTGCTCAGGGATTACTCCTGGGTCTACACTCAGAAATTGCTCCTGGCAGGCTCGGAGAACCATATGGGATGCAGGAATTTGAACCATCGTCCTTCTGCATGAAAGACAAACACCTTACCTCCATGCTATCTCTCTAGCCCGCCAACTACAATATTCTTGATGTGAAAACAAGACCAGTGAAGGTTATCACTTCCATTTTACAGAGGAAGAAACTAAGGCTTAAACATTAAGCAAACATCTCAGAAGGAGAGCAATACTGGGGCCAGAAAGATAGTACAGTGAGTAGAAAGCTGGCCTTTGCACAAGGCTAATCTGGGTTCAACCCCTGGCACCACATATGGTCCCCAGTTTCCACCAAGAGTGATCCAAGTGCAGAGCCAGGAGTAAGCCCGGGGCATGACCTGTTATGGCCCTCCCACCAAAATAAATCAAAGTAAACTGCTTTCATTATTTGACCATTTTCCTGTAAGTTCCTCCGTACAAATTATTACTAATAGATACAGCTCAGTTTACATGGCAATTCTAATCGTGCAATGGAAGAGTCATTACTATTCTATTGGACATCTATTAACCTACTGCATCTATTTTATGGCCTATTTTATGTATAAGAATGGGATCCTAATATTATAGATGCAAAAGGATGTTTTTAATATTTAATATGCTATTATCCTAGCAATAAATCTACATCAGCACAGAGTTAGGAGTAAGTCCTGAGCACCACCACACTACACCTGGGTGTAGCCCAAAAATCAAACCCTCCCTGCCAAAAAAAGAAAACACTTGAAAAATTCCTATGCTATCCTAGGCATCTGATAGTGCCTTCTGTTAAAGGGAAATAAATTTCAGGCACAGAAAAAAACATAGAATCATGCATGGAGCTAAGAGTAAAAATCAAGTCCAGGGATCAGAGAGATAGCACTTGTATGTAGAATGTTTGCCTTACATATGATTGATTTGGGTTTGATCTGCGGCATCTTTTGTGTTTCCCCAAATACTTCCAGGCATGATCCCTGAGTGCAGAGACAGTGAGTATCTCTAGGTATGGACCAAAGCACTTGATTTCACCCCCCCAAAAAATCCGAGTCTAAACCATACTCCAGATTGGTTCAGACTATCTCCCCACAGAACTTAAGTAAAACGACTTTTCTTCTTTAAAGGAGTTATTCATTATACTGTAATGGCATAATGAATAACTAATATTCGGCTGCTCAAAAGGTCTTCTTTTTAATCTCTTATTCACTGAGGTATTATAAAAGCAAAACTGCTAAGCTATGAACTCTGCATTAAGAGCATAATTACAAATAATAGATGAACTATGTGATTTCAGTTTTGCATTATTTAGCTCTCCAAAGTATTGCAAGGGCCAATTACATTATGATAGCAGAGGACTCTGATGAATTCAAAAATAAATGGAAAGTCACAGGTTGAGTGTGAAAGAAGACACCATATTTGGCAGGGGGTTGGGGACCACACCTGGAGGGGCTCTGCTCAGCATCTGCTCTGACTCAAGGATAACTCCTTTGGAGCTCAGAGGACCATATGGGTTGCTGGAGTTCAAACCTGTTTGGCCACCAGTGGATCCCCCTCTCTGCCAGTAGAAATGACTTGGAGGTCACAAAGATCAGCCGGATCTAATATTTGACCCAATTCCTTCTATTCTCACAATCTAAAAGGTATATAGTTGCTGTCCAACACCAAATACCTTTAACTATTTTGACAGAAGATTCTTTCTTAGTTTGCGAGCAGCTGTCATCCATTTCAGAACCAGGTTTTAAACAGTCAATATGCAAATCCTCCTTCCTTCCCCCAACGTCTACTTTCATTCTTATTTCCTTTGATTCTAATAAGGTATTCTCACACTTCTCAGTTCCTTCTTGTCCTCTGGCTGGATCTAAATTGCTTATGATGTCAGAAGTTATTTGGTCAGGTAGAAAATTCGGTCCTGCACTCAATGATGTTGCCTTTTTAACTCTCCTTTTTGCACTGGTCACTGAGAGGATTGGCTTGTTGGCTCTGGTGTCAGATACGTGGCAAGTTCGATCAGGGTGACTTTCTGGGAAAACAAGCCCACTTTGCACATTTGTGTTATTATTCCCAGGTGCTCTTTCTCTTTTACTTTGAACAGACTCTGAAACATTCTTCCTGCACCGAGTCACCCTTCCTTTAGCCTTTCTAACCTTTCCAGAAACAACATCAGGCATACTTTCATTTTCTCCTACAAGCAAATCAGCAGAAGAAGCACAGTGGGACAGTTTTTTGCTTTTCTGCAATTCCAAACTACCACTTGGCAGAAAAAATTCATCTTTTTTCCCGCTGCTTTGGGTTCTGAGGCTCCAGTTTGAATTATTCCTTTCGTTTTCCAATTGGGGTGTCGGAACCTCCTGGTAGTCTTCACATCTGGGCTTGCGGCTCCTCTTGGAAAAGGCAGTAAAATCAAAATCTTCTTTGGTAAGAGAGGTCTCTCCCACTTTGAGAAGATAATCAGCGAGTGAACGTTTGGATCTGAACTTCAATCCCTGTGGGCTAGAAAATGATATTAAAGAGAACTTATTGCTAGTAAAGTGACTTTTAAAAAAGAATGAGACCACATTTCAGATTGCTAGCTAATACTTTCCACACATTGCCCAAGTTGCTGCCATTTAAAATAAAAATTAATGATAAAAATAGTACGTTAAAAATACAGTCTATGGGGTCAGAGTGATAGTACTGCAGGTAGGGCACTTGTCTTACAAGTGGCTGATCTGGGTTTGATCCTCAGAATCAGTATGGTTCCTTGACCCCACAAGGAGTAATTTCTGAACATAGAGCAAGGAGAAACCCTGAGCATCACTGAATGTAGCCCAATAAAACAAACCAATCAAGCATACAAAATAATAGAGTCTGATCTGATCCTATAGAATATTTTTACAAATATAACCTAAGAGCATTCACACTATAAACCATTCACAATAGCAACACAGTATGCACTCGCCCCCAAATCATAACCTGTTATAACTCATCAGTGACATAGAAGAGAATCCATTCTGATTTTATAGTAAAAAGAGAAAGTCAGGATTTCTTTTCTACTTTTCAGCTACCTTCCTATCTCCCTTTTTTGTTGTTGTTGAAGCAAGACAGGTTTTTTTTTTTTTTGTTTTGTTTTTGGGTCACACCCAGCGGTGCTCAGGGGTTCCTCCTGGCTGTCTGCTCAGAAATAGCTCCTGGCAGGCACGGGGGACCATATGGGACACCGGGATTCGAACCAACCACCTTTGGTCCTGGATCGGCTGCTTGCAAGGCAAACACCGCTGTGATATCTCTCCGGGCCCGCAAGACAGTTTTTATTTAATAAAACTAACTTAGAAAGATGTGGGGCCGGCGAGGTGGCGCTAGAGGTAAGGTGTCTGCCTTGCAAGCGCTAGCCAAGGATCAGGACCGAGGTTAGATCCCCCAGTGTCCCATATGGTCCCCCCAAGCCAGGGGCAATTTCTGAGCGCTTAGCCAGAAGTAACCCCTGAGCATCAAACGGGTGTGAAAAAAAAAAAAAAAGAAAGATGTGAGGAGAAAGAAAGAGAGGGAAAACTATTATAAGAGAAAACATGGCCTTCTTTAGAGTGGAAAAAGCAAGCAAAGAGATAGACAAACAAGTGAAATATGTGTTCAAGGGAGAACACAAGCTTGAAGCAAGCCCCAAACAACTTTTGTGAGAAGTCCTACCTTTTAGACAGAAATTATTTGCTTATATTTACTTTACAGTCTCACCTTCTCACCTGATAAAATACACATCATATCTTCCAGCTGTTTTCCCAGATAACCTTTGCTTCACCACTCTTTCCCATCCAGAGGGAACAGGTTTAGGGGGTTCTATTTCTGCAGTTCCACCAAGCAGGCCAGGAGCAACAAGTGCCTGCTGAAGAGGACCACATTCACTACTGTTCTCCATCACCCTTTGTTTCTCAGTTGCTCCCCTTCTTTCTGATTCCACATCTTCTTCACTGGAAGACAAATTACAAGTGATTAAAAAAATTCTTTTTTTCCACTCGAGCTTACCTGGGGAGGGAAAATATGGATGGGAAGGGTCCCTGAAACCTTGGTGGAGGGAAGAAGGGATTCTGGGTGGTGTTGGAATAATACATGCATTGTAATTGACAGTAGTGAACATCATGACACCTTCATAAAGAAAAAGAAACAGGGCCCGGAGAGATAGCACAGCAGCGTTTGCCTTGCAAGCGGCCAATCCAGGACCAAAGGTGGTTGGTTCGAATCCCGGTGTCCCATATGGTCCCCCGTGCCTGCCAGGAGCTATTTCTGAGCAGACAGCCAGGAGTAACCCCTGAGCACCGCCGGGTGTGGCCCCAAAACCAAAAAAAAAAAAAAAAAAAAAAAAAAAAAAAAGAAAAAGAAATAATGGGCTGGATTGGTGGCACAAGTAGTAGGGTGTTTGCCTTGCACACGCTAACCTAGGACGGATCGTGGTTGGATTCCCTGGTATCCCATATGGTCCCCTGAGCCAGGAGAAAAAAGAAATAAGTAAAATTTCATTTGTCTGTGAAAGAAGGAAGTGCATAGATTATTCCAAGGGAGAGATTAAATAAGATCAGTATGGAGTCGTCTTACTCTTCGGGAATATATTTTTACTTTCCAAAAGTTTCCTGATCTTAGCTGAATAAAAAGCTCAAGCTACCTGCTACATACATTGTCTGCTAATTACCATCATGAGAATATTTTATTTAAAGATTTCTGTTGCTACTTGGAATCAAGAGGACTTAAAGGAATGAATGAAACAGCCTCCTCTTCCCCAAATAAAACATGTATAATTTTAGATATGAGTTCATTTTTCCCCCCAGGAAGGTCTCACTTTCATTATATACTTTAAACCTCCGAAAGGTAAATGTTTTCTGACATAGAATTTTCAGATCTCTTTCATTTTTGATTTCCTGATAACCATGTGAGGTAGAAGGTAAGATAAGGAGTATCCCCCATTTTATTGATAAAATTGAGTGAAAGGAAGATTAAGTTATTTGCAGTCATACTTTACCAACCGTTTTATTATTGAAAAAGCTCCTGTGTGTATCCTACTTACTAGTCAAGTATTTTGGAAGTTGGTTGGGCCAATAGAGATCTTAATATTATTTCTTTGGGATTTTGCTTCTTGAGGAACATTAAATAAGTAGTGACTAGATTTGGAATTGAGATATTTTAATTTCAGAGATCTGGGCAGTTCTTAAGAAATATAATTTACAGTTTGGAGTTAAGGAAACATAAACCTTTTTTCTTTTAATAGCACAAACTGTTGAAGTCTACAGACAGAAATGCCAGCTCTCTTTATCCAGCTGTATATCCAAGAACAAATCAGTTCAACTCTCAAAGCTTCATTTTGCCAAATGTTTAAAAATAGGTCATTCTTAGAGTTAAATCTTGGGGGAAAAAAGTAAATGTAAATTATTTTGATCCATACACACACACACACACACACACACACACACACACACACACACACACACACACACACACACACTTACTCAACAAATGACATTTCTAGGGCGCTGACATTTCTTTGGCTGCTTTCAGATGACATCTTCCTAGGACAATTCCAACTCAAGCAGACTTCTTTTTGCACCCCAGAATCTCCCTGATCCTCCCAGCTTCCAGATAGATCAGGAAAGAAAGTGGGGAGTACCCTTAGTTGCCTCCCTGGAAGAATTCTCTACTGATGGATGCTGTGGGCCTCCAGATCTCCATCAACAGAATAGGTCAAAAAGGCTCAATCCCTCTGCCATAGGTAACAGAACTGAGACCCGAAAGGGAACAGAACTTGCCTAAGATCGTAAGGCCGATCAGATGCTTGGCGATCACTGGAGGAGGCAGCGGCGACAGTGTGGCAGCCCCCTAGGTTAGGGCTCTCCATCCCAGTGGCACCCTGTAAGAGTGCTCCAGCTGCAGCAGCAAGTGCCCTACTTTGGAGGTCTGAGGCTCAGGTCTTGTAGTGGAGTAAAAAAAAAAAAAAAAAAAAAAAAGGCTCAGTTTACTGTGCTAGGTTGAACCCCAAATTTGCAAGACTGTAAACAAAATTCAGACTTCCTTTTTAGGGGGTGTTTACACCGGGCAGCCTGGCTCAGAGGTTATACTCCTGGTTTTACGCTCAGAAATCGCTCCTGCCAGGCTCGAGGGAATCATATGAGCTGCCGGGATTCGAACCACCGTCCTTCTGCATGCAAGGCAAACGCCCTAGCTCCATGCTATCTCTCTAGCCCCAAGAGTTAGATTTCTTAGCACGTCAATTTCAGGCTCAGTAGTTTTTCCCACAATGCACCTGACCAATTTCAGGTAGAGGCAACTTCGCGTTTCAACCAATCGCGTGCACCCCTGTGCGCAGCCGCAGTTCGGGTTTCAGGACGCTTGAGAGCTGGGCGACCTTCTCTTCTTTGACATGCGCAGTAGAAGGTCTTTAGGATGCGCGCGCATGCTCTAATGGGAACGGGCTCTGCCGGGCATACGCAGTGGAGACGGTCACACTGCGCATGTGCGTTGCCCTGGGTAGCAAGGTAGCCCAAGTTGGAGCCCAGAGGTGGGACCGGAAGTGGAGGGGAAGCCGCCATGAGGGCCGTGTTGACATGGAGAGATAAAGTGGAGCAGTGGTGAGGACCCTGGCGGGTCGGGAGGAGCGGGTGGCTGAGTCTGGGAGGTTATGGCTGGAGCTTGGGTGGAGATCCCAATGGTTGCCATGGCCCTAGCCTGGCCTGGTCTAGCAGTGATGTTGCATCCTCAACTCCCAGCCACTTGCATGCAATGGCTTTCCCACTCTCACCCAATGGGGTTGCCAATGGGGAAACTGAGGCTTGGAGAAGGGGTGATGGGAGGTCCCTTATGCGATGGAGTGGCTTGTCAAGGTGATCTCCAGTGGTGATCACAGTCTTGGCCCTGTCTTCCCAATCTGCCACATCCTACCCACCCCCTTGATGCCCAGTGCTTCCAAAATAGAGACTCTCCCTTTTCCTGGACGTTGCCTTGGAAATCGTGTCTCTTCTTTCCACTCCATTGTGACTTTTCATCCAAGGATCTTTCTAATTCCGTAGGTGACAACCCACATGCAGCACTTGAGGTTCAATGTTGGAGCTGACAAGGTATAGGGAGAAGAAATCAAGGCAGTCAATGATCCAATGATTAGCCCAGGCGCCTTAGAAAGTGGAAGATTCTCCTGCCTCCTGCCTCCAGCATGGAACTGGAGGAGCCTGGGCTATATAGTTTAGCTTTGGAGGATTCTTGCCTTGCATGCAGCTGACCCGGATTCAAACCCCTGTACCACACATGCATGGTTTCCCCCAACCACTGCCAGGAGTGATGCCTGAACTCAGAGCTCCGAGTAAGCCCTATGCATTGCTGGGGGTGGCATTACCATGTGTTGCCCCCCAAAAAACAAAAAAACAAACAACTCCCCCACAATCTCTGTTTAATCCCAGAGGCCAAACATGACCCCTAATCACTGCTAAAAGTGACCTGTAAGCAGAACCAAGAGTAAGCTCTTGGATATGAATAAAAATAAAAAAATAAAATTGGAGATTTAGTGCATCAGGACTTAGTCTGTACTCAAGATGAAGAGCAACAAAGCTTGACTCTCCTGGATTTAAAGCCCCATTTCATCTCTCTCTCTCTCTCTCTCTCTCTCTCTCTCTCTCTCTCTCTCTCTCTCTCTCTCTCTCTCTCCTCTCTCTCTCCTCTCTCTCTCCTCTCTCTCTCCTCTCTCTCTCTCTGTCTCTGTCTCTGTCTCTCTCTGTCTCTCTCTGTCTCTCTCTCTCTCTCTCTCTCTCTCTCTCTCTCCTCCCCCTCTCTCCTTTTCCTCCTCTCCCCCCTCCCCGCTCAGAAGTCGCTCCTGGCAGGCTCAGGGGGGCCATATGGGATGCCTGGAATCAAACGCAGGTCTGTCCTGGGTTGGCTGTGTGCAAGGCAAATGCCTTACTGCTGTGCTATCTCTCTTGCCACTGGGAGCTTACTCTTTATTTTCCTCACCCGTGGGAGCTTACTCTTGATTCTGCTTACAGGTCACTTTCAACACTGATTGGGCCTTTGGGATTGAACAGAGTTTGGTTCACATGCAAGGCCTTACTTAGCCCTTGTACTATTTCTCCAGTCCTCAGTTTACTATCTCATAGTTACACTATGTCTATGAACCTATGAACCTAGGGGGAAAAGGATTTTTGGAGCAAGAAGTTGGAATAGGAACTTATTTCTTCCACTCCCTAAATCAGTCTGGTATATATCTAGGAATAGTGCACCCCAAAATATCCATCACACAGTGGTACACTTTAAAATACTTCGTGGAAAGTTTTCAGCCTGACTTAGAAGGTCTCTTCGGTTTTGTTTACACTACTGGGTAAGGATACTTGTTCTTGCTGTTTTTCCTTTAATATCTCTACATCCATTTTCAGTGTTCACCTCACATTGAAATCCCAAATGCCCTTTAAGGCTTTAAGGATGCCTTCAGAGTTGCTAGCTATCTCTTTTGTACTTTGCACTAGTAATAGCCAACAGTAAGTGTTGGCACTCGTTGAGAATGTTATACCTTTTCGCTCATTGTCAATCTATAGCAGCCCTAATTGCCTCTATTTTACATGCAGGGCATTGAAGCACAGAGAGGGTAAATAATTGCACTGGTCGCATGGTATCTAACCTTTATGCCTAGGTCTTCTTCACTCCACAGCCAATGCTCTTGACTTGTGCATTTCCTTCCTCATGACTGAGGCAGCAAACTTGAATACAGGAGACAGATGGGCCACGTAAAGGGGACACAGAAAATGTTTATTTGCATTTGATTTCTCTTTCTTTCTTTCTTTCTTTCTTTCTTTCTTTCTTTCTTTCTTTCTTTCTTTCTTTCTTTCTTTCTTTCTTTCTTTCTTTCTTTCTTTCTTTCTTTCTTTCTTTCTTTCTTTCTTTCTTCTTTCCTTCCTTCTATCCTTCCTTCCTTCATTTTCTCCTTCCTTCCTTCCTCCCTCCCTTTTTCCCTCCTTCCCTCCCTCCCTCCCTCCCTTCTGGCAAAAACTGTTTCTCTCTCTCTCCTCTCTCCCCCACCCCGTCTCTCTATCTCTAACTTTTAAGTTCACACAGTACAAGGCCCTTATACAACTGCCAAGCGCATGTTAGGTGTCACTGTCAGAGTAACAGAGTGATGGTGAGCCTAGCCAGTTGCAGAGCTCATGCAATTCCTAGATTCCTATAAGGGGCAGCTGCTACTCACTTCCTGCCAATTACCCCCATGTCGGAATTTGGCCTGGTGTTCTGATCTTCCTACTTTCACCAGAAGCTTGGAATCTGGATTTTTAATATGAAGTGTTTTAATTTCAGAATGTTGGCGCCTAATCTCAAAATATAAAATCAAACACCATGTGTTTTGATTTTATTGGCCAAACCAAACATTTGCTGGCCAAGTACAGACTGCTTTGCACCCAGTTTTTAACCCATGGCACAGAATTTTGCTCATTCTTCTCTTGTGCTTCGTAGAATCTGTCTAGTGTATGAGTTATTTTTGAATCTGTTTATCCTCGAGTTTTTCAACCCCTTAAAAACTCTGTTTCTGGACCGGAGCGATAGTGCAGCACTTAGGATGTTTTCCTTGCACGTGGCTGATCCGGGATGGACCTCATTTCGATCCCTGGCATCCCATATGATCCCCTAAGACAGGAGTGATTTCGTTTTTGTTTGTTTTGGGGTCACACCTGGCAGCGCTCAGAGGTTACTCCTGGCTCTACACTCAGAAATCGCTCCTGGCAGGCTCGATGGGACCCTATGGGATGCCAGGATTCGAACCACCATCCTTCTGCATGCAAGGCAAATGCCCTACCTCCATGCTATGTTTCCGGCCCTAGCCAAAAGCGATTTCTGAGTGCATAGCCAGGAGTAACCCCGAGTGTCACCGGGTGTGGCCCAAAAATAAACAAACAAATCCCTCTATTTCTTACTTTCTTTTTTTTTTTTTTTTTTTTTTTTGTTTTTGGGCCACACCCGTTTGACGCTCAGGGGTTACTCCTGGCTATGTGCTCAGAAATCGCCCCTGGCTTCGGGGGGACCATATGGGACGCCGGGGGATCGAACCGCGGTCCTTCCTTGGCTAGCGCTTGCAAGGCAGACACCTTACCTCCAGCGCCACCTACCCGGCCCCTATTTCTTACTTTCTAATTATTGCAGAGTTTAATAAAACCAGTGATTGTTATGATCTATATGTGTATTCATGAATTAATGAATAAGTTAATGAATGATGAATAAAGATTAGTTATTTGGTTGTTGGCCCATTAAAAGTTTGAAATAGCTTATTAGAACAGGGACCAGGCTGGAGAGATAGTCCAGAGGTTAAAGTGTTTATCTTGCACGTGGCCAATCCTGGTTTAGTCCCTAGCATAGCATATTGTTTCCCAAACACTGCCAGGAGAGAATCCTGAATCCTGACTGCAGAGCTAGGAATAAGCCTTGAGCAGTATAGGCAAAATTCAAAAAACAAACAAGTAAATAAGAAGACTTCTGGAGTGATAGCATAGCAGGTAGGGTGTTTGCTTTGCCAGGAGTAATTTCTAAGTCCAGCGCCAGTTGTAACTCCTTAGTACCACCAGGTATGACCCCAAAATAAAAACAAAAGAAAATGACTATAATTAGGATCATAGAGGCTCGCTAAATGAGAGCTGCTTAAACTTTTCCACTTGTACCCCCTTTTCACTTGAGAATTTTGTTTTGTTTTGTCTTTGGATCATACCTGGCTATGCTCAGGGCTTACTTCCAGTTCTACATTCAGGAATAACTTCTGATGGGTTTTAGGAGACGATATACAGTGTTGGGGTTTGAACTCAGGTTCAAACGTGTAAGGCACAAGTAAGACAAGTGTCCTATTTGGTTCCTCAAGCTTTTTTTTTCAGGGTACATTCCCAGGTGATACCCAGAGTCCAAGGACTACTTCTGGCAATACTTAGCTAATTGAGGTGATGATTTGATGCTAGAACCCAAGTATGTAGTGTTGCTTAGATCTTACGGTAGCAGGGTCTATCAAGGTAACCCTAGAGATGGGGCCGGCAAGGTGGCGCTAGAGGTAAGGTGTCTGCCTTGCAAGCGCTAGCCAAGGAAAGGACCACGGTTTGATCCCCTGGTGTCCCATATGGTCCCTCCAAGCCAGGGGCAATTTCTGAGTGCTTAGCCAGGAGTAACCCCTGAGCATCAAACGGGTGTGGCCCGAAAAACCAAAAAAAAAAAAAAAAAAAAAAAAAGGTCACCCTAGAGATGCTTGGTGGCTTCCAGGGTCACCTCTGCTGATGCTGATGCTTTGAAGGCCTCCTGGACTGTATCTGTTATGCCTATGGGGCATATGCTTGTGTGCTTGTGCTGGATATTGAACTTGGGTTAGGCGCATAATCACTGAACTATCTTTTGCCCCCAAACAAAATTTGAGTATATTTTGTGATTCCCCCATTTAACCCTATCCACATTCAGTTACATGATCTCATGTGGAGTTGCCATTTATAGATTAAGAAGCTAGACTAGTCTAGACCATCGGTCCTAATGGCAAAACTAAAAATTATGAAAAATAGAGCTTGAGAAATAAATTCCAGATGTCTGAAAGTAGTCTTCCACCACTGAACCTGCTTGTCCCCAATTGCCATTTTGCATCAACTCTAAACTTTATTGATCAATAGAAGGCTCTCAAGTCCTGCTATTATAATCAACTGCTTCTCTGCTCCTCAAAAATCTAGGTGATTCTAAAAGCCATCCTTATCAAATTGAGCATTTTTAGCTGGGTGATTCTGGAACCCAAGCCATATTAATATTTAAGTTTATGCTCTGTTCATTTTTTTTTTTTTTTTGGTGGGGGTCACACTCAGTAGTGCTCAGGGGTTACCCAAAGCTTTGATCTCAGGAATCACCCCAGGCAAGTTCATGGGACCATGTGGGAAACTGGGGTCAACCATGTCCAAGGCAAGTACTTACCTGCTGTACTCTCCTGCCCCTCTGTTCAGTCATTAGTTGTAGCTAAAAGTTTCATTTTCCTACCCAAAGCCCTTTGCCAAATTCCCTTTTATTCATCTCTGAACCCTCCCTGAAAGATACCCTGCCAGGTTTATTTAAACCACAATTTCCTTTTTGGTGCTTATTATGGATCTTCCTTATTCCAGGCAGGTCAGTGAATTCCCTAACCTTCCATTATGATAAGTTATATTGAGTTATATTCCGTTATAATGAGTTATATAACCTTCCGTTATAATGAGTATTCATTTTATATATAAATATTCATTATTATATATAATATTCATTTTATATGAGTATATATATATATATATTTAGCTGGGGAGTGTTTATATGTGTTACCCTATTTAAACATTGCCAATATATGAAGTTGGAATTGTAGACTCATTTGCCAGTGAAGAAAGCAAGACTTGCCTGACAAGTCTTACTTGGGAGCGATGCAAGGTTGGCAAAAGCCAGGCATATTGTTTGTAGTGTAGGCAGTTAGGTGAGAGTGCTCACCAGCCTGGGATCTCTACAGAAGGGGCTGGAGGGCCAGCTCTGGTTTTAGGGTCTAGGGTCTTTCTCATTCTGAGTTTCTATGATTCAGCAATGTAATTAATGTTCAAGGGGTTCAAATTTGTTGATTTGCTGCATCTATTCATTATAAGACAAGGAATGTACCATTCTTGTGGATCCATAATTATAAAAAAAAAAAATCACTGCCCTCAAGTTGTGTATGACTGTTGTTGACTGAAATAGTCTTCACTGTCAAAGTGAATTCAGAATTTAAAAGACATGTTAAAGAGGTTATTCCAAACCATATTGAGAACTCGTGTGAGGAACAGTCAACAGATTTTTTTTGGGTAACTCACCCTTCTTCATAGGCCTGGTCTTAGATGTAGGCAAATTACTTTCACAAAAAGAATAGTCCTTAGAGAAGACAGCTAGTTAATTTCTAACATCATCAATTACCCAAAAGATTTTTGTATCTAGCATTTTTAGAGATAAAAGAGAAGCATTCTTCATATCTTTCAATCAGTGCCTTGATCTCACAGTCACTTTAGTCAAAGCCATCTGTGTTTGGGAGGAGGGCAGGACTTTAGGTTGTTTGAATTCTTATCCTGAAATGATTCCCCAGTAGCTGAGACTGCCCAGTCAAGCCATTATCTCATGCTTTTCCCACAACTTGTAAATAGAACAGAAGTAGACTTTTTTTTAGAAGTTATCTTTGCTTTCACCACAGGGTTCTTCAAAGCAAACCAAAACCATTGTCTTGCTTGCTTCAGCCTCTAGGAGGCCTGTCAGGGTCCAGGAGACATATTCCAGCAGAGCAAAATGCAGTCATTTCTCTTTCTTTCCCCCCCCCCTTTTTTTTTTATCTTGAAGAGTGTTTACTGTATAAATGACAAGAGTGTATTTAGGCCTAGTCTTTCATGCCCCATTGCTGGTAGCCCCCCACCCAATATCTGTCCTTGCCTCTGAACACCTAATGAGAGATACAGCCTCTTTCTGGAAGCCCCACTCACCCAGCCTGTTCTTGCCTTGTGGCCACTGATCCACCTATCTATTGCTCCCCACCTCTGGAAACCTAAGGGGACCATCCCTCTATAGGTGAGATGTACCACCTTTGCGTAGAAAACCCACCAACTCACTTATTCAATTCTATGGCTACCCATCACCCACCTGTCTCTTCTTATCTCCAAACCCTGATAGAAATTATATATGTGATTTACATCTGTCTGGCTGAGAAGAAAGTAATATTCAATTGAATCACTCAGAGAACTCTGTCTGGAAGGGTGTTGAATTATAAAATTTTACCCCTACTTGGCAATAGACAGAATGGGAAACTGCTTAGAAATGCACCAAACTTTATAACTGAAGGTAATAACCTAGAAGACCTAACCAATACTATATAACCTCTCACAACAGTACTTTAGAGACTAGAGAAATAGAAATGCCAGTAGGATGCTTGCCTTGCACGCAGCAGACCTGGGATTGATTTCCAGCATCCCATATAATTCTGAGTCCCAACAGTAGGAATCCCTGAGCACAGAACCAGGAGTAAGCCCTAAGCACTTTTGGTTATAAAAACAAACCAACTAGAAAAGGACCTTAGGGATATACTGCTGAGAATGCTTAGTGAGCTCAAAGAAAGAATGGTACAGGGACAAGAGAACATCAGTTCAGAAGTAAGAAAATTATAATCAGAATTGAAAGAAACAAAGGATTAAGTAGGGAAAATTAAAAAATAAAAAATAGGGGCCAGAGCAATAGCACAGCAGGTAGAGAATTTGCCTTGCATGTGGCCAGCACAAATTGGATCTCCACCATTCCATATGTCCCCCCTCCCCGAGCCTGCCAGGAGTAGTTTCTGAGCACAGAGCCAGGAGTAATCCCTGAACACTGCTGGGTGTGGCCCTCAAACAAACAAAAAAACACAAAACACAAAACCTTCAGTAAGAGTAGCTGAGGATAAAATCTGTGACCTACAAGAGGCAATACAGGAAACCTCTAATAAAATATTGAAGATGGAAAAGTCTAAAAATGAATGAACAACTAGAGAACTATATGATGAGATTAAGAGGAACAATATAAGACTTATTTGAGTCCCAAGAGAACAGGAAGCAGTACTCAGGAAATAACTAGACTAAGAAATAAAATGAGATGTTCCCAGAGTTAAGAAGTTCAGACATCGGGCCCGGAGAGATAGCACAGTGGCGTTTGCCTTGCAAGCAGCCGATCCAGGACCAAAGGTGGTTGGTTCGAATCCCGGTGTCCCATATGGTTCCCCGTGCCTTTCAGGAGCTATTTCTGAGCAGACAGCCAGGAGTAACCCCTGAGCATCGCCGGGTGTGGCCCAAAAACCAAAAAAAAAAAAAAAAAAAAAAAAAAAAGTTCAGACATCCATATTCAGGAAGCCTAGTAAAAATGGACGCTAGTAAAAATACTCTGATACAAATCATAAGAATCATACAATCATACAAATCATAATGCCAAAATCATACAAATCATAAGAATCATGCAATCATACAAATCATAATGCCAAAGATAGATGTTGAATATTGAAAGCAGCAAGTTCATAGGAGGAAATTACATACAAAGGAGTTTCCTTGAGATTCACATTAACTCTATCAACTGAGATGTTATGGGCTAGGAAAACATGGGGGATATAATTAAAATGCTCAATGATACGAACACCTCACCAAGAATATTCTACCCAATAGCTAGACTATTATTCAGATTCCTTCCTCCCTTCCTTCCTTCCTTCCTTCCTTCCTTCCTTCCTTCCTTCCTTCCTTCCTTCCTTCCTTCCTTCCTTTCTTCCTCCCTCCCTCCCTCCCTCCCTCCCTCCCTCCCTTCCTTCCTTCCTTCCTCCCTCCCTCCTTCCTTCTTTCCCTCCCTCCCTTCCCTCCCTCCCTCCTTCCTCCCTCCCTCCTTCCTTCCTTCCCTCCCTCCCTTCCTCCCTTCCTCCTTCCTTCCCTTCCTCCCTCCCTCCTTCCTTCCCTCCCTCCCTCCCTCCTTCCTTCCTTCCCTCCCTCCCTTCGTCCCTTCCTCCTTCCTTCCCTTCCTCCCTCCCTCCTTCCTTCCTTCCCTCCCTCCCTCCCTTCCTCCTTCCCTCCCTCCCTTCCTCCTTCCTTCACTCCTCCCTCCTTTTCTTCCCTCCCTTCTTCCTTCCCTCCCTCCCTCCTTCCTTCCCTCCCTCTCTCCCTCCTTCCCTCTCCCTCCCTCCTTCCCTCCCTCCTTCCCTTCCTTCCTTCCTTCCTTCCTTCCTTCCTTCCTTCCTTCCTTCCTTCCTTCCTTCCTTCCTTCCTTCCTTCCTTCCTTTCCAAATATTGTGGTACTTGAGTAAGGACAGATTTTCAGACCATAGTCATTAAAGTGGATTAAAGACCTCCATATCAGACCTGAAACTATATATTATATGGGGAAAACATGGGTAGAGTACATTATGATACTGAATCTAGAAGTTTCTCAGTGATCAAGTACCATTGGCCAAACAAAAATAGAAAAGTGGAACTGCATCGAATTAAGATGTTTTTACACTGAAAAACAATGATAAGAAGAAAAAGATATCCCACAGAGGAGAAATGATATTTGCCTACCACTCCTTATTAAAGATATATAAAGCATTTGTTAGAACTTTACAACAAAAGAAAACAAAAACTCCACCACCACCACCAACCACCATCACCAAAACAAAAATAAAAATAAAAAATAAAAACCAACTCCATCAAAACTGGGTTGTTGGGGAGAGAGGAACAGAAACATCCTCAAAGAAGAAATACAGATGACTAAAAAGTACATGAAAATATGTTCCACATCATTTATCAGAGAAATGCAAATCAAAACAAGCATCTCACACCAGTGAGACTGACGCACATCACAATGTAAACAATCAGTGCTGTTGTGGATGTAGGGGAAAATTCATTCTCATTCACTGAATTTTTGGAAAAGTTGATTGTTTCAGTCCTTTTGGAAAATAATATGGATGCTTCCTAAAACTAAGAATTGAACTTTCATATGATCTAAGAATTCTTTTTTTTGAGGGGGGGAGTCACACCCATCAGCACTCAGGGGTTACTCCTGGCTCTACGCTCAGAAATGGTTCCTGGCAGGCTTGGGGGACCACATAGGATGCTGGGATTTGAACCACCATTCTTTGCATGCAAGGCAAACGCCCTACCTCTATGTTATCTCTCCGGCCCCTAAAGAAAGTTTTTAAGGTCAGTGGAGTAATACTCAGAAATCTTTCATAATGAATGCATTGGGGGCAGGAGAGATAGCATGGAAGTAGGGCATTTGCCTTGCATGCAGAAGGACGGTGGTTCAAATCCTGGCATCCCATATGGTCCCCAGAGCCTGCCAGGGATGATTTCTGAGCGTAGAGCCAGGATGAATCCCTGAGCACTGCCGGATGTGACCCAATAACCAAAAACCGAAAAAGAAGAAGAATGCATTGAGTTAGGTGAGATTTTTTGTGATTATCATTGAGGCATGGAAGTGATTATTACTTTGTCTACCTTGACATATGAAAATAAAAATTGGAAAGCAGGTTCCCAAGCACAGTGAATGTTAAGAATGGGCTTCAGAACCAGATTGCCTGGGTTTGAGTTCTGGCACCTCTACTCAGTGGCAGTCTGTTGGATGTACATTATATTATTTCTCTGTGCTATAGTTTCCTGATGACAGCCTGCTGTGAGGATTGCATCAATATGTTGTAAGATGATACCCAGCTATCAACTGCAAACAAGGGTGTTTTCCCAACATTCTCCTTCCTTAAATCTCTTCCTTTGATATGTAAAACCCACTGGATAGGTACTTTTGTCTTATTCTCAACCTCTTCCCTCCTGGTGGTTGGGTATTGATATAATAATAATAATAATAAAAAAAGTGAGTTTTGGCTCATGAGGAAGAAGTCATGAGAAGTCACTGTAAAAAGCCACTGACTTCCTGACTTTCCTGACTGAGTTTGTGTTTTATTTTTTTGCTGTTACCCAACTTCTTCAGCCCGTCCACCTAAGGGGTTAGAAACCTGGCATGTAGGGTGATATCACAACCTGTGGATTTTTATTTTAAAGTATGTAAATGATTACTGTGCTGAGCATATACAATAAATGTACTTAGCAGTGGCTTCTGTGATTAAAGGGAGCAGAGTGAAAGGCAGGGTAGCTAATCTTGTTAGATGCAGTACTTAACCTTGACTATGGTGTCCTGGTTACGTGATCAAATCATAATTCCTCCCTCCAGTTTTCAGGTGAGGGGGGGCTCGATTGGTACATTGGCAGTGCTTGGTGTGGTATTTGTGCTGGATGGATGGCTGACAAGAGATTAGGTGCCTTGGTGTCTTGTTAAGTCCTGCAGTCTGGTGCGGTACAGTCTGACATGTTCTTTCTTATTAGATTCTCAGAATTAATGAGCAGCTCTGCCCGGGGCATTCAAGAACCTTTGTAATAGAGCTGTTTCTGGTCTGCTTTTCCAGCCTTATCTATCTCCTTCTGCTGCCATACACACAATCAAATGTTTTGGTCAGATTTGATTATGTCTACCCCCCACTGCCCTAGCTTGCACTGTTTTCTCTGTATGAAATACAACATCTACTCCCTCCCATGCTCCCATGTCTTAAAGGTCCTGCCTTTTTTTTTTTTTTTTTTCTCTTATTTTCTTTCTTTTGTATTTTGGGCCACACCAGCAGTGCTCAGTGCTTATTCCTTGCAGTCTCAGAAAACCATATAGGGTGCTGAAGATTAGAAAACCTGGGTTGCTGTTATGTAAGGCAAACCAGTTGTACTCCAGCCTTCATCCAGAGTTTGTTTTTGTTTTTGTTTTGGAGGGGAGAGAGTGTTTTGTTTTGTTTTGTTTTTGTGCCACACCCCTCAGTGTGCAAGGGTTATTTCTGGCTCTGCCTACACTCTGGAATGACTCGTGGCAATGCTCGAGTGACCATATAGACCATATAGGATGCTGGGGAATTGAATCTGGGTTGGCCATGTAGAAGGCAAGTACTCTACACACTATCCTATTGCTTGAGCCCCAAAAGTTTTCTTTATGAGTATTTTACCTCCCTCCCTTCATCATTATTCTGTGATGATCAGGAGTCGCACATTCCTGTCGTTGGTGTCTACATAGACAGTTGTAGACACCTTTAGCTATGCTCACACACACCTGCTTTATTGAAGCTGAGATCAGGAGTGACCCTGGGGAGTCACAGACATCAGATCTGCCAGGGCTGTGCTCAGTGCATGTGGGGCACTTGGTGGTGAATTCTCAACTTAAAGTTGGAACTACAGGGCCCTCAACCACTGAGTTATCCCCATCCAGTCCCAGGAAGCTCTCTCTGACCCTCCCTAAATAAGGACTTATTTATTATTTAAGGACTTATAAAAAAACTTCCTCCTTGGAATGTTTTGACGTATCTCCAAAAGCCTGGTCTTTGTATCTCATATAATTTTAAGTGACTACCATTGTATATACTACAAAGAAAACAAAAACAAAATACTACCAGTTAAACTAGTGACTTCCATTGAAAGGTTCACCCTCAACCCTAAGAGATACGAAACTGTGACAAACCCTGACTTCAGATGGTTCTTCATGAATGTATGTCAGTCAGACCTTTTCTCTAACTGGCGATAATTTCCTTTAGGGCAGGAAGGGATCATGGTTTATTTAACACTACCACCTCTCTTGTCTCTGTTAGTGTTAGCACCTGAGAGGCGGTCAGTAGAACTGGTAATTGGAAATAGCAATACTATGAGATGACTAGTTTTTCCAGAGATCTCTGGAATGTGAAAATGTGGACTTACTACCCCTTCCCCATCTTCTCAGGTCATCTAGCCTTTATGAAATTATTAGGAGAATTAGTGCCCTCAACTGTGGGCTCTTGGATGAACCATTTTTGGCTTCTAGTTCAGGACACAGCTAACTGCAGGGGCCTGGACTGAGTTGGCCTGCCTAGCGGCCACATGGAGGTTGAATGGA
Organism: Suncus etruscus; assembly: GCF_024139225.1. NCBI lineage: Eukaryota > Metazoa > Chordata > Mammalia > Eulipotyphla > Soricidae > Suncus > Suncus etruscus. The sequence continues at coordinate 32,629,241 of NC_064867.1, read as the reverse complement.
ATTTGCACCCAAAAGCAGTTTGTAGCAATTTTTCTCTCCTTTGGACACAAGCAGCTCATAATGGAAATGAGATATACTTTCCTGGTCATTAGCAGACCTCAGATTTTGATTTCTAATTGTTCTTTTGTTTCGACTTGTCTCCTGTTTAGTATATATGACCTGGCATTTAAACCCGATGGAACCCAACTGATTTTGGCTGCAGGAAACAGATTACTGGTAGGATTTTGTCTGAGTTTCCTTTTTAAGTGTTTTTTTTTTCCTTTCTCCTTCTAAGTACTCTGATATTTGACCTCTTTTTTTTTTTTTTGAGATAAAAAAGGCGGGAAGGGGGAGTGGAAATCAGTCATTACTTTTTTAAATAGGGAAGGAAATGGGCTATTTAAAACAGGTAAGTAAACTGTCTATCAGATAGTCCCTTGTGGACATTACCTCCTTTGGAGTCATTCCTCTTTCCTTTTTTCCTTTGAGACCCTCATGAAAGAGTTGAAAACAATTCTTCAAAATGTCTTTGAAACTGGGTTGGTGTCAGCTCACATTCTGTCCCCCACTGAAAAATTTAGGCACAAGAACTGAAGGTCCTCCCTCAGGAGAAGTCAGATAGTCTGACCCCAACTTTTAGACTCTGGCCTACCTAAACAATTCCATATGGATATTGTCCTATTTGTTATATTTTCAAAGAGGATTAGCTCCCTCTGGAATCTATTTCAGTGTAGAAAAGTCATTTTATAGACTTCTTTATGTTCGACCTAAAAACCTTTGCATACTCTCTCCCGCCTGCTTTTGTTCACTTCATCTTGCTCAGTTTCTCTAGATGTATAGGCTGACTGAACTCCATTCTCCACACAGTTGCTAGCAAAACCATAGAATTAGAATTGCTCCACAGACTTCTCCAAAAGAGAAATCAACTTTCCATATCCTTCTATTATTTTTTGCTCAGGGGTTACTATTGGCTCTACATTCAGAAACTGTTCCTGGCAGTCTTAGGGGACCATATGGGGTGCCAGGGATTGAACCCAGATCTGTCCTGGGTCGGCTGTGTGCAAGGCAAATGTCCTAACGCTGTGCTATTGCTTTGGACCCAATTAAATTTTTTTTTTTTTTTGCAGAGGTTCTTCTCTAAGATGCTTTTCGGGGGCTTTTCCCTTGATTTCTTAGATGATGTGTATTTTATTTTAAATCTACGCATCATGGATAGAAGTTACACAAATTCACATTACAGCTGAGTTTTAAAATCCTCCTGTTTGCAAACCCCACTGAGACCTGTGATTTTCTGTCTCTTGAAGTGACACATTTATTTCTCAGTGGTGTTGCTATTAGGGGCAAAGCTAGTCAGCACTAACATTTAATCCAGAGTGGTGCTTTCATGAGCTGACTTACTCGGAGGACCTAACCTGATTGATACTGTGTTCATAATCTCAGAAGATTTGTCTTGTTTGTCTTTGGGCCACCCCTGGTGGTACTCGGGGCTTATTTCTGGCACTGTGCTCAGAATTTACCCCAAGCTCTGTGCTTGGGAGACGATTTTTTCCTGGCTATCTAATGCACAGAATTGCAACCTTTACTTCTAATGTTTTCAAACTTTAAGTCATAGTCTTTATGATTTCTCAGTGCATTTATTATTTTTTTTGGAAGTGGGGGGCTAGTCCCAGCAGTACTCAGAGATTATTCCTGGGTCTGCACTTAGGAATTACTCCTGGTGGTGCTCAGGGGACCATATGGGATGCTAGGGGTCAAACCCAGGTTGACCGTGTACAAGTCTAATGCCCTACCCACTGTGCCAACTCTCCAGCTCCTCTTTAGTGCATCTTTTACTTACCTAATTTTAGAAATTTGGCAAGTGGTTTGGTTACAAAGATGAAAAATAGCAGGAGTAACATGTAGGGATTCTGGCTGAGTGATGGCTGTGAATAATATCTGTATCTTGGTTCTTCTTTGCAGGTCTATGATACCTCTGATGGCACCTTACTTCAACCCTTAAAAGGACACAAAGACACAGTATACTGTGTCGCATATGCGAGGGACGGTAAGAGGCTTCTCAGGGCTTGAAGTCTCTGTTATGGCTTCACTGCTGCTCATTTATTTCTCTCCCCAGACATTCTTTAATTATTTTTAGGAAGCCAAACTACAGGTGGTAGGTTCTGAAGATAGTTAAGTGTCTTAGACTTGAATTGAGTTCAACAAGTATATACTGAAGGCCAGCTATATGCCAGGCACTTGCAGCTGAGAACAGACAAAGCTTCCTGCCCTGGAGAGGCATGTGTCTCCATAGGGGTGGTGAGGAAGGAGACAGCGTATAATAAACACAGTGATTAAACAGAATGTGGGGAGTGGTATGTATGAAGGAAAAAGGAAACAGAGCAGATTGGGTGGGGTTGAAAGTGTGGGACAGGGGTAAGGTAGTGAGGGTGGGCTACTGGGACAGGCACTGGAGAGCAGAGACTTGAAGGCTACAGGCCTGTGGGGAAAGAGTTCCCCTCAGAAAGGGGAAGGATTGCAGAGCCCCTGGACTGGGAGTGTTCCTACTGAGGGCCAGGGTAGATCTGCAGGAAGCAGGAAGGGATGAGGAAGAGAGAGTAGGTCAGATCTTCTTTGCTTTCAGAAATACTGTTTTGTTTTTTCTCAAGTCCACTTTTACATAGTTTCTCTCTTTTTTGGAGGGACCACACCTGGGGGGCGGAGAGATAGCATAGAGGTAGGGCATTTGCCTTGCATGCAGAAGGATGGTGGTTTGAATCCCAGCATACCATATGGTCCCCGAGCCTGCCAGGAGCGATTTCTAAGCATAGAGCCAGGAGTAACCCCTGAGCGCTGCTGGGTGTGACCCCCCTCCCCCCAAAAAAGAAATCACTCCTGGCTTGGGACCATATGGGACACGGGGGATTGAACCACAGTTTGTCCCAGGTTAGCACATGCAAGGCAAATGCCCTATTGCTTGTGCAACCCCTCTGGGTCCTCTACATACAGTTTCTTGATATATGTTGTTTGCTAAAGGTTTTAAAATATCAAACTGTTTATTAATTAACTGCCTGTCTTAAACTATGTAACACCTTTTTTTTTTTTTTTTTTTTTGGGTTTTGGGCCACACCCGGCGTTGCTCAGGGGTTATTCCTAGCTCCAGGCTCAGAAATTGCACGGGGGACCATATGGGACGCCGGGATTCGAACCAATGACCTCCTGCATGAAAGGCAAACGCCTTACCTCCATGCTATCTCTCCGGCCCCCTTTTCTTTATTTTTCTTTAAAAAAATAAGGAAGCTTCATGAATTTGCGTGTCGTCCTTGCTCAGGGGCCATGCTAATCTTCTCTGGATCATTCCAATTTTAGTGTATTGCTGCCAAAGCAAGCAAGCACTGTAGCACCTTGTCTTTATTTTTCTTTTAAAAAAATATGGAAGCTTCATGAATTTGCGTGTCATCCTTGCTCAGGGGCCATGCTAATCTTCTCTGTAGCATTCCAATTTTAGTGTAAATGCTGCCGAAGCGAGCATTGTAGCACCTTTTCTTTGAGAACTTCCCCTTCTATGAATCTAGACAATAAAAATGTGAAAAAAAAAGAAAAGAAACACTGGGTTTGATTTTCAGAAATAGGAGGCCTCTGAAGTGTTCTGAATAGAAGAGGGGTCTGATCTGTCTATTATCTATCACCTATCAATCAATCATCTAACTAGTTCACAAGCAGGACATGGGGCCTGAAGTCATCCCTGGAAATACTAGGGCCACATACTGCAGTTTCAGGGGACTGCCAGGATCAAATGGAGTTAAGCATGGGGCCTCCACATGCCAGGCATGCTGCCAGCCCTTTGAGCTCTCTGGCCTGGATCTATATTTTATGTATTTAATTTTAGTTTTGGGGGCCACACCCAGTGGTGCTCAAGTATTGGACCTACCCACTCTACTATGGCTTCAACTCCTGGATTTATGTTTTATGAGGGTCTCTGTGACTGCTGTATTGGGGAGAACTTGTAAGAGGTGAAGATTGGGACAGGGAGATGAGCAAGGAAACAGGTTGTTCAAGTAATGGGAGCCTGTGGCTGAGCTCTCTGGGAAGTGGAAGAAGGATGAGGGGGGACAGATGCCTGATGAAGTGTGAGCACTCATGAGGCAAAGGTGTCAAAGAACTGGGTTTCTTGTTCAAGAAAAAGTAATACAAGACAGTTTGAAGAAATAGTTAAAAATAATACTAAAGGGGCCAGGTAGTGGCGCTGGAGGTAAGGTGCCTGCACTAGCCTAGGACGGACCGCGGTTCGATCCCCCGGCGTCCCATATGGTCCCCCAAGAAGCCAGGAGCAACTTCTGAGCGCATAGCCAGGAGTAACCCCTGAGCGTCACAGGGTGTGGCCCAAAAACCAAAAAAAAAAAAAAATAATAATAATAAAATACAAAAATTAAAAATAGGGGCTGGAGCAGTGGCGCAAATGGTAAGGCATCTGCCTTGCCCATGCTAGCCTAGAACAGATTGCAGTTCAATCCCTCCGCATCCCATATCGTCCCCCAATCCAGGAGCGATTTCTGAGTGCATAGCTAGGAGTAACCCCTGAGTGTCACCAGGTATGGTCTAAAAAAATTAATTAAAAAATTAAAATATGTTAATTTCAGCATTGAATCGATCCTAGACATTATCCTGAGTCCGAGTACTTTCTTTTTTTCTTTTTTTCTTTTTTGTTTTTTGTTTTTTGGTTATCCCGAGTACTTTCATCTAGTACTTTCATCTTCCCAGCAATTACAAATGCTATTACTATATCCACTTTTGTTTGTTTGTTTTGTTTTGTTTTGTTTTGTTTTGGTCACACCTGGCAGCACTCAGGGGTTCCTCCTGGCCCTACGCTCAGAAATCGCTCCTGGCAGGCTTGGGGGACCATATGGGATGCCGGGATTCGAACCACTGCCCTTCTGCATGCAAGGCACATGCCTTACGTCCGTGCTATCTGTCCGGCCCCTACATCTACTTTTCAAGTGAGGAAATGATGGCCCAGAGATGTTCGGTCACTGGTTCCCAATCAACAGCAGCAGGTAGTGATGTCATTGGGGCTTCTGGCCCACGCTGTGTCCAGAGTTCAGACTCTTTCCACCTGTTGCACGCCAGAGAGACTTGAATAGTATATATAACAGATTCATATATTTTGTCCTTGCAGCCCTCTCATCCAGCTCACTCTAATATCTGCTATTTGGCTGACATGGAGGTGCATTAAAGAGAGGCTCTTGGGAACTGGAGCGATAGTGGGTGCTTGCCTCGCATGCTCACCTGGGTTTGATCCTGGCTTTCCATAGGTCCCCTGAGTACCGCCAGGAGTAAGCCCCGAGCAATACTGGGTGTGGGTCAAAAACATAAAAAGAGAGGCATGATTGGCCTCCACAAAGAGCTTCTGAAGCTCAGAGCTCAAGGGTAAGTTTCACTTATTGGAAAAATTAAAATCCAAAGCCACATAACAACATCTAAGGAAAATGCCTCAGTGGTCCTATCTCAGCAGTTGGGGAAGCCCTGTGCCTCTTCCAAGCCTGGCAGACTTAACCTGATTAGCTTCTACTTGATACTAAGGGACATGTTGCCTGTCTCCTGCCTGTCCCTTCATAAAATTGGAGCACCGTATGTACTCCAGTATAAGCTGACCCGAGTATAAATTGACCCCCCCTAATTTTACCCTAAAAACTGGGAAAACGTAATGACTTGAGTATAAGCCAAGGTGGAAAATGCAGCAGCCACTGGTAAATTTCAAAAATAAAAATATATACCCAAAACAATTACAACAATTAAGAATCAGTAGGTTAAAAGGTTAAATGTTTTTCAATATTTATTGCTAAAGAAAAACTGGAAACTAGCAACAATAACTTTAAAACTTTAAATAAAGTGCAGAAAACCGTAGCTTCACAGGTGATTAAGCTAAATCACAAAGGTTAAGATCCTTCAAAACTGGATTCCTCCTCCTCCTCCTCCTCATCTGTATGTCCAAACAGAGCTTCAGCTGTATCAGCTATATCAGCGCAAACATTGTTATCATCACTGAGTTCGCAAATATCATCACTGCTGTTGGTCTCATATAAAGTGCAGAATATTGTTATATTGGTTAAATAGTTCAGATCAGCCACAGCCTGTGGACTGAACTGAAGCACCGGGGGCTCCCTCCAGCAGACGGCAGAAGATGACTGGAGACTACATGCATTTGATTTGGGGTGCCTGCGCACTGAATCAAATAACTGGTATGACCCGAGTATAAGCGAGTTCAGGTTTTTGGACACACATTTTGTGCCAAAGAAACTCGGCTTATACTCGAGTATATTTGGCAGTGTAAAATCAAGTTTGTTTATAGATGGGCCACACTCAACAATCATTGGGGTCAATGGCCTAGTGCTGGGGAATACATCCTGAATAAATAAAGTGAAATGGGGACCGGAGAGATAGCACAGTGATAAAGGCATTTGCCTTGCATGTGGCCCACCCAGGAGGGACCTGGTTCTATTCCTGGCATCCCCATGTGGTACCCTGCCAGGGGAGTATTCAAGTGCAGAGCCTGGAGTAAGCCCTGAGCACCGCTGGGTGTGGCCCAACTACCAATCAATCAATCAATAAAGTTTTTTAAAAAAATAAAGTGAAATGAATGTGAGCATTTTTCTTTCTAAAAACATCTTTAGGCAAACGCTTTGCTTCTGGATCAGCCGACAAGAGTGTGATTATTTGGACATCAAAGTTGGAAGGCATTCTGAAATACACGTAAGTAAACCTTAGCAAGAAACCAATTCAATGCTTGGTATCACTACTTTGACTCGTTGAACTACAGTAGTAAAAAGTCTTTAGTAGAGGTAAGAGGAAGAGGTGTTTTCCCCTTGCCATTGAGAGTGAAGTTGGGCTCTGTGGGGAGGATAGAAGGCTGGGAATGACTCCATGATCATGACTTGAGTGCACCTGTTTGGCTAGTACCAGGATGGCTGGTTTCTTAGGCAAGCTGATGCTGTGGATTCTACCCCAACCAGTTTATCATTTTCCAGTTTCCTTGTCTAGGAATGACCTCATAATCTCCCAGGAGCCACAGCCAGAAATATGGAGGTGCTGTGCCCCCAAGTACAATCTTCCACTGTGGGATCTGCTCACCTTCTGAACCCAGTCCTCTTCCTCAATTCCCCACTCACCCTACAAAGCACAGGGACGAATGTTGTGCTTTGCTTCTGCCAAAAGCCTTTGCTGTTTCTGTAGATGTGGTCAGTCTCCTTGATCTATCTATCATCTATCCATCCATCCATCCATCCATCCATCCATCCATCCATCCATCCATCCATCCATCCATCCATCCATCCATCCATCCATCTATCTATCTATCTATCTATCTATCTATCTATCTATCTATCTATCTATCTATCTATCTATCTATCTATCTATCATCTATCTATCATCTCTATCTATCTCTCTATCCATCCATCCATCCATCATTTTTTTTGGTTTTTGGGTCACACCCAGCAGCGCTCAGGGATTACTCCTGGCTCTATGCTCAGAAATCTCTCCTGGCAGGCTCGGGGACCATATGGGATACTGGGATTCAAACCACCATCCTTCTGCATGCAAGGCAAATGCTCTACTGCCATGCTATCTCTCCAGCCCTGGAGTTTGATATTTAACTACCAAAATGTTTTTCATCTTGCAGCCTAAAACTTTAGACCCACTAAATAACAGCCCCTCAGGCCCCAATCCCATCTGGCTATACCTGTCTCCACCTGTGCCCTCCCATTCCTCTTACCTGTCCCTTCTGCTTGACCCTTCTCACTGACTCCAGACTTCACGCTCCTTTGTTCTTTCTCTGACGCCTCTGTTTCCTGTGACTGTCATTACAGTATAAATTCATTTCTTTTTTTTTTTTTTTTTTTTTGGTTTTTGGGCCACACCCGGTAACGCTCAGGGGTTACTCCTGGCTATGTGCTCAGAAGTTGCTCCTGGCTTGGGGGACCATATGGGACACCGGGGGATCGAACCGCGGTCCGCCCAAGGCTAGCGCAGGCAAGGCAGGCACCTTACCTTTAGCGCCACCGCCCGGCCCCCATAAATTCATTTCTTAAAGAACCTGACATCCTCATGGTTCACTCATGTTGTAGCATGTGTCAGAATTTCCTTTCTTGGTCCCATGGTGCTAGGGGATGAAATCCACGGCCCTATGTGTGCAGGACAAATGCTCCACTGCTGAGCTGTACCCCTGACCCCCACTGAGAAAGAATAGCATTCTGGAGTGCACTAAAATGGTCTCCATCTCTATAGCATGGAGGTAGGGCATTTGCCTTGCATGCAGAAGGATGGTGGTTCGAATCCCAGCATCCCATGTGGTCCCCCGAGCCTGCCAGGAGCGATTTCTGAGCATAGAGCTAGGAGTAACCCCTGAGTGCTGCCGGGTGTGTCCCAAAAACCAACCAAACAAACAAAGATTGTCTCCATCTCTATACTGCCATAAACATGGAGTGCACATTAGTAAACTGCCTCTGAATGAATGAATGAGGTGGTGAGTAAAGCATCAGCCAGAGTGCAGGAGCCCAGTGGAGACTGAGTTGCCCCATGTGGTGTCTGACTCACTCAGCTGTCACATGATCGAAGGGTTTATTGAGTCTCAAAGCCAGACCTACCCTGTCGTCATCACACCTCATCCAGGCCTCCACAGAGCCAAGAGTGATGGATACTTAATAAAGCACTTCCTGTGCACCTGGCATAGTCCTGGTGCTTTAATCATAATCTTATCGGCTCACAGTAAGTGGTCAGCAGCCCGGAGTTGGAGGAGGCAGTCTTTAGGGCAGCTGATTTTGTGGGGTGGGGGCTCTCGGGAGGGAAGCTCTCAACTCTACTCTGCTCTGTAGCAAAGCTTATGGGGTATGGTCAAGGGGTTGGGGCACATTGTCAGCATCTTCACCAAACACTCAGGGGTTGCTGCATGATCTGCCTTTGTTTCCTTGACAGGCACAACGAATCTATCCAGTGTGTTTCATACAACCCCATTACCCACCAACTGGCATCTTGTTCCTCCATTGATTTTGGTAGGTTCTGATTCCCTCTGGGTCCAAAATATTGATGTATTCCCACACCAGTGACTTTGTCTTAGACATTCCATGGAGTGGCTGATGGGAAGCTGACAGTTTCTAAACTGTGTAGAAACCAAGAGAATGAGTGATGACATGGAGTTTGGCAAGAAACTTGGGAGCGGTAAGAAACTTGGGAGCCAGGAAGGGACAATGCCTCCCGGATACCTACCTTGCATGGCCCTGGCAGAAGTGCTTTGGTGGCCCCTACCTGGAGCCATGCCTCCTTGTGCCATATCAGAATTACTTGTTTGGCAACAAACATTGTCATGGGATTTTTTTTATTTTCAGGAAGAAACACACCTAGTGTGTACCTGGTGTGTACCTGAGAAGAGCTATTCCCAATTCGGTGCTCAAGGGTCATTCATGGCAGTGCTCAGGACCAATGCAGTATTGGGAAATGAATATGGACCTCTTGCATGCAAAGCCTGTACTCAGCCCATTGAGCTGTCTCTCCAGCTCCAGGCTGTCTTCCTAGATAAATTGAATGTCTGGATTTCTCTTGCCCCACATAGAGCACTGTGTGGTGCTGGTACAAAGAGTTTCATCAAGTCAGGGCAGGCGGCTATAGTCTGGGAGTGCCTTTGTTCAAGGTCGATTTTGGCTTTTTCTGAGACTGCCCCCATGCCTTCCCCACTCTGGGGACTGGTCCCAATGGAGGAGCCAGGGCCCTGGCCTGCTCTGGCTCACTTTCCTTATCGAAGATGAACACATTCCCTCCCAGCTGTCTCATTGGTAGTCAACTGAGGTTTCCAGGAGAGAACATACTTGAAAGCACCTGTAAATAAAAAGCAAACAAGCAAACCAAAAGAAGCATTTTCTCCATGCAAAGACCTGATCTGTGTGCATGGAATGACAAAGACAAGAAAATCTCTACCCTTCTGAGTTTGTGGCTAGTGGAAGGTGGGGAGGTTGAATATGGAGAACCAAGTAATAGATAGGAATGATATTTGTTGAATGATTGCTAGGGCAGGCTCGGGATACCCTATGGGATGCTGAGATTCGAACCACCATCCTTCTGCATGCAAGGCAAACACCCTACCTCCATGCTATCTCTCTGGCCCCAAAGCAACCACTTTAAACCCTGTACCATCTCTCTAGCTTTACCATAAGTAATATAAAAACCTGAAACATAGGCTTGACACAGTATATTTCTTTTTTTTTTTTTTTTTTTTTTTGGTTTTTCGGGCCACATCTGTTTGATGCTCAGGGGTTACTCCTGGCTAAGCGCTCAGAAATTGCCCCTGGCTTGGGGGGACCATATGGGACGCCGGGGATCGAACAGCGGTCCTTCCTTAGCTAGTGCTTGCAAGGCAGACACCTTACCTCTAGCGCCACCTCACCAGCCCCAACACAGTATATTTCTTTTTTTTTTTTTTTGGTGGTTTTTGGGTCACACCCGGCAGTGCTCAGGGATTATTCCTGGCTCCAGACTCAGAAATTGTTCCTGGCAGGCACAGGGGACCATATGGGATGCCGGGATTCGAACCGATGACCTCCTGCATGAAAAGCAAACGCCTTACCTCCATGCTATCTCTCCGGCCCCATCACAGTATATTTCTATTGCTGTGGCATTTCATCAGCTTTGTACATAACCACTCACACATAGATAACTCCTTATTATCACCTCCTCTTCCCCATATTTCTCACCACTGGCATCTGGTAACTGTCATGCTAATTTCCAGATCCTTAATGTTATAATTTAAGAATGTTATACAGTGGAATTTTAAGGCTGGAACAATAGCACAGCAGTAGGGCTTTTTGCCTTGCATATGGCCAACCTGGGACCGACATCCCATATGGTCTCTCAAACTTGCCAGGAGTGCTTTCTAAGTTCAGAGCCAGGAGTAACCCCTGAAGACCTCTGAGTGTGACCCAAAATAACCCACAAATTAAAAAAAATGGAATTATAAGTGGGGCTAGAGCTATGGTACACTGAGTAGGGCATAATTGCATGGCCAGCCTGGGTTTGATCCCTGCCATCCCATATAGTCCTCTGAGCCTACTAGGAGTGATCTCTGTACAGAACCAGGAGTAAGCCCTGAGCACTGCTGGTTGTGGCCCAAAAAACCAAAATGAGATCTGCTTTATTCACACAGCATAAAACCCTAGATTTGGGCCTGGAGAGATAGCACAGCGGTGTTTGCCTTGCAAACAGCCGACCCAGGACCAAAGGTGGTTGGTTCGAATCCTGGTGTCCCATATGGTCCCCCGTGCCTGCCAGGAGCTATTTCTGAGCAGACAGCCAGGAGTAAACCCTGAGCACTGCGGGTGTGACCCAAAAACCAAAACAACAACAACAAAAAACCCCCTAGATTTAAGGGAACAGAGATTCTGTGGCCCCTGGTCGGCCATAAGTAGGTATTGACTTTTTGAGGGTGAAGGCATCAGTTACCAGAAGCCCACCTCTTATAACTGCTGCAGGAAAACAGTTGGTCCAGGGGTCTATAAAGCCCCAGGTTGAAGTGCTGGGGGTTGGTAGGAGACTGCCACTCCTGCTGGATGGTTGTTGCCTGATTGCTGGAGAAACTGCTGGACTCCCAGCTCTTGCTTCCTTTTTGCAGCTTCTCTCCTACTGCTCTGGGGCCCAACACTAACAGATGACAACCGAACAGGAGTTGAACCCTGAAGTTTTAGGGGAGTAGGAATAAATAGCTGTATCCAAGTATTGTTTTACACTGCTGATCAAGTTTCAGGTAGGTCAGATCCAGAGGATTTCAGATGATGACATAATCTCTCAGTGCAGGGCAGTCAGGAAGCCATTAGTCCTCTGCAGGTCAAAAGAGGCAGGTCCTCGAGCCAGGACTTCAGTTGAAGAAGCAGATTCAAGTAGGTGGTGGATTGGTTGCAAGCAGCAGTTCTTTTACCCTTAAGTAATTTGATGACTACAGTATTATTATTTTTTTTATCATTATTTGGAGATAAATATTCCAGCCTGTCCTCACCCCTAATAACATGAATAGCAGTAGATCTTTGAAAGACATGGAATTGGATTAAAAAAGGCTTTCATTAAATATCCAGGAGGCCATCATAGATTTAATTCTCTACGGGATTAGGACCTTGATCCATGAAGGAATCATGGCTTTGATTCACAGGATCACAATCCTGATTCCCCAGAGGATCATTACTCAACCTGACAGTGTTAGGCCTGGAACAGAAGGAGAGATGGGAAAAGGCAAGACCAGGAGTCCCTTAGTTTCTCCAACATTCTAGCAGGGACCATTCAGCAGGAGAAACAGAGTCTCCTCGCCTCCCATCTCCTCCCCCAGCACTTCAGTCCCTGGTCCAATTGTCATGGTGGGCTTCTGGTAACTGACATTTCACCCTTAAAGGGACAATACCTACTGTGGTTGACCAGAGGCTGTAGAGTCTCTATTTTCTTATACTAGAGAACTACCTAGCTATGCCAAATTTCTTTATTTTATATTTTATTATTTTTTTCCGGTTTTGGGGTCATATCTGGTGCTTTTCGGGGTTACTCCTGGGTCTGCACTCAGGAATTACTCCTGGCAGTGCTTTGGGGGACCATATATATAGACCTCTGGGAACTGAACCCAAGTCAACTGTGTGTAAGGCAATTATCCTACTTGGTGTACAATTGCTCCACTCCCCACATTTCTTTTTTGTTGCTGAGTAATATTCCAACCAATCAACCTTTGATTTTGCATTGAAGGCTTGTGGTCTCCTGAACAGAAGTCTGTCTCCAAGCACAAAGCCAGCAGCAAGATCACCTGCTGCAGGTGAGTCAGAAATGTGCTGAAAGAGAATGCATGTGTGTTCCTTCACCCAATTCCCACCCAATCCCAGGAGAAGGCTGACATGGGAGGGGAAGCTGCCTATCTTTTCTCCCTTCTTCCTGTCCTCAAGGAGGAGGCCCTGTGCCTTTGGCCATCATATTGTGTTGGTGCTGTCAGCAAGTCTCTTCAGCCTGAACTGGGCTGCAGGGAGGCTCTGGGGAGAGGTGAGGCTGGAGAAAGACAGCTCCCAAATTAGGCCCAAATCTGAATTCAGATCTCATTGCTGATAAACTTTGTGGTCTTGGTGCATTACTGGATCTCAGAGCTGGGTCCTCTGGTTTCCTGAAGTGGGGATCAGAATGTGGACTCAGGCTGTCATGAAATAAATGCACACAAATTGGCAGTGGGGCAGGATCAGCAGTGCCTACCAACTGCTGTGTGCTGGATAGAGGTCAGGTAGGTACTGGATAGATTCTTCCCTTCAGCATTCAGTGTGCACTTGTTCTCAAGGGTGGGCTACACCATGACAGAATCTATTTCCAGGTGCTCTTGCAGTGGGAGGGACTAAACATTGACAGGGAGAAAGAGGCCTACTCAGGAATGCTGCCATAGCCAAAGGCTGGCTGGAGTGTATATGTCCAGAGAACCAGGGAGTGTGGAAAAAAAGATGCCATTGCCATGATGTCTCCCAGTGGAGGATTGAAACTAATGGGGTTTTATTGATTTTTTTTTCCTTTTTGAATCATACCTGGTAAGGCTCAGGGATTATTCTTGGCTCTGTGCTCAGGGATCACTCTTGGCAGGACTCAGGAGACCACCTGGAATGCTAGGGATCAAACCCAGGTTGAATATTTGTAAAGCAAGACTCCTTCCTACCCACTGTACTATTGTCCTTGCCCCCCAATGGGGCTTTAAACTTGGTCTTCTGATTTTTATGTCAGGACCAGGATAGATCCCACTGCGGCTACCTTATCAGACTGTGTTTCAACCAAGATGCCCTCCGCTATGATTACCTCATATGTGTGCCTTTTCCTTTGAACAGCTGGACAAATGATGGTCAGTACCTGGCTCTGGGCATGTTCAATGGCGTCATCAGCATACGGAACAAGAATGGGGAGGAGAAGGTCAAGATCGAGCGGCCAGGGGGATCCCACTCCTCCATATGGTCCATATGCTGGAACCCTTCAAGGTAGCCTTTCCCTCCCATGGGCAGACTGTTAGGGGGCAGGGCTCACTCAGCAGACTGAGGGTTCCATGCTTCTAGGGGCTTTTCACCCACTCACTGCTTTGTCTTGGAACTTATTCCTTCCATTAGAATGGGATTTTTTTTTAAAGTGCCCATCTTGTGCTTTGGAATGAATCCCAGATATTTAGCTAAACAGATGAGCTATATAGGCCAGCTCAGAAAGCGAGGTTGAGTGGGAGAGAGAGAGAATGTGTGTGTGTGTGTGTGTGTGTGTGTGTGTGTGTATGTGTGTGTGTGTGTGTGTGTAAAGGGAAAGGGGGGAAGAGAGAGAGAAAGAGAGAGAGAATGAGTAGGTTGTTTTCTTATTAATTATAGCTCAACTCTTTGCTGTGGCTTTATTTTGCTCTTTTCCCTTTTCCACTTCTTTCCTCCATAGGAAGGGCAGAACCTGTACCCACACAAGACTAAATAGGTCTCCCAGGAGCCCTTTTATTTGGCTGTCATTGCTAAATTCGAATTAAATCTACTAACGTCCCCAGAGCCTAGAGTTCCACAAATGATTGCCGTCTACCTTTTCAGGCTCACATCCATTTTCCTTTCCCGGCCCATGTGACTCCGAGGGCGAGCTAATAGCTTTCCATGCCCTCCTGTTATTAATATCATTAATGCTCTAATAATCCTCTAATGTTATTAAGTCATCACTGTTCCCCCCACTGAGCCCTCTGTAGGTTGACTCGTTTCCCAGCCCAATGTCATTTTATAGGTGTTGCCTACATGATTTAGAAGGTGGTTGAATTCCATTGCCTTTCCTACCCCAGATTATTACACTGCTTCCTGAATAATTTCGTCCCACTCAGGGCTGGACCATGTCTACCTAATGCCTCCGGAGGCTATTAGTATACCCCCAGAGTTCCTGCTGTTTGATTTTGTATCCGCAGAATGGTCTGTGGCTTCCAGGTACCATTTTTAATTCATGAGGTGCAGGATGCCCAGTGTACCTGGTTGCCTGTTCCTTTCCGGGCAGTGCCCAGATCTCCCTGACAGGTCTGAAATGAGAGCTTCAGTGTAGTTCTAGGTCCTAGGATTATGACCCATCACTTCCCGCCGACAGCCGTTGGGAGAAATCCTGGATGAACAGAGACAGCGAGATTGCCGAGGAAGAAGACATTGTCAACAGATATATTCAGGAAATCCCCTCCACTTTTCCGTCAACAGTATACAGTAGACAGGGTAGTGAGGCAGAGGAGGAACCAGAGGAAGACGATGCCTGTGCCAGGCATAACCGCTTGTGAGTGTCCCTGGGCAAGGAGCAAGGACTTGTCGGAGGGCCCAGGCCCCACACCCACCTCCCAGGACCCATGCTACTCTGAAGCCCCTGTCAGGGAGTCCCTAAGGAGCTGTTGGTGATGCTCCAACCTCTGTTTCGGTCTGACTTTGAGAGTTTAGGAAATACTGAAAAGTAGAAAGGAGGAAGTTCAGCTTTTCTTTCAATTCTAATCTCTTGAGAAAAATGACTCTTAGGATTCTTTTTTAATTTGGTTTTTGGCCATACCTGATGATGCTCAGGGCATACTCATCATAGTTCTGCATTAGAAATTATTCCTGGGGCTGGAGAGATAGCATGGAGGTAAGGCGTTTGCCTTTCATGCAAGAGGTCATCGGTTCGAATCCCAGCGTCCCATATGGTCCCCCGTGCCTGCCAGGAGCAATTTCTGAGCATGGAGCCAGGAGTAACCCTGAGCACTGCCGGGTGTGACCCAAAAACCACAAAAAAAAAAAAAAAAAAAAAAAAAAAAAAAAAAAAAGAAATTATTCCTGGGCCCGGAGAGATAGCACAGTGGCATTTGCCTTGCAAGCAGCCGATCCAGAACCTAAGGTGGTTGGTTCAAATCCCAGTGTCCCATATGGTCCCCCGTGCCTGCCGGAGCTATTTCTGAGCAGACAGCCAGGAGTAACCCCTGAGCACTGCCGGGTGTGGCCCAAAAACAAAAAACAAAAGAAAAAAAAATACTCCTGGCAGGACGCTGGACCATGTGGAATACTGGGGATTGAAATTGGGTTGACTGCATGCAAGGCAAGCACCTTACCCACTGGACTATTGTTCCAATACCTGCTCTTAAAGGTTTGCATATTTCTTCTTAATCCCTTTGTGTCTTTACATAGTTCATGAAATTACATTCTGCTTTTCTTTTCGTTCTTTTTTCTTTCCTTTCTTTTCTTCCCCTCCCCACAACATCATAGAGTGAACGCATTCCAGCAACTCTTTTATCTTTTTTTTGTTGTTGTTGTTGTTTTTGGGCCACACCCGTTTGACGCTCAGGAGTTACTCCTGGCTATGTGCTCAGAAATTACCCCTGGCTTGGGGGGACCATATGGGACGCCAGGGGATCGAACCGCGGTCCGTTCCTTGGCTAGCGCTTGTAAGGCAGACACCTTACCTCTAGCGCCACCTTCCCGGCCCAACTCTTTTATCTTGTGTTTTGTGGTGCTGAAGACTTACTCCTGACTTTGTGCCCAGGGGTCACTCATCATAGTTCTGGGATCAAACCCTGGTTAGCTATGTGCTGGTCAAGGGCCAAAATCTTTTGTATTATACCTCCGATCCTTGAGCAGCTTCTATATAGACTGACATGAAATGCAGTTTTGACAGTCTTACTGCATGGGGAAAAGGCAGTTGAAAACCCCCAGTTCAGCTCCTGGGAAGTCAACTCTGAACCCCACTCAGAGATGTCTGTGTCCTCCTCAAGAGGCTTTTCTGCAGGCTGGGCTCCCCACCTGAGTGTGGACATTACTGCTAGCAGTGCAAAGTACATGTGCAGGCCTCTTCCAGCTATCATCTTCTCCTTTCTTCTTCTTTTTTTTTTATATGTATGTGATTGTGATGTAAGCCACTTTGCTGCTCTCAGCTGGGTTTTGGAACGAAGGTGCTGCCAGGTGACCTGGAGTTAGGAAAGAGGAGATGACTCTTGGTGGAGTCAAAGCAGGTGATGAGAGTGGGAACAGCTCTCAAGCTCCATTGCTGTGCGGTCTGACCCCTGCCTCAGTGGAGAAGTTTTCTCTCTGCTGGCCCCACCATCATTCTCTAGACTCGATCCAGGAGGAACTTTGTCTCTGAGACAGAGGCCTCCCATTCTTTCATATCACGTTTCATTAGAAACCATTTGCCCACTGTGAGAGAACCTAGTTTGAAGTGTTACTTTTCCCTTTACAGAGGGAGTAAGCAATCTCATTCAGAAATCAGACATTCTGAGGGGCCAGACTGGTGGTGCAAGGGGTAAGGCGTCTGCCTTGCCCGCGCTAGCCTAGAATGGACCGTGGTTCGATCCCCTGGCATCCCATCTGGTCCCCTAAGTCAAAAAGAAATCAGACATTCTTTGCCTTCCTTTGCCAGACACATGTTTCTCCATCATCTCCCAGTTTATAGTTTGTCAGAGAAAAGCACTCTTGGATTTCCAGCCTTCTTCTTTCTTCTGCTGCTTCCCAGGAAGCTGTGAAATGTGGTTTTTCCTCCTCCTCTCCTCCCAGTGAGGTCTCTGGGTTCCACAGGCTCTCAGGAGTGGGGTCAACGGGAGAACGGGTCCCAGAGGGCAGCCCTCTCACCTCACCTCAGCACCCACTGATTGGCAGGTTGGCCTCAGTACAACTGTACATTTGGCAACCTGCCAACCTGGCCAGGGCTTTCTCTTTCCTGTTGTTTGTTAACCCATAGGGCTAATTCCAGGGCAGGTCCTGACTCCATTTAACCTTCTTTGTCTTCCATTGATTAGAGAGGAACATAATGACATCCTGGCTGTGGCTGACTGGGGACAGAAACTTTCCTTCTACCAACTGAGTGGAAAGCAGGTATGTTGTGCAACTCAGCGACAATGGTACCACCCTGCTAATGCCGAGAGAGTGTTTTTCCATATTCTGAGACAGTCTTCTAGGATTCATACCACTTTATCACTGCTCAGTGCCATGCAAGCTTTCTTTTGGTGAGCTCTTATAAAACCTGGAAGTACTTTATTGGCAGGGTGCATTGGGCTACACTTGGTGTAAGTGCTCAGGGTTTACTCCTGTCTCTGTGCTCAGTGATCACACTCTTAATGGGACTAGGGGGGACCCTCTATGGTTCCAGAGATCAATTCCAACCAGTTGCAAGGCAAACACCTTACCACTCTACTATATTTTCAGTCTTGGGAATATTCTTCTTATGGGTGTAGGATTGAGCAGACAAGACTCTTAAGTAGGGAAAGGCAGTACTGAGATTCTGCCCAACTAACTGTGATGTTTGGGATTGAAACCTAGCTTGGTCCAACTGGGGAGCCTTTGTCCTCAACTGTCATGGTGTCAGCCACACATTTCTGAGCATCACTTAAGCCAGCCCTTTGCTGTGTTAGGAGCAGCAGATTAGCACCATAGTCACAGCCTCTCCCTGCATCTTCAACAACCCCTGAGCGGTGTAGAATGCAGAGGACAGAATTATGTTGGTAGACAGTGACAGGAATGCGAAAGGGACCCAGAGGAATAGCACAGGGGCTTCAGGCATCAGCCTCACAAGCCATGGGTTCACATCCCTCTCTTGCATGTTGATTGATTGTAACAGCTGTGCTACCTGCCATCCATGCTACCACCAGTGGTTGCTGGCTGTATCAGTCAGCAACTGTGGTCACCACAGAAAGAGGCATGACTCCAGGCCACATTGCAGCTATAGTATGACCTCTGGTGCGAGCACCTCCCCTAGTGGCATGGAGGCTGAGAGATTGCTCAGAGGGCAGAAGTCATACTTTACATGTGGAAGTCCCAGGTTAGACCTGCCAGGATCACATGACCCCTGCACCACTGTGAATGACTATTTTTTTCTTTTTTGTGTGAATGACTCTGGAGCAACAAAACGGGAGTGACCCCTGAGCACTGCTGGCTCTATGTTTGAGCCCAAAACAAAGAAATATAAATATGGATGAGTGCTACAGCCAAGTGTAAGAACCCTGCCTCCCCACCCCTCAATGCAGTCATCACTACTGCATTGTCAACAAGAGGAAGGGGAAAATGAGGTTGACATCACTCTCTGGTTGGGATAGAGGATTTTTAGAGATGTTTTGAGTAAGCAGAGCTCAAAGGACATCAGGAAGTATTTCAGGAAGAGGAAGTAGCATCTACAAAGGCAGGATGGAATGACTATGTAGGCCAAAGTGAGAAAAAGATGTTCAGGTGACAGACCCAGGATTCTTGAGAGTGGGTAGGGAGTTTTAGGCTACCACAGTGCTATTCAGGGCTTGCTCTTGGCTCTGCACAGGGGACCGACCATATGTGGAACCAGGGCTTGAATTGGGGTTAGAGGTATGCAGAGATATTGCCTTAACCTGTGAACTGTCTCTCTGGCCCTGACCCCAGTATTTTTTTTTTTAGCAAGAGTTAGAGCTGGAAATAAAGCTAGGCACATGGTTATAAAGACCCTCCCTGAGAGTGTGACTAGAGTGAATGCTCAGATTTTGGTGAGGCGTGATTTGGTCCAGTTCCTGCTCCCTGTTTTGAGAGAAGCCTTGTTTCTAAGAAGGATCCCTTAGACTAGAAGGGCCAAAGAACAGGAGTAGAGTGGAAGGGCTGGGTGGCTTAGGTGTCAGGGCCACTCATCGAGAGATCTGCCTATTCACAGAGCCTTTTATACTAGCATTTTCAGTCCTCAGCAGTTGGTGCTGATGGGAGCCTGGCTCCAAGGCCATTTCTCTTCTGTCTTGTCTTACCATTGGTCGTTTCACAGTGGCGTAAAGAAAAGAAAGAGGTGTTGGCAGGATAGGTAGCTCAGCAGTTGAGCATTTTTCTTTTTGTACGCACATTTTCCTGCAGTGAACAACACCCCCATCCCTGTAATGGAAATAAAATACTGAGCTGTATTCCCAACCTTTGACTTTTATTCTAAAAGCTGAGGGATCACCATCCAAATGAAAAGTTGACCCACAGAATGGGAGGAAATTTTTGTAAATTATACACATGATAAGAAACTTGTATCCAGAATATATGAAACACCCTTACAACTCAATAATAAAATAATTCAATCTCTAAATGGAAAAGGGGTCTTAGGAGTGTGATCCTCATGGGAGAGCATGTGCCACACATCTGCGAGATCGTGGGTTTCATCGTGGGCCCAACATGACCAGTGTTGTAAGTGATGGATACTGTCAGGGTTCATGGCCATGACAAATTGAAACAAAAAGGAAAGGGAATCTGGAGAATAGACATTTCTCCAAACAAGATAGACAAGTGGTAATGAACAGCTGCTTAACATCTGCAGCCATAATTTAACTACAAACTAAAATCACAGAAAACTTGACTTCTTAGCCACTAGGGTGGGGACAGTAGAGCCCCTTGTATGCTCTGTGAATAGCAAATGATACCATAGCTTTGGAAGATCCCTCACGGAGTAAAGCTGGAGTTGCCATATGACTTAAAAATTCTACATATGTGTGTATATATATGTGTGCATATTCACACATCATGTATAGTTGTATTTAAAACTTACATACAGATATTCTTGCAGCATTGTTTATGGAAGCCAAAAGCGACAACATAAAAATTCAACAGCTAATGAAAGGGTAAATGAAGTGTGGACTGGCTCTCAGCCAGAACCGTGCAGACTGATTCAGCCATGCAGAGGAATAAGTACTAATGCGTGAGCGAACATGCATGAATTAAGCACAAAGGCTTGTCCAGGATTGCATGGACAGGAAAGGTCTGTCTTGAACAGGCCTCTTCTCAGCTGCGAAATATAGATTAGTGGCCACTAGAAAGAGGAAAGCAGGAGGAACTGATATGATCAGGTATAGATTTTCTCTTGGGGAGGATGGAAATATTTTTAAATAAGTGATGATATTTGCACAAATAATGAGTAAATTAAAAGCCAAGTAACTATACCCTTTTAATGGATGAATGATAAGATCCGTGAATAGTAACGGCAACAATTAGGTTACTTTTGGCAGAAGTAAGATGGATGTCATTTAGAACATAGGGCATTAAAAAAAAATAAAATAAATTTAGCTTGGTGAAATAGTATAAAAAAAAAAAGAGGGGAGGAGCTGGAAAGATAGCACAGCAGTAGGGCCTTGCATACAGCTGATCCAGGATGGACGGTGGTTCGAATCCCAGCATCCCATATGATCCCCCGTGCCTGCAGGAGCGATTTCTGAGCACAGAGCCAGTAGTAACTGATTGGGGGAAGTGGCAGGAAAGGCTGGGATAACCTGCTGAAAATAGGCCTGTGTTTACCATGGAATCCCACTTCTCTCTCCTCTGCCAAGGTCCCCAGTAAGGTCAGTGAGAAAAGCCCTTAGATCTCTTGTGTTTGTGCACTTAGAAGTTGTTTTCTCCATGTGTGTTTTCTTTCTGCAGATTGGAAAGGATCGCTCACTGAACTTTGACCCCTGCTGTGTTAGCTACTTTACTAAAGGGGAATACATCTTGCTAGGGGGTTCAGACAAGCAAGTATCCCTTTTCACCAAGGATGGAGTGCGGCTTGGGACTGTGGGGGAGCAAAACTCCTGGGTGTGGACATGTAAAGTGAAGCCGGATTCCAACTATGTGGTAAGACATTCATTTCAAGGGGCCTTGTCCGACAGCCATGCTGACACCAGGCATCTGGGAGTGAATGAATGAATGAATGAATGACAAGCTCTTTCCCTCCAGGTAGCCGGCTGCCAGGATGGCACCATTTCCTTTTACCAGCTTATTTTCAGCACTGTCCATGGACTCTATAAGGACCGCTATGCCTACAGGGACAGCATGACTGATGTCATTGTACAGCATCTAATCACTGAACAGAAAGGTGAGGGCAGGGGTAGGCCTGCTCCAGAGGGTAGAAGGGAATGGGCAGAAGAATAGGAGAGGCCAAATCTGGGTTCCTTGGAAACACTGGGCTTTGTGGGAATAGGGTGGTAAGAGTAGGATGTAAATCTTTGGGGCATCCTCTGGGGCCCATCTGGAAACATCTCTGAAGAGTTCAGCTGAGCCAACTCTGAAAATAGAGAGCTCTTCGACTTTCTCCTGTAGCAGCCATGAACTAGACTTGCAATGTTTTGAACTTCATTTCATGGGAACATGGATTTCCTGACTCAGGAGAGGTCCTTGTGTGTGTGTGTGTGTGTGTGTGTGTGTGTGTGTGTGTGTGTGTGTGTGTGTGTGTGTATGTGAGTGGCTGGTCTGTTGGTGTGTGTGTATGTGTGTGTGTATGTGAGTGGCTGGTCTGTTGGTGTGTGTGTATGTGAGTGGCTGGTCTGTTGTGTGTGTATGTGTGTGTGTTTGTGTGTGTGTGTGTGTGTGTGTGTGTGTCTATGGCCTTCTAGTCTCTCTGGGGAGTCACTTTGGGATGCTTCTCTTTCTCTCCTGCTCTTCTTGGCCCTGGGCAGGTCCTGTCCATGTGGAAACACAAAAATAGTGACTCACCACACACTTGGTGAGTAGGTCCCGTTCCAAGCTTAGTACAGTCACTCCAGAGCCCAGTTTCACTTCTGCCCAAATAGTGGTTGAGAGGGTAAGGGCCCCCCATTTTCATCAAGAGTTCACTGGTCTGGTGGTGGGGGTTGAGGTGGAAGCCTGCTCCAGATGACACTCTCACATCCTCAACTAGAGCAGCTGTGGTGGTGAGGGTGCAGCCACCAGGGCAGCTGTCCTCCATCCCCTCAGCTTTGCCCAGAGGGTGAAAATGGAGTGACCCCAAACCACCTGCCATTCCTCTCGTCAAAAGTGGTGCGTGGGAGTGACCAGAGGTCGGATAACCTCAAGAGCAGGCCGATTCCTGGTCGATCAACCAGAGCCATTACCACCACACAGAGGAATTCAAATTTATATTCAGCAAGTGATGGAAGCTCTAAGGGTTTTATTTTCTATACTCGGCTACAGGTGCTTTGGACCACAAAGATTTGCTCTGAATTGGGTTCCTTGTATTTCAGCAGACCTGATTGTGCGTATCAGACACACCGTAAAGAGATTTTTGATGAGTGTCTCACTTTAATTGCCAATAGCATTAAGTAAATGATAGCTTTTAATTTCTCTGCCATCTACCTTACTTAACAACCCCTTGCTATTGCTGGATTTATATATATTTTTTTCTTTGACAGTTCGGATTAAATGCAAAGAGCTTGTCAAGAAAATTGCCATCTACAGAAATCGATTAGCTATCCAGCTGCCGGAGAAAATTCTCATCTATGAGTTGTATTCTGATGACTCGTCAGATATGCATTACCGGGTGAAGGAGAAGATTATCAAGAAGTTTGAATGCAACCTGCTGGTGGTGTGTGCCAACCACATTATCCTCTGCCAGGTGGGTACCCATGGAATCTGCCTTGTGCACCACTGAGGAAGGGGCATCCAAGACCTGCTTTCCACTCGGTCTCTAGGCCACAGTCCTTGCCTATCCATCCAAATGCTATTCCTGAATAATTTCTTTATTAATAGCTTCATGAGTCAGTCTTTTTTTTTTGTTTGTTTTTTGGGCCACACCCATTTGATGCTCAGGGGTTACTCCTGGCTAAGCACTCAGAAATTGCCCCTGGCTTGGGGGGACCATATGGGATGCTGGGGATCGAACTGCGGTCCTTCCTTGGCTAGTGCTTGCAAGACAGACACCTTACCTCTAGTGCCACCTCGCCGGCCCCAATGAGTCAGTCTTGACTAGAACTCCTGAGCCATAAAGAGTTTTGTATAACAAAGTACTTTGTTGTACTGAGAGGATACGTCTTAATTACTTCAAGCATAAATTCATATCCTAAAAAATGAAGATTGATTTTTTTCTAGTAAATATATACATAAAATTATGTTTTTTTCACTTTAGCAACAACAAAAAATGTAGGGTCACAGAAAAATAGTAATGTTTTTTGTTGCCACACCTGGTGGTGCTCAGGTGTTACTCCTGGCTCTGCGCTCAGAAATTGCCCCTGGCAGGGCTGGAGAGATAGCATAGAGGTAGGGCGTTTGCCTTGCATGCAGAAGGACAGTGGTTTGAATCCTGGCATCCTAAATGGTCCCCCGAGTCTGCCAGGAGCGATTTCTGACCATAGAGCCAGGAATAAACCCTGAGTGCTGCTGGGTGTGACCCAAAAAACCAAAAAAAAACAAAAAAAAAAAAAGAAAGAAAAGAAATTGTTCCTGGCAGGCTTGGGGACCATATGGGATGCCTGGAATCGAACCCAGGTCTGTCCCAGGTTGGCTACGTGCAATGCAAACACCTTACCCCTGTGCTATCACTCCAACCCCGAAAATAGTAAAGTTTTATTTATTGAAAAGTTTTATTTTTTTTATAGAGAAGACTCTAAATTTCCTAGAAAATATTTAGGTCAGGGCTAGAGACAATAGGTAGGACACTTTCTTTGTTTTCCCAGAATAGGTTGATTTGTATCACAAAACTAGACCATTGGAAGAGATGAAGTGGAAGAAATCCTAAAGGAATCGATGTAGTATAAAAAAATCAAGGGCCAAGAATGTGGCTCCATGGCAGGGTACATGCCTTGCATGGGTTTGATCTGGATTTTATCTCTATTATGAGACCTCCAGTACTGTGACAAGTGAGCAACCCCCAGTATCATCATATCAGCAGAGGGAGGGACAAGGACAAAGAGAAATCTAGTCTTGGCCAACACCACATGACATTCCCACACCCAGAAAGACCCTAGAAAAGAAAGAAATCTCAAGAACAATGCATTTAGTTGGGGGGGGGGGGCTACCAAGTTGTACCCAGGGCTGCAAACTACTCCTGGCAATCATTAGCCAACTAGGCCCATCAGTTTAATGTTTGGACCTGTTCATATGGTGAGGCTTGGGCCCCAGGGGTATTGGGGACCACCAGGGTCACCCAAGTGGTGCTGGGAATTGAACTTTTGTCTCTGACCACTTAGGTCTCCTTAGGTCTTTGATACTAAGGTATGACCCCCAAAGACAAATGCTCCACAGCCTGCAAGTATTTGGGTTACACTGGTAGTGTTTTTAGAGCTAATCCTAGATCTTTGTTCAGGAGTGATATCCATACGTTGCTAGGGATTCGAACCTTATCCCCTGTACTATCTCCCTGACCCCACAAATGCATGTTTTTAAATATATATATATTTAAAACAACACACTTCATATTACAGTTGTTTGAGGCATACAGTGTTTCAACACTTAATCCCATCACCAATATGCCCTTCCCTCTACCAATGTCTTCGGAGTCCCTCCCCTACCTACAGTCTGCCACCTTAACAGGCACATAACACATTTACTTCATATTATTTGCTCCAGGAAAACTTAAAGGAATGGCAAATGAAATGATCAGAAACTAAATCCATAAAAGTTAATCCCACAAGTGCATTTTTAAAAAGTAAACGGAAGATCAGAAGTACAAGTATCTTAGGATTATAGAAAAGAGGCGCCTGTAGGCATGCCTTGGCACAGTTTCATGCCAGGGCTGGGGTCTTGAGGAAGCTCCAAAGTTGGACGGAGCTTCTTCAAGACGATTTGTGTGAAGATCACGGATACAAGTCACAGGGATCTGAATGTAGAAAACCGGGAGGGCTGGGTTCCCCCTGCCAACATGGTGACTGGCTGCTTTGCTTTCTAGGAGAAGCGCCTGCAGTGTCTGTCGTTCAGCGGAGTGAAGGAGAGGGAGTGGCAGATGGAATCTCTCATTCGCTACATTAAGGTCATTGGTGGCCCTCCAGGAAGGGAAGGCCTCTTAGTGGGCCTGAAGAACGGACAGGTGTGTGGCCCCTTGGTAACTAGGTTGGTGAAGGCCTCCACATCAGTTCCCACTAGTAGTGGGGAGTCCAGGGGGCATGGACCCTCTACAGAGCAGCCAGGGTTTGCTTTGAGAATAGCTTCCTCCCCAAACTCTCTTGTAGCATGAGTCTGTCACCTGCTACCAAGGCAGCTGAACCTGAATGCATAGGCCCCTCTTGGTGTCAGACTGTTCGGGCCAGCAATGGCCTGGAATAGTGTCCTCTAGTTCCTGTCCTCCAGTGTGCTGGGCCTCAGGCTGTCCTAGAGGTGAGAGCAGTGAGTCCTTCCTTAGGGAGCAGGGGGAAAGCCCAGGTTACACACGGCGACAGATTTCTCCCTGTATTCTTAGCTCAAAATAAGAAAAGTTCTAAGTGAGCTGGCTGCATGGAAATTTGGAAGTGCAAATATAACTGCATTAGTCTGAGAGCCAAGCTGTCTAGCAGATGGCCGTGGCTGA
Source organism: Suncus etruscus (assembly GCF_024139225.1). Classification (NCBI taxonomy): domain Eukaryota; kingdom Metazoa; phylum Chordata; class Mammalia; order Eulipotyphla; family Soricidae; genus Suncus; species Suncus etruscus. The sequence goes on along the minus strand of NC_064867.1, from coordinate 32,603,102 downwards.
GGCTTGTCAGCCTTTCCTGGGGACGGAAGTCACAGAATATGAGATTAGCAGGGCCGGAGAGTAGCCACTGCAGAGGGGAGAAAGAACCTGCTGCTTTCTCAGCCTGCACTCAATTCCAAAGTCAGGCCTGAGACCCATGATGGGGGCCTGGGCAGGGCACACCGGCTTCTCAGGGCCTGAGGTTTTAGACACAGAGATGTCCAGGGCTTTGTCCCTTTCTGGACCCAGGGTTGACTGATGTGTTGGTGATGAGAACCTGACTAAACAGTGTTTCTTATCAGCCCCTTAGTTCTGGTCATGTTTTTATCAAGTCTCCCAGACATTCTTGAGGGGGTTTGTCCTGGGATCAGCTATTGCTTCGGTGACCTCTGATGTGCCCCAATCTTTGGTACTTCTCTGAGTGGAGGCTCTGGTGAAGTTGGTGTGAGTCGTTCTTGCCCAGCACATGTCTTCCAACAGCCTGGCATGGGGCCAGGGTCTCGTTGTCATGGTAGCTCACACTTTTTTTTTTTCTCTGAAATGTCGCCAGATCCTGAAAATCTTCGTGGACAATCTCTTTGCTATCGTCCTGCTGAAGCAGGCCACGGCTGTCCGCTGTTTGGACATGAGTGCTTCTCGCAACAAGCTGGCAGTGGTGGATGAGAATGACACTTGTCTGGTGTACGACATCCACACCAAGGAGCTGCTTTTTCAGGTGGTGTCTCAGAGAGTGCCTTGAAAGGGCTGGCCTGGGATGGGAACCTCATCTCCCTCCGCCCCTGACTCTGCACCAGGGAATCCAGACCAGGCGGCTCTCTGGAAGGACAGTCCTGATCTGGGAGATAAGGGGGATATGGAGGAGGGCCCCACAGATGGAGAGGCAGGGGATGGTACAGAGAAGCTCCAGGACACAGCCTGCCTCCTCCTCCCCATCAAGTCCCCTCAGCTGCTGGAGCGAAGGTGTCTCCTTGTCTTGGAGATGACACATTTCTTAGGAAGCCCGAGTGGGGACAAGGTAACCCCAATTAGTACCAGGGTCACACAGAACTATCTGTGTTGACTAATTTAAAGAGGAGGAGGAGGGGGCCGGAGAGATAGCACAGCGGTAAGGCGATTGCCTTACATGCGGAAGGTCGCTGGTTCAAATCCCGGCATCCCATATGGTCCCCGAGTCTGCCGGGGGTGATTTCTGAGCGTAGAGCCAGGAATAACCCCTGAGCATTGCTGGGTGTGACCCAAAAATCAAAAAAAAAAAAAAAAAGAGGAGGAGGAGCAGCAAGTGGGAAAGGCTTATATTTCACCTGGGAAGTCTGGAAACTGGAAAGAAGGGTTGGGGAGGGTGGGTGTGAGGGCTCCCTGCTTTCTCTGTTTGGGGCCACACCCAGCAGGGCTCAAAGCAACTTCTGGCTAAGTGTTGAGGGGTCCTTCCTAGCCTGCACTCAGCCTATGAGCATCTCCCACACCCTATTTCTGTTCTTTTTCTGTTAGTTTGTTTTTGGTTTTGTTTTTGGGCCACACTCAGTGACGCTCAGGGGTTACTCCTGGCTATGTGCTCAGAAATTGATCCTGACTTGGGGGGGGACCATATGGAATGCCAGATATCAAACCCAGGTCCGTCCTGGGTCAACCGAATGCAAGGTAAACACCCTATCACTGTGCTATAGCTCTGGCCCCTCTGTTCTTTTTTTCACATGGACATATTAGTCTGTAGGAGATAAACTTTGGGGGCGTACTATTGATAGCTACATTTGGTCTGTGGCAGGAGGAAGTGTGGCACCGGGAAGAGAGCCCCAAGACTCTGGTGCCCCACACCTGCTGGCTCTCAGTAGGACCCAGAGCTGCACTTGCCTTTGGGGGGGCTTGGGAAGCCAATGCCCACTCCACCCATCCCCATACCAGGAGCTTCAGTTAAGAGGCGACAGGCAGATCCAGGCCATTCTGGAGTTTCTTGGGGTCTTTGTGGTAAAGCTGGGTTGGGGGCAGGGGTACTGCCAGTGCACGAGGGTGATACCTGGAACCATTCACCCCCCTGCCAGGCCTCCTCTGGGCCTGTTCACGGTGTAGTTTGCTAGGTGACCCTCGTATCTTAGCTACTTCTCCTGGCTACTATTCTCTAAGTGAAGCTAGTCATTGCCCCCTGAGTTGACATAGGATTAAACAACATGCCATAGCTTGGTTGTGCAGTGCAGGGCATAACCTGGAACATGACATCTTAGTGGTTCAGGCCCCAGCCCTGCCTGCGGCCCAGCTGTGAGCACTGTTTCGTGCAGGCTCACGGAAGGGGAGAGATGTGCTTCCTTCCGGTTCTCACAACAGCCCGGCAGGGGCCAGGGACGTAACCCCAGCCTTATCCGGAGATATAAACAGTTCTGCCACCTCTCATCCTCACAGTGCTTTAAAGCCCCTTCCCCCGCTCCTACCTCTGCAGATGAAAACAGCTCCATCATTTTCCATGCTTTGTGCTCATGGTAAGAGAGGCAGGCCCTGTGGAAAATCCAGGGCTCCAAGGTGCCCATTCTGCCCAGCCAAGAAACCCACCCCCTTTGCAAAACTTTGAGAGGAGGTGGGGAGTCGGGCTGCCTCCTGGGGTGACTGTTTTCACAGCGTGCGAACTGCAAACACAGAGACAAGATATTATTTTCTAATTTTAAAAATAACCCACTGTTCCATTCTTATTATAAAAATGAAAAGATGTTCACGGCCCCCTCCCCCACCCCAATTACAGCAGGCGAATGTAAAAACCTAGAAAATAGAGAATAAACACAATTCAGTCTTCCCAGGGCCCATTATTGTTCATCTTTTGAAAGATGTTTCTCCAGCCTTCCTCTTCATGGTCACATAAATCCTTTAACAGTAGGGTCCATTTTGCTGACTCTCCTACATACTGTACGTATAGTCGCGAATATTTGGAGCCACTGCTCTCTGGGCTGAATAAAAATGTCAACATGGGGACCAGAGCAGTGGTGCAAGCAGTAAGGCATCTGCCTTGCATGCACTAGCCTAGGATGGAGCGCGGTTGGATCCCTGGCATCCCATATGGTCCCCCAAGCCAGGAGCAATTTCTGAGCACATAGTCAGGAATAAACCCTGAGCATCTCTGGGTGTGACCCAAAAGCCAAAAATAAATAAATAAAAATGCCAACATGTTCAACTGTATGGAAGACTTTGCTTCTGAATCCCCATCCCTTTCTTTTAGACCCCTGCCTTTTCCTCCCCATCTCCTCGCTGTTAGCAAGCAAGTATGACTCAGGCTTTGGAAGAAGGATGTGAGTTTGCATTTGGGGGGGGGGGAGCGAAAGCCCAGGTTGCTCATCATGTCCCTCCTTGCCACCCCCAGGAACCGAACGCCAACAGCGTGGCCTGGAACACGCAGTGTGAGGACATGCTGTGTTTTTCGGGTGGGGGCCACCTCAACATCAAGGCCAGCACTTTCCCTGTGCACCAGCAGAAGCTGCAGGGCTTTGTCGTGGGCTACAACGGCTCCAAGATCTTCTGTCTCCATGTCTTCTCCATGTCGGCTGTGGAGGTGCCGCAGGTAATCCATCGGGCCTAGGGGACCCCAAAGGCTGAGCTTGGCATTGGAACTTTGTTTTTTAGTTTGTTTGTTTTTTGTTTTTTGGGTCATACTCGGCAGCGCTCAGGGGTTACTCCTGGCTCTATGCTCAGAAATCACTCCTGGCAGGCTCGGGGGACTACATGGGATGCCAGGATTCAAACCACTGCCCTTCATGCAAGGCAAACACACTACCTCCATGCTATCTCTCCAGTCCTAACATTGGAACTTTGTGGGAAAGGGGGAGAACCTGAGCTTTGTCTCTGCCTTGGACCAGTGGTACAGCTTCACTGGGCTTCTGTGACTTCCTGCTCCCTCAATCCTGTAAAGACAATGAGGCCTATATGAGTGTGTCACGTTTCCCTGAGAACCATCCACAGGGGTGCAGAGTGGAGTGAGCCAGTAACACAGGGAGTCTGGCAGGGACAGGGAAGAGGTGTGTGAGAGAGACAGGATATAGGAGGCATTGGAGCCAGAAGCTGGAAGCTGAGCCAGAGAAGGAGCTGGCACGTTTGATGGTTCCCTGAAACAAGGAGATAGGACAGAAGCGGGGTGGGGAAGGCTGGAGTTTGGCATTCAGGGGGGCCAGGACAGGAGCATGGTGGGCAGGATTGCCAACTGGAGTAGGGGTGCAGTGCCCTATCAGGGCTATTGGAAAGTAGAGACTTGCAGGGGAGATGTTAAAGAGGGGCAGAGCTTGGACAGAGGTACTCCTGAGATAGCTTCCCAGACTTTTCGTGTCACTGATGTGCAAGGCAGAGTAGAAGCAGCCCCTGAGCAGAGGGCAGTGGCTGCCACCCTGTGAGGTGATAGATGATCATATCATCACCATGTCTCTTCTTGCCCCCTTACATGTAATTTCCAACTTTGATTTTTTTATTTGTTTATTTATTTTTTGTTTTTTGGGTCACACCCGGCAGCACTCAAGGGTTACTCCTGGCTCCACGCTCAGAAATCGCTCCTGGCAGGTTCGGGGGACCATATGGGATGCTAGGATTCGAACCATCATCCTTCTGCATGCAAGGCAAATATGCCTTACCTCCACGCTATCTCTCTGGCCCCTCCAACTTTGATTATTGAACATTTTCAGGGGCTGGAGAGATAGTATAGCAGTCAGAGTGCCTCTCTTACATGCACCTGACCCAGGTTCAATCCCTGGAACCAGAGTGAACTCTGACCACTACCAGGTGTGCGTGTCCTGGACCCAGACCCAGTTTCTTTTTTCTAAGGTCACCCCTAACAGTGCTCAGGGTACTCTCTGCCATCACTGGTAGTGTTCAGTGGTCTGGACAGTAGTGTTCAGTGGTCTGGACAGTTCTGGGGATCAAACCCGAGTTAGTCACATCAAAACCTTACCCCAGTATTATCATCTTTCCAGCCCCTGCTGTGACTTGCTGTAGTGCTGGTTTCAGTGATGGAATCTGAAGCCCTCACACATACCATGCATGTGCAACACCATTGAGCCACACGCCAGGTCCCTACCTGTTGCCACAACTGCATCTCATTCAGAAATTTTCTGCAAGCCATTGGCTGGTTGCTGTGGTTGGACTTGTAGATAGTTGTCATGCCGTCAGATCTGATGGCCTCTTTCTCCCTAGTCTTTGCCCTTCGTCCCTTAGTGTCTGATATAATTTTCTCAGAATAAACTAGCACCCTCCAAAGCCTCTGCTCTAGAAAGAACTTTAGGTGTGGTTCCAGGGCTCTCTTCAGCAGGGCTTCCTTATTGTGTCCCCTCTGCACACCTCACTTTCTTCATTCTTTTTTTAGTTTTTGGGCCACACCTGGTTCTGTACTCAGAAATCATTCCTGGCAGGCTCAAGAGACCATATGAGATGCTGGGAATCAAACCCGGGTCTGTCCAGGGTCAGCTGTGTGTAAGGCAAATAATACCCTACTATTGTGCTATTTCTCCCTCCCTTGCCTTCCTCATTCTTCCCAGAGTGGCTTCTTGTCCAGGACCAGGTGGATTGTACTTTTTCCTCTCTAAGTTGATAACACCCTAGTCACTCCTGGCTGTAGAAATTCTGGGTACCCGAATATCTGAACAGAGCAGATATACCAATACTGCTGGTACGGTTCAGAGCTGAGGTAAAAGAAAGAAGGGACTGAGGTGGGGATGGGAGGGCCAAGAAGACACAAGATCACCCCTTTCTGCACTATCTCCTCACCATCCTCATCTCCCCATCCCAAACCCATACACTGTGTCCCCCAGAAACCCCATCTTCCGCAGTTGTGCCAAACAGGCTCTACTGATTGCATGTTTTCCTCCCAAGATTGCTGTGCTGACCTCAGAGAAAACTGGAGTCCACGGCTGGCTCCCTAACTTGGCTGGCCAGGACTTTCTCTGCCAAGCCCTGAGGAGCCAGGAGCCAGAGTCCTGTCCCACCCCCCAGGGCTGGAGAAGGGCCTTCCTGCTGATGCAGCAGCTTCCCCACTGCCCCGGTCAGAATGGGGCCTCCAGACAAAGGCTGTTTCTCTGTGGCCTCTGCTTCTAGCCATGCTGTGGTTTTGGCCCGGAGGAAAGAGAAAACTACAGACTAGAGACCCACTGTGGGATTTCTGGTTTCCTCCAAAATTTACATCATCTTGTGCAAGAGTGGGAACTTTGGGCTGCCAAGTAGGGCAGCGTGCCCTGCGTGCATGTGTGTGTGCGTGTGTGTGTGTGTGTGTGTGTGTGTGTGTGTGTGTGTGTGTGTACAGTGGAGAGGGTGCTTGCCTTGCCCATGGCCAATGTGGGTTCAATCCCCACCCCACCCCCCAAGTACCACTAGAAGTGATCCCTGAGTGCAGAGCCAGGAAGAAGCCCTGAGCATTGCCAGCTGTGCCCTGTTTCACCCACCCTGCCACCCACCCATCCACCACCACCACACACACATACACATATTAAACTGGAGTGCAGAGGGTGTTTGTCCTCTCAGGGTGATTTTATAGCAGCTCTCCTTTGATTGTGGCTCCTGAGGTAGCCCCCAGGTGGTTCCTGAGATTCCTAGCATCTTGTCCTTCCTTCCCTAGTGGAATGATCAGCAAGGCACAGGCTTTATTTAGTAGACACCTCGGAGACGGGCCACCGGCTTGCGTTCTGGCTGCTGCCTAGACCAGCTGTGACCCAGAGCAGCTTCTCTCTCTCTGCAAGGCTGGGCCTTCATGTCTCATCCAGCCTAGTTCCCATCATCATTATTTTCCTGTTGCTGTGACCCTCATCCTGATCCTCCACAGTCTTAGAACAGCAAACACAGCTCAGTCTGGGCTGAGGGGGCTTCCGAGAGGAATGCAGCAGGAAAGCTCATTACTGTGCGTGGGGGTTGAGTGGGGGACACTTGATCCGAGCCCCGGAGGTCTGGGAAGGCAGAACAGGGTAAGGAGGGGCTCCAGACAGAAGGGAGATGGGGAGTTCTTCCTGCAGTCTGGAGAGGGGAGAAGCCAGGGAACCCGGAGGAGGCAGCGGGGGCCCACTTCTGCGTGAAGCAGCAGCTTCTCCTTTGCTCATCGGCTGGACAGGACAGTTGCCCAAAGAGAAGGAGCTGCAGAGCCAGATCTGGGCTCCAGCTCACTTCCTTAAAGAGAGTGATGTGGTGACACAGAAAAGATCAAGATGTTAGAGGCATCCCCATCTTGCTGTGGGAGGGCAGACGGCTGGCTCATAAGAGGGAAATCGCCTTAAGCTCTGAAGCTGAAAAATGGGACAGGAAATGTCAGAGAAAGACCCCAAATGGAGAAAACAGCACTTCCTGCTCCACATTTGGGAGCCATTAGCACAGAAGAGCTGCTAAGGGCAGGACAGCTTCCCCTGTGCACTGATGCATCTATCCCTAAGTGCTGGAGGGCCTGGTACAAGTGTGGCCCTTTCATTTTTTTTTCCCGACCACTCCTGGTGATGCTCAGGGGTTACTCCCAGCTATGCACTCAGAAATCGCTCCTGGCTTGGGGCCCATAGGGAACGCCGGAGGATAGAACCACTGTCCGTCCTAGGCTAGCGCCAGCAAGGCAGTGCCACCGCTTCAACCCCAAGTGTGGCCCTTTCTTTCCTGAAAACCCAGGTCCAGCTCAGATTCTTTACACATAGTGTCAAGGAGGATGAGGCCTAGCGGAGCGAAGCGAGGCATCCCTGTGCTACTCCTGTGTCCTCAGACAAGCCGTTCTCCTGGGCTGGTTGTGAGGCTGCTGACTTTATCACTATGACACTGATTTTGCATCTGGTGGACTGGGTGGGCAGGAAATTTGCTGCTTTCAGGAGCTCATTTGGTATAGTTAATCTGGACTGGGGAAGGCAGAACCGTTGGCAGGTGGTGTGGACTAGCCTGAGGGGAACCTTCGCTCTGAAGTCAGCGTACACAGGAGGAACCAGGTTTATGCATCTCTGAGCTTTGCTCTGAATTGCATCTCCTTTGCCCTTATGAACCCTACAGTCTGCCCCGATGTACCAGTATCTGGACAGAAAAATGTTTAAAGAAGCCTACCAGATTGCTTGCTTAGGCGTCACAGACACGGACTGGCGCGAGTTGGCCATGGAAGCATTAGAAGGATTAGAGTTTGAAACAGCCAAGAAGGTAAGCACCATATCTGCCTGAACTGGAATCTGGGCTCAGAGGTTCCTTGGTGGGATGGAAAGTTGTTCAAAAGACATGGTGAAGTAAATCTAGTATGGGGTGGAAGTATATGGGGTCTCTTGTTTGTCAAACGGAGATGCTAAGAGGCATCCTCATTGAGGTAGAAGGCCCTTAGATCTGGAGATCCTAAGGTAGGCAAAGCTTCTGGAAAATTCCAGCTCTCGCGTTCTTTACATTGGCAACCTTACTCAAAGCTTGGCACTGGACTGGCACTTAGTGTATGGAGATTTCACTGGTGTGGGCTTTTCAGACAGTGCTGCTGTGGCTGCTCTGTTGCTGCCCAACTCTCCTAACCAGCATCAGGGCTGTGGCCCAGGTGCCTTCCTGGCATAATTTCTGGGGTGATTTCCTAGCTTGGCCTATCAAAACCTCAGAAATGGTCAGAAACACTCACATTAGAAAATTCCAGCTATGTTTCTGAGTTTGTCCCTCTAGACCAGAGGGTTCATGTGAACCCTCTAGGGAGATAGTGCAAATACGCTGCTCCCATGTGGGGTCTGTGCTGTCATGGTCTGCAGTGCCTGCCTGAGGCATCTGGGTTGTAAGAGGTTCTTACTTCTAAGAGGCTGTACAGATGCCGACTGGCCAGTTAGTTAGACTAGCATGTCAGGATGATGTCTGTTCTGTTTCTGGATCTGCTGAGGGTCAGAGAAGTGGTCCTGGAAGAGCTTTGAGGATTCTGAAACAGTACTCCCCTCTATCCCTCTACCCAGAAATGCCAGTAGATTCTAAAATAAATTTTGTTTGCTTTTTAGCTGAAAAAAGATGAACATTTTTCTTGTAGATTGTCATCTCCTTGGCTCCCAGAAGTACCCCCTCATCTTCTTCCAGACAGCCCTGCCTAGCACAGTGTCTTAGATGTGTCTGGAGCTCAGCAAATGTTTGAATGGGTGGAAAAGAAACTGCTGAACCCCCTTTGTTGCTCAACTCCCTTTGTGGAACACCCTGTTGCCTAATCCCGTATCTCCTAAACACTCCTCAGGAATAGGAGTCTTTGTACTCACGCCATAAGATTTTTGTCCCGAGATTATAACTTGATTGTTTTACCCAGATCCCAAATCCCTGACCTCTCTTTCATTTTCCTCTTTGCCAAATCACCCAGGCAGGTCTGGAGGTGGAGGGTGGGTCCCCACCATGGACCCCTGTGCCCACAAGATGGCAGAGGAGAGCTGCTCAGCTCCTTGGCCTGCTAACACTTCCTCCTGCAGGGTTACTCAGTACCTTGTGACTGCCCGCACCAGCCAGGCTGCCCTGGACACTGCAGAGTGCATGCACCCAGTCTGAGGAAATAGTTGGGGACACAGATGCCTCCCACGGCTTGGAGGGGTACCCCATTTTTTTTCTTTTTGTTTTTTGTTTTTTGGGTCACACCCGGAAGCGCTCAAGGGTTACTACTGGCTCTATGCTCAAAAATTGCTCCTGGCAGGCTTGGGGGACTATATGGGATGCCAGGATTCGAACCACCGTCCTTCTGCATGCAAGACAAATGCCCCACCTCCATGCTATCTTTCCGGCCCGGGTGCCCCATTTTTATGGGGGAGAGGAGACAAGGAAGGGGGGAGAGAATCAGGAGGCAAGGAAAGATGTACAGATATCCAGCAAGAATCTCAGAACTTGGGGCCAGAGCGGTGGCGCACGCTGTAAGGCATCTGCTTTGCATGCAATAGCCTAGGACGAACCTCAGTTCAATCCCCTGGCGTCCCATATGGTCCCCTGAGCCAGGAGCGATTTCTGAGCGCATAGCCAGGACTAACCCCTGAGCGTCACTGGGTATGGCCCAAAAACAAAAACAACAACAAAAAGAATCTCAGAACTTGACCTCAGACTCGAAAGGGGCCTTGGTTCTTCTGCCCACTCGGCCTGCGACAGGTTCCCGGCTCCCATTGCTTCAGGTTGCCCAGCTCTAAAAGGGCAGCTTTGGGGCCTGGAGAGATAGCACAGCGGCGTTTGCCTTGCAAGCAGCCAATCCAGGACCAAAGGTGGTTGGTTCGAATCCCGGTGTTTGATATGGTCCCCCGTGCCTGCCAGGAGCTATTTCTGAGCAGACAGCCAGGAGTAATCCCTGAGCAGCGCCGGGTGTGACCCAAAAACCAAAAACCAAAAAAATAAAATAAAATAAAATAAAAATAAAAGGGCAGCTTTGTGGCACCATAGAGGCCCTGGCACCTATGAACAGCTGTCCTTCCTGTAGAACACCTTGTCAGGCCTCTGTTCTGGGATGCCTAGCTAGCTACCCCATGACCTGTGAAAGCTCAAACTCATCGCCTTTTAGCACCATGAGATTCAGTCAGCTGATTTCCTCACTGTTTCACTGAGCTCCTGACTTGAGAAGTGGGCAAGGAACCAAGACATTATCCTCTCTGGGTCCTCAGCCTGGCCCCCCAATGAACTTGTTTGCTCTGTGATGGTCTGTGAAGCCAGAGGTGGGAGGGCCTGCTCATTTTCCCCAGATCCTTGGCTTGCTGATGCCCGCATGGAGTGGACAGTGTGGAAAAGCGCACTGGCTGGAGATGTCAGTAGCAAAACTACCAGATGATCCACCCAGCATGGCGGGTGGGCATTGCTCATCCTTGAGCAGAATCCAAAGGGAGTTCACATCATTTTGTCGGTGGAGGTCCACAGAGAAACTTTTAGTACCAAATGGGTTAAAGACTTGGCTTTATTATGAGTCCAAGACATGAGAGGCACTTTGAGGATTTACGTAAGTGTTTGCCTTCCAGGGACTTGGAGTGATGCATTCCCTACCCCCCATTCCTTCCAGAAACCATCTTTATTCCTTCTCGGCTCTCCCCTCCTCCTTTCCTGCCGTGTACCCTCTGTTGATGCACTGTCAGTAAGCAAAGTGTGCTTGGCTTTCTGTCCAAGATGCAGAGATGAAGGCATAGGCTCTTAGCACCTATTCCCATCCTGCTCCCAAGTGGCAGCCAGAGGGGGTGGGTATCCGCCCAGCCCTCCTCTCCGGCCACAGCAGCAGACCGCAGTGGCATGGTTTGGTTTTGCCTAATCCCGGAGTGATGGATGCAGCCGGGACCTCTTTTGCAGGTCTTTGTAGGACTAATCCCTGGGATAAAGTCTTACCTCCTGGGTGGTAGAACCCACCCAAACACAGAGATTAATCAGCGCTTGTTTCTTTCCCTTGCTTCCCCATCACTTTCTAAAGCTTGACTTCCCGCCCCCAGCCAATCATGGCTTTTGAAGCCCCGAAGGCAGGTGATTTGACTCTTTTCTTCTTTCCCTATAGGCCTTCACCAGAGTACAAGACCTGCGGTACTTAGAACTCATCAACAGCATTGAGGTAAGGATGAAGCTCTCGCTTTTGGAGAGCAGACTAGCTATCAATGGTTTCTGGGGCAGGGGGTGGGAGTGGATATGGGGCTAAAAGTGGGGAGTGAGAAGAGGGAGGGAAAGGGGAGGCAGGTTCTTTGGAAAGATCCCATTGGTCAGGGCTTTGTGCACCTTGGGCACCAAGAGGATCACATGGGAGGGAGCAGGGGGAGCATTCTTTCTTGGGAGTGGAGAGTGGCCACATCCCTCTGTGACATTGGGCCCCTGTTTCTAGGTGCAGAGTAGCTACCATCTTGTCCTTGCCTCAGTAGTGGGCCCTTTCCCTGCACGGAGGTTCTCACAGTATGCTAGGGGAGGGGGGGCGTCCTTCCCCAAGTATCTGTCAGCTTCCTCCCCAAAGCCACAGCACTAGAGGGAGGTGTGAAAAAAAGAATCCCCAGTGTGGGGGCTCTGTGAGTCTCCCTTGTGACCCACCATTCCTGGACACTACCTTAGCAGACCAACCCAGAAAGAACTCAGTTCTCTGCCCAGAACATGTTGGGCGAGGGCAGGCGCCCTTCCTTCTCCAATCCTGTGTGTCTTTGTGGGGTGTGACTGAAAAGGCGAACATGTTTGTGCCTCGGAACAGATTTATTGTGAGGCATCGAGAATGTGAGATACATTTGAGTCCCCATATGGATGCAGTGAGAAATCAGCAAACATCATGGGCCAAGTCCTGGGCCGAGCCCACTGGGCTCAACCAGGCGAGAGGCCTGCAGGAGCTTATCTGCTGCAGACCTTGGAAGAGCTGCTATTCAGAAGTGCCTGCACCATGCCCTGCCTGATGGATTGCCACTTGTTCAGATCTTCACCACTTAATGAGGCAGGGACTGTTCACAGCCGCTTGGATAAGTAGAGCAGAGAGGCGGTGGCTAGGCGCCATCTCCACAGACACACCCTGGGTTAGAATTCAAAGCCAGTTGCCGGCTCTCTAAGGCCTTGCCCCCCGCTTCAGTACCCAGCATCCTGGGGAACATCTATGCCTTCTAGGGGCTTGCTTAGCTGCCAAGGAAAGGATTTGTCAGAATCCTTCTCACTGTCATGCCCACTCTGCTCACCCTCGGCTCTGGGTCTGTGGCTTTTAATCAGAAGCAGCAGGAATAGCATTGCTCTCTGCAGAGGGAACTGACAGGCCTTGCTTCACCCAGCACATCTCACTGCATTCCCGGGTCCAGGGGATGTGCCGGTGTGGCGCAGGAGAGCCCAGCGTTTCCCTTCCCACCCCAGGCTGGTTGCCTGCTTTAGCATCAACACGCAGAGAACTAGTGTCCTTCCTGGCTCCTTTCATGGGGGGCGAGATGGAGACCCACATGTGCTGATAGCAGAAGCACAAAATAATACCTGCACGTGGTATAAGGCCCAGAACAGACGAAGCCTCGTGACACCTCTCTTTTTCGTTTGTTGGATTTTGTTTGTTTGTTTGTTTGTTTGGGAGCCATCCCTGATGGTACGCAGGGCCTGCCCTGGGCCCTGCAATCAGGGCTCAGTCCTGAGCAGGGCTATCAGGGATCAAAACCTAGTCACAGTGTATGTAGTGTCAGGTATGGAACGCTATTCAGGTGTGTGCAAGACAGGCCTTACTCTTGGTACTAACTCTTTGGTCTCTCTTTAAAATGTGCTCTTTTCTTTCTTAATATTACTGCCAGATTTTTAATTAATTTCATACTATTAGGAGTTGACTGAGTAGTCTAAACGATGTTTTTTTTTTGGGGGGGGGAGAGGTTTTAAAATTATTTCTGTCGGCGAAGAAGCATGTTGCTTCCAGCTGTTGAAACTTTCACCAGCTTGTCTAGGAGTTTGATTCAGTGTCTCAGCTCCCTCCACTGTGATACACTTGCCGGAACACAAGCCAAGGGAAAGTGCTGGGGAGGAGAGATGGGGTGCTGCCACGTGTTTACAAATACTCAGCTGTCGACTCCGAATGTTCCCCAACACGGGGAGGAGTGGGCCGGCAGCTTCTCTCCGTCCTCAGCTGTGCACCGTGTGCATGGTGGAAGCTGGGGACGTTCCAACAGAGGCAGACAGATGAGTCCAGATGTCCCCTCTGCCTGACTTCTACATCTTGCCTGGGTGACCCATGTGAGCAGTGGAGGCCTGGCCCCAACTGAGCTTGGTCTGTGGCACCATTTACCTCAGATGGGCTTTGATAGGGCTCAGCATCCTATTTTGTGGTCTCCTTGTTGGAAGGAAAACCCTAAGACTATGAGTTACAGAGCCAGCAAATAAGCCTGGGGAGTTCAGGCCACAGGAGTGGTTCACGCCTCTTCACCTTGGAAGAACATACAAGAAAGCTGCCCTGAGGAATTTCCCCATTCAGTAAACAAAAGCTCCCTTCTCTTTTGATCTGCACTTGTCTGGAAAAAAATATCTGCTTTTATTGTCCAGTGTTCCCCTCAGACACCTAGGTGAGAGAGCCGGCAGCCAAGTGTGGCTCCAAAGGAAGGCCGAGGCCCCACTTGAAATAGCAGCGTCTAACCTTTGTGAAGGCTGCTTCCTGCCCAGGATACAGAGGCCATTTCCTGTGCTTCTAATTTTTCCAGGAGAGGAAGAAGCGGGGAGAGACCAACAATGACTTGTTTCTGGCAGATGTGTTTTCCTACCAGGGGAAGTTCCACGAGGCCGCCAAACTGTACAAGAAAAGTGGCCACGAGAGCCTCGCGCTCAACATGTACTCCGACCTCCGAATGTTCGAGTATGCCAAGGTAACCCACCTTGTCCTGGACCCCCAGAGCTCCCCCAGGCCGGTGTCCTGGTGGGCAGTGGCATCAGTTTCAGAAAGGGAGCGAACAACCGCTCGGTGGCCATGGCTGAAGTGAACCTAAAAGTCACCTTTCCAGGCTCCAGCTGAGGTGCAGAATATAACGGTTTAGATTTTCGTCAGCAATAGAGCTGACCAGACTGAGTCTAAGCCAGACACCAACAATGTCTTCTGCCATTGTCACATAGGGCCATGGAGTCACTCTGGCCAATGCCCCTAAGTGCCCACCCTTCAAGTAGTCCTGGGCTACACAAAGGGCCTGAAGACATCCCACCCACCTTTAGAGGAGCCCAAGACCCCCTGCCCCATGGTCTGGAGGAGATAGTGGAGAGTGGTTATCTGGAGGGACCCTAGAAGATTTGTTCCCTTTAGGGGTTTGCAGGATCTTCCAGATCAGCCTCCCAGTGGCTGTGTGAGAGTGAATCTCCTGGGAGCCCAGAGCACACTGCCTGCTAACTCCATGGAAGGTGCTATGGCACTTGGGGCAGCCCGACATCTCCCTGAGCTTGCCTCAGTTAACCCACCTTTCCTGGTAGTATCAGAAGAAGCTTTAGAATGCTCTTAAGTGAGTCATCAGCCAAAACCAATTACTGGGCTATTAATGGTAATTATCTAGCTTACAAGTTCAAGATGGAAAACTTTCCCCAGTTTTTTGTGCTCCACTATTCCCGTACATGACCGCATTCTTTTATCTTCACCACTGGGTAGCCCGTATGTGCTCGCCACACACACACACACACACACACACACACACACACACACACACACACACACACACACACACACACACACACACACACACACACACACACTGAGCATGCCAAAAATCACTCTCTCTGAAGAAAACAGTTAAGCTGGGGACAAAATGTTAAACTGAAGAATGAACTCCTTAGAGACAAAATTTAGGCAGAGTCAGCTGTCTGTCTGTCTTCACTTTTCCAAACCAAAAGTCCTTTTGAGAGCCCCGGAAACCTCCCAGTAGGTCACTATAGCTAAGGCCTTGCCCTTCCGAGGGGTGGGAGGTGGGAGGTAGGGAGTAGCTGAGGAAAGATTCTGCCATTTTCATCTCAGAGAGTAACAGCCCCATTGTGCTTGTTCTGAGCACAGGTCATGGGGGAGGAAGCCCCCCCCCCACCTACACTTTCTAAGGCTGTCCAGTGATGAGGACACTTCAAGACCCTGGAGTGGGGGGAGTCACTGAAAGTCTGCTCTCCTGGTCTCCCCCAGCGGGCTTGGCCCCACCCCAACCCTGCATCCAGGTCTCCCCTCAGAGCTCTCTTCCCCCATGCATGGGCATGGCCTCCCTCCCAGAAATCCTCCATCTGGTCTCTCTCTCTCCCTCTCAAGGTAAATACTCTGGGGGTTGTTTTTGGTTTTAGCTTTCAGTCACAATTCCAAGTAGGTGGGTTCTGTTTCAATCCCCCCCCCCCAATAGTCTGAACTTGAGGAAATGTATACATACACATTATGTGGGGGAGGGTCTACAGTACTTATTAACACGGCATGTTTTTGTTTACTTGAAAATTGCTTCCCAAGATTCAATCTGGTTTTTGGAAAAAATTTTAAATTACATTCCCACGTACAAATAAATTGTATGCTTTCCGGATAAGTGACATGTTTATATGGTGATAAAGGGAATTATAATGCTCTTAACTCTTATGTAGCATGTCCTTATCAAAATCACCAAGCATGAGAACACTGCCTCGTCTCATTCATCACCCCGTGCGGCCTCTTTCTGCCCGGCCCAGGATGGAGTTTTTGCCATGGCCCCAAGATAACGTGTCAGTTAGTTTCTGGGAACCAAAGATCCTTTGAAACTGGTTTGTGAACCTTTTGGAGGAACTCAGAGACTCAGCCGAAAATTCTTTGGGGTTATTGATTTAAGGATCCTTCAGATCTCTGAGCCTGGCTGTCTTCTTATGGGTGGAGAACCAGTGGCTCCCTGTAGCCTTTGCCCCCTCACTATAGTTAGCCCAATGTGGAAGCACTTGGAGGACTCTTCTCTGTTCTCTCAGGGGCCATTTTTTTTTTTTTTTGCAGTCCACCTTATTTACCCAGCCACAGGAATTAAACTTCTGACTTTGAGTCCATGTAGTAGTTCCCAGAGTGAAGAGACAACTGGAATAACTGAGAGCAGGACCTGCACTCAAGGCTGTATCCCTGTTTTGTCTCCCAAGTGGACTCGAGAGATCACAGGCCTGTCAGATGGGCCTGGCTCAAGCTGTACTCGCCACCTCTTAGGTTACCAGGTGCCCCTTCTTCCCCTGGTTGTCTCGGGCCTGTCTAAGATATTATTTTAGGGGCTACACAATTATCTTGAAATCAAAGGGGGAAGAAAGAGCATTAATTGTTCCGATGGGTTTTTTAGCATACGTTGTCTCTACATTCCTGACAAATGAGTGCTAATCACGGAGTGCTTTTTTAATCCAAGGTGGGGTTGACACTGTGCGCTCTGCACTTATTATTCCTAAAATGAACTGCTCCTTGCTCCTAATGCAGATCCGGGCTCTCAGCGCACTCAATTTCTCTTTTTGAAAAGCCCCACCTTCAAAATATGTCAGCACCAAAGCAGCCTCAGCTAAGCCACACACTCCCACATTGTATTTTGGGTAACAGATCCTGAAGAGGTGACTTTCGGAGGCTGCTGCTTCTGCCTTCCAGAGGCAGTTGAAGGAAGCTGGGCACAGCCCATGAAGAGGCCCCATGGCAGTGGAAGGAACACAGGCCTGTAGTCTGACCCTGACCACAAGCCCCTCTTCCTTCCAAGACTTCCTTCAGGTCCTTATGGCTTTCCACTATTCCCACCCTGCAGACTGCTGTCCAACCCAAGTCTAGTACTAGAGAAAGAGTGGCCAAAACACTGTTGGCTGGCTCTTCTCACCAGCAAATGCCATGCCCTGAGTTGAGGCAGCACCTATCCTGACCAGACGGGAAGACAGATGTGAGCATCCTTCCAACATACTGGCGATGACAGAGGGGAGGGCACCGAGGGCTCTTCTGGAAGTTTCTAAAGCGATCTATGTGTTTACATTTCAGGGAGCATGTGCTCAGCCACACTCAGCTTGTGCTGTCATTCATAGGATCTGAATGAAGAGCAGGTCCAAATATTTGAGCTGCCATGGTGTAACACACACACACACACACACACACACACACACACACACACACACACACACACACACGGCAGGGGAGAAAAAGGGAGAGAGGGAAAAACTTAATCCTACCCCTAACCCCTCCCCACGGTTTGTGCAGTTTCCAGAGTCTGGAAAGCATTTAGCTAAAGAACAAAACGTACGTTCGAGGGCAGGGCCAGCAAAGCTCAGACAAAGTCCTCACCACTAGCCACTGGTAGCCCCAGGAGCCCCTTGGGGGGCAGCCTGTGTGCTGAGCTCGGCCTGCTTCCTGCTCTCTGCAGCCCACACAGCCCTTCCCTCGCCTAGTAGCCTGACGTCATGCTGGCAGCAGGAAGTTCTAAACCGAGTGTTTTTGTTTGTTGTGCTTCCTCAGGATTTCCTTGGATCTGGAGACCCCAAAGAAACAAAGATGCTAATCACCAAACAGGCTGACTGGGCTCGGAATATCAACGAGCCCAAAGCTGCAGTAGAGATGTACATGTCCGCAGGGGAGCACTCCAAGGCCATTGAGATCAGCGGTGACCGCGGCTGGGTGGACATGTAGGTGCTCCCCCCTGCCCCACGAGTGCCACTGTCTTCCTGGGAAAGTGGCTGAGTTGGGGGGCGGCAACAGACTAAACAACTCAGCCTTTGTAGATCTACCAATTCTCTGGGAGGACAGAGAGAAGGAGGAAGAAATGATTCTCAGGCGTCAGAGCCACCATTCATTCACTCAGCTCCCACTAGGAGCCTGGCATGATGAACCTCTGAGCATTGGGGTTCTGCCCACATGCAGGCTAAAGCAATGGCGATTCCACACCATGCATCACCATGGTGGGCATCTCAGGAAAGGAGATGTGAGCCCTCAGAGAAACCTAGGTATATTCTAGAGGCATTGTTTGCAGGATGGGTAGGTACAGGGCCAGAGTTATGGTACAGTGGGTAGGGTGTGTACCTTGTATACAGCCAAGGCGAGTTCCATCTCTGGCATCCCATAGGGTCCCCGCCAATCAAGAGTTATCCTTGGGGCTGGAGAGATAGCATGGAGGTAAGGCGTTTGCCTTGCATGCAGAAGGAAGCGGTTTGAATCCCAATATCCCATAGGGTCCCCTGAGCCTGCCAGGAGCGATTTCTGAGTGTAGAGCCAGGAGGAACCCCTGAGCGCTGCCGGGTGTGACCCCAAAACCAAAAAAAAAAAAAATAAGTTATCCTTGAGCACAGGACTAGAAGTAAACCCGGAGCATAGGTGGGCATGGCCCCAAAACCAACACAATAATGAAAAAAGATGAGGGAGAGGGGGCGAAAGCGCAAGGACACAAGTCGGAAGAATGAGTCTCTGTGATTGGACTCACCTGGAGACTAGCTAGAGGCCACTGAGGCTGACGGCTTCAGTGAGCACTGGAGAGTGGGTTGGAGGCTAGGCTGCCAGGAGAGAACGGACTCAACAAATGGGCATACCAAATACACGTCACCTTCAGTACCTTGTTGCATTTTCATACTGCTTTGATTTGCTATGAGAACAACCAGCTGCTTGTGTAGATTCAGGAACGGGGTAGAAAGCCATTCATTCCCACCAGCTCTGACTAGAGGTAGAGCTTCCAGAAATGTTCGGTTGTGGGGGGGGGGGGGTGTCCCCAAGGACTGCCTTTACCACCTTTCCCTAAAAAATGTGTCCTTTCCTCTGCCAAGTGAGGAAGGGAGCAGTGTTAT
Source organism: Suncus etruscus (assembly GCF_024139225.1). Taxonomy (NCBI): domain Eukaryota; kingdom Metazoa; phylum Chordata; class Mammalia; order Eulipotyphla; family Soricidae; genus Suncus; species Suncus etruscus. The sequence goes on along the minus strand of NC_064867.1, from coordinate 32,584,058 downwards.
TTTTAGATGCCATTATTATTCAGGGTGTAGATTGACAGGCCCCCTGAGCTTGCCTGAGATGGCTTTGTGGCAGCTGCCTCCTCTTTCTTTCTCAAGGATCAAGTTGGGTAGCAGCCTTTCCCAGGAGACCCGCTCTGCTCCCCACCCCGGCCAACAAGGGAAGCATGGAGTTTCAGCAGCTCATGCATGGGGAGGCCAGTGCTCGGGCTCCACACTCATCAACCATGATGCCCAGAGCAACCCACACTCAGCTCTCCCTCTAGGCCTCCTCCTGCTGAAGAGCTCCCAGGCTCTGGCCACTCCGTACTTAGGAGAATTCCCAGCAAGGTTCTAGAAAGATGTCTTGCTGCTCCTTAACTGCAATCGTTAGTCTTTTCCATCAGTCAAATGGGAATAGCCCCACCCATAGGGTGCTGGGCTGGAGACAGGAGGTGATGAGCAGAAAAAAATTTCTCTTCTTCCCTTCTGCTGTGGTCGAGGAGGCCCATGAGATGGGGGTGGAGGCATGCAGCCTGCACCCTTCCAGCAGTAATGGCCAGCAGTTGGGGCCAGAGCGATAGCATAATGTCTGCCTTGCATGTGGCCTACCCAAGTTCAATCCCTGGCATCCCATATGGTTCCCCAAGTCTGCCATGAGTAATTTTTGTACTCAGAGCCAGGGGTCATCCCTGAGCGACCCCTGAGTGCTGCTGGGTATGGCACCAAAGCCAACCAAACAAAAACCAAATAACTGGCCGTGTTTTTTGAGTCTTGTCTTCCCTAGCACCTCAGGAACTAGAGCCCTGGCTTATATCTTAGGACATAGGCCTGAAAGCTGCCCCCATCCCCACTTCTTTCCCAGGCATCCTCCTCCTTCCTCCATCTTCCCTCCATCTGCCTCCTTCCTCTCCACTCTCTTCTCCTCTCCCCTCCTTTCTCCTCTTTAACCCATTCTCTCTTGCTTCTCCAGGTTGATCGACATTGCTCGGAAGCTGGACAAGGCCGAGCGGGAGCCACTGCTGCTGTGTGCCCAATACTTCAGGAAACTGGATAACCCTGGCTATGCAGCCGAGACCTACCTGAAGATTGGAGACCTGAAGTCACTCATCAAGCTATATGTGGAGACGCAGCGCTGGGATGAGGTGAGGGCACTCCTGAGGGCGTAGGGCTACAATGGCCCCTGTGGGGCTCCACTGGAGAGAGGTACCCTTGTGGGCATGCTATCACACCATACTGAGTGTAGGAGGAGGTCTCTGGAGTTTGATATTCCATTTGCTCATTCATCCATCCCTCCGTCCACTGATTCCTAGTTCCATGCCTGTCTTGATGGGGACTGAGAGTCAGCGATGGCACCACAGTCCTTTGGGCCTGGTTTGATATGAACCACCTCTGAGTAGCTCCACAGTTGACATCCCTAACAGGGAGACATGCCTGTGTGATGGCAGGAATCGCCCGCTGTCCTCCCAGGGAGCAGACTGCCAGTGCCTCCTCCCATTAAGGCCCTCCCAGGGACAAAGGCAGGCTCTGAGAAACAGCCACAGGAGAGGTGACTTGGGTGGGGTCAGGGGTGGGTGTGAGAACCAAATAGCCACAGGAAAAGTGGCTGGGGAAGGCTGGAACAGGGGAGAACCCTGAGGAAAGGCAGCTGGAGAAGGCGAAGCAGGTAAGGTAAGAACTGGTCAGGTCCAGAGCAGCCTTTCCTGCACCTTGTGGGCTCGATCCCCTCTGGTTCCTTTTCTGGATTCTTTTCTGCCCCCCGTCTGCCACTCTGGCTACCTCGTAGCTCCTTCACCAGTCTCTGGGCACAGCTGAGTTGGCTCCATCTGGTGAGTTGACAAGGTCACAGTGAGAAAAAATGGCGGACGGGCCAGAGGAGTGATGGCTTCTTGCCCATGTGTCAGGAGAGACACAGGTGCAGAATTCAGAGCATCTTCGAGCCACTCGGTCTTGGCTGTGTGTCCTGCCAACTTTCTCTCTGTTGCCATGTGCTGTCTGTCCCCCGTGATTCATTTCTGGTTCTCCTGCCCAGACAGGCAGTTCTGGGCCCAGATGAAGCCAATTCGGGTCCTCTACAGCCCTGAATCCCCAGCCACCTCCGATAGCTAATAAGGAGGGATGACGATCATGTCAATTCTGGATCCTTAGGTGTTGCCTGCAATTAAAAGAAATCTGTTTGCAGCGCTCTCGGAGCCCACGCAAACCCTCAAAATAAAATGTTTCCGATTCTGCCGCTGCTTCTGTAGTCCAGAACAGACTGTGTTGTTACTGAATCCAGGAGCTTGCATATTGCTGCTAATTGCCTTTTGTTTTCAAAGAGCTGATTTGTTTTTGCCTTTCTGGGGCGGTGGGGAGGCACTCTCCCACTCTGCTCTCAGGCTGGCCAAGTATGACATCCATCCCTAATGGACTCAGCCCAGGGCTGCGTTTCCCCCTGAGGGGGGTGCCATGCTCAGAACACATTGCCCCTCCCTCCAGGCCTTTGCTCTGGGCGAGAAATATCCTGAGTATAAGGACAACATCTACGTGCCCTACGCACAGTGGCTAGCTGAGAACGATCGTTTTGAAGAAGCCCAGAAAGGTAGGCCGCTCTGCCTGGCTCTTGGGAGAAGGCTCTGTCATGACACACGTTTCCCAAAGGCTGCCAAGTTCTTGCCCTGGGGCCCCTCTTGTGGACCCCTGCATGTGGGGCGTGGGATGTATTTGAAGGTGGCAGATCCAGGAACCCTCAGATCCCACGCATACTGGCCTGGAGCGTGGGCATACCCACCTTTTAGTGCTAAATCCAATCTCATCCGATCTCACCCCATGCATGGGGCGGTTGTTGTCAAGAGGAGGAGGGGGGGGGAGAAAGGGACAGGGTCCCCAAAGGAGGTGGCCAGAAGGGAGACTTCCTCAGAGGGCCCCACACACTCCTCTCTTTCACTGATGAAATGGAGAAGACCATGTCTGATACAGGAGTGGGAGAGTAGAGAGCTCTCCTTGGCAGTCATTTCCTGCTCTGTAATGAGTGCTGGCCAAGCACTTCACCTTGAACCTGCAGAACTTTGAGCCTTGCCAGCTGCCCTGCAGAGACAGGGTCTCATGGAGTGTGCAGAAGCGCCAAGGTCTATGCTGGGCTCCTGCTCCTACTTGCGAGGGCTGGCAGCCTCACAGGGCAATCATTCATCTTTCATTGCACCTGGGTGTGGCCCAGCCCAGAGCATCTCACACTTGTGTATGGTGATTGTCCCCGCTTCTGGAGGTTTTGTTCAGCCAGTGACCCCCTGTTGGAACCCCTTAGCTGAAAGCCCCTGTGGAACACACACACACACACACACACACACACACACACACACACACACACAACCTTAGCAGTGCCAGGCCACCAGTGGCTGAAGTACATACATGTTTCGACAAAACACACCAACCTCTCCATCTGTCTGCGCCTGCCCTTCCAGGAATCCATTGCCATAGTAACTTGAGTCTCAGATAAGAGATGAGCAATGAGAATTAGACAGGGGCCAGGATTTTCTTCTCAAAACTGGGGGATTTGGGTCATCTGAGAACCAACCCACTTGTAGGCGCATGTCACTTCTAGCAGTGACGCACCAAAGCTCCCCACATCCCTGGGACCTGGGATTTCTGTTCAGTGCACGGAGGTATGATGTCTTTGCAACTGCTGGCTGCTAGAACTGAGCCATATTTTTCAAGATTGTCATTTGAAATCCAGCAATGAAGGCAGGCTGAGGGCCTGAATAGGACTTTCAGTTCAGTGTGACCTGGGGCGAGTCGAACCTGTTTTGACGGTCCGTGGAAGTGGTAACAAAAAAAAAAAAAGCCCTTCCTAAAATGTCAGAGCCAAAGAGTTAGAGGTAGTTCCTACTGATTCCACCTTGGGACCCATGACCAGAACCTCATCTGTCACCACAAGCAAAAGACCTGAAGCCATAGCACAAGTGGGAAGGGCATCTGCCTTGCATGCTGCTAACCTGGGTTCAATTCTCAGCACCCCATATGGTTCCCTGAGCACCAGGTATGCTCCCCCACTCAAAAAAAAAAAAAAGAATCCCACAATCTCCAGCCTTGCAGATCGGCCCTTGGATCTTCACTCCTTCCCCCTCCCCAAACTCAGTTGCCTTTTCTCAGCCAAAAATAAAGGAGTATTATCTTCATGTGCTTTCCTGGATGCAGCCATGGTATTTATAGCTTCCAGCCTGGCATCAAGAACTGCAGGCGCTTCATGTGCTGCTTCCCTAGCAGCCCCCCACTGAGCCCCACAGGGCCCTCACCACCCCCACAAGGCCTGTGCTCTCTGCCCCATAGCATTCCACCAGGCCGGGCGACAGGGGGAGGCGGTCCGCGTGCTGGAGCAGCTCACACACAATGCCGTGGTCGAGAACCGATTCAACGACGCGGCCTATTATTACTGGAAGCTGTCCATGCAGTGCCTCGATATAGCTCAAGGTAAGCAAACAGCCCCACTCTCGCACCAAGATAAACATCGAAAGGCCGGATGCTTCTGTCAAGGCCCTGGGCTCGTGGATGTGCTCTATTGTTGGGAACGCAGCCTTGCCATGGCCTGATTCGCTGTGTCATCTTTTTCCAGCTTGCCATAGGCTGGAGGAGGCGAGGTGGGGAGAGCCTCCCAGGCAGCAGCTAACTCAGAGCATCTCTCCGTTTCCTTGGGGCCCGCTCTGGTTTTCCAAACTAGAATTAAATGAGAAGTAAAAGGAGTCTCTTTATAGTAACACGGCCAGATTCTCACATAGCTCAGGCAGGGAAATGGCTCGGTGTTCCTTTGCAAGATTTCCCGCCATGAACCGAGGGTGTTCAGGACGCCAAAGCTTCAAGGCCAGCTAGCCCATCTCTGTATGGGGAAACACTGGTCCCGGAGGCACTGAACAAATCCTGGTCCATCTCTGCTCTCCATTCCTGGGTTTGAGTGGGATACCTTGCCTGGTGCCTTCTCCAGACCTCTGTGGTGGGGAGGCAAGCTGAGGTGGGTACTGTGCCAGGGCTTTCAGCATTGTGAGAACCAAGGCCTGAGGAAAGAGGGGAATCCCAGGCTGACCCCACACTCTCTTCCTTGAACCACTCTGTGATACCTGGGTGCTGGTGGATGTCTACTTTCTTCTGCATCAGCTGCTTCCCCAGGGAAAGGCTGTGGGGAGACCCCAAGAACCTAACAGGGCCCTGAGGTTCTCCACAGAGCTCTTTCCCCTCACGTCACCTTCTGCCCTCCAAGGCTTGGGAAAGTGCCAGAGACCCCCTCGTCTGGCCCTTCCTTGATGTCCTGTTTGCCTGTCCTCTCTTGCCCTGTGCTGCAGACCCTGCCCAGGAGGCCAGCATGCTCAGCAAGTTCCACCACTTCCAGCATCTAGCTGAGCTGTACCACGGCTACCATGCCATCCACCGCTACCTGGTAAGGCAGTCAGGTTTGTCCTGTCCGCTGGGGACACAGCCCAAGGCTGCGGGGACTGAGCTGGTGGCCTGCTTGTTGAGGCTTTAGGTCTGGAACCATGCCTGGCTCGGGTGCCAGGGCACTCCCATCAGGGATTGGAAATCACATGGTCCTCCAAGGATCTCACACAAGGTTCCAGCATATGTAGAGTGTATGCTTAGCACATGTGTTTGTGTGTATCTCTGTGTGCGTGCATGCATGGGCCCTCCTCAGAAGGCGAATGCCCATTGGTAACCAGTGGCAAGGTCCCTTCTTGGCCTGCCTGTGACCACATGCAGCTGACTTACCCTCTCGGGCTCCGTTTCCTTCTCCACAAAACCCACGACTTGATCTCTTCTCCGGAGACCCTGCCACTCTTCTCAGCCATTCCTGGCGCCTTCTGACCAGCACTTCTGACTGTAGGCAGTGGGAAATGGTGCCAGGTTGCTGCCAGCCTGCTCAACTCTGTGTCCTCAGTCATGTGACTACAGATGTTGGCACCTTCCCCGGAATAGGGCCACTTGTCCTGGCTGACTAGCTGGAGAAGAGCATCTGCAGGCATGCCTCAAGTACTTCCTTTACTTCCTCCTGCACCAGCTCCGTTGCCAGGACAGGTTGCCCTGCCCTCGGCATTGTGCAGGAGGGTGACAGAGACTTCCTGTGACTTCCTATGTCCTCGCCCTTCCCTCACTACACTTTCCTCACCTATTGGCACCTTCTTGTCTCTGGGAAAGTCTGTTCAGAGCCCACAGATCCTGCATTTGCCCTACTCTCAGGGTTCTCCCCCTTCTCTTCTGCTCCTTCCCAGGAAATTTTTTTTGGGGGGGGGGGGTTGGTCCACTCCTGGCGGTGCTCCCTGGCTATCTGCTCAGAAATCGCTCCTGGTAGGCATGGGTGACCATATGGGACACCGGGATTCGAACCAACCACCTTAGGTTCTGGATCGGCTGCTTGCAAGGCAAACGCCGCTGTGCTATCTCTCCGGGCCCCTTCCCAGGTCTTTTTGCTCATCTGGGGAAGAGGCACCAAATAAAAGAGCTACCTGAGCTGAGACACAGAGTCCAGGCCTGTGAAAACTCAGTTTGCATGACCCCGCATGGTCTTGTTTTGCCAAAGTCCACACAATCTCAGTGTGCCATACCCTTCATGGTCTTGTGCCAGCCCCTCTAGGAGTAGCACTTTTCTTTTTTGGGGTGGGTTGGGGTCACACCCGGCAGTGCCCAGGGGTTCCTCCTGGCTCTATGCTCAGAAATCACTCCTGGCAGGCTCGGGGGACCATATGGGATGCCGGGATTCAAACCACCATCTTTCTGCATGCAAGGCAAACGCCCTACCTCCATGCTATTTCTCCGGCCCCGGGAGTAGCACTTTTCTCTGCATCCTGCCCGAGGCTTCTTCCTTCAGGACACCGTGGCCATCAGCAAGGTTGTGTCCTGGAAGGCAGCAGGGCTGCCCCATCTGACAGTGCCAGGTGCCATCTGGACAGAACCCTAACCTGCCCAGGCTCCCCCCCCCCCCTTGGAGCATTCTCCTTTCCCCTGCATTGTGCTGCCGCTGGGTGCTAAAGGCCTATTATTTCACTGATGAGCATTAAGGGCCTGTGCCAGGCGCTGGGTGCAGAGGTGAGCTGAGAAGCTCTTCACACATGTGTTTCCCCCTCAAGGAGTCCTTGACCTCATGAGGGCCCTGTCAGCAGCGTCAAAAGGGAACTGGAAACTGCTGGAAACTGTAAACGGGGTAGAGGGCCCGCTGGTTCTTTGGGGTTGTCCAGGCTTCACTCTCCACTAAGCCCTTTCTAAGTCAGTTTCCTGATGGGCCAAGTGGGTGGGTGACTCTCAGGCAGGCACAGAACAGTCCACAGACCCCAGCCCTGGTTGGTGACTCATACACTGGCTATAGCCCACTCTAAACCCTGTCCCATTTGCTCTTCCCACTGCAGGAGGAACCATTCAGCTTCCACCTTCCCGAAACCCTTTTCAACATCTCCAGGTTCCTGCTGCACAACCTGACCAAGGACACCCCCTTGGGCATCTCCAAAGTGTATCCTTCCCTTGCTTCTGCCCTTGGGCCCACTCTGGTCTAATGGCCCAAACACTTTCCCTGAGATTTCCCGGCAGAGCTGCCTTCAGGGAAGGCGAGACCTTGCCCTGTGCTACTTACTGCTTTGCTGGGGGGAGAGGCTCTGCCCGGGGCCAGTGCCAGGTTAGTTTTCTGGCTCTAGGACTGCTCCAGGCAACGGGCCTCTAGCTGGCACTGAGGCCCAATTCAACCCCCAACCCATTGCTGGGAGACCAGTGGGGACACTCTTCTGGGGGAAGTGCCATTTGATCCTCCCCACAGGTGGGGGGAGCCCCAGGCACTCAACTGGGTTGCAGGTGACAGAATTGCATGTGATGGGAAGGTGACAAGTTTCAGGCATGTTATGTCGTATGTAGCTCAGTGGGTGGAATGTGGTTAAGGCAAGGACTGTGATCGGGGACAGCTGCCTAGTGATGATGGTGCTATCCTGTAGAGAAGGCAGGTGAAGAAGGCAACAGATGGAAGGGTAGGTGCTGGAACACAGCAGGCATGGCGGGAGGAGCCGGATATCTGGCCAGGTGGAACACACATACCAGAGCAAGGAAGGGTAGATGTCCTATGCTGCCTAAATGCCAGCAGCCCAGAAGTGGGCATCTCCTACCCACTTCTGACCCCCTGCCCTTCCTGGCCTCAGCCCCACTTCATTCCTGAAGTGTTGCAAGTCAGCCCCTGAAGAGGTTGACTGATGGAGGGATGGAGGATGAGGTCTTTTCCCTCCAGCTCAGAGCATGCGTCTGCCACCCTGTTCAGCTGGCGGTTCTGAGGTGAAGCGGCGGCTAAACAGCTCGCAGCTTGTGGCGGCTAAACAGCTTGTGGAAATATTAGCTTTATTCGGTGGACGAGACTGAAGTCCAAAGTCTCAGCCTCAGTTCCAGCCAAAAAGCCCTTTGCCTTCCACAGACCCTTGTTTTTCTTCCCCTAATCAGGTACTACCCAATGGTGGGATCAGAGACCACCCAATGGTGGAAGCAAAATCAGGTACCACCCTAGGGTGGGGGCAGAATGCCAGGTCACACCCTAGGGTAGGGCACAATCACCGATCAGGGTAGGATCAGTAACATAATAATCCCATAAAATGTTTACATACACAACACTGAAGGAATATTCCTCCTAAGAAAAGACCACCAGCATCTCCTGAAGGCCCCAGGACTTCATGCCTGGGGATACCTCTCCCCCCCAAATCAAGATTGCCAGGTCCTCAGCTCTCATCAGAACCTGTTCTGTGTGACTCCTGTGGCCTGGAAGGGCACCACTTCCCTCTGACTACTGGGTTGTGGCTGGAAGGCATAGGCGTCAGGGATAAAATATGGGACTTGGGCCTGAAACAGTCCGTCTTGGCAGAGTAGGACAAGTACCCCAAGTAGGGTCACTGGCATTTGTGGCTCCCAAAACTCATGGGTGAAGCGAGAGAAGCTGGAGGAAGACAGCTGAGGGCGGGCAAGGCCTTCAGGGACATACAGGCAGGAGCACTCAGGACTCTGTGGCTCTTGGGCTGACCCTGGGCAGCTCCCCAGGCCATCTTGGTCAGGCTCCACTTGGCCAGGCTGGAGCCAGCGGGCATCTGGTGCCAGACACCCAGAGCCTGGCAGGCAGAGGGCAAGACTGGCAGTTCTGGCTTGTCAGGGTATAGGCTGAGCCTTTGGAGAGTGCAGAGAACCTAAGCAAGGTTAAAATATTAATGAAAACTTCATCTCGGAAAAACCCTCAGCCTAAGGATCCAGCCCCAGGAAGAGCTTCCCGCAGGCAGCTCCCACCCCTGCTCTTGCCTCCAGCTCAGCTGCACGCAGCTTCTGCTTTCCTTAACCCCAGGCTGGCAGGAAAACACTCTTCACTCTGGCCAAGCAGAGCAAGGCCTTAGGTGCCTACAAGCTGGCCCGGCACACCTACGACAAGCTGCAAGGCCTCAAGATTCCCGACAAGTTCCAGAAGTGCATTGAGCTGGGCAGCCTGACCATCCGCTCCAAGCCCTTCCACGACAGTGAGGTGCGCCACCCACCCTGACCCCACTGTGTCACTTTGACCTCGCCTAATAGCATCCAGGGAACGTAGCATTGGAAGATGCTACTTTCATGGGGCTCCATGCCACCTTCCACCTAGCCCTGGCTGACTCTTTCCTTTCCATCCATCTGCTCTCCATTCTTGGCCTACAGTGCCCAGCTATGCCCCAGCTTCTAACCCAAAGCCCTAGCTTGGCTCTCAGGCCACCCAGCCCTTGAGGCCAGGTCATTACTATCCCTGTGTTTGTAGCCCGTCCCTGGCTGGTCCACACTTCTCTGTCCCTCCATCCAGATGAGAGTCAGAACTGAGCCTCACCCTGTCCCGAGCTCTGTCCTTTGTCCACCTTTATTCAGAGGCCACATGAAGCCGCTGAATGAGCTTCCCCACTTGGCTCTTGCCCTTCCTGCCCCTTCAGATGGTAGGGGTCATCTCCTGCTCCCCAGCTGGCCTTTCAGCTGGGAACAAGAACATGATGGCCCCATCCCCGGAGCCCAGAGGCCAGCTGTGGTACTTGTGTGTCCACAGGAGCTCGTGCCTTTATGCTACCGCTGCTCCACCAACAACCCCCTACTCAACAAACTGGGCAATGTCTGCATCAACTGCCGCCAGCCCTTTGTCTTCTCCGCCTCTTCCTACGGTGAGTGCAGCTGGTGCAGGGCCTGGGGAACCTATGCAGCTGATGGGACCTGAGAGGCGGAAGGCCCCATTCTTCCCCCATGTCACCCATGCATGCTGCTGCTGGCTCAAGAGCTTGGGGACCCCCACCACACACACTGCATATGCCCACAGAGGTGCTGCATCTGGTGGAGTTCTACCTGGAGGACGGCATCACAGACGAGGAGGCCGTGGCCCTCATTGACCTGGAGGCCCCGAGGCACAAGCCCGAGACGAAATGGCAGGAGATCACAAGCGACCGTATCCTGCTCGAGCCATGGGCAGAGGGGCTGGGGCGGGGGCAGGGGGCCTGCTGGGGTGGGTGGGGAGGTTGATGACCTTGGCCCAAATCGTTCGGCTCCTGAGGGCACTGTGGTGCTGGCCCTGCACAATGCATGGGACTTGCCTGGTGAGATGACTTTTACCTACAAGGGGGGGACACAGCTGCACCTCAGTCAAAGCTTGGCCAGACCCTCGCCACATACAGTCCCTCATAGCTCTATGGTCCTCTGGGTGCTTCATGCGAAGGCAAGTCCTGCCCTTCCCCGTGGCAGGGTTGGCCCTTTGTTCATTCTGACAAGCCTCTCTGTGTTGGCACACCTTAGCCGCAGGTTGGGTCCTACACCACCCGGGCCTATTGTCACAGTGCTGGATGCCCTCATGGGCCTCAGACCACTCACCCCCTGGGCCACATTTTGAGAGAAGAGAAGGTAGAAGATAGAGGTCCACACCACAGCGCTGTGATGCTGGACAGGCACCTGTGGTTTTTGATCCTGGATGTAGGCCAGTTCCACAGGAACCACATCACCAGGGCCTTATCAGTCCTCCTGGGCAGAGGAGTACCCCTACAGCTTCAGCTGTGCCTCGGGATCTATAGGACTCTGCTCTTTAGCCATGGCCTGCAAAGCCAGAGCAGCACAATCCACCCTGCACCAGCTCCATGTTGGTCTGGGAGCTGCCACTGCCCATCCCTGTGCTGCTGCTGGCCTGTAGGCCTGCTGAGTTCTAGAGGCCCTTCATCTCCCCATTTCCTCTCTGGAAACCTGTCTGCTTGGCACCCTAGGAAGCTGGTCAGGATGTCCATGAGCCTTTTTTGGAGGAGTCACACAGCCATGCTCAGGTTACCCCTGGGATCTGCACTCAGGAATCATTCCTGGCAGTGCTCAGGGGAGCAAAGAGGGTGGTGGGGATCAAACCCAGGTCGACCGCCTGTCCTATCGTCCTAGCCCTAATGCTTGTGTGTCTTCGCACAGTGGGGGGGGGGGGGAGAAGCCTGTTTCCCTCTTAGCCTTGGACCACATCCTTGATCAGACCCCAGATTCCCAGACTCTGAGGCTGGACGAGTGTGTAGACACCCTGGGAGACAGTGACCCCTTCAATGCAAAGCTGAGCTTCGAGGTAAGTTCCCCCCCGAGTGGCAGAAGTCAAGATGGGGTGGGGAGCAGTCAGGACTGAGGTGTGGACTCCTCCCTCCTCTGTCATCCCTTCCACCCCGTGCAGAGGGATACCCTCAGCACAGCAACCCTCTGCCCAGATGCCAGTGGGGCAGCAACAGTCCCTGGCAGGGTGGGTGGGGTTGCCTCTGGTCACCCCGAGATTTCGTGACTCATCCCTGGAAGGGTGGCCCCGTGCTGGAGGGTTGCAGGCCCTGCCACTTGTCCATCCACCCTGCAGCAGGGTGGCTCAGAGTTCGTGCCCGTCGTGGTGAACCGCTCCGTCCTGCGCTCCATGAGCCGCCGGGATGTCCTCATCAAACGCTGGCCGAGACCACTGCGCTGGCAGTACTTCCGCTCACTGCTACCTGGCGCCGCCATCACCATGTGTCCTTCCTGCTTCCAGGTACTGGCTTCCAAGTCCCCTTGGGGAAGCTGTGTGGGGCAGGGGGAGGAGGGAACCTGACGGTCCTTGGTAGCCGAGGTGGAGCCCTGGATCTCCCCCTCGGCCCTCTTTTCTTCATAATGCCACGGCCCAGAGAAGACGCTGTATAGGAGGCCCAGGAAGGTCGCTGAGTTGAGGAGGGGCCTCCCCTTGGACCCTGGGTCATCCGTGCTAGAGCTCATCCCTGCTGTCGTCCCATAGATGTTCCACTCGGAAGACTATGAACTGTTAGTACTGCAGCACACGTGCTGTCCATACTGTCGACGCCACATCGGGGACCCAGGTCAGTGAGCACCTGCAGCCCAGCACCATATGGGGGACCTGGACTAGTGAACGTCTGCACCCTAGCGCTATCCATGCTCCAGGGCAGGAAGGAGAGTTGGACGCCCCATGGCTTCTGCCCGGATGAAGTTTGTATTTTAGGGAGCTGACATGTGTGTGTTTCCACTGAATTCCTATTTCTGGCATTTTGTGCCTTGTAAATAGCACCAGGGGATGGGGAAGGGATTGTACATATATTTCCTAAGGAAAAAAAAAAAAAGCTGTTACTTTCTGAGCGGCCCGCGGATCTGTCAGACCATTACCATGTACACTCCGCGAACAGATTGCCTCAATAATTACAAATAAAAGGGCTACTTATTTTCATCAGTGTCTGCATTTTAGTAAATCTTGGTATTGTCTACGACTTAATTTCCTTATGCAAAAGTGCACCTGTTTCTAATTTCATCCGAGGGGAGCATTACAGTTGTGTGCTCTTAAAATTTAATCTAATCGAAACAACAATATGGAGAATGGGTCGGGGGAATGGGTGTTTATTTATTTGGGCATCATGGGGGAAGTACTGTGACAAAATCAATACCTGGCGTCAGGAGCAAGAGCAGTTTTGCCGACATTTTTGCACCAAACCTTCAGCTCCCAGCTCCCAGCCCCCAGCCCCATGTCCCCATGGAGGTCTTTGTTCACCCTGCAGCTTTGCCCTGCATTGCAGCAGGGCGTTGAGGTTCCTACTCTGGACAGGTAAGGTTCCACCCTGAGCATGTGACCAGAGAGTTTGGGGCATCAAGGGCATGGGTCAAGGAGAGAATTGACTCATACCAGAGCTTTTTCTGTGCCAGCCATGCTATATGGGTGGTCCTATGCTCACCCCAGCCCTGTAGCACTTGGGTCAGATTTGCATTTTCCAATCCTGGATGGGGATTTGGGGCGGGGGGGATACAGCAAGCTTAATAGCCCCTGCCAGAAGGCTTAGTTCTGCCCAAACTCTTGGGCAAGGCCAGGAGTCTTGAAACATTGGATCCGATGCTGAGACTTTTTTTGGTTTGCCTGGACATGGCCAGAGCTGGCCAGATGCTCGCCGTGGAGAGAAGACACTGAAGCCCAGAGGGGAGAGGCTGGGGAGGCCTCAATGGGGAGAGCCAGGCTGGCCCCGGCCCCACCCCACCCGCCTGCTCCCGCCTCCCCCAGCATCAACTCTTCGGAGATGATGGAGGAAAATAAAGAAAGGGAGCCAGACAGTTGTGCCAACAGAACTCCTCCGTGGAGTGTCTAATTACTTATGATCATGCATGCTCTCTCTCGCGCTAAACATTTATTAATGTGTTAGGGTTTCCATTAGCGTGTTACTTGAACTGAAATCATTTGCATTTGGCTGGGAAAGCAAGGAGAGAGAGAAAACAGGCGTCAATCACGGTGACAGATCAGATGGTCGGGGCTAAGGCAGGGCAAAGCGTCCGCCTGAGACGCCAGCACGCGAAGTCAGTCTCTTTCCCGACGGATCCGCGGTGCCAGGCTCTGCAGCACCAGGTTCTGCCTCTTGGGGGAAAAGTTGGGCTCAGAAGCCTGTCTGAGCCACGCTCCCCTCACTCATCTCAGCCCTTGGCAGCCTGTGGAATGCCCTTTACACAGATTAGAAACTGAGTCTCAGTACTTCTGTAGCCAAGACAGGCTTACGGGCCCAGGCACAGCTATACACAGAAGCTCCATATTCTGCCCTGCATCAGGCACTCCCTGTTCCTAACCTAGCTCTTTTCTCAATGATTTGGAAGGCCATATCCTCCCTGACACAGGTTTAGCCTCTGCCTGTCTGATGGCGCCACACAGGAAGGCAGCATGGGGATTTCGAAATGCCCTATTTCATAGAAAAGGGAGCCAAGCCTGTAAGTGCTCAGGTTTACAGATGTTGACCTCTGGCCTTCCAGGCCTCCACACTCTCCTGTGCTCCGGAAAGGAGGAAGGAAAGGAGAGAGGCTTGGCTATCCAGAAAGAGTCCCTGGCCCCAGCCTGGTCTCTGCATGTCCCCGGCCTGCTTCTCCCAGAGGGCAGACACCCACTCTGCACTCTTTGTCCCTTCCGGGGCCATTGGTGCTAGGAAGACTTTCCTCTTAAGGTCTAAGTGGCCTCTTTTTTTTTTTTTTTTTTTTTTTTTTTGTGGTTTTTGGGTCACACCCGGCAGTGCTCAGGGGTTATTCCTGGCTCCAGGCTCAGAAATTGCTCCTGGCAGGCACGGGAGGACCATATATGGGACGCCGGGATTCGAACCGATGACCTCCTGCATGAGAGGCAAACGCCTTACCTCCATGCTATCTCTCCGGCCCCCTAAGTGGCCTCTTAAGGAAAGTAGGGAGCCTGATCCTAGCGGCCACTGCTGGGTGGGGTTAGAAGCCTGGAATTAGCCAGCATTATTTCTGTGTCCTCTCTGCTCCAGGATATGCTTGGGGAGTTGGGGACCTGATCTCTCTCTCTCTCTCTCTCTCTCTCTCTCTCTCTCTCTCTCTCTCTCTCTCTCTCTCTCTCTCTCTCTCTCTCTCTCTCTCTCTCTCTCTCTCTCTCTCTCTCTCTCTCTCTCACACACACACACACACACACACACACACACACACACACACCAGCTTTTAGCCCCCACAGCTGCCATCTGACTCCTGCCCTGTTGATCCCCATCCCCTACCCACTACCCACTATGCTCCCCTCTCCTTGGGCTTTGGTTCAGGCCAGAGATACTTTCAGGGGTTCCACAGTCAGGGCTGGGAACACAGGCCTATCCCCAGGCTTTGCTGCTCTCTGGGCAGGGTCTGAGTACTGGGAGGCCGAAAGGAGGGGCTGGAAGGCAGCAGGAAGGAAGAGGTGGGAGAAAAGGAAGGAAGGGTGTGTGATGTGTCTGCCTCCTTCTCTTCTTCCCCCTTGACCTGACCAGCTAAGTGGGGGTGAGGGGCTGCCTGCTGACCTAGCAGCATCACATGCAGGCTTAGATAAACCCCTAATCCTCCCTGGCCCAGCTCTGTACTGGTCCCCAGATTCCCCCGGTTCACAGAGATAGGAGCCCTCACTGCTCCTCACAGCCTATGCCCAGTCCCACCAAGGGGCCAGAGCTCAAGAAGTCATTCCATTGAGCTTGGCCACCCCATGCTCCCTTCCTTTCTCCAGAGCATCTAACATGAGTGCAGAAGCTTGGTCATTGCATCCTGACTCCACATTTTCCCCTCACTGTCCCCCACATGAGCCTGCATCTGAGCATAGAGAAGTTGTGTGTTTAATAAAGTCAAAAATTGGGGGCTGAGATATAGCAAAGCAGTAGGGTGTTTGCCTTGCACGCAGCCGATCCAGGATAGACGGTAATTCGAATCCCAGCATCCCATATGGTCCCTCATGCCTGCCAGGAGTGATTTCTGAGCACAGAGCCAGGAGTAACCCCTGAATGTCACCGAATGTAGCCCAAAATCCAAAAACCAAAAAAAGAAAGAAAGAAAGAAAGAAAGAAGAAAGGAAGGAAGGAAGGAAGGAAGGAAGGAAGGAGGGAGGGAGGGAGGGAGGGAGGGCGGGAGGGAGGGAGGGAGGGAGGGAGGGCCAGGAGTGATCCCTGAGCACAGAGCCTGAATGAGCATCACTGAGTGTGCCCCCCCCGCAGCCTCACCACCACTAAAAATAAATTTTCCTCTTTTAGGAGGGCACATCCAGTGTGGCTCAGGGCTTATTCCTGACTCTGTAATCAGGAATCACTCCTGGCAGTATTCAGGGGACCATATGGAATGCCAGGAAACGAACCTGGGTCAGCCGTGTGCACAGCCAGCATCCTACCCACTTTCTAGTCCCTACCCACTTTCTAGTCCCTACACACAGTTCTTGGTCCTGCCTTCAGTCCTAGAGTTCTGCCATCCCAGCCCCATAGTCCTGGGAGCCTAGGATGACCTGAGTGTGGCAGAAGTAAGACCAGGACCCACCCTCACAGGGACAAGCACTGACTGAGCCCCAGGTGCCAGCCCTGAGATGGTGGTGGGGGCAAGACAGACAGAAATTCCTGACACCATCACCAATGCTTCTGCTTCCTTAGCCAAGGTCCACCCTCGTGGGCTCTCATGGTGGCCTGGGTGGACAGAAAATAGGGATGCAGCAGGAAGGAAGTGAGCATACCCAGTTATGGGAATTAGAGGTGCCAGGCAAGGTGCTGTGGTCAGGGGCCCAAAACTCACCTAGGGTTATTGCTTGACCTGCTTGTCACCGCTTTTCTCCAGAAACACAGGCTGAGCCATGGCTCTAGAAATGCCTAGAATTCATGACGTGGCTGCTTTGGAGTTAATTTTTGGACCTCGTACATTCAGAAACATTTTGCTGCTATTTTTTGCAACATGCAACCCCATCTTAAGAAGCTGGGCACCAGTTTCAGGGGAATCAGTCTCTTTTTTGTTTTGGGGGTCGCACCTGGTGACACTCAGGGATTACTCCTGGCTACGCGCTCAGAAATAGCTCCTGTCTTGGGGGACCATATGGGATGCTGGGGATCGAACCCAGGTCTGTCCTTACCGCCTTACCGCTGTGCTATTGCTCCAGCCCAGTATCAGTCTCTTTTCTGCTGCCAGGACCCATGTGGAATCAATCCTCCACTTGACCTCATTAGCGCCAGCTAAGCCTGATCATTGAGTTAAACACCTAGTAAACTAAGCCCAGAGCCTTTATTTTTCTGGGCCCCATGCTACACATTTTACCTGCAGACACCAGCGGCCAGGAGACAGAAGGAGGTGGGTGAGAGGGAAGTGTATGAATCCATTCTGGCAGAGTGGTGCAGTGGTAATCTCACCACTGAGCCTGGCCCAGAATCTTGTCACATGCTGGAGTCTGTGCCCATCAGTCAATGGTGCACCGAGCTCTTTCCAACATTGAGTTCTAAGGCCTTCAGTCCATTCAGGGGCCCTGCTCTTTCTTTTGGGGGTGGTCACACCCAGCTGTGCTCAGGGGGTTTCTCCTGGCTCTACACTCAGAAATTGCTCCTGGCAGGCTCAGGGGACCATATGGGATGCCCGGATTCCAACCACCTTCAGAAACATTTTGCTGCATGCAAAGGCAAACTTCTGCATGCAAGGCAAACGCCCTATCTCCATGCTGTCTCTCCAGCCTCAGGGGTCCTGCTCTTTATTTGTTTTTGGTCAGGGTCCTCTCTACAGCCCCAGATGACACTTGCTGCAATGGGGGGACTTGACCCCAGACTTTATCTTCAATCTCACGGCCTCCCCACTTCCCGGCCTTCCTCCTTCCACAAACCCCTGCTTCCTCAGGCTGTTTGTCCCCCAAAGTTTGCACAGGAATGTTGAATGAACCAGTGAGTGAGTGAGTGAGTGAGTGAGTGAGTGAGTGAGTGAGTGAGTGAGTGAGTGAGTGAATCTGACCAAACCCAATGCCTAAGGATCTCCATGATGGTGGCGGAGGGGTCTGAACCCCGTAGAATGGGCCCCGACAAGCTGTGGGGTCTGTGGAGGTGAGCTGTTGACAGTGCCTGGAGGCTGGAAGGCCAGTGAGGGGCCTCTGTGAAGTCAATTCTGGGGCACCAGTGGAGTGAGTCTATCCTCTGGAACTCAGAACCCCAAGGTAATCATGCTATGGGCAGGAGCAAAGGCATCCCAGGCAGAGTTGCACAGACTTCTGGGGTGGGAGAAGCATTGGTTAGCTTTCCCAGGGTTCCCAGCACCCCTTCTCCTGAACCCAGATTTCCATCAGGAGTCACCTTGGCCCCTTTTGGAAGCCAATTAGGCCCCCAGTGGCAGCAGTGGAGATTAATATGCTTAATAACATCCCCAATCTCCTGGGTGCTGATTCAGTGTGGGGGGGGGCACAGTAGGGAGGGCAGGTCCCCTTATAAGGGCCTGGGGGGGATGGGGCCACAGCCAGAGCCCCCAGAGGAGGCCAAGCTTGGGCCCAGCCGCACGTTTGGCACCAGGACTCGCACCAGGGCCTTCGCCATGAACGGGACAGAGGGCGAGAACTTTTATGTGCCCTTCTCCAACAAGACAGGCGTGGTTCGCAGCCCATTCGAGTACCCCCAATACTACCTGGCCGAGCCCTGGCAGTTCTCCATGCTGGCTGCTTACATGTTCCTACTGATCGTGCTGGGCTTCCCCATCAACTTCCTCACACTCTATGTCACGGTACAACACAAGAAGCTAAGGACACCCCTCAACTACATCCTGCTCAACTTGGCCGCCGCCGACCTCTTCATGGTCTTTGGGGGTTTCACCACTACCCTCTATACCTCCCTGCATGGCTACTTCGTCTTCGGGCCCACGGGCTGCAACCTGGAGGGCTTCTTCGCCACCCTGGGAGGTAGGAGATGGGCACTGGGCCAGAACGGGGGGAATGGCCTGTCTCCTTGGGAGTGGTGGCACAGCCTAGAGACCCCAATTCTGTCCTCATCAACGATGCTGGGCTGGGCAGCAACGAGACAAGGGTAGGCCCTCGAAGAATTATTGTGGTCCTGCTTGGTAGGAAGATCATAGGAGGAGTTATGCTAGATCTTTTTGGGGGCCACAGTGGGGCCTTGAACCCACATCCAGGGGAGCAGCTGGGTTGGACAGGTTGGTGCTGAGTACTGGGACAGAAGCAAACCAGATGAGTTCCTGGGCCTAGGCCTACAATCAGGAAGCGCTGCAGCTGGCTGTACTCCAGATTCCAGTGAGCAGTGCTCAGAAAGTGCTCCCAGAGCTGGAGAGATAGCATGGAGGTAAAGCGTTGTTTGCCTTGCATGCAGAAGGACGGTGGTTCAAATCCCAGCATCCCATATGGTCCCCCAAGCCTGCCAGGAGCGATTTCTGAGCATAGAGCCAGGAGTAACCCCTGAGCGCTGCCGGGTGTAACACAAAAACCAAAAAATAATAAATAAAAGAAAGTTCTTCCGGGTGCCATCTCCACTGGCAAATGTGCAGTGGGTCCCTGTGGCAGATGAAGCCCTGGAGAGGGCGACCTTTCTGGTCAGGGATGTTGGCTGCTCAGGTCCAGAATTCCCCATTATTGGCAGCAGGAGCAGGGTGATTGCGAAGTCTGGTTTGAGGCGTGAGGCCCTAACCTCCTCCCTCACAGGTCCCCCATTCTTGGAAAGCGCCAAGCACTAAGGATTCTCTAACTGCAGTGCTCAGCCAGATTGGGCAGAACTTGGCACACAAGATGGCCATGTCTCTGCAGAGCTGCCTCCTGCCCGGAGTAGTACCCATGGGGTAAAGTCCCAAGTTTTTGCACCCCATCTCTTTCCTTCCTCTACCCCATCTGCCTCCTCCCTCTGCCTCTGAGGGACCCTTTACCCAGATGATCACATATGGTCCCTTCGGCAGCTTTCTTTGTTTGGTTTTTGGGCCACACCCGGTGATGCTCAGGGATTCCTCCTGGCTCTGCACTCAGAAATCGCTCCTGGCTTGGAGAACCATATGGGACACCAGGGGAGCAAACCGAGGTCTGTCCTAGGTTAGCATGTGCAAGGCAAACACCCTACCGCCTGCACCCCCTCTACAGCCTCTTTCTTGGTTTGGTTTTGAGCCTCACCCTACAGTGTTCAGAGCCTACTCCTAAGTCAGTGCTCAGGGGTCTCTCCCAGAGGTGCTCCAAAATCCAAAATAGGACGTGGGGGTGGATCCAGATGTGCAAAATGCAAGCTCTTGAGCCATCTATCTGACTTGTACCCTTAGAAAACACAACTACATGCCCACTGGGCTCCTGCCCAGACTCCCAAGAACCAAATACAGGAAGTTAGCTCTGCTCCTTTGCTCGGGGCTGAGCTCCAGCTGTGACCACTGCTGCTGCCTTGCAGGAGAGATCGCGCTGTGGTCCCTGGTGGTGCTGGCTATTGAGCGCTATGTTGTGGTGTGTAAGCCCATGAGCAACTTCCGCTTCGGGGAGAACCACGCCATCATGGGTGTCGCCTTCACCTGGGTCATGGCTCTGGCCTGTGCGGCACCGCCCCTTGCTGGCTGGTCCAGGTAAGATGCTCAGTAGAAAGGGAAGGGGGTGGTTTCCAGGCCCTCCAAGCTAGGACTCTGCCCACCCAAAACTGTTGTCCTAGGTGTTGAGTCCCCAACCTGGGAGAGTAGGCAGACCCCAGTGTTGCTGTGGGGGGACTGCTCCCTGCTGCACTCCCTGCCAAGGAGAGTCCAAGATGCACCCCACAACCTTCACCTTGGCCATGCCCCTAATCCCTAGCTAAGCCAGGCCAGGGCACAATCCGCTTTGGTTCAGGGGCCAGGGAAGCTCCTCTGACCTTGGGGGGCCCCAGGGAAGCTAGGGAGTGTTGCAAGTCAGCCCCTGAAGAGGTTGACTGATGGAGGGATGGAGGATGAGGTCTTTCCCCTTCAGCTCGAAGCACGTGTCTGCCACTCTGTCTAGCCGATGGTTCTGAGGTAAAATGGTGGGTAAATAGCTCGCAGACAGTCAGGCTTGTGACTTTATTCGGTGGGCAAGACTAAAGTCCAAAGCCTCAGCATCAGTTCCTGCCAAAAAGCCTCTCGCCTTCCACTGACCCTTGTTTTTATCCCCCAGAATCAGGTACCACCCAATAGTGGGATCAGATACCACCCAATGGTGGAAGCAGAATCATGTACTACCCTAGGGTGGGGGTAGAATGCCAGGTCACACCCTAGAATAGGGCACAATCACCATCAGAGTAGGGTCAGTAACATAATAATCCCCTAAAATATTTACATACACAACTGGGAGCAGAATCCCCATCAGCCTCCAGGCTGGGAATGGTTTCCAAGGCCTACCCTCTCTGACCCTCCTGCAGTTCCTTCTTTTCCTCCTTCTATCTTACTTTGTTTCCAAATTCAGCATAGTTCCCCCTCTCTTTCCAGGTCTTCCATGAATGTCACAGTCCCCTAAGTCACCTGATCACATACCCCAAGGACCTCTTGCTGCTAAAAATATTTTGTGTTTTAGGCCACGCCTGGTAACAGGGTTATTCCTGGCTTTGCACTCAGAAATTACACCTGGGAGGTTCAGGGGACCATATGGGATGCTGGGGATCAAACCTGGGTTGGCCAAGTACAAAGCAAATGCCCTAGCCATTGTGCTATCACTCTGACCCATGTTTCTAGGCCTCAATACCATGCTGCTGGGGCCCAACAGTGTTGGGATGATGTTATGTGATTCTGGGGATCGAATTCAGGACTCAGAACATGCTAGGCATGAGCTTCAGACTGAACTCTCAGGAGACAGTTCAACCCCACTGAAGACTATTCTGCGGGTCAGTTAGTGGTTTATACCAAAGGTTTGTGATTGTGTCCTTGTCCCCACCAGCCTGCTTTGGGACATGGGGTTACAGGGAGGGCTAGGCAGGGTCTCAAGGTGAGACAGAACCTGAGATTCAGTGACCCCAGGAAGACACAGGCAGCCTTAGTGAAACAGCCTTTCACAGAACAAGTACGTGACTACCTTGTAATCCCCGTTTACCAAAGGGGGAAGAATGAGGTTCCCCAAGCTTGAACCTGTCCATAAGTGCCTCACACATAGACTCAGCTTCTCTCCTGTCTCCTGCCCCTGTGCCTTGCCATAGATACATCCCTGAAGGCCTACAGTGCTCATGCGGAATCGACTACTACACACTGAAGCCCGAGGTCAACAATGAATCCTTCGTCATCTACATGTTTGTGGTCCACTTCTCCATCCCTATGATCGTCATCTTCTTCTGCTATGGGCAGCTGGTCTTTACTGTCAAGGAGGTACCAACCATGGCTGGAACAATAGCACAATGGGGAGGGTACTTGCCTTGCATGCAGTTGACCCAAGTTAGATCCTAGGTATCCCCTATTGTCCACCATGCACAGGGAGTGATTCCTGAGTGCAGAACCAGGAGTAACCCCTGAGCATTGCTGAGGTACCAACCTGGTGGGAGATGGCTAAGAGAATAAGTCTCATGTCCCCATAGGCTGCAGCTCAGCAGCAAGAGTCAGCCACCACCCAGAAGGCTGAGAAGGAGGTCACACGCATGGTCATCATCATGGTCATCGCCTTCCTTATCTGTTGGCTGCCCTATGCCAGCGTGGCCTTCTACATCTTCACTCACCAGGGCTCCAACTTCGGGCCCACCTTCATGACTCTGCCGGCGTTCTTCGCCAAGTCCTCCTCCATCTACAACCCTGTCATCTACATCATGATGAATAAACAGGTGCCTGGCAGTGGGGTGGGGACTCCAGACATGGCCTGCTGGGGACCAGCCTCAGTGAGAAGCTACCTGCCTAGACCAGAGGAGAGGATCTCCATAAGAACCCCAGATACACCCGGGGAAATATAGCTCCAGTTGGCATCAGAAGCTCAGGATGGCATGGGAACCTGAATTTCTCATCTTTTGTTCTGTTTTGGGGCCACCCCCACCTGTGCTCAGTGCTTACTCCTGATTTCACACAGGAATAACACCTGATGGGGTTTGGAGAGATAGTTTGTGAAACATGGGTCAGTGGTGTGCAAGGCAAGCTTCTACCTACCTGTTTTTCAATTTGTTTTTCATTTTGGGGACCATATCTGGTGGGTGCTCAGGGCTTATTCCTGGCTCTATGTTTACTCAGGGGTCACTCCAAGTGGTACACAGGGGACTATATGTGTTATTGGGTACTGAACCCAGGTCGACTACTTCCAAGGCAAGTTCCTCACCCACTGTACTGTTTCTCCAGCTGTGCAAGGTCAGGGTTTTATCCCTAGTACTACAGTCACTTAAGTACCACCAGGAGTGACCTCCAAGTCCTGAGGTCGGGGAAACCTCTGAGTACTACCAGTTATGGCTAAAACTGCACCGCCAATACCCAAGTCTCTGCAAAGCTGAGTAAGGAACTAGGGTCTGGTCTGAGGGATGAAGGGCTAGAACGTTCGCTAGAACATTCCTTTCTCATGGTGGCAGCTCCTTGTAGAATCAACATCCTTTGGAGAACTGGCCTCTGAACTTGGGCATAACCGAATATAAATCCTAGCTCTGGCCCTTGCTGCCTTTCAATCAATAATCATGGCTTGGGGGGCTGGAGAGATAGCACAGTGGTAGGGAGCTTGCCTTGCACACAGCCGATCCAGGACAGATGGTGGTTCAAATCTAGGCATCCCATATGGTCCCCCGAGTCTGCCAGGAGCGATTTCTGAGTGCAGAGCCAGGAATAACCCCTGAGCACCGCCGGGTGTGACCCCAAAACAAAACAAACAAAAATCATGGCTTGGCTTGGGGCCGGAGAGATAGCATGGAGGTAAGGCGTTTGCCCTTCATGCAAGAGGTCATCGGTTCGAATCCCGGCGCCCCATATGGTCCCCCGTGCCTGCCAGGAGCAGTTTCTGAGCCTGGAGCCAGGAATAATCCCTGAGCACTGCCGGGTGTGACCCAAAAACTACAAAAAAAAAAAAAAAATCATGGCTTGGATAAACCTCGTTGGCTATGATACTGACATTGCACAAAGCTGGTCTTTGTGGTGTGGCCTGGGCAAATCCCTTCTCCTCTTGGAGTGTCATTTTCCTCTCCCACGGAAAGAGGAAACCCCAGGCTTTCAGATCCAATGACAGGATTGGTGGAGAGTCCATGGGTCACCAGTGGCATCATGGAACAACATCTCTCTTGACAAAGTTTCTGCGTGGGCAGAGGGAGTCACTGACTTAGATTTTTCTCCAGGGAGTCTAAAGAAAGAGGAAGGAGGAGTGTGTGTGTGTGTGTGTGTGTGTGTGTGTGTGTGTGTGTGTGTGTGTGTGTGTGTGTGTGTCAGAAGGCATCTCACTCTAAGGTGGAGGGGGGGGTCCAGGCTGCCCCTGACTCTGACTCTCCCCCTTGCCTTTCAGTTCCGGAACTGCATGCTGACCACCCTCTGCTGTGGCAAGAACCCCTTCGCCGACGAGGAGGCCTCCACCACTGTCTCCAAGACAGAGACCAGTCAAGTGGCACCAGCCTAAACCCTGCCAAGGCCTTCGTGTCCGGTTGTAGGAGATACTCCGCCCCTGTTCCCAGCCCCAACCCCAGCCATCCCACTGGCAGCCCTGTTTGTCAACCCAGGGGGCACAAGCTCCCCAAGTTTTAAAAAAGGGAGAGAAAAATGAGACTCCCCTATGGTTGGGAGATCCCAATCCTGCGTGCTGAGTTCCCAGGGGCTGGTGGCAGGGGTGGGTCTGTATCCCTCTCCCACTCCCTAACAACTCATCTCTCAGAAACACAACCCCTGCTCTCTGGAAAAGTGTCCCTAAGAGTTTAGGGATAAATGTCTAGCTTGGAGCAGGGCACACAGTAGGTGCTTAATAACTGCTAGCCGGATGAAAGAAGGATGAGTGGAGGAACAGATGAAAAGGTCAATGGGCAGGGAGAGCCCTCCTTGCCTCTCCAAGCCACCTTTGCATCAGCAGCTTATCCTTAGATAACAATTATCAAGACACCCCCCACGTCCTTCCCTGTAAAATGCAACCCCCAAGCCCCACCTGCTGATACCCAGCTGCTGTGATATTTAAGTGAAAGAATGAAAGTGTGTGTCTGTGTCTGTTTAAGCACATTGCGAATGGTAATGAGCAGTACAGATTGCAGTTAGTTTTATAATATCAATTCACACAATTCATCAGTATGATCATCCCTTTGAATGATTTCTTTTTTATTTTTGTTTCATTTGTTTCTGTTTTGGGGAGGATCACACCAATGGATGACAGGAGTTACTCCTGGCTCTGCACTCAGGAATTACTCCTGGTGATGATCAGGGGTCACTCCTGGTTCTGTTGTTCAGGTATTACTCCTGATGGTGCTCAGGGGACTATATGAAATTGAACCTGGACACATACATGTAAGGCAAGCACCCTATCTTCCATACAATTTGCTCTGGCGCCTAAATGATTTCTTTAAAAATTAAAAGCAATCTTTTTTGGCAATACCTGAAGATTTCTCAGAACTTACTTCTAGTTCTCTGCTCAGGGTTCACTGTGCTGGTAAGCTCAGAAAACCATATGCGCAATAGCACAGCGGTAGGGTGTTTGCCTTTCACGAAGCTGATCCAAGACAGACCTGGGTTCAATCCCCAGCATCCCATATGACCCCCAAGCCAGGAGTAATTTCTGAGCACATAACCAGGAGTAACCCCTGAGCATCACCGGGTGTGGCCCCAAAACAAAAACAAACAAACAAAAGATAAGAAAACCATATGAGATCCCAGAGATTGAACCTGGATCAGCTGTATGCAAGGCAAGAGCCCTTCTTGCTATGATATCTCTCTGACAAAATGTTTTTTTGTTTTGTTTTGGGGAGAGAAGACCACACCCAGTGGTGCTAAGGGGTTACTCCTGGTTTTACACTCAGGAATTTTTCCTGGAAGTACATGGTGGCCATATGGGATGCTTGCAAGGCAAGCACGCTGTACTATTGCTCAAACTCCTAAATGACATTTTTTGAATAGAAGTATATTGATAGATAATGTTATATGACTTTAGGGAGATGTAGAGATCGGACATTTGTATATAGCAAGAAATAATCACTATGATCTGTCAATTTACTCCTTCATCACCTCCTCAAATAGTTCATTTGAGATCAAAAAAGGATCTTCGTCTTTAACGTTAACAAGAGGTCAAGTCCAAGGCATGGACTGGAGGGAGGTTCAGGGAGGGTCAGTCCAGAAAGTTTAATTATCAAACCTGAAGAAACAACAGCAGGGATTGAAGATGGGGTCAAGGTTCAGGGCCTGACCTCTGGTGGGTGTCCAGGCCAATGCCTTCCCTTCCAAGCAACCTATCAAGACTGACTTTTCTGCTTTTGAAAACCACTTGCTTCCTGTTCAACTTTAATGGAGCATCACATCCCTGAAAACACCCTTTTCTGGAAGAGTTTAGAAACAAAGAGTGGGCTAATCCCCCTAGCCCACCTTGGGGGGGTGTTCACAGTTCCCAGCTTTCAGCTGGGAATATTGCTCTGATAAAGCAGTTGCCTTTCACATAGTCTGAGATCAACCTCAGGCATCACAGAGTACGACTCTCTTATGGATAAGCTCATCTTCAGAGGCACCAGTCCCATTCTACATTCTCAAGAGTTTGGCTAGAACTCTGGGGCACTAGAGCTGAGCCATCTCAGCAACAGCACCCTCTTTTTCCATATAACCAAAGCCAGAAGCTCTAGCTTTGCCCAACCTACCTGGAGTTCAAGGTAAATTGGGGCATTAAAAGCTCAGCTTCTCTACCTGGTGTCAATATGGTGTGTGAGTTTTTTCTCAAGCTCTTTAGTTACAAAATGGATTGAAACTGGCATCTACTCAGCTCCTGAGATGCCTGATTTCGGCAGTCAAAGGACTTCCTGAAGCTCTGGGATGGAGGGAGTAGATAGATCTAGGAACAAGGAAAGTTCCACCTTGGGAATAGAGACACCCTGGAAAACTGTGGAATTGTAATCAAGATTTCTCACCTCTCTGCAAAAGGGATCTTAGGGCCTGAGTGATAGTATAGCAGGGAAGGCGCTTTCCAGGTTGGATCATGGACAGCCAATATGGTCCCCAAGTAGAACTAGGAGTAAGCCTGGAGTAAGAACCATGAGGTGTGGCCCCAGAAAAAAAGGTTGAGATCTTAATTTTTTCTTGAAGAGCACTGATGAGATTACAGGCTCACATGTAGTCTACATCCTGGTAAGCAGACAGGGGGTGGAACCTAGCATTGTTAGGCCTCAGATCAGCTTTTATTGTACCCACCCAGTGATGCTCAGGGGTTACTCCTGGCTATGCGCTCAAAAATCACTCCTGGCTTGGGGGACCATATGGGATGCCGTGGGATTGAACTGTGGTCTGTCCTAGATCAGCCACATGCAAGGCAAACACCCTACAGCTTGACCCAGTGCTCCGGTCCCTCAGATCAGCTTTGACCTTACCAGGTATATCCCCATGAAAGACCAACAAAATGGAAATTGAGTTCCAAAGCATGACCTGGGTCATGGAAAAGGGTAGCTGCAGTCTAAGACACAGCTCCTAGCTGTCATGTTGGGCTGGTACAGGTATGAGTTGTGACCTCTGGTATGGTACCTCTGCTATATATCCGTAGGCAAGGCCAAGTTAGAATTTCTTTAGGTATAATTGATTCAACTCAATTCAGCTGAAGCATAAGAGAGAAAGCATTAGTTTCTATAAATGAGAAGTCCAGGGCTTCAAGCACTATGAGATGCAAGTACTAAGATGATACAGTCAGTTTTCTACACCTTTTCTCCTAGCTTCCTATTGCATTGTGCAGAGACTGTATATACAAGTTCTGTCTAGAGACAATTTCACTTTCTCATAAATCCCATCAAATCTTAGCAGGTAGGACTCCCATTGGTCAGGCCTGGGTGACCTGATGCCCCCTAAACCTATCACCAGGTTGAGATGGAAATTCAGTCTCTGATTGGTTAAACCTGCGTCCCATGCTCTTGCAACCCAAGATAACATTAGGGCCACAGAAACCAAGTGGTGTCAAAGCGGCGTTTTCCAAGTATTGTATGAGAGGGCTAGGGATAAGGTGGACAGAACTACCATAGTCTCATTAAAGGAACACAAGAAGATTCCCATGACTGAAGCCCAGGCCTCACGCGCTGTTTCAGAGGCTACTTAGCAGGAAGTGTCCGGAGAAACCATAGCATTTCAGCTGTGAGGTTTTGCAGGCAGCCCCCCAGTCTACTTATTCTAAGGAGCCATGCTTGTCTCCACTCCTCTGCACCGTCTCTGAGTTTTCCTGGGAGACAGAAAATCTCTTTCCCTCCTTAATTTTTGAAACCACTTATAGGACACACGTCTCAGGCAGGAGCCGCTGTCACCAGCCTCCTTCGTAGGCAGCCCACAGACTGCAAATGCCTGTTGTATGCAATCATTTCCCCATACAGTCTAAAGCCACCCTCAGTCTGGGTGTTGGAGGTGAAGGTATGTAAAAATGGAATGAAGGGAAACAATTTACAGCCAGGGACATAGTATAGTGGGGAGGGCTCTTATCTTGCACACACTGACCTGTACTGGAGCATCCATATGGTTCCCCCAAGAGCCACCAGTAGTGGTGATTCCTGAGCACAAAGCCGGAAGTAACCCCTGAGCATTGATTGCCGAGTGTGGCCTAAAAACCAACCAACCAAAACAAAATGGAGGGCAACTATCTTAACCTGGAGTAAAAAGCTCCTCTGGGAATGTGAGTGAATGTGGACCTTCTGGGTCAGCAAACTGACTCTGACTTGCCAGTTCTCCTTCTCTCACCATATCCTACAAAACTGGAAGCCCCTCCACCACTTCTGCCACCCTGTGAGACCTCAGGGAGATGTTGGGTGCCCTTCCCAGCTGCATGAACTTAGGCCAAATCCCTGAATACCACTAGGATGCAGTCCCCTCAATTTTATTTATTGATGGATTGTTTTTTGGTTCACACCCAGCAGCACTCAGGGGTTACTCCTGGCTATACACTCAGAAGTCATTCCTGGCAGGTTAGGGGACCATATGAGATGCCAAGATTTGAACTGGGGTCCACCCTGCATTAGCCACATGCAAGGCAAATGCCTTACCGCTGTGCTATTGCTTCAGCCTCCCCTCAGTTTTAAAGGGGAGGCAGTGCATAGGACTTTGGACATTAAAGAGACAAAGCATAGCAAACAACCAATACATATTCCTTTTTCAAAGTATTGTAGGTACTTGCACCAGGTTTGGTGGGAGATGGACAGAGAACAAGATCAATATGATGGAAGGAAATGGCCCAAATGTTCACTTTCTTTCTTATAATATCACTCAAATTCTAGCTGGGCATCTGTTAGATATATTAAGATCTGGACAAGAAAGTGTAGACAGAAGTGATGCATTTTGGGGTTGTGCATTTCAGAGAATGTAGATGTCCTTCACTTCCTCCCTTCTTTCCTTCTGTGTGCTGAAATGTAGTTGTGATGAGCAGAATAACAGCCATCTTGGGTCAGGAAGTAAAATCTGTGAGCCCTAAACATCAGAGCAATGAAAGGAAAGGAGCCAGGGGCCAGAGAAATAGCACTGTGATAGGGCATTTGCCTTTTATGCAGCCAATCCAAGATGGTGGTTCAAATCCTGGCATCCCATATGGTCTCCCAAGCCTGCCGGGAGCAATTTCTGAGCACAGAGCCAGGAGTAACCCCTGAACGTCTCCGGGTGTGACCCAAAGACCAAATAAATAAATAAATAAATAAACAAACCAACAAATAAATAAGAAAGGAGCCTGGGTCTCTCATACTGCTTTTTAAGCCTTGCACAACTTTCTACTTGCAGAACTTCATAAGGGAAGATATCATATCACCAAGGGAATATATCATATCATTGTTCAAGTCCCTATGAGTTTGAAGATAGCTGCTTCCTTCTGAGGGCTTCTAGAGGCTCTCAGGAAGATATGAGTCTCCCAAAAATATCTGCTTCTTTCTGGATAAAATATAAAATAGTCATGGCTATAAAATACTTACACAGAGATCATATGTGGCCATGATATCCTTCCACTGTCCTTCCAGATTCCCTGACCTATATCCCAGAAAGAAAAGGCACAGATGTCCTGCCATGCCCTGTGGGGTCAGAATCTCCCAAAGCACGCTGCAAATGCTCATATTCCTCCTCATCTGCAGAACTGTGAGAAAAGTCGCCTGTAAGAAGATTCCATTCAGGCTTCCAAACTGCTGGAGCGGAAAATGAGCCGATTTTGGTAGAACTTAAATTCTGCTCAGGCCTCTGTAAAGAAAACACAATTCTTCATCTTCCAAGCACGGCTCAAGGTAAGACCCAAGTTCAGACAGAGTCAGGAATAGACCCTTGTGTATCACTGGGTGGGGACCCCAAACCGAAAAAAGACAGTTGGGTTTTGGCAGTTGGCTCCTTCACGCTTGCCCTGGAAAAAGGCAATCCTCGAGAGGAATTTTTAGAACCCGCTGCATATTTTAGAAATGCTTCCCTCGGCACGCAAAGCTCTGTGCTGGCACCGTCCGGAGTCATTTTAGAAGAAGCTCGTGGGAATGTTTGTATCATCCAGGCTCTATTTCTCAATTCTTGGCAAGGCCCCCACAAATGGGAGCAAGACTGCTGCCCGCTTCATGCCAGCTTCCACTACCTTTTTGCCTTCTTCTTCTCCAGCACTAGCAGGGTCCCTGCAGATGGCTCACAGACCTCTTCCCCTCCGCTGGGCTATGCTCAAACACCGGGCACCTGCAGAAATGGGGTGCTGAAAAGTGGCTGTGCATGGGGCATGGGCACTACCTCAGAGTGCCAGGTATCCCAGTAGAAACAGGACAGCTACATCCTGGCCCCCCTCCATCCTCCTGAGCTCAAGGGCTTGCTAGGGAGACAGGGAAGAAAGACTGTAATTCGGGGTTCTACAGACTTCCAGGGCTGCTGACTACAAGAGCAGGAACCTATCTCTTTTTTTGGGGGGGGGGGCTAGTAGCAGCATTTACATAGCGGCCAGAAGAGTAGAAAAGATTCCAGAGAAGGCAGATTAGGTCATCAAAGACTGTAGATTCATTTCTGTGTGCTCAAGCCAGTGGTCAGCAGTTCTGCCTGCTTGGTTTCCACTGGGCTTGTTTAAGTTCTAGAGTCATCTAGACAGTAGGCTGGTAACCAGAAGGTGACTGGGCATTAGTGGTAACAGCCAAATGCCTCCAGTTCCTGGAAGACCGGTCAGGGTTTTCCCCTCCTCTCCGATCACAAGCCACACCAAGTCACAAACTATTGCAAGTGTGTTAGGGAGTAAGAGAGGTTGTAAGTTCAGATGACAGATGATGGCATGATGTGAACAGGAAGAAAATGAGTCATTTCAGCACCAATGGAGCATGTGAAGAGGAGACACAAGCAGAACTTCCAGCACAGCCTCTTCTCTGGGCCACCACATCATTGAACTGTGGAGTCCCAGGCCAGGAGCCTCCTTAAGTCAGGGTGGAGTGGTCAAACTTTCACCCCAGGAAAATGGGGAGCCACAAAAGGTGTTGGTTTGTCAGAAGATCAGAGTGGATTTCACACCAGAACATGTGGCTGACCATAGCTGCCTCCTCATTAAGAGAAAGTTCTGAGAAGCATTCTGACTGAGAGGGACGGCTGGCAAACTGAAGATCACCCCCTCCCATACCTTCCTATATCCTTGGGAGGGTTCCTTTGGACCCTCTGTGTGTGCAAGAACACACAGACACAGACACACACACCTGATACTTTCTCACAAACAAGAAGATATAATCTTTCCCCAGACATATTCTGGCTTGTTCATTTTCACAGCTGTATACTATTCGACCCAGACCGACCAGTTGTATCTGTCTACGCTTTTCTGAGTTGTCACAGGCAATTTTGAATTCTTTAAGTAGAGTGGTCGAAACGTGTATCGTGAGAACATTTCCATGGTGTCGTGCCAACAATAAACAAAATGGTGTGGATTTGTATCAGATGTGGCTAAATTGCTTCCTACAGACATTGCCAATTCCCCCTCCTAGTTAGTGGTTGTCTTCCTCCACCTCTGGACATTCAGTATTACTAGATCTTCTGCTGGCCATGAATCTCACCTCATCCTCCTCTGAATCCACCTCATCATTATATTTATTTAGATATTTAGGGATTCTATAAGCAATGCTCAGGGACTCCTGGGGTGGTATGGAACCTTGGCCCAGCTGTGCAGGCTTAATAATTTGATGCTTGGGTCCCCTGGCAGTGCCTGCAGGGGGGACCATGCCATGGCCTTGGGGGTCCCACATGCAGAGCAAATGTTCTCAGCCATGATGCACCCATGTGGTTCTCTCTTAACTCATGATCTTAAATGGCTCCAGAGATGGACTCATTCAGCCAGGCCCCAAGTGGTTCATTTATCAACTCTATTTTTTGCTTTTCCAAATAATGCGGTAATGATTTCTTTTCCATCGAGTGCACTTCGGGGTAGCTGGACCCAAGGGACAATCCTCCCAAAGTAGATCTGCACCCCCCCAACGTACACTCCTGCTCCCCCTTGCCAACGTCGCCTGCAATTCGTAAATGGATGGCAAAAGAGCATCTTATCATTGTTTTACTTTTAATTTCCCGGAGTGCCAAGGAGGTTGAGAATCTTTGCCTGTTTATCAGTCTTTCTGGAGAATTGCCTGTTTAGATTCTTTGTCCGCTTTTCCCATAGACAGGGCCCTTATTTATGAAGCTCTCACTAAGCAATTATATTGGGGGAAAAAAAATCACTCCTTCATCCTTTATTTCCTTCTTCAAAAACAAACTAAAAGAGGTTTCACTGGCTCCAAACCTACTGCTGAGGGGTGGGTGGGTCCAGCCTCTGTGCTTGAGCCAGGTCAGCAGTGGCTGTGCAGAAACAGAGGGGCTCTTCTACCATGAAAGTGCTGCCAGTTCCACCAACACAACCAATAGCACCAGATCCAACAGCACCCCCAAGTCAAGAGATCAAGTTCACCCAAGGTCATGCTGGAGGGAGGGCTACTGGGGGTTGGCCGGACACAGGGCAGGCCCAGGCCCAGGTTTGCTTCCTCTTGCCCCAATTAGTGGTTCCAGCCTCCCTGCCCATCAGGGGCTGATTGAAGAGGTGGGTGGGTATATAAGTAGAAGGAAGCAGGTAGGCAGCCTCTCATCTGCTCGCATCAGCCTCCCCCTGCACCATGGCTCAAAAGAGAAAGACCTTCACCTTTTCTTCTTCCTCCTCCACCATCATGTCTTCTGTGGACAACTCCAAAGAGTCTAAAAAGCCAGGTAAGCCTAGACATGGACAGAACACTGCACTGCCCAGTAATGGCCCCTTCCCTGGAATCTCCCACCCCTCCAGCCCTATTCCCCCAAAACCCACTTGTTCCTCACCCTGTCAAGCTCACTTGCCTGTTTTGTTGGATTTTTTTTTTAAGCACACACCTCGATGTGCTCAATGCTTACTCCTGGTTCAGCACTCAGGGCTCGCTCCTGGCAGAGATCTGGGGACCATATGTGGTGCTAGAGATTGAACCCAGGTCAGCCACGCTCTTGCCTTCCCTCTCTGAATTAATCTCTCCAGTCCCTCACTGGCCTATTTTGCAGAGCGATGATGGCCCATAAGCAGGGCCAGGGAAGGTTGGGGGGTGGGGTGGGAGGAAGGCAGCCTGGTGGAGGCAGCTGGAGCCCATTAGTTGTGTGGGAGGCAGAATCCTACACAAAGCAGGGCAGCTGGAGGGCAGAATGGCCTTGGGACTTAGAGATGCATCCTTGAGGTTTCTCTGGGTGTGGTTCCAGGGAAGCGACACCCCCTCCTCCTTCCTCTTGGGGAGATGGTGGAGCCTGCCTTGCTCACAGAGCCACTGTGCTTTAACATTCAAACCCAGAGAGCTGGAGGTGCCCAGAGGAATTGCTTTGGGGAGGTCAGGAAAGGCTTTCTGGAGGAGGTGATGGGAGCCAAATGGGCTCCAGGTGCCTCTTGGGGGAAAATGCTCATGCTGGCTTGAGGAGATGGGAGCATGCAATGGTGGTGGTGGGGGACAGCCTCCAAAATCTCTGCTGCTGGGGCCGAAGAGATAGCACAGTGGTAGGGCATTTGGCCAACCTAGGAGGGACCTGGTTCGATTCCCGGCATCCCATGTGGGCCCACAAGCCTGCCAGGAGCGATTTCTTTTTTTTTTGTTTGTTTGTTTTTGGGCCACACCCTGCGGTGCTCAGGGGTTACTCCTGGCTGTCTGCTCAGAAATCGCTCCTGGCAGGCACGGGGGACCATATGGGACACCGGGATTCAAACCAACCACCTTTGGTCCTGGATTGGCTGCTTGCAAGGCAAACACCGCTGTGCTATCTCTCTGGGCCCTTTGTGTGTGTGTGTTTTTGTTTGTTTGTTTGTTTGTTTGTAGGAGCGATTTCTTAGTGCAGAGCCAGGAGTAGCCCCTGAGCACCACCGGTGTAGCCCCCAAACCAATCCATTGATAAATAAATAAATAAATAAATAAATAAATAAATAAATAAATAAATAAATAAAATAAAGTAAAAAAATATCCCTGTTGCTGGGATGGATAAGGAGGAGAAGGGGGAGTAGAGGAGGGATCTTGGAGGAGCTCTTGCTGGGATATCTGGGTTGGTATGGGGACAGGGCACCATTGGGGGGGGTCAAAATGCAAGTTTGGGACTCTAAATATTGGCCCAGTGACTCAGAGTGCAACAGGCATCAGATAAGCAGCCAGGAAGCACATGGAGAGATTTGAGGTGGCTGGCTTGGAAGGCAGTGAAGGTTTGGGCAGTCACCTCAGTCCTGAGGGTCCCTCTAAAAGTGAGTTAATACTAAAGATCCCCATTTCTGAAGAAAAAAAAATATATTGGCTTTTCCCCCTGGAAACCCACATTCTTTGGTCCTGAAGGGAAAGAGAGAAGGTGAAGGCACTTGGTTTCTCCGCTGTTGATACCAGTTTGATCCCTGGGATACACAATTTTCCGAAGTACTTCCGCGTGTGCCCCCGCAAAAAGAAAATAAACCAACAGGGATTGGAACAATAACACAGTGGGTAGGATGTTTGCCTTGCATGCGGTCAACCCAGGTTCTATCCCCAGCACCCCATCTAGTCCCTTGAACACTTCTAGGAGTAACCCCTGAGCACCACTGGGTATGGCTCAAAACCAAAACAAACAATAAAAATAAATAAAAATAATACAATGAACTAGCACAAAATGCCCCCCCTGGAACCCGAAATGATTCTTCTGAGACCCTAAATTACTCTAGCACCCCATGGGCATGGTTGCTACTTGGATGTCTTGTTGTGGGGCCTGGCAGAGCTCAAGAGTTACTTGTGGGGGCTGGAGCAGTGACACAGCGGTAAGGCATCTGCCTTGCTAGGATAGACCACAGTTTGATCCCCCGGCATCCCATATGGTCCCCCAAGCCAGGAGCGATTTCTGAGCACATAGCACATAGCCAGGAGTAACCCCTGACGTCACCAGGTGTGGCACAAAGAAACCAAAAGAGTTACTCCTGGCCCAGTGCTCAGAAATCACTACTGATTGTGTTCAGGGGACCATATGGGATGCTGGGCATTGAACTTACGTTCAAAGCTGTGTGCAAGGAAAAGACCCTCCCTGCTGTACTAGTGTTCTAGGCCCTCAGGGCTGACTCTTGGCTCTTCACTCAGAAACTACTCCTAGTGGTTAATGGGGCACCATATGGGATGCTGGGATCCAACCTGGGTTGGCCATATGCAAGGCTGGCTGTCCTGTGGCTTTAGTCTAGTGCCAGCCACTTTAGAAAAACACTGGTGTGGAGACCCTCTAAGACACTCCATCCCCAGGAGTCAGGCAGGAATATAGAGGAGTGGAGAAGTGACACTGCCAGACGCTGCTCTCTGGCTTTGCCTCCACTCCACTTGTCATTCCCAGAGCCTAGACTCTCTTGTCTCAGAAGCTCACAGCTACAGGCCTCTAAGTTTGGCTTGACTCAGGCGAGGAGTTGCTGGGGGAGCCTTTGCTTTTCTCCTTTAAAATGTGTTTTTTGTTGTTGTTGTTTTTGCAAATGTATCTGTCCAATCAGTTGCTCCTTTTGCCTCTAATTTTGGTAAATTGATCCGAAATCACGTCTTGCCACATTTAAATCAGGTATCCTATTTAAATCGTGTCTGTGCACCTTCTGGTGACTGACAGTTCAGCTATCCACCCCCTCCCAGATCTTCTTTTCTTCTGCAACTTTTTTTTTTTTCTGGAGCAGCTTATTTTAAGAGATCATTTACATATCTTACTATTCACCCATTTAATGTGTCCAATAGCTTTAGTAGACTCTTGGCTCCTATACCTATCCCCGCAATTCCTTTTAGAATATTCTGGCAAGGGGCTGGAGCGGTAACGCAGAGGTAAGGCGTTCGCCTTGCATGTGGCTGACCTAGGACTGACTGCAGTTTGATCCCCCGGTGTCCCATATGGTCCCCCAAGCCAGGAGTGATTTCTGAGCACAGTGCCAGGCATAACCCCTGAGCATCACTGGGTATGGCCCCAAAACAAAACAAATAAACAAAATAATATTTTGGCAAACCGGCCATCCTATTCCATCCCAACCCTGCCCTCTGCAGCTCCTGGAAATACCTTGCCTCTACTTTCTGCCTGTGTGATTTGCCCCAGTCTGAATATTTCTGACAGAGTGAATCAACACCCCAAAGTATGCTTCTGTCATTATCTACACTCCCAGACCCTGCTCAGTCAGATGGGAGCCCCACAGACTGCATCTGATGTATACAGTTCCCACACCTTCCCCACCACCAAAAGTGACCATGCCCCACTGCCACCATCCCATGTCGCCTCTATCCCCCTTCATGGTATCCTCAGCTATGTCAAGTCAAAGCTTGTCTGTCGGGCCCAGAGAGATAGCATAGCGGCGTTTGCCTTGCAAGCAGCCGATCCAGGACCAAAGGTGGTTGGTTTGAATCCCAGTGTCCCATATGGTCCCCGGTGCCTGCCAGGAGCTATTTCTGAGCAGACAGCCAGGAGTAACCCCTGAGCACCGCCGGGTGTAGCCAAAAAAAAAAAGCTTGTCTGTCTTTGGTATCATCTATTTCTTTGTTCTGCTTCACTCTATACCATAGGGAAATGATATTATCTTCCTCAGACTTATTTCACTTGCTCTGATGCCACCAGTGAACTCATTCCTTTTTTGGAGGGGGGCACACCTGCCAGTGCTCAGGGGTTACTCCTGGCTCTGGGCTCAGGGATCATTCATGGCGGCGCTGGGGGGACCATATGGAAGGCCGGGATAGTACAGCAGGGAGGGAGGGAACCTACATTAAATATTGCTGACTAGGTTCTGTCTCCAGCATCCCATATGGTCCCCCGAGCCCCACCAGGAGTGATTCCTGAGCACAGTCAGGTATAGACCCCTTTATAAAAAAAAATAGATGGGGCCAGAGCAATAGCACAGCAGTAGGGCATTTGCCTTGCATGCAGCCAATCCAGGACAGACCTGGTTTGATTCCTGGCATTTCATATGGTTCCCCGAGCCTGCCATGAGTGACTTCTGAGCACAGAACCAGGAGTAACCCCTGAGCACCACCAGGTGTGACCTAAAAACCAAATAAATAAATAAATAAATAAGTAGAAATAATCCAGGGCCTGGGCCAGAATAAGATAATACAGTGGGTAGAACATTTGCATTGCATGCAGCCAACTCAGGCTTAATTCCTAAATGGCCAGTACCGCTATGGTCCCCTGAACCCTAACAGGAGTTAGTCCTGAGACCACCTGGTATACCCCCCAAAAAAGAGAGCATACAGACCCTGTGTTCCCCAAAGCATCTCTCTCCAGTTAGGGTCTTGCTGCTTCCAGCCATCTGGACCATCTGATCCCACAAAGACCCACTTTATTTATTTATTTTTTATTTTTTTGGTTTTTGGGCCACACCCGTTTGACGCTCAGGGATTACTCCTGGCTATGTGCTCAGAAATCGCCCCTGGCTTGGGGGGACCATATGGGACACCGGGGGATCGAACCTCGGTCCATTCCTTGGCTAGCGCTTGTAAGGCAGACACCTTCCCTCTAGCGCCACCTTCCCGGCCCCAAAGACCCACTTTAAATGGGTCTTTGAAAGTTTCATTTCTGCCCCTTCATGTGATTTCTGGCAATGCCAGGTTCAGAGAGGCATCGGAGGCCTTGTCTTTCAAGCCCAGGATTTCTGATTTGGTGGGGTCAGGTTAGGTGTCCCTGGTGTGCAGGGTTTTGGAGAGCCTGAGAGGAACCTTGATCTTGAATGACACACCTGCTGTCTGGTCCATCCCTTGTAGGCTGTGCCCAGAGTGCTGCCAGAACACTGCGCCGCCACCCCCCTGTGCTAAACATGGTGTTGGAGGCGATGCAGGCCAAGAGACACCCCAGGGGCACCTCAGTGGCTGCCATCAAGATCTACATCCTGCACAACTACCCCTCAGTGGATATGACTCGACTCAAATATCTGCTGAAGCAGGCGTTGGCTACGGGCGTGAATCGCGGCCTCCTCACCCGGCCGGCACACTCCAAGGCCAATGGTGCTACTGGCAGCTTCAAAGTGAGTTTGGCCCCATTCCCTGTCCCCATGTGCCCACTGCCCATATGGCAAAGCCCCACTGCTGGTTCTTAGGGCTTCCCACCCTTTCTCGGGGTCCTCCCATGGTCTGGACAGAGCCCAGCTCAGGTTCTACATAGCATGTCATGGGACTGGGAGCCATTCCCCAAGCCCTGGCTGCTTGGTATTCTTCCAAGGAAGCTCAGTCAGACTCGAGGATGGGTTGGCACCAAATTCCAGGAGGGGTCCCTATGTGTGGTCATCGCTCATGTGTCAAACTCCACATGTATCTGGCACCGTGACAATGGCGAGGGAGCCAGGGCACCATCTAAGTCTGCCATGTCCTGTCCTGCAGTCCCCATGTGTGCCCACTGGGATGGGGGTGGCCTGCTAGTCCTCGGGAATCAGTCAGGAAAGAGGGAGGGAGGTGTGTGTGTCCAGTTGGGCTATTTCTGGTCTTGGGGAGTCATGAAGTCATAAAGTTTGGAGTTGGGGACAAGGTCATCAGACCAGACCATAGAAGGCAGACCCTGCCCATGCCCCCAGGTCTCTATCTCATTATACAGATAGGGAAACTGAGGCATGAGGAGAGGAGATGTGGAAGATGGGTGGTTACGTTTCCCATCAGGGATAAAAGGGGGACTGGAGAGCTTCAAGGCAACTTCAGCATCAGCACCCCAGAAAATGGGGTGCCTTGATTCTGTCCCTAGAGGGGATTAGGGTTAGGTTCTGTCCCTAGCAGGGGGGGGCTCATAGGTAGGGGAACTGTGTGGGCAGCAGACACAGTGCAGGACCCCCATCCACAAGGCTCTGGTCCTGATCTCTGTGCTCTCACATCCTCTGTACCCCACTCCCTTTCCAGCTGCAGCGCCTTTATTCTGAGAATCTCTTTCTCTTCTTCTCCAGCTAGTGCCCAAACCCAAGAGCAAAGTCCAGTCCAAGAAAACACGCCCCCAAACAGCCTCCAGAAATCCAGGGGGGGCCACAGGGCAGGGGCCCAAGAGACCCGGCAAAGCCAAGAAGGATCTCCCCAGCCAAGCCCAAGCCAAGGGAAACCCGAAGAAGACTGGCGAGGAGAAGATGGTACAGGCCAAACCAGGAGCAGCCAAGGAAAATGCTCCCCCGAAGGCCAACGAGACCAAGAAGAACCTTCCCAAACAGGACAAAGTAAAAAATGGGGTGCAGAACCCACAAGGGGTGAAGGCAGCCCAGCCTAAAGAAAATACAGTCAAAGAGAAGCCCCCCAAGAACAGCTGCCAGACCACAGGCCCCAAGGCCAAGGCCACTGTACAGCCCAAAACGGCCAGAAAGGCCCCTACCAGTGGAAAGCCAAAGGCTGTGGGAGGGAAGAGCAAGCCAGGTAGGTGGGAGGTAGGAGGGAGAGATTTAAAAAGAGGTGTGGGGAAGGCAGGGACAGTGGGGGGCTAAGGGGAACCATGTGGACAGTAGAGACCCAAGTTTGGGGAAGACATTTCCTGCTCCTGTGAAAGTATTGACACAATCTGGAAAGATTGTGTGGGTAGAACTGTGTTTATGTGGGGGGCTTTGATTGGGCTTAGATGGGCCTGACTCATCCTTGAGAGAAGCTAGAGAAGACTTTCTACAGGAGGTGTCCCAGGCCAGAGAATAGCTTAAGCAAAAGCTTGAGGCAGAAAGAAGGGGCATGTGGAGGGGCTGAAGTTAATTCTGTCTGTGGGCAGAGAGGGCAGGGAGGGCAGCAGGGTGGCTGAACCTGAGCCTCTTTCCCTTAACCTCTCAGCAGTTCTGCCTGAGGTGGACCCTTCCCTGTCTCCTCTCCCATCCCTGACAGACACCAAGGCCAAGAGCCAGAGCTCAAAGCCCAAAGTCACCAAGGTAGGTGCCTGTGTGACCACTGAGGAGGTGACCAGAGGGTGATGGCCCATCTTAGCTCTGGGGGTGGGGGTCATTGGGAAGGAAGTGATTTAGGAGTACACCCAAATTTCAATCAGTAAACAGCAACTGGGAGGTATCTCTGGGAGAACACCCCCTTCTTTCTCTGGGGAAGATGAACAGCAAGTCTGCCTTGCTCATAGATCCATTCTGTGTGTGTGTTCTGTGCTTTCACATTTGAACATAGAAGGCTGGAGGTGCCAATGAAAATGCCTTTGAGAAATCAGAGAAGGCTTTCTGGAAGCTAAGCGAGCCCACAGTGGTCTGTCCTGTCCTCTCGAACCCCAATCCTTGTGGATCAGGGATGGACTTAGCTGGATTAGGTGGTCTAGAACTGCTTGTGCCCTGCCAGCCTACCCTAATCTGTGTTTTCCTCCTCCTAGAGCGAGCAGGGCACAGCCACCCCCTCCAGAAAGAAGGCGAAAGTCAAGACCCTGAAGTCTGGCACAGCCCTGCCTCTTCCCAAGGACAGTGGGGCCCAGCAGGAAGCTGCTCTTGTCCCATTGACCAGATAGAAGAGACTGGACACAAAACCCAAGATCTCCCTATCCATAGCGGCGGGCAGGAGAGCAGATGCCAAGAGTTTGGAGGAGAGAGGCTGAGAGTCCCCAGGAGCTTTTATTCCCCACAAACCAGAATCTGTTGATAAATAAAGTGATGTTTCTTTTTGCACAAGGATTGTTCAGGGCCAAGCATTCGGCCACTGGAGGCATAACTAGGTGGGAAGTTAGTTCAGGGCCCTAAAGCAAGTGGGTCACAGGAGGGGCCCGTGCCATGCAGCCTGAAGCCTGGGAGGATTTCTTGGAAGTGACTTGGTTCCTTTTTTGTTTTGTTTTGCTTTGGGGTCACACACGGCAGTGCTCAGGCATTACTCCTGGATTACATATGGGATGCTGGGATTCGAACCACCATTAGTGGTCGGTTGTATGCATGGCTAACTACTGCTGTGCTATCTCTCTCAGGCCCCCTTCTTTTTTTTTTAAGGTGGGGGGAGTTGCTCATACCCATATGGTGCTTGGGGGCCAAAGCAGATGGTGTAGTGATGGGGATAAAACCAGGGCTTGTGCAGCCTAACACATGACCAGGTCTAGTGACTTTTGCTCTGGAAAGGATGACAGGAATGACTAGCAAGGGGATGGAAGCTATGGGCACAAAAGGGTAAGGCTGGAGCAGGGGGAAGGGAGGAGGAAAAGGAGGACATCAACACACTGAGGGTTGGGAGGCCTGTGGAAAGCTTTGTCTGCAGGGGGGTGGATAGGAAGCTATTCAGGACAACCCCCAACCCTGTTTAGATCTGCAGGGATGTACCTTCAAAGGGCTCTGTCCCCAGACCCAGGTGTCAGGACACTGTGTTCCTAAGGACCAACAGGGCAGGGTCTCAGAGTAGGGTGGGCTGCAGAGGGACCCTCTGAAGGGGCAGACATTCAGGGGAGCCATTGGCTGTTGGAAGTGAGGTCTGGAATCTTAAGAGCACTGCCATGATCCTGTGGGAAGGCAGTGCTGCTTCAAGGCTGGGCTTTGTCTTTTGACACCATGGACACGACCCCCAGTGTCTTGGGCCAGATGCCTGGTTTCTGCTTCCATGTGGGTTGGTGACACTCACTTTCAGAGCTTAGCTGCCACATAGCACCCCAGAGACCCCATCACTGCCCAGAAAGCCTTTTCCTGGGGGCCCAGCCCTTGGACTGGCCACTCCTAATAGAATAGACATTCTGAAGTGCCTCATCTGGGCTCCCAATCAAATTGCCCAGATGACACAAAAGACAGAGACAAAGATCCAAGCCTTCCCAAATTTTTGTCTGCCATTGCATGAAGGGACAGTAGGTCTGTGGCCATGAACCCAAACAAGGCTACCACTTAGGCAGATCCTCCGGGACAGAACATTGGCTTTGTCATCATGGTGCTAAGGAGCCACTGGAAATCAGAAAGTATAACACAGGGACTTGAGGGGAACCTGGCCCATAGCGATTCAGAGAAGATGACCTGAAGATGAGGTTGATGGAACAGGGGATCAGTGACAAGCCCAAAGTTGGGGTGTACATAGCTGCATGAGACTGCAGGACGATTTCCTGGGTTGAAGCTGCTGAGATGGCCCAGATGAGGGGTGACAGCTACGATGTCAAATGGAGGGAACCATTTGAAGGAACTTGGTAGGGGAGGGCAACTGGTAAGGGGGATGATGGGACTCAAAGGGAAACTGAGCCAGTCTGCCATGGGATTGCTCTCTTCCTGCTCTACATGCCCCCACCCCCACCTGCACCTTCTCCCTTCTCCACCCTGAATCCCACAAGAGGCTTTGTCTGTTCTGGAAGCTTCCCTGGGGGAACAGTAATGTGGTTGCCAGCAGGTCCCAGAGGTACTATGAGCAGACGGCAGTGACAGGGCCTGGGTTGGCACTTATCGTATCTGTTTCTCTCAGGGCTTGGCTAGTCGCTGTGGGCTGCAGGCCTGGCGGGGGGCTGCAGGCACTTGCTGGCCATCTTGTCTCCAGGAGGCAGAAGGGATCCAGGACCTGAGAGACGTGGGCTGGTTCCCTACTCAAGACGAAGGGAGGGGAGCCCCTCAAGCTAGGAGCTGTGAATCTTCAGGGGACGCCCAGAATCTGGATGGGGTGGCTTCGAGAAGTTGGTCACCGTCTGTGCTGAGAAGTGACCCCGGCCACTCGAGAGTGTCTCCTTGTGCAAATGTATTCCTAACTGGATTCGAGACGGGCCTGCATGCTAATCAGGCATTAAAAGCAGGCTGTGGAATATTTAATGGCACAGAAAGATGCTACCGACATATTGTTGCTTGTGGGGGGAGGAAGCGGCAGGTTAGAAAGTGCTGCGAACACCCCGATCCCACTGTGCTGGCAGGCCCCTACCCCCCACACAGCCCAGAAGGAGGTTCTCGGAGCCGGGGCCCGTTTGAGCAGCTGAAGAGACCCCATATTCCTTCACTTCCCGCGCTCACTGACATTTCTCCAGGAAATATTTCCCCCTTCTAGATTTCGCACAGGCGCACAATTCCTATCCAATGTGTCAATAATTTAAATTAGAAAATCTGCTGCTTAATAAAAAGGAATCTGTGCTCAGAATGGAAAATTTGAAAAGATAAAAGACTTTCTCTCTCTCTCTCTCTCTCCCCACCCAGAAGCCACTCATAGCAAAAGGCTATTTTGGAAGCTAAAAATGGTTTTTTACTTTCTCTCTTCTCACTTTTCTGTTCTCATTAATTCTAGCATGGGTGCTGGTGGGATTTTTTTGCTTGGATCGCATGAATTTTTCTGTCCCAGTTTTACTCTTGATAAATGTGCGAGGATTTTTCCTTCATAAAGGGCAGAAATGAATCGGGCTGGCTTCTAAGCTGGAGATTTCTCTCTTCTGTTTCTCATCTAACCTTTCCTGGGGGTGGGGTAGATGGGGAAGAAACTTCACTCCTGGTTCGAGTCTAGAGTCCATTGCTAAGGCTGCGGAGGCCTCTCTGGCATCTCCAGTTTTGTTTTGAGACCACACCTAGTGGTGTTCAAGGCTTACTTCTAGCTCTGGGCTCAGGAGACCATATAGG
The DNA here is from genome assembly GCF_024139225.1 of Suncus etruscus. Lineage (NCBI taxonomy): Eukaryota > Metazoa > Chordata > Mammalia > Eulipotyphla > Soricidae > Suncus > Suncus etruscus. The sequence goes on along the minus strand of NC_064867.1, from coordinate 32,540,440 downwards.
ATGCAGGAGACCAGACTTGGGTCAGCTGTGTGCAAAGCAAGTGGCCTTCCTCCCTTCTGTGCTGTTGTGGCATCTCTTGACCCCAGGTTAGGTCACTCCTAGCCCTTGCCTGCCATCTGGGAAGGGCCCAGGTTATCTGAGAGAAGTGAAACATGAAAAAATTTTCACCCAAATGGGTGAGAAACTCAGGATCTGTGTGTAAATGTCTCTCCAGGTTGCTTGCCTTCACACATTTGGGGGCCATCACAGAGACTGGCCTAGAGAAAGCAAAGCCTGGGTCTGAAGAAGGCTCTTGCCACTACATACATGTCCTTCCCTGCATCATCTGTCCAGCTAGGAGACTCCATTTCTCCATCTGTCAAGGGGAGATCAAGCTGGCATCATGCCCTATTTCTCTGCACATCCCTCAGAAAGGAGCACGGCGACAGGCCTGAGCCAGCCCCTTTCCCTCTGGGCTCATCTCTCTCTCTGTTTTTTTTTTTTTTTTTTTTTTTTATTATTATTATTTGGGCCCATCTCTTGAATCAAGACTACAGGCACATGGCAGGTTTTCCCATCAGGCTTTTTATTATAAAGAAAGTTCCAGAGAGTCTCAGCGGCCACCCACTTCCAGCCCACGGGCTCCAGGCCAGGCCCAGCGCAGGCCGGGTCCTGTTAAAGGAGCTTGTGCTGGGAAGAAAAAGGCCGATTTTCTCGAGGCCCTGCTGGGCTGCCTGTCCTCTGGAACCATCATTTCCAGTGTTGTGGAGGGAGCCCCCCAGGGACAACGGGGTGCTCTGCACAGCGGCGGCAATTCACAGTTGGCGCGTGAGAAGGTTCTTAATATATAAAAGCTTTCTTATAAAATAAAGAAGGGGGAAAAAAATAACCCAAACACAAAACACAAACAACAAAAAAAAGTGGTGCTATCTTTAGAAACACTTCCAGCTACAGCCTTGGTGCCAGCCTGCCCCCCAAACCAGGTCTGTTCAGTCCCCATTCCAGCTGGGCACTGCCCCCCAGCCCCCCCCCCAGCGCCTGCTGGAGCTCTACAAGGGCTGACCCTGCTGGGGTGGTGGGTCCGGAAAGCCCCCTCCCTGATTGCTTGAGGTAGTGTTTCCGACATGGACTCTGCCCTGGCCCCATGTGCCTGTGTCCTGGGCCGTTCGCTGACCATCCAGGCAGGGCAGGACCAAAGCAGGAGCTGTCCCGGGGCTGGATATGGCATTCCAGGGCCCAGAGATAGGAATCTGGGGTCCCATGGGAGGAGATGGAGGTGCCCACAGCCACAAGAGTTGGGGGGCTCCTTGCTGCCCCCCCATACAGCTCTTCTGCTTGGTCCTGGGAAAGCCGGAGCAGAGGCTGTGGGAAGAGAGGCCTCTCCTTTTCAGGCCTCTCCTTTCAGCACCTAGCGGCTCAGGGGCTCAGGCCTCGCTGTAGCATTCATAGATGTTGTCTTCCATCAGGGCCACGACCTGCTCAAATTTATGCTGCAGTTGGGTCCTCCGGGCTGTGGGGTTCGCCTCCAAGGCTGTCGTGATCTGGGGAAACAGAGGGAGGTTGCTAAGCCACAGAGAAGGGCCCATAACAAATCGCAGAGGGGGGCACAGTCCCACTGCCTGCCCCTCCATACTGGCCGCTAGTGCCGGAAGCACAAAGTGAGTGCCCCCCTCCCTGCCCTATTTCTCTTTGCCAAGAAGCAGGCAGGCTATACTGAAAGGGGGGGGTAGCAGGGGTGCTCACCTGAGGGCGGTACCTCTTGGCATATTTGTAAATCTCAGCCATGGCTACGTTGGTGTTGAATTCGTTCTGGTATTTCTGCGGAAGTGGGCATGTAAGCACGGACAACACCATAGAGCTCCTGCCTGACCCTGTAGCACCCCCCCCCAGCTCCCTGCACCCCCGTACCCTTGACTCCTCGGCCAGGTGTGCATTCATCTCCTGCTCGCTGAGTGGTGTCATGTCGTGGATTTGCTTATAGTAGCGCTGCACAATTTTCCTGTACTCGGGGATCTCCTTGGCATACAGTAGCTTGTTGGTGGGCGAGTCCTAGGCAGAGATGGGGACAGACTAGATGCTGGTGGCCATGGGGGAAATATGTGCGTCTTCTCCAGACCCTGTGCCTTGAAGCTGGATGTACCCTGGACTTTCTCTCTTTTTTCTTTTTCTTTTTCTATTTTGTTTTTGGGTCACACCCAGTGGCACTCAGGGGTTACTCCTAGCTCTGCACTCAGTAATCGTTCCTGGCAGGCTTGGGAGACCACCATAAGGGTTGCTGGGATTCGAACCACCATCCATCCTGGATCGACTGCGTGCAAAGCAAATGCCCTACACCCCTGTGCTATCTCTCTGGCCCCTGGACTTTCTTGCTGAGATATTCCACCCCTCGCTCTGTGCCCACAAGCCTGGCCACTCTTTGGAGCCTGGATGGTTCTCAGCCCTTTGGCCCCTGACCTGGGCTCCACTGTGGCAACCTAGGGCTTCTAAATGCCCCCCCTATGATCCTCTTAATCCCCCCCAGGTCTGATTGTGCCCCCCCCCAGGTCCCCTTCTACCCCACCTTGCCCAGCTGGAGGTCAGAGATGGAGCAAGCGTCGATGAAGGCCTGAGCGATCACCGACAGACAGGCGTCGATGTGGTCCGTCTTGTCAATGTCGAAGACGAACTGGGGGTTCTTCAGGATGTTTACCCAGAACCGTAAGGGGAGGCTGTGTGGGGGTAGCAGACATGAGATCCCCCAAGGGCGAGACAGCAGGGAGTGCCAGGAGTGGCCACCAGGCTCCAGGACAGGCAGATGGGCCGGGAGCGTATGCTCCCCATGACACTCCTTGGCTGGCCAGGGCAAGTAGAGCTGGTTTCCAAACAGGGTTAAGAAGTGGGGCTGGGGTGGTCTAAGGTCATCCTCACTGTCTGCCCCCCAACTTGGCTCCCCTGTACTCTGCAGAGCTTCCTTGGTTCCGAAAGGATCCTCCAGCTAAATGCTGGTTTTCATTAGGGATCTCTCTCCTCCCTGTTCCTTCCTCACACGCGAAGCAGCAGCAACAGCTGAGAAGCCAGGGAAGGGGGTGTTGTGGGGCGGCCCATGAGGGCTAGTCACCCCCACCCAGGCTCAGGGCCAGCCGCCAATGCTGCCCCACAGAGATCAAAGATCTGGGGCCTGGGGCAGTGGGAGAGCTGGAATAAGATTTTTATTGATTTTTGTTTGTTTGTTTTGGGCCACACCCGGTGATGCTCAGGGGTTACTCCTGGCTATGGCTCCTAGCTTGGGGGACCATATGGGACGCAGGGGGATCGAACCACACAGTCCGTCCCTAGGTTAGCGCGTGCAAGGCAAACGCCCTACTGCTGTGCCACTGCTCCGGCTCCAAGGAATGAGATTTTTAATGGCCTCTCTGGGGGAGATATGTTACCCCCAAGGCTAAGATGTGCAGCTGAGCAGGGTGTGACTTTGGCGCTGTGGCAGAGGGTTCCACCAGCTGCTACGCATAAGCCTGTGGGATATCTGTGTAAGGCAACTCGAGAAGGGCCCAGGAAAGATACAGTCACACTCTCTCCTTCTAGTTGCTGTGGGCGAGAAATACTGCCCAGATTATGGGGGCCACAGAACCCGAACAAAGCCCTGAGAGGTCTTTCCGCTGGCCTGAAATCACACAGCGGGGGTGGGGGGAACAGCTCTAGTCCCTTATCCTGGTGCTATCTTATCCACCCTGTGCCTACCTGTTGGTTTTCCAGATGTGCAGTGTGTCGGGGTCCGAGATCCCCCTCTTCTCGGCCTGCTCCTCCAGGAAGTCGAAAAAATACTTCACAGCCAGCGGGGGCTTATCCTCCCGGATGCTCAGGATGGCCTTGAACAGGTCATCCAGGAATTTTTGCAGCGTTCCCTGGAGAGGGGTTGCAAGGGGTGCCATCAGCCCAGGACCATCTGTGAAAAGTAAGTGGGAGTCCACTGCCCCCCACCCAGTTCCAGGGAGCTTTCGACACTCCGCTGCCAGAGCGAAAGCACAGCGGGTAGGGCATTTGCCTTGCATGCAGCCAATCCGAATTTGATCTCCACCATCCCATATGGTGACTCAAGCCCACCAAGAGTCATTCCTGAGCACAGAGCCATAAGTAACCCCTGAGTACCACTGGTATGTCCTCCCCAAAAATAAAACCCACCAAAAACTGGGCTTCAGTTTCCCTGCTTATAAAATGTGGCACAGAGCCGAGAAGAGGAATCAGTGTGTACCACCCCCCCCCAAGGCAAGTGACCCCAACTGCTGCATTGGGTCCCCAAGGCCCATGACTGGCCCACCTTGGTGGACAGCAGGCGTGTCAGGTAGATCTCAGGGAGCACTTTCTTGCGGTGGCTCTGCCGGTGAGATTTTTTGGGCTCTGCCAGTTCATCCGTGGGCAGCACCTGGGAGCAGATCACTTAGTCCCAGCCCCAGGCCTCCTTGCTCACCCCTGCCTGCAAGTTTCCTGCTATTTTTGGGACCTGGCTGCTTCCCCCACCCCAGACCCAGTCTTTAGGAGAGCCTGGGAGCACACTGGGTGGGGGGTGATGGTGGGCAAACAGAGGGCAGCAAGCCAGGCCCACACCCAGGGCAGGGGTGCCCCCAGGGCGAGAGGCTAGGCACTCACCAAATGGAAATACTTCTCGCTGTCCAAGTCCTTTACTGCGGGTGGAAAAAAAACACAAAATAAATAAACAAGAGAGAAAGAAGAGTGGCGAGAGGAACAGAAGGGGGGAACGGTTCCAAAGAGGCTATGGGGGGAGAGAGAGAGAGAGAGAAAGGGAGAGAAAGGGAGAGAAAAAGAGGAAGAGAGAGAGAGGGCAGGGTAGGGAGGAGAGAAGAGAGAGAGGGGGGGAGAAGGAGGAGAGAGAGAGGAGCACAGGAGAGGTTGTCCCCAAAAAGGGAGGCTTGGGGGGCTTTAGGAGTTGCTTCCCAGCTCCACAATAGCCCAAACTCCTGCCAGCCTCAAGGGTTGCTACGCCGAGGATTCTCCCCTCCAGAGGCAAATAGAACTCCTGGCCTAGCTACCAGGCCTGTGGGTTCACTGATGGTGTGACAGAGACAAAGGCAAGACAGATCCACCGGCCTCCCCTTGACCTGGCAGTGTCCTGGACACAGCAAACCACCCCCCCACACCCCCAGTCAGCCCTACCCCAGAGTTTCAGTTTCCCCCTGGGACCCAGCCTGCCCCGATCCCTATAGCCACCCAGCATTACCTCTGCCCCGGGTGTTGTCCTTCTTGTCGGTGAGGCTCATGGCCAGAGAGGCACCTTCAGGAATCTGATGAGAAAAGAGAGGGTCAGAGGTCAGAGATCAGAGGCCATTGGGGCCGCAGGAGGGCTGGGTGGGGCAGGGCAGGGCCCACCTTATAGTGCGCCAGCGTGTTGAGCTTCTTGCGACCATCCTCGACCACCGAAGTGTCGTCCAGGTCACGCAGGATGTAGCTCTGTGTGCTGGAGGCGAACCACTCTGGGGACAGAGGGACAGGGTGGTCACTTCCACCTCCTGCTCTCAGGGCATCTGGGGTCATGATGATTTACCAGCCTCCTGCCCAGCCCAGGCTATCACCCCAATTTCATGCTTTGGTCCGGTCACCCTCACAGCCCAGGGCAAACCTTTTGGAGACAGAACAGACTTTAAATCCATCTGGGGCTTTCCAGGACCTTTTTTTAATTTCTGGTTTTTGGGTCACACCCGGTGATGCTCAAGGGTTACTCCTGGCTATGCACTTAGAAATCGCTCCTGGCTTGGGGGACCATATGGGATGCCAGGGATCAAACCTCGGTCCGTCCTAGGTTAGCATGTGCAAGGCAAATGCCCTACCACTTGTGCCACCGCTCTGGCCCCTGATGCGTCCCTTCTAAACCCACTCCCTTGTGCCCTGCTAAGGGAAGTCTTTCAGGCCTGGTGCTTTGCCAGCAGCCTGTCTGATCCTCTCAGGGTGGGGAGGCCCTGGCGATTCCTGCCGCTGCCCACCGAGGTCCACATCCTCCGCGCGCGGCCACTGCGAGTAGGGCACATTCTTGCAGAAGGCCTCCAGGATCTTCTCCTTCACCTGCGTCAGTGTATCAGTGTCCATGGCCCGAACGCTCAGCGAGTCCATGCCACAGCCTTGGAAAGACACATTCAGGTTCTGTGGGAGAGAGGGCAGGGGTAAGTGTGGGCCTGTGAGCACAGGACCCTGGCAGGCTGCCTCCCTCTGCCCTGCAGGACCCCCAGATCTGGCCTCTTCTACTCCTGTGGGTCCTGGCCCAGTCCTTTTCCGCAAACAAGTCCCCAGGGTCCAGAGGGATAGCATCACGGGTAGGATGTTTGCATTACACACAGCCAACTCGGGTTCGATTCCAGGGTTCCCATATATTCCCCCGAACCTGCCAGTTGTAATCTGAGCGCAGAGCCAGGAGTAACCCCAACAAGACCCCAGATCTGGAGCCCTCTGTCCCTGCAGGATCTTGGCCAGCCACCTCTATGTGGGACTCCTGATCTAGCTCCCTCAAAATGGCAGGACTCCAGAACCCACCCCAGATCTGCAACCGTGGACCCCACCCAGCAGCCTCTCCTCTGTGGCACCCCAGATCCGGCCTCCTCTCCTGCTCACCCGGGGCTTGGCCTCGATGTTCTCACGTAGCAACCACTCCTCATTGAGGGTGTAGCGAGCTTTGCCAGTGATGGCATCGATGGAGCCTTTGTTGACCTGTTGCTTGATGGCGCACAGGAGCAGAAAAAAGGGCTCCCCAACCGTTTCCTGGGGGGAACACACACAACTGTCAGTCAGTGTCCCACCCAGAACCATCCCATATGGTCCCCCGAACCAAGAGTGATTTCTGAGCACATAGCCAGGAATAACCCCTGAGCATCACCAGGTGTAGCCCAATAAACCAAAAACAAACAAACAAAAAAAGAAGTAGCCAAGCCAGACTCAAGGCCCAGCCTGTGACATTGCCAGAAAAACCATCTGAAACTGGGGCCTTGGAGAAAGAGGATGGGCCTGGGGGCAGGGAAGCTGTGTGAGGCTCCAGGGGAGGACCAGGTCGAGAGACCCCCACAGCCCGATGCTTCCTGCTCTTAAGGCCCAGAGGAGGACAGACCAGACCGTCACATTTAGTGGAACAGGGGATCGAAGCCAGGGCTCCCGCATACCAAGAACTTTGAGACGCCCCTTCACCCTTCACAGCTGAACAACCGGGGACCCCGCTCACCCGAAGGCAGCTGTACATGCAGATGGACATCCAGTTAGTGAGCATTTTCTCCACCACTGACTCCGTGCGTCGCAGCATGAGCTTGGGGTTCTTGGCAGCCGAGGCATCAATGAGATCTACCAGCAGCTCCTTCATTATGACTGTATAGTACTCCAGTTTGCCATGCAATGCGATGGTGAGCAACGAGGCCAGACTGCACCTGCGTGGGCATTGTCTTCAGTGCCAGGACACCGAAAATAATGCCCCCCAGATGGGGTCCTGGATCCTGACATAGCTGGCATAGAGGGCCAAAGGGAGTTGGGGGGGACCACGGACCACACCTGTCACGGACAGCAAAGTCCTTCTGCTGCTCCAGGGCGTGGACGAAGACGATGAGGAAATGCTTGTTGTTGAGCAGAGATGAAAAGAGGCTGATCCCCTCCTCCATGTGGGGTCGGGAGCTCTCGGGGATCTGAGGGGGGCAACTGGAATCAAAACCTAGGAGACCACAATGCCCTGACAAGCCCCTTAAATGCCTCCTGGGGTGGAGACCTCCTGGCTTTTAAATGTACGTCAGCCCCCTAATGCCTCATGAGAACTGTGGTTCAGTGGAATGGGACCAGGGGAGCTTAGAGAAAGGCATGGTGGGGGGCCTGGCACTGACTCGATGGATCAAATGTACTGGGGGTACTCACCCTCCACTCTCCCAGCAGCGGGTGTGTCTCCTGCACTGGAGAGCCACCCTGAGAGTTGAGGGTCTGGGAAGGCAGGATGTAGCGCTCTTCATTGAGGGAGGAGCACTGTGGACAGAGAACCCCAGTCATCAGCAAGCCTGTAGCCCTCTCGCACAAACATGTGAAGTCTCGGGGCTGGAGAGATAGCACAGCGGTAGGCGTTTGCCTTGCATGCATTCAACCTGGATGGAGCATGGTTCGATTCCCGGCATCCCATATGGTTCCCTCGAGCCTTCCAGGAGTGATTTCTGAGCACACAGCCAGGAGTAACCCCTGAGCGCTGCCGGGTCTGACCCCCACCCCCCCCCAAAAAAAAGTGAAGTCTCGCCTTAGAAAGGACAGGCAATAGGTTGAACCCAGGGCCCATGGCAGTGTCTGTGGGGACACTGGGGTCTGGGGAGATTCTGGGGAACCACAAAAGGGCTAAGAAAGCAGCATTGTGGGTGAAGGACAGGATGGGCAGTGGTTGGTGGGATCAGACCACGTGCCAGGAGAAAGGGGCGAGTCCTATGACAAAGCTCAGAGTGGGTCATAGAAGGCGGCAGGTATTGGGGGGGGGGCGTGCAATGGCCCTAGAGGAAGCATGAAGGGGTTCTTGGTGGGGTTGCAAGGGTAGGAGGATGGTTCGTGGGGTCCTAAGGAAGCCTGGGCAGAAAAAGGTACAGATGGGGCTGGAGCAATAGCAAAGTGGTAGGGCCTTGGCTTTGCATGTGGCTAACCCCAGATGGACTCCAGTTTAATCCCCTGGCATCCCAGATGGTCCCCGGAGCCAGAAGCAATTTCTGAGCACATAGCCAGGAGCAACCCCTGAGCGTCACCAGATGTGGCACCAAAAAACAAAAACAAAGAAAGGTACAGAGAGGAGAAATGAGAGTCCCTCTTTGGTGAAGGGACAGGCAGATCTACCACTGTGGTGGGAGGAGGGGGCCTGGCGGTGACTTCTATGGGGGTGTCCAGTGGGGAAAGAAACTGGACTCTCTCCCTGAACAAGTGAGGCAGCTGGGACTGCCACGGACAGTGTGCAGTTTGCATACTGGTCCAGATGCCCTTGGCCTGTGTGAGCCATATTTCCCATCTGTACCTCGCCAACACCAAAGGAATTTTGGGATAGGGGGTCCCCTGAGATGGGGCCAAGGGGCCTCAGACATGCAGGGGCAGCTGCAGGCTGACCTTGGGGAAGAAGGTGCGTGTCACAAAGTGCTTGTACTCCAGGAAGGGGATGCCCTGGCTTCGGTTCAACTCCTTGGTCAGGTCAGTCATGTCTGTCTGCAGTTCAGCAAAACCTGGTGGGCAGAAGGGAGGCAAGAATGTGAGTGGGTCTCCAGACAATACTCCTGGCAGTGGCAAAGGGCCTGACCTGGGACACAGCACCTCCTACCTTTCTTGTTTCAGGGTCCTCCCTACACATCCGGGCTTCTGGGCCTCCTATCTTTCCAGGATACTGGGGCCCCAAATTTGCAAGTTTGCGTTTCCCCTTTCTGAGTTCCTGGGTCTCCCCCTGCTTTTTTGGGGTTTCTGGGTCACCCTCACTTTTCTGAGTTTCTGGGTCACAAGCCCTACCTTTCGAGGGTTTCTGGGTCCCAGCCCCCTCACCCCACCTTTCCGGATCTCTTCTCGAATCTGGGACTCCATCTCTTCCATCTGCACTAGTGTCTTCTGCCAGTAACGCTCAGCGCGGCGGCTCTTGGTGCAAAAGACGAACAGAGCTGGGGGGCGGCAGTGAGAAGGGGCTCAGGCCTGAGAAGCACCCTACGAAGCAGGGATCGGGGCTCTGGCCCTGGCAGGACCTGTGGGAGAGGGTGTAGGGGCAGCCCCTCAGCCTGCAGCCCCCCAAATCCCTGTGTGTGTTTAAATGGTGGCTTCTGGGGCTGAAGAGAGAACAGCAGGTAGGGCACTTGCCTTGCACACGGCCCACCCAGGTTTGATCCCCAGTATCCCATATTGGACCTCTGAGCACAAGTGATTCCTGAGTGTAAAGCCAGGAGTAACCTATGAGCACTGCCAGGAGTGTCCGCAAAACAAACAAACAACCAAATAAATGGTGGTTTCTCTGGAGAGAGTTTTTGTTCTTTCTTGCAGCCTTTTAAAATTCTCTCTATGATGATCGGATGCTACTTTATGAAGAAGTGTGTGTATATATGTAAGTATATATATAAATATATATTTGCAATGCTAGGGATCAAACCTATGACCTCACATACTGTAGGGCAAAAGCTCCAATGATTAGCAACCACCCCAGGCCAGAGAAAGATTTTAAAAGCAGATTATAAAGTGGCACTGCCTTATAATTATTATCATCCCTCTCTTGGGATGATTATATGGCCCCTTCCTGGGTTTATCTAGAACATATAATATAGTAAATAGTACATGGAAAAGTTTACCCAAGAGGAAATCTACCAGGTGTTAATGATGGGTGTTTCCTTCTTTAACTCTCTCTGTTTCCCACAGTAAGTATTTACTTCTTTAGAAACAACTTTATGGAGACAGAACACACAGGCCTTGTAATCCAGCCACTTCAGTTTACAATTCAGTGGCTTGAGGGTTGTGCAATCCTCCAAGGGATCTTCTTACAGACCCTGGGATGAGCTGGGAAGGAGGGGGCCCTCTCCACTGCCCTCATCCAGTCCCCCCCAGCAATCACTGGTCTGCTTTGACTCTGGACACACTCCACAAACAAAAACAGACATGGCACGGTCCTTCCTGCCTGATTCCCTCCATTTCACTTAACTAATAATGTTCTCAGGGTCCTTCCCCTCCACGCTTCAGCACCCCCATTCCTGTTGAAGGCTGAACAATAATCCATTGTCCGGACAAACCCACGCTTTGCTCTTCCAGCCCAACCCTGGGTGGACATGTGGGATACTTCTGCCTTGTGGTCAGTGTGACTAATGCTCCAATCCTCAGTTCTGAGTATTTTTTATTTTTTGCACAGATACAAGTTTTCAGTCCTATCCCAGGGGAAGATTCACTCAATCACACGCAAACCCTGTTTCATATCCTGAGGAACTATTTTTTCCAAAGTGCCCACGCTGCGCTGGTCAGGGGCGAGAAGGGAGAGAGAGTGTCATACCCAGAAGTGCTGAGTAGATTTTTGGGGTATCAAACCCATGGCTCTCCCACGCAAAACTGTGTTTCAGCCCCTTGTGTCACCTCCCTGACTATGACTGCATCATTTCACAATCCTACCAGCAATGCCTGTGGTTACACATTTTGAGTGCATTTCTTTTATTCTTTTTTTTTTTTTGGGTCACACCCCGCAGCACACAGGGGTTCCTCCTGGCTCTAAGCTCAGAAATCGCTCCTGGCAGGCTCGGGGGGACCATATGGGATGCTGGGATTCGAACCACCGTCCTTCTGCATGCAAGGCAAATGCCCCACCTCCATGCTCTCTCTCCGGCCCCTGAGTACATTTCTTTGCCCATGACCGTGACAGCAAACCATGACAACATGCGTCACCTGGGGTAGGGATTTCACTGCTGTGCGAACATCAGGGTCATGTCTCAACACTGGGACCACCACCAAAACTACACTTTTCACTAACAAGTCACCCAGCTCGTTGCTGATGGCAGTTTAATTTTCCTCGAACAAACTCTCTTACCTCCAGACAAACTGTCATATCCCCAGGTCCCAGTTCAATCCCAGAACTCAATATCAGAGGACAAAGTCCCACATTCTTCCACCCTGACTTCAGGATACACACAGTATGCACCCCAACGTCCACCTACGGCACTGTGCTGACCACTCTTCTCTCCCACCATCCCCCCCGGCCTCTGCCCACCTCCGTACCGACTACGGACAGCAGCAACAGGATGCTACAGATGACAATGGAGACCACAATGGCAGTCTCGCTCCCGCCCAGCTGCAGGATGGCGATAGTCTGGTTGAAATTCCCCACCTGGACCTGTGCAGGGCAACAAGGGGTGGAGAACTGTTATCTCCCCAATGCCTCCAATGCCACAGAAGCCATGGCATAACCATGTAACCACATGCATATAACCACATGCATCCCCTAAGCTCATGGTGGGGGGGTTTGCCAGGCCTGGCACAGAGGCAAGGTCAGTGGGGCTGTTGGCCTCAGTCTGCTCTGTTTAATGGGGACATACTGCCTTATACTTTAGCATTGGGACATGCAAACGCTGGCCCAGAAGTGCCAGGTGATGGACAGGCGCTGTGGCAAACGGGATGAGGAGCCCCCCAATTCCTGTCCCAGCTACTCACCGTGATGGGCAGCTGCCCTTCCGCAGTGCCCAGAGATTCATTGACGGAGCAGTGGATGACCTTGTCGGAGACGATCTGGATATCACAGGCCACCTGCCCAATCTTGATCCGGTATTCATGGCTCTCAAGCCCCAGACTGTCCTGCTCCTTCTGTGGACGGATGTGCGCGGGGATGCAGTAGGAACACAGACCCAGGCTGAGCAGAGCCCCCCACTAGGCTCCCCACACCCCTGGCACTCACGTGGATGACGAGGGTGAGGGGTTCTCCGGGGTGGTGCTTAATCCACCTCTCCCTCTTGGCTGTGGAGAACTGCGGGTCGGGGAGGTAGTCCAGGCGGAACCGGCTGCTCCGTTGCATGTTCTCGGGGTCCAGCTGCTCCTCAGCTGTCCCCATCTCATCGACATAAGCCAGTCCGTTGATGAAGAAGTCCACGGGTGCCGAGTCATTGCTCAGGGCCCCAGGGGATGGGCAGGTGAGGAGGGTGGAGTTGAGGACTTTACAGAGCTGGAGGGGGTTGAGTGAACAGATGCAAGATCAGACCAGCAAGTTTGGGGGAATCTGAGGGAAGGTAGGGGTCCCCTCCCACACATGCCCCAAGCCCCTCGCTCACCGTAGGCTCCCGGCCAATGAGGTGCACAGCCATGGACACATTCTGCACCATGTGAAAGCGCTCCCCGGCCACCGTGATGGTCCTGCCACCGCTGTGAGGACCAGCAAAGCCATCAACCCGCCTGTCAGCCAATGGGGGGCCAGGGCGTTATGAGGGGCCTCGGGGGTAGGGCCAGGCTCACCTCACATGGCTTCGGTGGGGGCTGATGGCTGTGATGACGGGGTCTCGCACGTACAAGAAGGTGAGGTTGCCATGCACACAGCCCCGCTGTTCGAAGCGCACACAGACAGGCACTAGGGCAGGCAGGGCACCCCCAGGCACTGTGCAAGTGATGCTGCTGTCTGAGCGCCTGGGGGAGCAGGAGCTCTGTGAGGTGCTCCCTCCTCCATGTTCCCTGCCCTCCACCCAACTGCAATGTCCCAGCACCTGGCCCAGAGGTTCCAACCTACGAACCATGCCCGTGCCTGAGGTCAAGGCCTCCTTCACATGACCCAGCCTTCTCTCCCCTCCCCAGTGCAGAAATTTTGTCAACATATTCCTACAATGAACCTCAGTTGCATGGCCCTCCTGAGCATCATTCCATTCATTCTTGACAGGGCTCTGGGACCAACGGGATGCCAGGGCTGGAGCATGCCCCATGCAAGACAAATGCTCCACCCTCTGAGCTCTCTCCAGCCCCCAGAGCTCCATTCTTTAGTTTGTTTGTTTTTTGGTTTGGGGGCCATACCCAGTGATGCTCAGGGGTTATTCCTGGCTATGCACTCAGAAATCACTCCTGGCTTGCGGGGGGTCATATGGGATGCCGGGGGATAGAACCACGGTCCATCCTAGGTTAGCACGAGCAAGGCCAACACCCTACCTCTGCGCCACGGCTCTGGACCTAGTTTTATTTATTTATTTATTTGTTTGTTTTGGTTTTTGGGTCACACCTGGCAGTGCTCAGGGGTTACTCCTGGCTCTATGCTCAGAAATCGCTCCTGGCAGGCACGGGGGACCATATGGGACGCCGAGATTTGAACCACGGACCTTCTGCATGAAAGGCAAACGCCTTACCTCCATGCTATCTCTCCGGCCCCCTAGTTTTATTTTTTTAACTTTATTTATTAATTGATTGGTTGCTTGATTGGTTTTGGGGCCACACCTGGCAGTGCTCAGGGGTTACTCCTCGCTCTGCACTCAGAAATCGCCCCTGGCAGGCTAGGGGATCATATGGAATGCCAAAAATTGAACCTGGGTCCGTCCCGTTTGGCCATATACAAAGCAAATGCCCTACTGCTGTGCTATCTCTCTGGCCCCAGAGCTCCCTTCTTGAATCCATCATAGAGGGGAGCCCTCCAGCACCCCAACAGTCCTCAAGATACTGACTTCTCTCAACCTGACCTGGATCTTCCCAGTTCCTAGAGGAGTATCTGCTTTCTCCAAGTGGGGAGACCAGGTTGGGGACCCCTAACAAAGCTGCTCAGGAGCTCATAAAACAATTAGAACATCCTAAGGAGCATTTCACTAATGGGCTCTGGACGAGTTCTGTGCTTGGCCACACTCTGTGCCAGTGGGGCCTTGGCTGTGCCTTCACTTCACTTCACACTGCTGCTTCAGAAGCACCAACTGCTCTGAGACACAGAGAGCGCCCCCATGTCATATTGCCTTAGGAGAATGCCAAGACTGGGATGGCCTTTGAGGTGACAGTCACTAGAGTGCCACATAGTGCCCACTCACTGCCCAGCCTTACACCAGCTCCGTGCAGGGCTCCGTGTCATTCAGTAGGACCTGGAGCTCAGAGCCCACTTGGAGGTGACTTCCGTGGATGGTGATCTGGGTGCCTCCAGCCTTGGGGCCCATGGTAGGCTCCAGGTAGTGGACGAGGGGCAGCTGTGGGGAGAAGGCACAGTCAGGCACTTTTGGGGAGACATGGGTGCAGGCAGCACGGGGGTCCCCTCCCCTCCTTACCACGTAGGAGAAGCGCTGTCGAGACCTGCCCTCTTTGGACGCGTTCACCACCACCACGTCCGAGAATGCTCCTGAGGTTGGCCCAGTAGCACAGACGATCCTGGGGGCAGAGGGTTTACTCTGGTAAGAGGGCCCACCCATGCTCCCATTCTTCTCCCCACTCTATGATTTCCCCATGATTCTGCAGCTACAAGGGAGGGTAGCCATGATGGTCTAAAGGACCCCCTGGGAGTTCTCTGACTAGGAGACCCTATATGGGGCTCCTAGATGGGCTTGCAAGGGAAAACTCTAGAAAGGAGCCCAGCTCAAAGACACCCCAGCTGCAGACAACCCCCTCCCAACTTTCCTTCTTTTTTTTCCTTTTCTCTCTTACCCTCCCTCTCTCCTTACATCCCCACCCTTCCTCTCTATCTACTTTCAGGGATCACTCCAGACAGGCTGAGAGGATCATACAGAATGCTGAGGATGGAATCCAGGTAGATTGGCCACGTGCAAAGCAAGTGTTGTCCTTCTCCAACCCTCCACTCAATTTTTATTTTTTGGTTTTGGGGCCACACCAGGTGATGCTCATGGGTTGGTTACTCCTGGCTTAGGGGACCATATGGGACACCAGGGGATTGAACCACGATCTGTTCTAGGTTAGCGCGTGCAAGGCAAATGCCCTACCGCTGCGCCACCGCTCTGGGTCCTTCACTCAACTTTTTAACTGCAAGTTTCTAGGCAGCAGGGCCTGTGTAGAGGGTAGACGGGGCTTCCTGGAGGATGGGGAGCATTTCAAAAAGAGGGCCTTACAGGACACAGCTGGAGCTTCTAGGAGTTGTATGATCCACAAGGAGTAGGAAATGAATGGTGGCTCAAGCCCAGGTGACTTACTGTTCTGACACGGTGTATCTATTGGCCAGTGGCTCACAGGCCACGCTGCCTATCCACACACCGTGGACCACGTCACTGAGCCGCCGGCCCAGGTTCTTGCCGCGGATGGTCAACAGTGTGCCACCGTCTAGGGGGCCACTCAGGGGCTCGATCTGTCGGGAGATGGGACAGAGGAGTGATGGGGCTGAGACAGATGCAGCAGGCAGGGGAGACTTCTGGAGAACTGGACAGTGGGTGTGAGAGTCTGAGCGGGCAAAGCCATACTCAGGGGCCGTGTCTGACCACATGTGCCACATCCTGGCCTGAGAAGAGCACCTGTTTCACCCTATTGCTATCTTTTTGTTTGTTTGTGGGTCACGCCAGGCAGTGTTCAGGGGTTACTCCTGGCTCTGCGCTCAGAAACTGCTCCTGGCAGGCTCAAGGGACCCTATGAGATGCCGGGATTTGAACCACTGTCCTTCTGCATGCAAGGCAAAACGCCCTCCCTCCATGCTATCTCTCCAGTCCCAGTTTTGTCTCTTGTTATCATCAGTCCTGCACCCTATGAAGTCACTGTCCTGGGGCCCAACGCTGTAGAGTACCAGCATCTGACACACCTGTGTGTATGCCTTTAGTGTGGACATGTGTGCATGTGTTTAGGCTCTGAAGGTGCCACAAGTTCCCAGCCTGGTGGGGGCTTACCGTGCGGATCTCAGGGGCAGGGCAGATGGTGGGCAGGGGCTGCTGAAAAGACCCCCGAAGGCGGCAGCCGTCATTCCACATGCACAGGTGACCCAGATCCTCGCGGCCCAGACACTGGGAGCAGTCGGGACTGCCCATGGCACAGTTGTAGACCTCCACTGGGGTGATGAGAGAGAACCAGCAGCCACTCAGGCACTCCCTTACCTCTGTACTCTTGCTCCAGCAGCAGTCATGATTCTAAGGTTCTAAGGGTTCCATCAGGGTCTCAGCTCCTGCCTCCCAACCTGGGAACACCAGGCGGCCTCCAGTATCTCCAGTAATATCATCACAATATTGACATAATCTTTTTTTTTGGGGGGGTCACACCCTCTGACACTCAGTGATTACTCCTGGCTATGCGCTCAGAAATCGCTCCTGGCTCGGGGGACCCTACAGGATGCTGGATATCGAACCAAGGTCCATCCTAGATTGGCTGTATGCAAGGCGAACGCTTCTACTGCTGTGCTATCTCTCTGTCCCCTATTGACATAATCTTGATAAAACTACCAGATAGTCTGGTCGTTATTAATAAAATTACCCTCCCCACATGCCTATTGTTGGGGGCTCGACTCATAAGTCCCACTCAACAGAGAAGAGACAAAGACTCAAGAGAGGGAAAGAGGTTTGTCTACAATCACAGTCTCTCAGTCTCTGAGATTTCTAGTCTGGCTGGGACTCACACATGGACCTAAGTATATTGAATCCTGATGGGGGTCCAGTGATTGGGTACCAGAGTCCCAGAGACTCTAAGAAGAGACAGAGAGAGGTGTCCAGGGAGGGTTCCCTGGGGCTCTGGGATGTGTGTGTGTGTGTGTGTGTGTTGCTTTTGGAATCTTCATGGGATGAAGAGAGGGTGCCCTGGGGTTGTGGTCTATGCATTGATTTTTGGAATCTTCATGGTGGGAATGTAGGGGTTCCAGGTCCACAAAGGCTGTTTGAGGCTCCCCAGAGACAGGCCCTTGGAAAATTTTGGTTTTGTTTTTGTGCCACACTCGGTGACACTCAGGGGTTACTCCTGGCTATGCGCTC
The DNA here is from genome assembly GCF_024139225.1 of Suncus etruscus. Taxonomy (NCBI): domain Eukaryota; kingdom Metazoa; phylum Chordata; class Mammalia; order Eulipotyphla; family Soricidae; genus Suncus; species Suncus etruscus. Next base: position 32,523,155 of record NC_064867.1, on the reverse strand, counting down.
AGAAATCGCTCCTGATTTGGGGGACCATATGGAATACTGGGGAATCGAACTGAGGTCTGTCCTGGGTTAGCCACATACAAGGCAAATGCCCTACCACTGTGCAATCACTCCAGCCCCTGAAGAATTGAGTTGATTTAAAACTAACTTCCATCTGAGGCTACTCTGACTCATGCTCTCAGCAAATGCCCCCATCACCCCCAGATCCTATCACGGGGCCTATGTCCTCTCCAAGGTGCAGAAGGGATTAGGGCTGCCGAGTTCATCGAGATACCCAGAGGAGTGACACATACCCAAAGCTAAGCCCCACCCTGCCAGTTGTGTCTGAGTCTCTTGTGGCTAAGAGGGAATAGAGGGGGCTCCCACCTGTCATGGGGTCAGGGCTGTCCAGGAAGCGGGGAGGCTGCCCCTTCAGCTGGAGACGGAGTGGAAACACCTGGCTCTTCTGGTTGGTATGTAGCTGCAAAGGAAGGTCAGAGCTTGTGGGTTGTGGGGCTCTGTCCTCTGCAGAGGAGGAAAGAAATACATGTGTGGGGGTCTGTGCTCTGCAGAAGGAGGAAGAATGTGGAAGGGCCTGGTCTGTGTTCTGCACAGAAATGAACATATGAATGGGCAGGATTTTTTTTTTCTGCAGAGGGAGGGGTATACATGCAAAGGAGCATGCGGGTGGGTGAAATCCCTGGAAGGGTAAGAGCAAGAACATGCAACGGACTGGCCTGCACTCTACAGAGTTGGTTTGGAGACAGTCCCAGGAACAAGAGGGTCATATGTGAGAAGAAAGGAAAGAACAAAACAGAGGGCTGCAGGGCCAGAGGTCTCACCACCACTTGGTCACAGCGCACGGCTGTCTGATTCACCCACACGGCCTCGAAGATCTCCTGGAGCCCAAAGCTACAGTCTAAGGGTGTGTCCTATGAAAGAAGAGATCAAGAAGGCATAAGAGGCAGGGCACCCCACTGCTTTAACTCCATCCATACGTGGTGACGGATATTCAAGAGTGGCCGTGTGACCCCTCCTTCCTGGACAGCCATCATGCCTGGAGATATCCGCTCCCTAGGAGAGAGCTCCTGCTTTGCCCTTTGTGAAATAACCACAGTAAACATTTGCTGAGTGAACAAAGTCAGCTGGATGTGTGCTGGCCTGGCCCCCAGCTGCCATGTGGCCCAACTTCCTGTTTATGTTGCTGTGGTTGGCACATCAGACACTGGGGCAGAGTGGATCAGCCCTCCTGGCCCTGCTAATGCCCCTTAGTCCATTGGGCTGAAAGGTAGGCATGTCCTCTGTGTCCCTGAGCTCAGCCCAGTGGGTCAAGCCTGTTTTGGGGATGGGGTTTTACAGCCAGGCAGGGGGCTCTACTAGCACTTTTCTTCTAGAAGTACTTCCAGGTCAGGGTTCACCATGGCCCAGTAAGCAGCCAAGTGATCACTTCTAAGCAGCAGCCAGGACGGGGCCTCCTCACCCAGACCCTCAGGGAGACGTATCCCTGTCTCCACAGGCCCCTCACGGAGCCCCAAGTTCCCAGCACGTCCCAGATGCCAGCACGTGGCCTCCACGTGTGACAGCCATCACAGGCCCCCAGTTCCCAAGCAGGCAACAGATGGCAAGTCCCAGGAGCTGGGGAGGGGGTGGCTGGCGTGCAGCCAGGACTCGTCAACGCTTCTCACCCAGGAGGGCCCCCCAAGGGGCTGCATCCCTGCCCCCCACCCAGATGGGCATGAGGGAAAGGAGTGGGTGGGGAATGAGCACCTGTTGGGGAGTCCAGGCTTTGGATTCTAGTCACCCTGTTCCCTTCTGGGGTGTCCAGGGCCCTAGCTCTAAGAGAGATGTCAAAGCAGGAAACTAGATAGGTGGCCCCAGGGTGACCTTCACATCTACAGGTTCAGGACTGAATGCAGGGCAGATGGGGACTTGTAAAATCACCCCAGTGTCCAGTCCCTGGTCAGCAGACAAGTGGCCTGTTGGGCATTTTTGGGGGGAGCTCTCAGTGGCTGCTGCCAGCTTGGACCTGACCACCCATTCCATGCCTCAGACCCAAACAATGAGGGGGACTTTCTTGGAGAACCTGCAAAAAACTGATAACAAAACAAAACAAAACAAAACAAAAAACCAGCGCATAGTGGTACCCGGAAGCCTCTCCCACTTACCTGGAAGAAGGCGGCGTTGGCTACAGGCACCTGGATGCTCTGAGAACCACCTGTGGGCACAGGGGCCAGTGGGGTGGGCAGGCTCTGGGGACAGTCCTGAGAGTTCTGCACCAAAGCACAAGGCGGGGCAGGAGCATTTCAGAGGAGCTAAACCTGTGCCTGGAGAGACACCAGGAGCCTGGGGAAGCGGGGAGGGAGAAGGAAGGGGAAAGCGGGAAAGGGGGAGGAAGAAAGGGAGGAGGAGAGAGGGAGGGGATGAAAGGGGAGAAAGAAGAGGTGAAGGAGAGAAGGAGAATGGAGAAAGAGAGAGGAAAAAGGGAGGGGTGGGGAAAGGAAGAAGGAGAGGGAAAGGGAGAGGGTTTTTGGCCAGGAAGTTAGTGCATTTGACACGTGGGAGACAGCCCAGAGAGGTTCGATAGTTTACCCAAGATCACACAGCCTCAAGACTTCTGGTCAGGACCCAAAGAGCAAACTGACTTCTACCCTAACACCTTAGATAGATTTGAGCCTACCAGGGTACTCAATAAAAGCTACGGTGAGGGGCCGGGAAGGTGGCGCTATAGGTAAGGTGTCAGCCTTGCAAGCACTAGCGTAGGACGGACCTCGGTTCGATCCCCCGGTGTCCCATATGGTCCCCCCAAGCCAGGGGCGATTTCTGAGCGCATAGCCAGGAGTAACCCCTGAGCGTCAAACGGGTGTGGCCCAAAAACCAAAAAAAAAAAAGCTACGGTGAGGTCTCCCTAGAGTACAGGAGGCTTTTTTTTTTTTGGTAACATCCGGCAGTGCTCAGGGGTTCCTCCAGGCTCTATGCTCAGAAATCGCTCCTGGCAGGATCGGGGGACCATATGGGATGCCGGTATTCGAACCACCGACCTTCTGCATGCAAGGCAAACGCCTTACCTCCATGCTATCTCTCCAGCCCCCCCCTTTTTATTTTGTTTTGGGTTTTTTTTTTTTTTTTTGGTTTTTGGGCCACACCCGGTGATGCTCAGGGGTTACTCCTGGCTATGCGCTCAGAAGTCGTTCCTGGCTTGGGGGACCATATGGGAAACCGGGGGATCGAACCGTGGTCCATCCAAGGCTAGCGCAGGCAAGGCAGGCACCTTACCTCTAGCGCCACCACCCGGCCCTTATTTTGTTTTTTTGAGTCACACCAGGCAGCGCTCAGGGTTACTCCTGGCTCCATGCTCAGAAATCGCTCCTGGAAGGCTCGGGGGACCATATGGGATGCTGGGATTCAGACCACCGACCTTCTGCATGCAAGGCAAGTGCCTTACCTCCATGCTATCTCTCCGGCCCCCCGAGTACAAGAGGCTTTAGGCAAGCATGCTTTGAACCCCTTCTGCATATACAATCCTTGGATGGGGTCAGAAGGACCCCCCCCCACACACACAAAAAGCACAGTCGTCCTAGTGGTCCAAAGTCCAGAAAAGAGACTCAGGGTCTCTCCATGACCACTGGCCTCCTCCCAGCACCAGCAACTCCATCTCTCCAACTCACCGGCCCCTCGAACCAAGCAAAGCCCTGTTGGCTCCTCTGCTGCTGAGGTGCATCTGGGGCAGGAGGGGCAGAACACAGGCTTCAGCCCAGGTACAGAGTCTGCTGAGAACCTGCCACCTGCCGTAGGCAAACCAGGCGCCCAGTGCCTAGAAGGTACTCTGAGACCAGCTAAGAGGCTGAGCCCTAGAGTTCTGCTCAGGGCTGCCTTCCAAGAAGGGTCCGTGCTAGAGGCCAGGGCACCCCAGGAAGAGGGGCTGCGTCAGTGGTACTACCGGAAAAATGAGCAGCAACCTGCTTTCATGGAGAGACTCAGTTCTGTGGGCACTCAGGGCCTCACTCAGACTACGCCCAGCCCTGCTATAAGATTAGGGTCCCCCAGTGATGTCTGATAACCAATGTCAATATATTCCAGAGTGTCAGGATCCCACTGGACATCCCAGGCCTGGGTAGCAAATCTTTGGGCAAAAACAGAGGTTTTCAGGGGCCGGAGCGGTGGTGCAGGCTGTAGGGCGTTTGCCTTGCATGTGGCTAACCTAGGACAGACTGTGGTTAGATCCCCAAACCAGGAGTGATTTCTGAGCGCATAGCCAGGAGTAACTTCTGAACGTCACCGTGTGTGGCCCAAAAACCAACCAACCAAACAAACCAAAAGCAAAAAAGTGAAAAAACAAACAAACAAAACAGAAGTTCTCTTACAAGAAAACTCAGCTCAGTGGCTGAGAGACAAGACAGTGAGGAGGGAGTTTGCCTTGTATGCAGCAGGCTGCGTTTGATCCCTGGCATCCCATATAGTCTCCTGAGCACTGCTAGGAATAATTCCTGAGGGCAGAGCCAGGAGTAACCCCTGAGCACTGCGGGTGTGACCCTGAATCCGAAACCAAAAAAAAAAAATCCAATGGGGGGGGGGGGGGAAATCCAATAGAATGCATCCCAGAAACCAACCCCTGATGAGTACATAGCACCGCATCTGCATCCCACATAATTAAACCTATTTTTTTAGAAGCAAAGCCTGGAGGTCTAGGCCTTAGCCCTGCTAGCCCACAACCAGGATCGGGGGATATAGATATCCGAGGCCACTAACCTTCAGCTCCCACCTTCTGCTGTGCGTCTCCACCCCACATGGAGTTCAGAAACTGACTGGGAGTAGGGGCACAAAAAACGTGAGCAACACTCAAGAGGCTTCTGAGTGTGCAAGGCCAGAATTTAATACAGAACTAGACACATCAAAAATCAAAGGTGCAACTGTCACTCAGGTAAAACGAGGGGTGCAAGGGGAAAAAGTTTAAGAAAATCTGTTGAAACTCCCCTCCAGTTCAGACACAGACATGGCAACCCCAGCCCTGGGTCCCCCATTCCCACAGAGAGAGCAAGACAGGGCCATCATCCAGATCTTATCTGGGGGTAGCAGAAGAAGAAAGTGGGCTCCAAACTGCTCCAGAGGTTCAAGTCCAGAAGTCCTGGACCTCAAGGCCCACCACCCTGATGATCCCCAAGATCAAGCTACAATGCTGAGGGCACATGGGACAGGACCAGTGAAGGAAGGTGCCAAAACAAGCATGCCCATCTCGGAGGGCAGTGGAGCCCCTCCATAGTGGCCAAGGACCTTGAGCTGGTCTCCTAGGACTAATGCCCAGGAACAGGAACTGCGGGGGGAGGAGGGAAGCAGGGTCTGTGCAACACTCACAGGAAGGGGCTTATACCATGTAAGGCCACATGCTTAATTCAGCACAGCTGCTTCGTCCATGCCAAGGACAGAAATGGTGATGTGAAAATGTTCCCAACACAGGGGACAGAGCAAGAGCACAGCGGGGAAGATGTTTGCCTTGCACATGACCGACCCGGGTTTGATCCCCAGCAGAAGTAATTTTTAAGCCTGCCAGAGGAATTTATTTTGGTTTTTGTTTTTAGATTATACTCAGAGGCGCTTAGGGATTACTCCGGCTCTGCACTCAGAAATAGCTCCTGGCAGGCTCAAGGGACCATATGGAATGCTAAGAATCGAACTTGAGTCCATCCCAGGTTGGCCACTTGCAAGGCAAATGCGCTACTGCTGTGCTATCACTCCAGTCCGTAGAAGAAATTTCTAAGCACAGAGCCAAGAGTAACACATGAGCGCCACCGGGGTATTTTGTGACTCAAAAAACAAAAAAAAGGGGGCCGGGAAGGTGGTGCTAGAGGTAAGGTGTCTGCCTTGCAAGCGCTAGCATAGGACGGGCAGCGGTTCGATCCCCCGGCAGTGTCCCATATGGTCCCCCCAAGCCAGGGGCGATTTCTGAGCGCATAGCCAGGAGTAACCCCTGAGCGTCAAACAGATGTGGCCCAAAAAGCAAAAAACAAACAAAACAAAAACAAAACAAAACAAAACAAAAAGATATTCTCAAACAGTCAAAGAAAACAGCCCCCAGAGGACCACAGAGGTGACAAATCTTGGGAGAGCATGGGGCATGGGCTTACCATGGGGTTTGGGGATGTCTCACACAGGGATTGGTTGGAGACGCAAACATGCTGCTGAGTGCACCAGAAACAAGGCCACTGCGCGGACAGGCAGCTGCTGCAGCTGGAAGACAAGGGGCTTCAGACGCGTGGATCCCCGCACTACCACCCCTTCATTCCAGACCCAGCTCAGAGAAATCTTCAGAGTGGCCAGGAGGAGGTGGGACACATTGGATGAAGGGAGCTCTCCCATGCAAGGAGAAAATGGCCAAGTGGGGCATCGAGTTATCCATACAAGGGCTGACTTTGCTTGGGGATCCGAGGAGTCCCTAGGACACCCCTGGCCCCTGCCCACCAGTCCCCATCACTCACGCTGTGTGCGGGTACACCTGCCCGATGCGGCTGCAGTCGTAGATGCTGAAGTTGGCTTTCACGATGCTGTGCCCACTGACCCTCACGGCCATCTCCACAGTCACGTGGTCTATAGGGGCGAGGGGTTCCACTCACCTTCCAGCCCCGAGATGCAGCCACCACCACCCCCAGGTCCCCATGGAGAAGACACTCACCCTGGTGGGGCAGGAAGGGTGGAAAGTGGGCTCGGGGTAAGAGGTCACAGTAGGCTAGCTGGTGGCCAAAGGCAGGGACAGGCACTCGGGCCACCGTTCGGATGCCATTCCCATAGTCGCAGGCCATCTCCACACCACTGAGGTCAGGCAGGCTCCCGGACAGCTGTAGGATCATGCCCTGGAGGGGCACAGAGAGAGACCCCCATGGCTGAGACAGAGGTAGAGGGCAGAGGCAGAGCAGCCCACCCCACCTGGCAACACTAGGAGAAGTAAGGGAACAGACAGCCGCATCCTACAAGGAACCTTGCAGGCCTTGGTTCCCCCGTCTGTAAAATGGGGTGTCCCAGAGCTGCACAAATTGCCACGGAGATGGTGGCACTATATCCCCCTACAGCAGGGGTCTCAAACTCAATTTACCTGGGGGCCACAGGAGGCAAAGTCGGGGTGAGGCAGGGCCGCATAAGGAATTTCGCTTACCAAATATTCGCAATAAAAAATCGCATTAGTAAGAAAAAATTCGCAAAAAATCGCATTAAACATTTGCATACCCTGAATGGAACTGCTTGGGGTATGCGAATGTTTAATGCGATTTTTTTCTTACTAATGCGATTTTTATTCTGCGATGTTTGAAGGCCTGCCGCGGGCCATAACATGTTGTACGGAGGGCCACAAAAGGCCCGCGGGCCGAGAGTTTGAGACCCCTGCCCCACAGATACTCTGTCCCCCTCACTGGTCACTCCTGCACCCCCAAATATTCCTGATCCCTCACCAGTTCTCCTGCCCCCCATAGGTACCCCTGCACCCAGCACCCCTACCCCTATAGGTATTTCTGTGCCCCCCAGTACCTCTTTCCTATAGGTACTCCTTCCTGCTTCAGTGGGTATTCCCCCAAATAATCGGACACCCCCCCCTCACCGAATACTCCTGGCGCACATCTATCTCTGCTGGCAGCACTGTCATGGTGGGACAGCGGCCTGGGCCTTCGCTGGCACTGGTCCAGAAGTGTGGCAGGCTGGCATTGGCGCAGTCCCTCTGCAGTGTGCACCTGCAAGATGGAGGGGTGTCAGCACAGGTGGACAGACCCCCCCAGACACAGTGGCCCCTAGCAGCCCGGGACTCACCGTGTCTCCAGGGCGCACCAGCCACAGTAGGCATCGGCGGCTCCCACGCAGTCTGTGCAGGTAGCATGCAGGGCACAGGCGGCCACGCTCACTCTGGTCATCTGTGGGCAGGAGTGCCCAGCTCACTGCTGCTCCCCGGCTCTTGGGGAGTCAACAGGGCTGGGGAAACTGAGGCTAGGAAGAAGGGGGCTTTTGTGGGGGACTGCCCATGACTCTCCGGGCGCCTTACCTGGTGGGAGGTCATCAAGTAGAGGTAACTGGAATCCGTGGGGTCAAATTGCATGACATGATGCACAGGCTCGCCATAGGCCACGGTCAGCACTCGCCTGCTCACCACTTGCATGCTCTCGTTCAGGTTTATCTGGGGGGGGGGGGCAGGCACGGGGCTGAGTGCACTGCACCCCTCGGCCCAGCCGTCTGCCCCCAGCCAGAGCATCAGCAAGTGCCCTGGGCCAGGCCACTAGGGCTTCAAAAGCCCATCCCTCTCCAGGCTCCGGCATCTTCCCCAGCAGCTGAGGGAATTGATTTATCGGATCAGTCAATTATGAGGGTCTGGTATTCGGTGGAGCCAGGCCAACAGCCGACTTTCCCGACAGAGGCGTGCCGGGAGCCCGAAGACCCCACAAGGTCCATTCTGCACCCACCAGTAGGGAATGAGATTTCCGGCCCCCCCCCCCAACTCCCTCTCCCTGTGAACCCTACAGCCCACCTTGAGCAGGTGTCCATTGACTGTGCCTAGGAAAACCACCGTGTAGCTGCCCACGCTGGCCACGGCCACAGAGGAGAGTCCCGGGGCTCGGAACACGGGTGTAGCCTTCAGAGGCTGCAGGACGGAGAGAGGGTGCTGCAGGTGGGCCGCCCCGCACTCCAGCTGCTCTGGCTGCAGCTAGAAAATAAAAAATAAATAAATAAATAAATAAATAAATAAATAAATAAATAAATAAAATAAATCAGGTCTCCAGATGGAATGGTGGGGGGCTCAGGGCCCCCAGACTCAACTTTAAAGTCTCGTTTTTTGCTTTGTGTGCCCAGCTGCCGTCGTGGGCCACAGCAAATCTGACCCTAAAATCTGCATCCTCTTCAGTCCCCCCAGCAGCCCCAGGGGAGAGATTGGGGTAGATGGGAACCAGATAGATTGGCAGGGTCAAGGAAGGACAAGGTCAGGCTCTCAGGGGTGCAGACCACCCAGGGCATTCCCTGTCTCAACTTCCCCACTGACCCCAGGAGCCCTCTTAACCCCAGCTTAAGGGGTCCCCACACAGCCACGGGGTTTCCCAGGAACCCCAGAAGCTCAGCCGGCCGCAGATGGAGAACCCCCTCATTGCTTGCACACTGCTTCTCTCCCCCCCCCTCTTCTGCCCACAAGACACATGGGCCTGGAGACCAGGGGCGTCTGAGTGCATCATTGTGCAAGGACTCCCACCCTCCCAGGTCTGGCGGTCTTTCAGGGTTCTTGCTACTTTGCATAAAAAATGCAAATCAGCCCCGCAGGAAGTGCCTTCCAGAAGGTAGCTAGCTGCACGCAGACCTGGGAGATCTGGAGGAAGAATGGCACAGAGCAAGCAGGGTGCATGCTCACCGTGGCAGAACGACCTAGGCCCATTGCCTGAGCAGCTCCCTTTCACCTCAGTGACCTTCCCAGACATCACAGGACATCTGGGAGAAGCCACAGAGGTTGTTAAACTGAGTCAATATGACCACAGCTAGTCACCAAGCTAGGCTTAGTCGAGTACCAACTAGTGCCCTGGCAGCCAATGAGATCTGGTGGCAACAGATGGGGAAACTGAGGTTCGGGCACAGAGGCGAGGACCTGCCTTTTTTGAGACTAGAGCTGAGAGCAGCCAGTGATTGGGGGATAATTGGTTCAGTCTTGGGGGTAGGGAGGAGGTCCCAGGCCCAACCTCATCCCGTGTAAATGAACTGGGGTACAGTCCTAGAAAGTGTGCGTTGGTCCATGCATGCCCCTTTCCAACCCCAGAGAAGAGAGAGACACAATAGTAACAAAAGGAATAGGGAGGTCCCCCCAGGCCGAGCCATCCCTCTGACATTTCTAGGGTTACTTAACTTTCCATCACTATGGGGTGACCTGCATCCCTAAATAGATTTAAAATTAAAACTGGGAACCCTTGCGGGGAGAGAGGGAGGGACAGATTTTCTGCCCTTTGCCCCAAGAAATAAAGGGACCAGGAAGGGTGCCAGGACACCTCCAGGATCTTCTGTTCTGTGATGGGGACCCCGTCTGCCAGCCAGGGGGTCCTGGGAAAAATGGCATCAGGGGGGCCCCCTTGGGGTGAGGCTGAGGGGGAGCCCGCTGGGAAGTTGCTCCAGCCTGCCGGTCCTGCCCGCCCTGTCGTTCACAAGCCATTAATTCTGCTCCGGAGGAATTTTCTAAAAAGCCTTTCCTCCAAGTTTTTTTTTTTTTTTTTCTTATCCTAAAAATAAAATCTAAAAAAAAAAAAAAAAAAAAAAAAAAAAAGTTTAAAGGAGACGTAACCTCGGCTGCTCTGAAAGATCTGTGCTCTGGGGGGACAGAAGCTTCCCCTGTTGCAGGGACACATGTCATCTTCACGTGCCTGCTGTGGGGGACCACGGCCCAGCCAGGGGAGAGGGGAGACCATGGGGCTGGGGGCCAGGGTGTTGCTGAGCTGAGTTCGAGGCCAGACTTGGTCCCCGGGGGGTTTGCGTGACCAGTATGGCCACCACCCTATCCCTTGCTCCTCGGTCAGCTCTGCCTGCTTTGGGCAGGGCTTTCAAAGTGCAGGCGCCCCTGAGAATGGAGGGGGTCACCCCTCTACGAGGCGCCTCCTTCCAAGCCCATAAACACTTGCTCTCCCCAGCCAGAAGCTGCCTCTGGTTTCCCGGCTCCAGGCCCGGCTCCCAGGACTCAGCATGAGTCCCTCGGCCTGATCCCAACTGGCCGAATAACCCCTAGACTGATGGATGGACAGACAGACAGATGGATGGACAGGCTGACACCTGTGAGGGTTCCCTCAAGATATGTTTCCTGGGCCAGAGAGATAGCTCAGCAGTCGGGCATTGCATGCAGCTGACCCGAGAGGGACCCAGTTCAATACCCAGCATTCCATGTGGTCCCCCAGCCTGCCATGTGGTCCTCCGGCCTGAGTACAGAGCCAGGAGTAACCCCTGAGCGTCACTGAGTGTGGCCCAGAAATCAATCAATCAATCAATCAAGTTTAAAAAAAAAAATCAGTTTTCTGGGACCAGAGAGATAGCATGGAGGTAGGGCTTTTGCCTTGTATGTAAAAGGATGGTAGTTCGAATCCCGGCATCCCATATGGTCCCCCGAGCCTGCCAGAAGTGATTTTTGAGCGTAGAGACAGGAGCAACCCCTGAGAGCTGCCGGGTGTGATCCAAAAACAAAACAAAACAAAACAAAACAAAAAGTGACTTCCCTGAGTTTGGGGCCCACAACACATGGCTCAAATGTGTAAGGCCACAGGTTGAATCCTCAACACCAAGAAAAAAAACAGAGAGAGTAACGTAACATGGGCAAGAGTGAGCCTGCAGACCCCATTTCATCCCTGGGACCCCATCTGAGCACCGTGTTTAGTTGCTTCCTTTCCAGACCCATGACAGGCAGGCAGAGCCAGATGTGGGCATGCTGATGAGGTGGGCGTTTAGACCCAGAAAACCTCAGACTTCTTTCTACTTGGCCACTGTAAGAGCCTCAGTTTACCCTTCTCCAAAGTGGGGTGAGCAACAGATGCTATCTCAGCTCATTTCCCTCCCCCCATTCTCTCTCACTCTCCCAGTCCCACGCTGCCAGATCGATTTCTCTTGCTGACTGCTATCCTGTTGACTTTCTCTCCCCAGGAAGCCCTTTGGAGCCAAAGCTTCAGAGATGGGCTCTTAGGCCTCCACATCCTGCCCACAGGCCCACCCCAATCTCAGCACAGGGGCCGAGGATGCCCCATAAAGGCCATAATGGCGCATGGGGGGACTCTGTGGTAGGTTGCAAGGCCCGGAGCATCCGTCTCAGTACGGATGGTACCGACCACCCTGTGGTGAGCTCTGGGCTGGGGGCAGCACACATCTCTTCTTGTAATCACTATCGACCCGTTGAGATTTCCCTGAAAGTGATGAGAAGCCAGACAGAGCGCTGGGTGTGACTAGCTCAAGGCCAAGGGCAGGTGGGTGGGCCCCACATTTTCCTTTCCAAACAGCCCAAAGGGTACTTTTGAAAGCTGCAAAGTGGAGGGGGGCTGAAAAGGTGGAGAGGGAGGTCAAGCCTGATGTTTCTGACCTAGGTTCCATCCCTGCCATCCCAATATGGAGTTCCAAGCTCTGCCAGAAGTGGCTGCTGAGCACAGAAGCAAGAGTACATTAGCCCATGGGGCTGGAGAGATACCATGGAGGTTATGCGTTTGCCTTGTATGCTGAAGGTCGGTGGTTCAAATCCCGGCATCCCATGTACGTTAGCCCTGAGCACTGACGGGTGGGGCCCCAACACCCAGAGAGATAGATAAAATAGAATAAAACTGTCAAACACCCAAAATACCAATGTAGATCTCAGGGAGGATAAAAGAGGACATTCGTGGGGGGTAGGCGGAGAGCTCCCTCAGCGTTAAGAAGCAATTTTGTTCATCATGTCCAGGGTTCCATGGAAATAGAACCTTAGCAACAGGGAAAAATGGGTCTGGGACTATCTGTACTATCTTTGGACCTTCCTGTAAATCTAAAATCCTTCCAAAAGTAAAAGTGTACTTACTGAGAGCTGCAGAGCGAGGGTCCGAGTACAGCGGATCTTGGGGCTCTCCAAGTCCTGGCCCCACCACAAAATCCCTGAGCTTATTCATTGCGGCCTGTGGGGCCCTCAACTGAACCAGCAGGCTCTGAGCCCCACTGGGAGGCCCCCAACTCTATCTATCTATCTATCTATCTATCTATCTATCTATCTATCTATCTATCTATCTATCTATCTATCTATCTATCTACCTATCTATCCATCCATCCATCCATCTATCTATCTATCTATATTTTTTTTTTGGTTTGGGGCCACATCCAGCTGTGCTCAGGGGTTACTCCTGGCTCTGTGCTCAGGAGTCATTCCTGGCGGTGCTCAAGGGACCACATGGGATGCCAGAGATCAAACCCAGGTTGGTCATGTGCAAGGCAAACACCCTCCCACTGTGCTATCTATCACTCTGGCCCCTCAAAAAAAATTTTTTATTGTTGATTTTTGGGCCACACCTATTGATGCTCAGCGTTACTCCTGGCTATACACTCAGAAATTGCTCCAGGCTTGGGGGACCATATGGTATGCCGGGGATCAAACCAAGGTCCATCCCGGTAAATGCCCTACCGCTTACACTATCACTCCAGCCCCACCCAAATTTTTAAAGCAAGCTTGTAAAGCAAATTGAAACCCCTCCATGGCTCAAAGCTTTCATTACCCCAAGTCCATGTCACACAAACCTACTTCATTGCTGGGCCCCCAAACCTCTCCATCTAGAACATCTGTGATCTAACCACCTCCCACCAACACCCTCTCCCTTAGCTTGGGGTCCAGAAGAGACCCCAGTGAATGCTGAGGGGTACCACACAGAACCACCAGGGAGCTGCCACCTTGGATACCCACCTCCACCCCATTGAGAAAACATGTTGTGGGGGTCAGCAGGGAATGTGTCTGGGGGTTACCCAACTGCACAGGGTCAAGGCGAGGTCTGAAGCCACACAGAACTTTGCCCTCCCTTTAGGTATGGACCCATCCCTTTGAGGGTAAACTGAGTCACGGAAGACCCTGTGGCCCCACTATGTGCCAGACTTCAGAGGGCAGGATGTACTTGGCTGGGAGGGCCTCTAGCAACATTGACCAAGTGGAAGATAAAGACGATTGCTAGGGGCATGCTAAGTGGGCAAAAGAGATGCCTTTTGGGGGGTGGGGGCATTGGGCTACCCGGTGATACTCAGGGGTTACTCCTGGCTATGCACTCAGAAATCGCTCCTGGCTTGGGGGACCATATGGGATGCTGGGGGATCCAACCGTGGTCCGTCCCAGGGCAGCTGCGTGCAAGGCAAGTACCCTACTGCTGCGCCACCGCTCCAGCCCCACTGTGGGGGAAGGGGGTATTTTGAATCCATACTTGGCTCAGGGTTTGCTCTTGACTGCACTCAGGGAATATTCCTTTTAGGGCTTGGGGAGACTTTATGGGGTGCTGGGGACGCGATCCGGGTCAGCCATGTGAAAAATAAGTGCCCCACCTGCTGTCCTATCCCTCTGGGGAAAATGTTCCATTTCTAGAGACTAGGTGGGTCAGAGGACAGAGGCTGTGCCCTGATCTGGCAGGCACAGAGAGGGACAGAGGTTTCCTAGGGACACATAGCCCAGCCAGTCCCCAGGGGCCACCCCGAGTTACTGGACTCTAACAGGGGACGCTGCCAAATGGCAGTAAGATTCACAGCTGGGACAGAGCCATGCACGCGGAGCAGGCCTGCCTCGGTTTCCCCCGCCCCTATCGGGAGGTCATCCAGGCCAGCTGGGCACCATCTGGAAAGGGCGTGTGAACGGGCTGGCCAGGCCACAAGAGCACGAAACACTCCCCCCCCCCCCCACTGGCATTGCAGACACAGCCGGAGGGGCCAAGAAGTGTATGTACGCAGGGCCAGAAACAGAGCTGCCCCTCGGACACCAGGCGTATATGCCCGTGGGTCCCTAGGGAAACTGAGGCAGGACATACCAAGCCTCCATATTCTTTTACCCAGCAGTGCTCAGTGCTTACTCCTGGCTCTGCACTCAAGAATCATGCCTGGTGGGCCTGAGTAACAGCACAGCAGTTAGATATTTGCCTTGCACGCAGCCAACACAGGACAGACCCCCGTTTGAATCCCGGCATCCCATATGGTCCCCCGAGCCTGCCAGGAGCGACTTCTGAATGAGTGCAGAGCCAGGAGTATCCCCTGAGCACCAGGTGTGATCCAAAAACCAGAAAAAGAAAAATTATGCCTGGTGGCCTCCGAGAATCATAGGGGATGCAGGGATCGCACTTGGGTCGGCCACATCTAAGGGAAGCTTTTCAACCCCACGCATTTTGGTTCTTAACACACAGTGTGAAAATGCCCCGTCCTCTCTGTAGGAGCCTCAGTCTCTGCATCTCTAGAATGGATCTATGTCGGCCCAGAGCTGATGGCCCAGAGTCACCCAGCATGAAGGCTGGAGGTGCACAGGAAATATTCTCAGCCATTGCTGCAGAGGCCGGCAGGCTCCGGCAGTCCCAAGGACAGAACTAGGAAGATGCCGGAACCCCCAGCTCCAGGCAGCCACCCTCACTTGGACCAGGCCACGAACTTGGGCCATCCTGGGAACTGTGGTCCTTGCTGCTGACTCAAGCTGCGGTTGCTTTGTTAGCTGGACGCGCCCCCCCCCCCCAGACACCCAGCTCCCCCTTCTCCCTTCTAAAAGCTGTTTCTCATTCCAGCCCGGCCTGGCCCCATTTCTAGCCCTCCCCCCTGGTCCCCTAGGAGCACAGAGCAGGCCGGGCAGTCGGAGGAGAGCTTCCCGCCCGCCCGCCCACTCCGCCTCACCCTAGAAGTTTCTCTCCCAGCCTCTGGCTTGGCCTGAGCGGACTCTGGCCAGAACCAAGCACTGCAGTTGCTTCTCAGGGCCATGGCGGGCCAGCCCCTCCTGGGTTCAGGGGTGAGGGGGGCTGGAGATCAGAGCTCACTGCCTCCTCTCCCACCCCAGGGGTGCTGGCCTGGGGCCCAGCCATCAGACAACCGTGGGCACATCTAAAAGGACAGAGCTGGCCAGTCCCCAGCAAACATCTCTGGGGGGTGCTCTGAGGCTGGGGACACAGAGGTGCCACTTGGGGCGCAGGGAAGAGGAGGGCAGCTTGCTAATAACACGGTTCTAGCAACCACATGGCCAGAGGGCCCAGCTGGTTCCACTGTGCAGGAGGCGGCCTGCCTGCATTACCTCCTGTCACTCTCCCCACATCTTTGCCAGGACACAAGGGAAGAAGACGGAACACGGAGAGGTGAAGCGATGGCCGGGATGGCCCCACTAGGGTGACCCCCACTGGCCTGCTGGCCCTGGAGCCATTGCCTCAAGCCCAGCCACGCAGCTGCCTGGGATTGGAAAGCTTGCGAGCTGGGAAACTGAGGCCCACCCAAGTGATGGCCACTTCTAGAAGCCTCCATCCAGCCCGACCCATCATCCAGCCAGAGTGGATGAGTCCTGGAGGAGCAGGGCCGTGGGAGTGGTTCCCAGGCTCTGTTAGCTCCTCCTCCCCACCCCCTCTCCTGGCCCCCACTTCAAGGCCTCTGCCCACTACCCCCCCATTATTTACCGATCAGAGCAGAGAGCTCCGTGATTAACGCCCCACTGGGGCCTCTCTGGGACTCGTAATGGAGCTGCGAGCTTCCTCCCTCCTCCAGTGTGATTTATCGGGTTTCAGGGTAAAGGACGGGCTTGCTGCTGGCCGCAGAGGGGAAGGGCACAGAGCTGGGAGGGAGGCAAAGCCCAAGCTGGAGGGATGCTGGCTAGGTCCCTCAAACTCAACTCTGGAGAGAAGACAGTGCCTCTACTTGAGAACTTGAGAGTGGGAGCGGACCAGGAACCCAAAAACAAATCCACAGGACAGTGCTGGGAGCACCCCAGGTCTATCCCCAGATGGGGACACGCAGGTTTCTGTGGCTATCCTTGCACCAGAAGCTTTTGGGGTGATTTTTTGTTTCTTTGTTTTGTCTTGGGTCACACCCAGCGGTGCTCAGGGGTTACTCCTGGCTCTGCTCTCAGAAGTCGCTCCTAGCAGGCTCAGGAGACCACGTGGGATGCTGCGGATCAAACCAGGGTCCGTCCTGTGTTGGCCGCCTGCAAGGCAAACGCCCTACCGCTGTGCTCTGGCTCCGGCCCAGCTTTTAGGGTAACCGGGACACTCAGACAGTTCCTTCCTACTACCTGTTTCCACCAGCTCCTAGCAGGGCAAATGGGGTCACAATCACGGTCCCTTGGTCTCTTCTAAGGCCAGGCTCTCCCCCCAATCTGGCTCCTGAGTTTCACAGGATGGTGTCCACAAGCTCTTGGTCTCATCACTGCCTGTTACCCAAGCCTTGTCCTCCTCTGCATCTGCAGGTCTCTGGTTCTCTGACAGCAACACCTAGCTCAGTCCTGCAGGCACCTATCTCCCCTCCTCCATGAAGTCTTCCCTGACTCCTTCAGCGGAGGCTGGTATCCAGGGGCATTTGCAGAACAGTGCATCTCATCCTTGGCACTCTGGAGCCCCTGGATGACAGGCAAGAGATGCTGCCTGGGAGAGCTGAGGGCTGGACCACGAAGAGCCCCCCTCTACTCTCCTTTCCCTTCCCCTTCATTGTTCCTCTCCTCTTTTCTTCCTCACTCTCTCTCCCTGTCTCTTCTGCTCTTTCTCTTGCTTTCTCTCTTCCTCTCTCCCCTCTCCATATTACTCTAAACGACTTAATTCTTAAAGTAGGGGCTGGAGCAATAGCACAGCAGTAGGGCATTTGCCTTGCACTCAGCCAACACAGGACGGACCCCAGTTCGAATCCCAGTATCCCATATGGTACCCCGAGCCTGCTAGGAGCGATTTCTGAGCCCAGAACCAGGAGTCACTCCTGAGCGCTGCCGTGTGTGACCCAAAAACCCCAAATGAAAAAAAAAAAAAAACTCTTAAAATATATTTATACGACTTATAGGCTATATCTATTATTTCTCAAACTAGTTTACTTCAAAAGTGAAACATTCAACCTCTTTGCATTGGTGTGATTGGTTGGAACTGATGGGTTATTGGGGAAATCTGCACTTTGAGGGGTGCTGCTTCTACATTTTTCACTGCTCAAGGGTGACAGGATTCCGGGAATGTTCCTGTTACACGGTGGGGGGCATATATGTGTACATATGTTGTGTGCTCTTCAGAAGACACGGAACATGTCTCCAGGAACAAATTGCCAAGGGTGCTATCTCCCCACAGTCAGACACAGAGGGGAAATCAAGTCCCAGAAGGGAAAGAGCCCATTTCACATGCCTCCAGGCACATTGAACTTGGTGTCTCCCTAAAACCCACAGCCGTGGGGGGCTAGTGCACTCTCACGGGGATCCCCTGCAAGGTGGAGGTCAGGGCACTCTTTCTTCCCTCTCCGTGCCCACCTTCCAGACAGGAAAGTGGAGGCATAAACCTGGTCTAGGGGTGGCCCCCAGGGCAGTCTCCCTGCCACTCTCTGCAATCCCTAAGGGTGGCGTCTGCCCTGGGGGAATCCCTCACTCACCCAAAGGCCCAGCCAGCAGCTCTTGATTATTCCAGCATGCAACTTCACAGCCTTCCCCCCACCTCATGCCAGCCCCCCACTCACAGCAAAACCCAGGGGTGTTACCTAGTTCCAAAGGAAGTAAGGCAACACCAGCCCCAACTGGGGATCCCCAGGCATCCCAGACAGCGGGCTACTCCTACAGACTCAAGCCTGACTCCCCATCTGAAAACTGGTCCAGCCGAGCCCCTCACACTTGGAAGGCCAGAGACTTTTTTTTTTGGGGGGGTCACACCTTGCAGCACTCAGGGTGTTACTCCTGGCTTTATACTCACAAGTCGCTCCTGACAGGGTCAGGGGACCTTAGGGGATGCCCACATTCAAACCAGGGTCCATCTTGTGTTGGCCGAGCGCAAGGCAAACGCCTTACCACTGTGCTATCGCTCTGGCCCCGGCCAGAGATTATTCCATGTTACCCTATGTCAGGAGTTAACACTCTATATACATACATGCACACAAAACAAATCATACCACAAACACACGCATATATGTACATGCAGACATACACATGGACACAGAGACACAGTCTTATGCACACATATGCACAGGCCGCTGAACTCTCCTCCCCAGCCCTATATTCCTTCACCTGGACCTGCTCAGAAATACAGCTCCTGCGGCCAGAAAGAGAGCATGAAGGTAGGGTGTTTGCCTTGCACGCAGAAGGACGGTGGTTCGAATCCCGGCATCCCATATGGTGCCCTGAGCCTGCCAGGAGCGATTTCTGAGCGTAGAGCCAGGAGGAACCCCTGAGCGCCGTTGGGTGTGACCCCAAAACAAAACTAAACAAAACGAAATACAGCTCCTGACCTGGTTCCTATCCATCCTTTCCAGGACCCGGTCCCCTCTATCCCCCACATTGACCACAATTTTCTCCTGTGGACCCTCCTGCCTGGACTGATACCTACAGCTGTCATTTCGGGGACACCGCCCCCATCCTCAGAGGCAATCCTGGCTGCATAGCCATGAGAAAGTACAAGGCCCAGAGAGCTGCAAGCCTTAACCTGGGTCACACAGCGTACAGGCCAAACAGGACAGAATATCTACCCAGACAAACTCTAGAGGTCCTGCCACCATATGACCCTGGGCTGCTAGGATTCCCTACCTCCAGCACCCCTAATGTCTCCCTTACTGGCAGCCCCAAGTCTGGAAGCCCATCTTGCAAGCTCTGTGCCCCCACCCCCACCAGGGACAGCAGCCCCTCGAGTTGGTGCAGAAAAGCGCCTTCTGCAGAGCTGTGCCCACCCACCCACCCACCCACCCACCCACCGCCTGCTATAAAGCGCTGGCTGAGTTTTTATTTCTACCTTGACTATAAAAAGGCACCTCGGACAGGCCCCCGCGCCATTTGCCTGCCGACAGGCTCTTCCACTCAAAAATAAAAATACGGGGGCCGGGCGGTGGCGCTAAAGGTAAGGTGCCTGCCTTGCCTGCGCTAGCCTTGGACGGACCGCGGTTCGATCCCCCGGTGTCCCATATGGTCCCCCAAGCCAGGAGCAACTTCTGAGCACGTAGCCAGGAGTAACCCCTGAGCGTTACTGGGTGTGGCCCAAAAACCAAAAAAAAAAAAATAAAAAATAAATAAATAAATAAAAATACGGTCACTGGAAGATGAGGGGGGGAAGACTCAGGCTCAGCTGTGCCCCAGTTTCTCCCCCACCAATGACATCTACATGACACCTTGCCAACCTGTTCACCTTCAACTGAGACATGGGGAGGAGCCCTGTTCCATCTGGGGGCTCATTTCCTCTCAGTCTGTCCCCAATAGTCCCATAAGATATAGCCAAGGGCTGGAGTGGTAACACAGCGGTAGGGCATTTGCCTTGCAAGTGGCAGACCCGGATTGACCTGGGTTCGATCCCCAGATTCCCATGTGGTCCCCTGAGTCTGCCAGGAGTGATTTCTGAGCACAGAGCCAGGAGTAATCCCTGAGCACTGCCGGGTGTGACCCCCCCCCCCCAAAAAAAAAGATGTAGTCAAAGCACCTGGGGAAAAGGAAGGTGGGGCCTTGGGGGTGCTGCTGACCTTCCAGCAGGGGGCCTTGCTTCTGGTCTTGCCTACCTGCAACCTATTCCTCAGGTCTGGGTCTTGGGAAGAAGTGGAAAAACTGAGAGATCAGAAGAGGGAACAATGTGGGGGGGCTGGAAACCACCGTGACTAATGCTCTTCCGCAAGACACCCAGCAGTGTCTGGAATTCAGTGAGCCCTTCTCGCCAGGATCGCAGGAAGGGGATCTTCTCGCCCTGAACTCCCACTTTTACAGCCATTTTATCCTGGGCCTGATCTTGATCTGGCTTCTGCCCTCCCTCTGCTACCCTGGTTCTGCTGCTCCTGGCTCCCACCAGGCCCCCACCCAAGGCAGGGCTCATGGCTTCCTCCACTGCTGGCCTTTATGGCCTCTCCTGCCCATTGCCCTATCTCAGAATGCACCAATAAAGGCCTATCAAGGATGGGGATTCAGCCCCAGCTGCCTTAGGACCCCCCAAAAATCTTTCCTGGGCCAAAGGTGGCTGAAAGGTCAGGAGCACAAGCTTTATACATTCCTGTCCTGGGCATGCTCTGTTCCAACCCATCCCATGAAGGTCACAGCCAGGTGTGGTCCTAAAATGTTTACAAAACAAAATCTTGAAGAAAAAAATATATATAAATATATGTATGTATGTATATATATGTGTGTGTTTATGTATGTGTGTATATATATATAAATAAATTCAATGGAAAGTCCTAACATAAGGCCCTCCAGTCTGATGACCTGAACTTCCCGTGTCCTGGCGCCCACCCGCTGTCATGCAGGACGGCGCTCAGCCAGGTTTACTTGGGAATCAAGTGTGCTTCTGGGGGTGAGACTGCTAAAGTGGGGGGCCCCCCACCGGGGCACAAACCACCCTTAGAGACCACACTTCCCGGATGTGGAAACCACAGCTCGGAGAGGTCAAGTCACTTGCCAAAGTCATGCAGAAGGGAAGTAAGAGAAGAGGACAAACTTTGGCTTCAAGGCCAAGTCCTTATCCTAGAATTGTGGAGCTGGCCTGGGCCTTGGGTGAGAAGGGGATTACCCCACCCAGCCTTGCCCACAGTGGTGCCAGATGTGCAACCACAGCTGGGAGGGGCTGTGGAGAGGAGCCTGGGAAAGGGGTGAAGGGGGGTGTCCCGCCTGCCTGTGGATCCCAGAGGAGCCACTGTGTTCCATCCTGTGGTTGCCCCAAGGACAGAGAAGTGAGTCAGGCCCAATTGGGACAGGGAGAGACCATGGAAATCACCAGGACTGCCTTAGAGGAAGGGGAAGGAAAGGCACAAGGGCCCCTTCAGCAGAGAACCAGCTCCTCACCACTCACCCCTTCCAGCCTGAGACCCCCACACAGCCCATTGGGCAAAGCCCGCTGAGCAGGGATTCTTAGGAGGAGCCTAAGAATGGTTGATGGAGGGAAGTCAAGCACTCACATATGCTGACTCAGGTTCAGTTCCCAGCACCTTGCACACACGGTCCCCTGAGCACTATCAGGTGTGGCCTAAAAACAAAAACAACAGGGCCGGAACGGTGGCGCAAGCAGTAGTGCGTTTGCCTTGCACGTGGCTAACCTAGGATGGACCTGGATTTGATCCCTAGCGTTCCATATGGTCCCCCGAGCCAGGAGAGATTTCTGAGTGCAGAGCCAGGAGTAACCCCTGAGCCTCACCAGGTGTGGCCCAAGACCAAAAAACAAAAACAGAAACAACAGCCAGTGGGAGCCCTGACCTGTGCACCTCAACTCGCACTGCTGATTGAGGGGGGCTGGCGTAGAATTCACTGTAAGAGATAAACTGTCCCCCTCTCCACTGAACCAATGCACTCCAATCCCACTGCAGAAGGACTGTCTCCCCCCCCCACCCATCCCGTGTCCCACTCTGTCTCCCCATTCCCCTACCCCCGCCCTACAGTCTAGGAACGGTCTTCCTCATCTCACCCCACTACAGAACTGACTCCCCCTGTCCCAAAAAGGAGGATAACCCCTCCATACCACAATGACACTTCTGTGAGACTCATTCCTTCTCAAGGTTCTGTCCAACCCCTCTCGTTCTGGGGCGTGAAGTAAGGGCAACTTGGCTTTCCCAGGGAACTGTCGAGGCTGGGGTTCAAACAGGACCCCCCCCCCAGAATCATGGACATAGGAAAGGCAGAGTGCCAACTCCCAGGGATCCCAGAGAAGAGACCCCTTTTTAGGCTCTTCTATGCCCAGGTCCCCAACAAGAGCCTCACTGAAGCACCTCACTTGCCACCCTCATTCCCCCTGTGCCCCAGAATCTCCTTCTGTCCCTGACCTCATGCCTCCTCCCCACATCCCTGCACACACACACACACACACACACACACACACACACACACACACACACACACACACACACACACACACACACACACACACGGAACTCCAAGGCCTTGCTTGGAGCTTTAAAAAGCCAAATCTGGGACTGGAGAGATAGCACAGCAGTAGGGCATTTGCCTTGCATACAGCTGACCCAGGACTGACAGTGGTAGGAATCCCGGCATCCCATATGATCTCCCTAACCTGGCAGGAGGGATTTTTGAGCGCAGAGCCAAAAGTAAACCCTGAGCCCACCAGGTGTGACCAAAAACAAACAAACAAGAAAACAGAACTGTGGCTGTCCTGGGTTCAGAGTCCACCTTCATAAGTCCCAAACTGAGTGATCTTGAGCAAAAGACTGTGTGCCCCTCTTCGTGTCTCCATGTCTCCCTCCGCGCAAAGGGGGTCACACAGGGCAAAGATGCGTGTGGAGTCAGGTCCTGCCATGCCATAGGCATGCTTCCCAGAGCTCTGGGCTTCCCCCAGCGGCCATGCCTGGCACAGTCCGGAGCTCAGCACTGGAACTGAGCTAGCGGCAGAGGGAAAAGGGAGGGAGCCCCAGGAACAAGCTGTGTGCCAGTCACTCACCAGTTTCCCACTGTGCCGGTTCTGGGAAACTCTTACGACCCTTACCCCCGCCAACTCCCCAAAGTTGTGTCTTCCCCAGAGTGTCCCCTGCAGAACTCCAGGCCCTATTCCCAGACTGTGTGAGCACTCACAACCTCTCTCACTCCCACCTGGCCGCCCCCAGAGAGAGCGCATCTGCAGGCGGATTTGGATACAGGTGTGGCTGTTGGCCACAGGTCTGCAGCGCACCTTGGAAGCGGAGGAGGTGCCGGGGACAGGACAGTCTCTCCCCACACACACATCCATGGTAGGTGCATCACTTGCAGAAGGTTTCCAGCACACCTGGGTACCCACGCTGTAGCTTCAGAATGCGCACAGCACTCACCACCTGAGTGTCTGCGTCAGAAGCCCAGAAGTGCCAGGAAGGACCCCTGCTTAGCTAACAACACACGCGTCCTTGCCTGCGCGCACCAGGGGAGCGTCCCCTTCCTTTCCAAAACCTGGCTGTGCGCACACCGCCCTGGAAGGCCACTCTTGGGGTCCCCTCGAATTCTTCCCAGAGCCCACCTTCTCACCTGGATGTTGCGTTTGCGTTCACAGGCCGGTCCGGTGCCCTGCACCACGCTGTCCAGCACTGCCACCACGTCGGGCGTGGGTTCCACGAAGCAGGCGGTGCGCGCGGCTCGGATAACGGTTTGTACATCTGCAAAGCGGTAGGCGCAGAGCGCGGCGGGGACAGCTCGGGAAGAAGATGGGGACCCTCCTGGGGGTCGCTCAAAGACCCCAAAGAGCAAATCGCGCGTGGGAAAGACAGACACCAGGCGGCTGTAGAGGTCCCCACGGCCCGCGCCTCCAGAGCATTGCAAACCCAACTGGATGTAAGATTCGGTGAGCTTCTTGGCATCGCCGCCCGTGCCACCCCGGGGCAGGCAGATGCGTGCCAGGAGGCTCCGGGCCTGGCTGTCCTTGTCCCCAGCTCGTGCCTCGCTGGTGAGTGCCAGGTAGGCATAGGGTGCCCCGGTGTCAGTTGGCACATGCTGGGGGTGCAGAAAGGCGCGCACAAAGCCCAGCTTGTGCTGCCCCTTGGCACCCTGCTTGATCTTTAGGATATTATCGTCGGATGGGTTGAGATCGAAGGTGAAGAGCTTGGCCAGGTCCCCACTTGCATCCAGGGACCTGATGGCAATCTCAGGGGTGTTTTCAAAACGGTGATCTTCCAGGCTCCTGTTGCGCGGGAAGAAGGCACTGCCATAGCCCGTGTATGTGGCGCCCACCAACAGCCTGCTGCCCACTCCGGCTCCTCCTCCGGTGCCAGGGCTTGGGGGCAGCACCAACCCCACGGTGGACGCATTGGGGTGGTTGGCAGCCACATTCAACATGCTGGGGAACACAGACACCGGTTCCAAGGCTGGTGAGGCGGGTGGAAAGCGCACAGCCACCGAGGAGATGTTGCCAAGGCGTCTCAGCTGGCACAGGCCCTGGTAGATGGAACCGCATACCACCACCAACCTTTGGTCCGGGTCCAGTTGCAAAATCTTGTTGTAGTTGTCGGTGAGGCGTCGTGGATGCTCGCAGGAGGCTTGGGGCAGCTGTGGGGCGTGGCACAGTGGACTGTCCGGCACTGGGCCCACCATCGCTTCTGCTTCCAAACTCAGGTTGGCACCAGAGAGTTGGTACAGGCGGTTCACAGCTGCCAGGTACACGGTGCCCGCTGCGCCGTCCAGGGCGAAGTTGTTGGTGGGCGTGGGGGACACGAAGCGCTTCTGGATCTCCAGTGCCAGGCAGGCCTGTGCCCAAGCCAGCAGCAGCAGCAGGAGCAACAGCAGCAGGACTTGGGGAGGCCAGGCCGGGCACCAGGGCGCACGGGCCGTGGCTACCCGGGCGCTAGGAGCCATCTGGGCGAGCGCGCAAAGCTTGGAGTGGAAACTGCATGGCACGGGGCGCTGCCCGGAGCCTGGCATAGGCAGGCCAGGCTGGGCTGGGGGTGATCGGAGCTTCCTACCCGCTCCAGCCAGCCGCCCCCCGGCCCGGCTCCCCGGCCCCGCTCCGCAGCCAGCCTCGCCTCGCCTCGCCCCGCTGCGCCGCCCCAGGGCGGGCCAGGGGCGGCCCAGCGCCTGGCACGCCCTCCTGGCCACGCCCCGCGCCCCTTGGGGACCCTAGCCGGGCCCCCTAGATCCCGGAGTCTTCCTCCTAGCCGGCTCTCCCATGCACACTGTCCCCCGGCTTCAGCGCGAGTCGGGGTTCCAGCCCACGCGCACCCCCAAGTCCCGTGCGCCCTGGCTTGCTTGCTTACGCGCGCGCGTCTCCTCTCCTCTCCTTTCCTTTCCTTCCCCGGTTCCTTCCAAGCATCCGCTGAGCTGAGCAGAACTGAGCTTCCCCGTTTTCCCGCTCCACTCCTGTTTCCCCAAAGATCCCCCTTTTTCCTTCTCCCTCCCTTTCCTTCTGCACCCCTGATGGAGAGCTCCTCGGCCACCCCCCTTTTACGCACAGAAGCACCCTTCTGGTTAGAGGATCGCTGGAGTGTGGGCTCGCTCTCCTGGTACAAATCAGGCAGGGGCCACTACCAGTCCCCCCCCCCGGGGGGATCTATAATCTATCTGTCTGTCCCCCCAAACTGCCACAGCTTCAAAGAGGGTTTATTAGAGGCCGGCATAAGGGCAGGGCTTAGGGTCATGCTTCGGAAGCCGGGAGAAGGAGAGAGGAAGAATGTCAGGCATGTTGCTTTTCATGGGCAGGCCACTGGGTGCCTGGACTCCAGAGCCAGGCCTCTCGCTTCTGGACTTCTGCAGCCCCCACCCCACCCAGGCGTCTTGTCTCCCCGGGCAATGCCCCCTTTCTTAGGTCTCCCCAAGATTGGTGACACATCAGGTCCTTTTGGGGGAGTGCAAAGGCCAAGTGGAACCCTGGATGAGTGGCAGAGGAGATGGGATATCCCACATCTAACTATGCAGTTCTCTGCCTGGGCTGCCCCACCCTGGCACCTCATAAGTGCTTTTCATGAGTTCACTCACTGGTCCCCCTCAGTGCTGGCTCATCTGTGGCACGTGAGGGCCAGGGGAGGGACTAGCTGGCCCAAGGCACAGCTTGGATCTCAGTTCCTGCCTCTGCAAGCTGAAGGCAGCCCAAGGCAGCTCTGGCTTCTCCACAGTGTGTGGCAACCCGTGGTCTCTGGCCATGGGGGAGGGGGGTCTCCACCTGGCCAGGAAGGAAGTCTAGAGGGGCTTCTGCACCCCCTCCCAAGGCAGGAAAGACAAATACCCTACTGCTGTCACCCACAACTTCCCCCTCTCCACACCCTGGTCTTCCTGCCCCAGCGCTGGCCCCTAACAGCAGCAAGGGCCTCCGATTCTCCTGCAGGAAATCAACTCCTCCCCAAGACGGGCTCAAGGCCACTCGAGGACAGCCCTGTGGCACTCAGTTCCCGCCACATCTGCGGGAAGGGGGGGGGTCTGTGCTGCTCACCCTACTTTTTAAGGGGCCTTGCTTGGCCTGCTGGGCTGAGCGAGGAAGGCTGCTGGCCTCAGCCCTGAAATGCCCCCCTCACGCGCACTCTAGCCCTTATCTTTCCTTAGCTTTCCCCACCCAGGCCTGGTGTTTGAGTTTCTCCAGTTTCTGGTTGCTGGCTCTTTGTCTCTCCCAACCCCCTCTTTTCGTGTGTGTGTGTGTGTGTGTGTGTGTGTGTGTATGTGTATGTGTGTGTGTGTGTGTGTATGTGTGTATCTCTCCTCTCTGTCTCTGCCTTTTTCCTGCTCCCCTCTGTCCTCAGCCCCTCCTGGTTTGTGTGTGTGCGTGTGTGTATGTGTGTGTATCTCCTCTCTTGGTGTGTGTGTGTGTGTGTGTATCTCCTCTCTTGGTGTGTGTGTGTGTGTGTGTGTGTGTGTGTATCTCCTCTCTCGGTCTCTGCCGGTCTCCCGCTCCCCTCTGTCCTCAGCCCCTCCTCGTTTCCTTCCTGTCTCTGGGCTGCTCCAGCGCATCCTGCAGCTCCCCCCACCGAGCCTTCATGATAATGCTTCTTCACTGCTAAACCTGGAACCCCGAGGTGGTGGAGCAGAGATGCTTGGGGTACCTTCTGTGGCCCCCAGATGCAAACGACTTGATACCCTAAAAACAGGGGTAACACAAAAAAGAGACTAAACTGCAGGGAGGGAAAGAGTATGGCCAGGGTCCTCCTGCCCTGCAGTGCTGTGTGGCATAAGGCAGGCCCTTGACTGCTCTGAGCCTATTTCCTTCCCTCTTCATGTACCATCCCCTGGGAGGGCCCTGATTGCATGGAGTATCATGTACTGGACATGACAGGGCTGGCCACACCATGGGAGCCTGGCAAACAGATTTCTCTCCCTTTGCAGAGAGCAAAGTGCTGTCCCAGAATCCTGCTTCTTCTAATCACCATGGTGACCAGCAAAGTGGCTGCCCACCAAGAGTCAAATTCTGTGTCCAGGGCTGCCCTACCACAGCTGTGCCATTCTCAAGCTGACAAGGCCGAACCCATCTCACAGATGAGGGAAACTGAGGCTGCTTGGCGAAGGCGAGGCTTGGAACCCTGCTCCGGCCTCCTGCACTGGAGACCATTAGCAGGGGGTCTCCTTTGGGTCTGGAGAACATGCTGAAGGAGGGAGGGAGGGGAGGAGGGACGGAGGGAAGGAAGGAGGGAAGGAAGGAGGGAAGGAAGGAAGAAGGAAGGAAGAAGCGGAGACATGGGGCTTGTCTCAGAAGGGGTGTCAGGGCTGGACTTGCAGGAGGTCCAGGTTTATTCCTGGTGTGTATGGTCTCCCAGGAACCACCACAATCTACCCTTAACAGAGCCAGGAATAGCTCCTCTGTGCTCCTGGGTGTGGCCTGACCCTCCAAATACAGTGGGAGGTTTAGAGGGACTCATGCTGGCAGCTGGCAGGAAACTCCATCCACCAGTTCACCAGCCAGCACTGTGATTTGGCCTTCTCGGTTTTTGTCCCAGCCTTTCTGATCTTATCAGGGAAAAGGTCTCCTCTGTGACCTGCGTGTCCTCAATGCCTTGAGAACATTTGTCACTGTCCCTGTTTATTACAAAAAAAAGGTCTCCCGCCGAGGGTGTCAGCCTTCTAGAACCAACTTAGCTCTCCCTCTCCTTCTCATAATAGTCGTATCATTTTCTGACTTTGGTTCATGATACAGGCTTGAGAAATGCAAGTATGGGAGCTGGAGCAATTGGACCTTATATATAGTGCTTGACCTAGGTTCAGTCCCCGGCACCCCATATGGTCCCCCCAAGCCTGCCAGGAGTAATCCCCAAGCACTGCCCGTGTAGCCCCCAAACAAAAGAACAAAAATTGCAGCTATGGGGCCAGCGCAATAGTACAGCAGGTAGGACATTGGTCTTGCAGGCAACCGACCCAGATTCAATCCTTGGCATCTCATACAGTCCCCTGAGCCCTGTCAGGAGCCTGACCACGACCAGGTGAAGCCCCAAAACGAAAAGAAATTTGGGGAGCATGTGGATTCCATCTAGGGCCTTTTGCCCCTGAGGACATAGTGGCCCCAGATGCAGCAAGTCCTGGGGTCTTGGGGGGCATCAATTAGGCCAGCCTGGGAAGATAATATGCACCCCTTCACCCCCACTCTGCCTGCCTTGGGTCTCTTGAAGCCTGAGCTGAACTGAGAGGATAAGGAGGAGGAGGAGGAGGAGGAAGAGGAAACAAAAAAAAAATGGAGGAGGAAGAGGAGCAGGCGGAGAAGGAGGAGGAGGAGGAGGAGGAGGAAATGTTTTTCTTCTTCTATTGGAAAAAATAACAGTGGGGCCAGGGCCGTGTGTCGCCCTGCAGGAAATGCCCCAATGGGCCAGAGGCTCCCAGGTGCTGGAAGCGGAACCCCTCCCCACACCCCACAATAGGCCTCATCTTGCTTCATTTCCTCAGAGCCTCAGTTTCCAAGCCTGGCTTGGGCGGGGGGTGGGGGAGGGGAGAAAACCCCATCAGGAGTGCAGCTCCTTCAGCATCCAAGGCAGGCAGGTCACCTCACACTCTTTTTTTTTTTTTGGTGGGGGGGCCACACCCGGCATTGCTCAGGGGTTACTCCTGGCTGTCTGCTCAGAAATAGCTCCTGGCAGGCACGGGGGACCATATGGGACACCGGGATTCGAACCAACCACCTTTGGTCCTGGATCGGCTGCTTGCAAGGCAAACGCTGCTATGCTATCTCTCCGGGCCCCACCTCACACTCTTTAGCACCTCAAATATGATTTTTATCCCTCATAGCATCCCGGGATGTGCGATGCCCTTAAGAGCCCTAACACACCATTAAATTAAGACTCCAGGGGTAGCTTTGTTTTTGTTTTGTTTTGGTTTGTTTTTGTTTTGGGGCCACACCTGGCGGCATTCAGGGGTTAGTTACTCCTGGCTCTGCACTCAGAAATGAATGACTCCTGGCAGGCTCTGGGGATCATATGAGATGCTGGGGATCGAACCCAAGTCAGATATTTTTGCAAGGCAAACACCCTCCTTCATGAGCTATTGCTCTCGCCAGTCCCTAAAGGTTGGTTCTTTCTCATAAACACAAGAGAGGCTGGGAGTCTGCCGAAGTCACACAGCACTGAAGGGATCCACTGTCAGGAACACCACACCCTAGGAGCCTGGGAGGTGGGGCTCCCTGGAGGGGCTCATGTATGCACAGACATGCTGCATGCAATCATCGTGGGAAAGTAGGGACAAGTCCCCTCCTCTGCCACCTACAGATGCCACCCGAGGGTCAGCGGGTGCCAGGACCAGCTCTCCACCCTCTCTGTCTTTGTCCTGGCATGCGGAGCTGGAGGAAATGTTTCTCATTCTTGCCTTCAAGACGCCCTCCCCAACTCGGGGGGACCATGCCCCCCGCCTGCCGAGCCCCCGCGGCCCCTTTGTGCTCTGTGATGGGATAATGGGCGGCATTCTCAGACGCTCAGTCACGGGTCTGCCCACACTGAGGCCTCTGTCCCGACTCTAGTGCCCTGGGGGATGGGGTCTCACACCCCCAACGTCCTGGGTGCCATTGGGTAGGCATAGACCTTTGGAGTGCAGACGGGTGGGATCTCAGCTGAGATCCTCAGCTGAGGAGCCTGCTGTGGACCCATTAGCTGCACTGGTAAACTGAGGCACTAGCTTCATGTCCGACATACTCTTTTCAGGCAGCTTCCCCGGGGGAAGTGACACCTGCTCCTGTCTGATTGCTCCTCGGGACTCTGAGGGATCTGGGTTCAGAATGCAGGGGCTGCAAGCCATTTCCTTGGGGGAAACTGAGGCTCAGCAAGGGGAAGAGACTTGCTTGGATTCATCCAGCCACTCCTGGTTGAACTGTTGTTTTTTTTTTGGGGGGGGGGGTCACACCCGGCGGCGCTCAGGGGTTACTCCTGGCTCTGCACTCAGAAATCACTCCTGGCAGGTTGGGGGACCATATGGGATGCCAGGAATTGAACCCGGGTCCATCCTAGGTCGGCTGCATGCAAGGCAAGTGCCCTACGACTGTACTATTTCTCCAGCCCCTGGAGCTGGGTTTTATTTTGTTTTACTTGTCTTTGTTCCAGCCTCTCCCTGGAAGGGGGCCCCAGGAGGTGGAATTGTCACCCACAACCCACACCCAGTGGCCTCTCTGGGCCTGATGGGGAGGGCGCTGGCCTCTGGATCTCAGTTTCTCTCCCTGTAGAATGGGTACAAGAGTCCTTCCCTGGGGGTCCAGAGCGATAGTACAACATGTAAGGGCATTCACTTGCCCATGGCTGATCTAGGTTCAATCTAAGGCATCTCCAAGCACTGTCAGGTGTGATTCCTGAGCAGAGAGCCAAGAGTAATCCCTTGAGAACTGCCTGGTGATGAGGTAACCCCAAAATAAAACCAAAAAGGGTCCCTCTCTCCCTTTCAAGGCTGAAATGAAAACTACACACACACACATCAGGTGTTGGGTCAGTGAATGCCAGGGTGAGGCTTGTGCTTATGAGTCATCAATGACAAGGAGTTTGAGGGGTAACAGCACCCCACCCCCTCCACTTCCGGGCATCTTCTTCTGGCTTTGACCTAGGGCTGGACTTAGGCTTTCATCACAAGGGCAATCTCTCCATCACAAATCACCAGGCCTCGTGTCAAAGTGTCAAAGGGAGATCTTTGTCCCCATTAGCCCTCCCCTCCCCGAGCCTCAGCTTCCTCTACTGTAAAATGGGGGTGCTCCTCAGTTTCCCACAGAGTGGGGGAGTAATGCTTGGGTGGAATTATGAAGGGGATCGAGCTGCTGTTTAGATGGAGGAGCTTCCAGACACCACAGCCAAGCCACCCTGGCTCTCATCCCCTCCCCCTCGTAGCCATCTGGGGGTGTCCATCCGGTCACAGATAACAAAACAGTTGCCACAGCTGATCCTCCTGAAGCTCAGCCCAACATTAACCATTCATCAGTCTGGTGGCCGTCGTCCTGTCCTGCAATGGTCCCTGTGGCCAGAGCAATAGTGCAGCGGCGAGGACATTGATTTGCCTTGCATGTGGCCAACCTGGGTTCAATTCCTGGCACTCCAGATGGTCCTCCAAGCACCACCAGCACTGATCCCTGCTTGAGCGTAGAGCCAGGAGTAAGCATAAAGCACTCCCAGGTGTGGCATAAATTAAAAACAAAAGAGAGGGGCCAGGAGATAGCACAACTGTAGGGTGTTTGCCTTGCATGCCGCCAATCAAGGACAGACGATGGTTTGAATCCCGGCATCCCCTATGGTCCCCCGAGCCTGCCAGGAGTGATTTCTGAGTGTAGAGCCAGGAGGAACCCATGAGCGCTGTCAAGGTGTGACCCAAAAACCAAACAAATATAAAAAATAAAAATATTACCATCTGTCCAGTCCCTGATTTATTTGTATTGCGGTGAGGGTGAAGTTTGGGCCATACTGAAGGGGCTCTGGTGCTATTCTGGGTTCTGGACTCAAACACAAGTCCTGGTGGAACCATATTTGGGACTGAGAATTGGGACAAAGATCAACCAAAAGGCTGCATTCAAGGCAAGGCCTCCTCTCCAATATGGTCCTCCAGAGAGTCCTTATTCTTAGTAAACCGGTTGGGCCCTACCCTGAAGCCACTGGCTGACTGAACAGTCACTAACCTGGTGCTTTGGGTCTCTACTTGTTGGGTCCCCACTTCTTAGTTCAGGTTTCTGTGACCCCAAGAATTATCCCCACTTCTTCAGTGGTATGATTCCTGGTACCTCACAGCAGCTGCCAGACTGAAGTAATGGGCTCAAGTCCAGACAAGTCCATCCCCCCAGGCTCCTCCCTGGTACCCCCAAGTCTCCCCACCCCCTCGTCACCCATCAGCCTAGGCCCCACCAGGCCCCACAGTCTGAAAGTACAGCTGTGTCTGAGAAGGAAAAAGGCCTCCTGCAGGAAGAGAGTGTCCAGCCCTGGAGACGAGCAAAGGGGAACCAGGGCCAGAATGGTGATAGCACAGTGGGTGGGGCATTTGCCTTGCACCTGCTGATCCATGTTCAATTCCTGGCATCCCTCGAGCCCTCCAGGAGTGATTTCTGAGCGCATAACCAGGAATAACATCTGAGCGCAACTGGAGGTAGCCCCAAAACAAATAAACCAGTAAAGGCCATGGAGCTGGAGCGGTGGTGCAAGCGGTAAGGTGTCTGCTTTGCCTGCGCTAGCCTAGGACAGGCCTTGGTTCGATCCTCCGGCGTTCTATATGGTCCCCCAAGCTAGGAGCGATTTCTGAGCACATAGCCAGGAGTAACCCCTGAGTGTCACCGGGTGTGGCCCCGAAACAAACAAACAAAAAAACAACCAAAAACAAATAAAGGCCAGAGGGAATCAAACCTTGCATAGGGCCTGGCATGGAAGCCTAGGAGTTGGATCCATTCTATGACCCTCTCTCTTCATGATGCACAGGATGTGATGAGGGGCAAGGCCTGAGTCTTACCGGCTGAAGGATTCCTTGAGATGCTAGAGAGAACTCCAAGCCAGAAGATGCGTATTCTCTCTAACCTAGTGAACTTGTATGCATTCCCCAAGACCGAACTCCAATGCACCTCCTTGGGAAAGTCTTTCCTGTAAACTCCAGGCATCCCTTAAAACCTGGTCTAAACCATTCTTTAATACAGGAATTTTTTTTTGCTTTTTGTTTTTTTTTTTTTTTCGGCCACACCCATTTGATGTTCAGGGGTTACTCCTGGCTAAGCGCTCAGAAATTGCCCCTGGCTTGGGGGGACCATATGGGACACCGGGGGATCGAACCGAGGTCCTTCCTTGGCTAGCGCTTGCAAGGCAGACACCCTACCTCTAACGCCACCTCACCAGCCCCATAATACAGAAAATCTTAGCCCTGATTTGGAGCTGTCCCTGTCACAATGCTCATTCTGTAGCCTGAGGCCCTCTATGCTTCCCCCTTTCTGGATGGGGAGATGGGGTCTTCTTCACCTTTGACTTTTTGGAGAGAGCTGGAGGCCAGCCCAGGACCTCCACCAAGCCCCTAAGATGGGCCTATTCACCGCTCCCTGGGCAGAGCCAAATAGCCCGTTCAGTTTGGTGTGGCCCAGGCAAGCCAGTCTGCTCTGCCCACCTGTGCCTGAGACCCCTGAATTCCTGGTGACCTTCAAGGGGTGGACATTTGAGTATCACATGCACTCAAATGGAGGCCAGAATAAAAATCAGTGAGTGTTGTCTGTTCATTCATTCATTCATTCCTTTGTCCAACCACTACCTGCGAAGTTCCTCTGCCATGCCAACAAGCAGAAATTAGTGCATAGGGGGCATGTCCCCCAACATGCTAGGAAGCCCCAAGATCCATCTGATGATTCTTGACCAATCAGGTCAGTGGTTTGAGGTAGTACCTACTGAGCCCTGAGGTGCCCGAAACTCCTTCCCAGCGTAGTGCCTGCCCTGCCACCAGTGGGGATTTTCTGGGCCCCTCACAAAC
The DNA here is from genome assembly GCF_024139225.1 of Suncus etruscus. Classification (NCBI taxonomy): domain Eukaryota; kingdom Metazoa; phylum Chordata; class Mammalia; order Eulipotyphla; family Soricidae; genus Suncus; species Suncus etruscus. The sequence goes on along the minus strand of NC_064867.1, from coordinate 32,489,314 downwards.
CTGTCCCTGCCTCAAACACAGCTCCCTGGAGCATCTGATGAAATCATGCCATGCCTAGTGGCTGTGGGGTCACATGGCTGCAGCCACTGGTCGAGGAAGCAGCAGTGTGGGTGGACTCCTGGCATTTTGAGGGGACTCGGGTCCATCTTGTGTTCAGCAGAGACTGGACAGAGCCCGCTGCTGACGGACGGTGTTCCTGCCAGGGAATGGGGCAGAACCTGGGGTCTGAATGAAGGCCCATTGTGAAGTGGAGAAAGGGGACTAGTGCTTTTTGATTTTCATTTATTTATTTATTTATTTACTTATTTATTTATTTGTTTATTTATTTATTTATTTAGGTTTTGCAGCCACACCTGGTGACACTCAGGGGTTATGCTCTCAGAAATCGCTCCTGGCTTTGAACTTCCAGCCTCCCAGCTCTTGAAGGTCTCTTTCCTTCCTGGGAGCCGGGAGTCTCTGCCAGCATGGGGTTCGGCAGCCCTCCGCCATGCCAAAGGCCTTCTTAACCAGGCCTAGGGGGAGTGCAGGACTTGGGTGACGCCAGCACCCCTCTATCGCCTTGCTCCGGATCTCTAGGGCTTCCCCTGGGCCACATGCCTGGGCAAGCCAGCAAGGTGGGTCCCTTGGAGGAGCTTGAAGGTTACCCTAGGCTTAACTTGTAGGTGCTGAGAGTTGCTCGGTTGCACTAAAGCAGTCACTGGTAATTTCTTACCAGTCTTTATGTTCAAAACCGCATGGGGGCACTAGGATACATTAATAGTACTCCCTATCCTTGAATTATGTTTTTTTGTGTATGCAGAATGTCCATTTTGTACTCTGCCCTTTGCACTTCCCTACAAAAGCTCATTTTTCTCTTTAACTCTCTCATCCCCTACCATCATTACTCCACATTTACCCTTTTTAACTTCAGTACTGCAGAGTTCTAAGTCACAGACCAAAGTGGTGCATTGGAGTTAACACCCCCCAACTATTTCAAAAGGCATAAAATGGACACATATGTCTTTTCAACATTTTATGTGTGTTTTCTTTGACAGCTATAGCTCTTGCTGAATATTTTCTTATACAGTGACGATTTTCCCCTTTTTTTTTTTTATCTTTTCTTCTCTTTGTGAACTGTTCAATATGGAATTTGGTGAAAGAGTCCCTCAGTTTAATTCTTTTTTTTTTTGGTTTTTGGGCCACACCCGGCGGTGCTCAGGGGTTACTCCTGGCTGTCTGCTCAGAAATAGCTCCTGGCAGGCACGGGGGACCATATGGGACACCGGGATTCGAACCAACCACCTTTGGTCCTGGATCGGCTGCTTGCAAGGCAAACACCACTGTGCTATCTCTCCGGGCCCTCAGTTTAATTCTTATGTTTGAACCAAGTCACGGATATTTTTTGACATGTTCTTACGCCCCCATATACACTGATAACTCCACATGGCTTTATTTCTTGTTTGCATAGGTGCATTAAAATGGGAAAATGCTATACATACAAATAAGTTCTTATCTAATAGAGATGGGAACACGCAAATCTTGTAGTGCAATGGGACCTTACACCCTGAACATTGACATAATGACCTGGCACAGGCCTCAGAAGAATGGGCATTCTCCATTCACCCCTGATCTAGGGAAGCCAGCTACAAAACATCCAAGGTTGTCTTTAACATCACCTGGAAGCTATCCTCTACCACGGAAGACCCTACCACTGCTCTGACATCGACCTACTCAAAAGAGACTTCCCTTAACACTGAGAAGACTTAACAACAACAACAACGACCTGCTTACTGGACAGGGCTTTCTGCATTGCCCTTTAATTGTGAGGTGAAACGAGAGGATGCTCCACACCAGCCTTACTTTAATGTAGGATATGCAGATTCCAGGATCATTAATGCAGAAACCTGATGCCAACAATAGAGACTGCATGAAAAAAACTGTATTGGCACTACAGACAATGACTTGGATTGAACAAACTAGTTTGCCTGGAGCTTAGAGTTGATCTTATGCCAGGAAACTTCAGGGGTAGGGTCTCCTTGTATTTAGGCCAAGGCTTTTCCTTTCCATGTCCCCCATATTTTGGTGGGCCTATGCAAACAATATTTGCCACTCTAACACCGTTTTTACTGTGCTCCTTTGACTCTAAACCTTAAAAAAAAAACCACTTAAACTTTTGATGTTAACTGAAACTAATATGCATGTGCATGAAAATGTAAAAAAAATATACTATGCCTTCAATGTTTATGGAGTCACATAAATTTCATGGCCTTATATTGCTTTGTGTACTGCTAAGAAAAGTTATAATATACTACAATCTGGGGACTTGTGGACAAAGTAATTGTACATGGGCTCTGTTTTATTTTTCTCAATGTTCTTTTGACTATAATTTCAAAATTTAGGCATCAGCAAGGGGATTTCTTCTGAGAACCCTGTTTATGGTGATTGTCCTTCCACTGTAACTTTACCTTGTCCTCTTTCTTTGCATCATTGTTCTCATAATTAAAAATAAAAAATTAAAAAAAAAAAGAAATCTCTCCTGGCTTGGGGGACCATATGGGATGCTGGGGATCGAACTCAGGTCTGTCCTGGATCAACCATGTGTGGTAGAGGTGAAGGGAGGACAGTACCAGTCCTGGGACATCTGGGACATGAGAGTGGGCCTACTGGGGACCCCAATGTAGATGTTACCAACTAAAAGTAGAGATGGTAGTGGTAGGAGTAAGCAGGCAGGTTGGTGGGAATGCAGAGGTCATCTGGGGGTCCCTGTGATGAGGGGTGCATAGGCCCCAATGTGGGATCCCACCACTGCACTGATGGCTCTAGAAGGGAAGTGGGAGGCCCTTTAGGTCTGGCCTAGGGATAAGCTTTCCTGCAGCCCTGCCCGCCTCCGAAAGGGACCCTGAGAGTGTCCAGGCGTGTGTGCTCCTAGGATGGGGGTGTGGGATCCGGGGCTGGTGCTCAAAGGGGGGGGCACCCTGACTAAGCCAGCTTCGATGTCCTCCATTGGGCACACTCGGCCTGACCTTGGAAAGGCAGCTCGTGACTTTGGCTGTCAGCCTCAGGTCTGTGGTGTCCAGGGTGAGGTCACTCAGCTTGGCCACATCCTCCGTGGAAGAACTTGGATGCGGTTCTTTAGGGACTTTTGGGTGACGATGCTTGCCCCCCTTCTTCCTCAGGAGTGGCTCTGTGCCTGCAGCCCATTGGGGGACACTGCAGCTGATGCTCCAGGACCCTGAAAATCTCCTGCTGGTCCCTGACAAAACTCTCCTGGGACAGGGTGGGTGGGTGGGTGGGCTGGCCTCTAGCAAACACCCCTGGATCCCCACATCAGCCTTGGGCCTGGCACAGATCCTGGCCCGTGTTGGGGGGGTCAGTGAGGGGGCCATGAAGGGCCAACCCCACCCCTGGCCCTTTCCAGGTTCCCTCTCTGGCCCCTCTTGCTCAGTTCTTTCTGAGGAGGTGGGCACCCCATTCACGGCCCACCTCTCCTGCCCGGCAGCCTTAACCCCCGTTTTCCAGCTCCAGCAGCTGAGGGGGTGCTCAGGCCTGTGTGGCTCAGGGACTGTGGAATGGGGTTTCCTGGTGAGCTGTGGGATGGGGGACCTGAATGAGGGGTGCAGATTCCCCCACCTCCTCGTCTGGCAGAGCACAGCTGTTGATCACCATGGCTGGGATCATCAGACGTGGGGTGGGAGCTGTGTCCCTTATGGGGTTCCCGGTTTATATCCTCACAGCCACCAACTGAGTGGGCAGGGCAGGGTCAGCAGGACCCCTCAAAGCATCGAGGGGTGTCTCTCTGTCACTGTCTGTCTGTCTCTGTTTGCCTCTGTCTCTCTCTGTCTCTGTCTTTTTGTCTCTCTCTGTCTCTGCCTGTCTCCCCTCTCTGTCTCTCTGTCTCTGCCTCGCCTCTCTGTCTCTGTCTCTCTTCTTCTCCTCACATTGCTTTTCTCCACTCAAATCCAGCCAGACCCCCTGGAGTCCGGCCCAGTCCTCTTTCTCCTGTCCACTTGGGGTACCATGCTGCCTGGCCCCCTCCACTCCTGTCTCCCCACAGTGCCCACTTGGTTGCTGCTTGGGTGAGGAGGGGCAGCAAGTGGGTCTGGGGTTCCTAGGGACCTGGAGGCCCCCGCCTGGCCCAGTGTCCAGTCCAAGCTCCAGAAACAGGAAGTGAGTCAGGAGGATGGAGGAGGGGGTCACCTCAGGAAGCAGGAAGGAGGCCGAGGAAGGGGGACCTCTCTTTCCAGACACAGCAGGTGTCGGTGGAGGCAGCGGAAGCTGGTGAGGTCAGTGCAGATGGGGCCACCTCGCCCACCCCCTCCCAGCCCAGATCTCCATGTTTCACTGACCCCTTCTGAGGGCAAGTGGATTTGGAGGCCAGAGAACTTTTTGGGGTGCAGGAGCTTCAGCGGTCTAAAACTGGCTGGAAGTCAGGAAAGTCTGGGGCAGGCTTCTCTTGAAAGTGGGGTGAACCAGGTACCCCTGCCCTGGCCTCAGCTCAATTCAGGTCTGGCTGGCCAGACAGGGCTCTGGATCAGGGTGTGAGGGGGTACGTTCCCCTAAAGGACACTAGGAAATCCCATTTTCTCTACACCACAGTTGGGGTTCAGGGACCCTGAGGAAGCTCATATCAGACAGGGGCTGGCCAGTGCTGCCCAGGCCAGACCCCATTTCTGCCTGTCAAACTACCTCAACTCAGGCCAAGGCAGTTCGGGGGCACCCATACCTCAGGGAACTCCTATGTTGGTCTCAACTCTAACCCCACACAGCCTGAGAGCCCCCCTCAGTGCAACCCAGATGGCACAGGAGCCCCAACCCAAGGTCAAGGATGTGGAGTCAATCTCCGTTTCACATTTTATATGTTTTTCCCAGAGACTGTATTTCTGTGGGAAGAAGAAACAGGGACAAAAGTCACTGGGCTTTTGTGGCTGAGGTGACATTTTAGCAACAGGCACCGTCCCCCATTAGTCCTGGAGTCAGAGACCCAGAAGTGAGAGCTCCAGGAAGGGGAGGGGATGCCTTGTGTGTTCCTCAGTGGGCTACTCATTTTTTTCTGGGACTCCCATCTGAGGCCCCCCCACATCTCCCAGGCTTGGCCTGGTTCCAGGGGTCCTCCCTCACACCCCCTCTGAAAGGCACTTTGCAGATCCCCCAGATCTGCAAGTTCCTAGCAAAGTGCATTGGTGCTTGGTGCCTCAGTTTCTCCAGGCTGTGTTGGGGGGTAGATCAGCCTTCGTGGGGATGAGTCTGGCAGTGACATCATGCCCTTGACTGAGTGTCCAATTATGACACTGAGGGTCATTATGACATTATGAGGCTGAGGGTGTGAGAAACTTCCTGGGTCCACCTCCTCTCCCTGCTCCCCCTCTCTCTGTTCTCAATGCTGTCTCCCTCTAAGCACTGCACCCCAGCCAGCTGCTGTTGCAGGAGCCCCCTCTCCCTGTTCTCAGTGTCTCCCTCTAGCGACCCTATTAAGAACTGCACCCAGCCAGCTGCTGTTGCAGGAGCCCCCTCTCCCTGTTCACAGTGTCTCCCTCTAGTGGCCTTATTAAGTATTGCACTCAGCCAGTGCTATTACAGGAGCCCCCTCTCCCTGTTCTCAGTATCTCCCTCTAGTGGCCCTATTAGAACTGCACCCAGCCAGTTGCTATTACAGGAGCCCCCTCTCCCTGTTCTCATTGCTGTCTCCCTCTAGTGGTCCCTTCCTGTGAGTTTGGGAACAGAAACTAGAGTTGTGGCCCCTCCTGAAGCCCTCAAGTGGAAAGCCTGGGAAGCAGAGGGGTTTGGGGGGTGTCTCAGAAAGACCCCACAATGCTGCAGTCACTCAGGATTGGAGTGGGGCCCAACTTGTTCCTGCTCAGCCTATAAAGCACCTCCAGAAGGTTTTGGAGGGTCAAGTGGTGTGGCTGAACTACTTTTTTTTAACACCAATAGCTGCTGGGTCAGATGTGACTTAGGGGTCCTCTCCCTTCCCCAACAAACACCGGTGTGTTCCTGGGGCTAAGAATCTCCCTGGTGGTTCACCCAGGGGACCTGTACTCGCCATTTTATTTATTTATTTGGTTTTTGGGCCACACCTGGTGATGCTCAGGGGTTACTCCTGGCTCTATGCTCATAAATCACTCGTGGCAGGCTCGGGGGACCATATGGGATGCCCAGGATCAAACCCAGGTTTGTCCTGGGTCAACCACATGCAACGTAAACACCCTACTGTTGTGCTATCTTTCCAACCCAGTACTCCCCATTTTAGACAGAAGGAAACAGGTTCAGGGAGAACTCATTGCCCAGACCCTTGGGGTTCAGACCGAGTTGCTCCGGTGATGGCCAGAGGCAGGAAGGAACCATCCACCTGCCCTCCAAACTCCCTTCTCCCCTCCTCTCACACCCATCTTCTAGGGCTCCTCCACCACTCTAGAAGGAGAGGTAGAAAAACCCCCATCCAGCCTGCTGAGAAACTGCTTGAAAACCCCCCACCCCACATCCCAGCCATTAAGTCTATTGTTTCTGCTCCCAAATCTGCCTGGAAAACAAAACCTCCAGCTCCAGCTGGGGAGGAGACTGTTTGTGGGGAAGATGACAAGGGAAATCCACCTTGGACCCCCACAAGGAGATGCAAACCTCCAAACCCCTCCTCAGCCATGACAAGCTGGGGGGTGGGTGGGCAGGAGAGGCCTCAGTGACTTTCACAAACAGCAGAACTAAGACCATCCCAGGGCTGACCCTATTGATGCTCACCCCACACCCCTCACAGTCTCCTTGGGGGGACTCACTGTCTGCTCCTGCCATTCGGGCCCTGAGTCCCTGGACTTGGATGAGTTGCCCAAGGAAGGTGGGTTCCCCAGCTCTTGTCTCCTCTGCGGGGGATCTCATTCGGCCATTTCTGCTGATGTGGGGGACCAAAATACAGGCAGTCCTCTTCCCCACCTCCCTGAGGCTTGACCTCAATGGCCTCTGGTGAGAAAGGAAGCACAGGCCCCGGGTGTTTGTTCAGGCCAGGCGAGGCTCCGGGCAGGCGAGGCGGAAACATGGCAAGATGTTTGTGCAAGAGGGGCCAGGGTCCCCCACAGGAAGGAGGAAGGAAGAAGAGGGTAGAGGGAAGAAGGAAGGAGTGTCTGGGAACAACGGGCTGAGACAGCACTTGAAACTCTTTCCATGGGGGGCTGTGGGGGGGCTATTTGTAGGGACTTATAGACAAGGACAGACTGGGCACACAGTAGGACCCTCTGGAGAATAAACACTTCTTTCTTTCTTTTCTTTTTGGGCCACACCTGAGGACACTCAGGGGTTCCTCCTGGCTATGCACTCAGAAATTAATTCTGGGGCCCGAGAGATAGCACAGCGGCGTTTGCCTTGCAAGCAGCCGATCCAGGACCAAAGGTGGTTGGTTCGAATCCCAGTGTCCCATATGGTCCCCCGTGCCTGCCAGGAGCTATTTCTGAGCAGACAGCCAGGAGCCTGAGCACCGCCAGGGTGTGACCCCAAAAACCAAAAAAAAAAAAAAAGAAAAGAAATTAATTCTGGCTTGGGGGACCATATGGGATGCCAGGGAATCGAACCACGGTCTGTCCTAGGTTAGCGTATGCAAGGCAAACGCCCTACTGCTTGCACCACCACTCCGGCCCTGAGAATGAATATTTCTGCAAGGAGACGCTGGTTCCTCCCTCACCTGGGGCTCAAGCCTAACTTCAACCTGTCTCCTTCCTGCAGCTGCCCCTTCCCAGTGTTCTTGTTCCCCAGGAATCACTCTGGTCCCCCAAACCCAAGGAGGGTCTGCCAGGTGCCTCCCACATCTGGCCCAGTTGCAGTTTTTCTGCTCTCCTTGGCCCTCTGAGCTTGGGGGTGAACACAGGGACCCCGCCTCTCCGCGTGGCCCTTCTCTGAGACACTCTTGACTAAGGGCTGAATCATGCTCCCCCAAATTCACATGCTGGGGCTCCTCTGGGGCATCCACATGTGACCACTTGGAGCCACAGAGAGGCCTTTCGAGATGAGCTTAGGGAGTGGGCTCTGGACAGTGGGCTGACAACTTTAGGAGAGCAGATATTAGGGAATTTTGGGCTGGCTACATAGGACAGCACCTGTCCAGCGGTTTAAGAGGCTGCGGGTTTGACCCTCAGCACTTCCCACATATCCAGGGGGACCCCCCAAAGCACCACTGAGCTGTCTGCTGACCTATCCTGAATGAGGACTGGAGAATGAGAACAGCATAGTAGGTCAGGTGCTTGCCTTGAATGTGGCAGAAACTGATTCAGTCCTGCATGTGGGCCTGTGAGCAAGCCCTGAGCACAAAACCAGGAGTAGCTCCAGAGCAGACAGCCAGGTGAGTACACAGCCCCGAAGAAGGCTGTGGTGGACTTGCAAATGTGAACACAAGCAAACACTGGACAAACACCCAGACACTCTAGTTCCTTTCCTCTCTCTGACACTTGTCCCAGTGCTGGGCTTGCAGTGGACTGGAGCGAAGCCCGGAGCTCTGAGAATTAGTGACAGACAGGACAGGACGCCCCAGGCTTCCCCCCAAGGAAGTCACACCTCGGTGGGTGGACAGAGAAGTTAAAGCACAGGCCAGACACCCCCTCATGCATAGCCCTTGCAGGGATGGAGAGTGGGAGAGCCCAGCGCCGCCTCCATTGGACAGGGGAGAAAGGCCGGACGCTGGGTGGCGAACTGGGTGGGGGGCGCACATTGTCTGTACATCCGCTGCAGTTCCGCCCCCCATTGTCCCCAGGCTAGGCCAGTGTGGGGGTTCTCCAGGTCAGGGCCACCATCACCACCCCCTGCCCTCTGCTGGAACGTGGGGGTGAGGGTCTGAGTGGTGCGTGTAGCCAAGTGGTGTACACTGGGGGTAGGTGGGATTGAGGCCAGGCCAGGGCAGGGACAAGAGGGTAGAGGAAGAGTTGAGGGGACAGGTCAGAAAGGAGGAGCAAGCTAGGGCAAGTTTGCAGGGCTGAGCTCAAGACAGGAAAGGAAAACTGGTTTAACCGTGCCAGGCCTCAGTTTCCATCATGCTGGGAGCTCTGAAGTAGACTCACTTAAAACAAGATTAAGAAGGGGCCAGAGAGATAGCCCAGCATGGTAGGGCATCAGCCTTGCATGCAGCTGACCTGAGTTCAAATCCCGGCATCCCATATAGTCCCCTAAGCCTGCCAGGGGCAATTTCTGAGCACAGAGCCAGGAGTAACCCTTGAGCACCGCCAGGTGTGACCCAAAAGCCAAAAAATAAAAGAAAAACAACCCCCCAAAAAACCCCCCAAGATTAAGGTGTTAGTTGCTTGGGGGTAGCAGAGTGCAGGAAAGAAACTTGCACAACCTTGGGCCACGAGCGCCTCCTGCTGGCGGCGATTTTAATATGCACTACCAGAGAAGGCCTCCAGGAGGCGACAGAGACCGGTGTTATTTTGCCCAGCATCAAATTTTTTGTTGTAAATGAATTTCAGTATTCTGGAAAAGCGTTGAGATTTCTGCAGGAGATCGTGTCCCCTTCAACGTCCCTTCCCACACTCAGAAAGTCATCACGATTTGGATTCCCTCTGTGTATTCTGGTCCTGGCTAGCCAACCCCCAGAAGGCCAAGCCACCCACGTGATGCTTGCTTGCTCGCTCCCTGGACCCTAAAACTGGCTGATGTTTGCCAAGATCAAGGCCATTCACTCTCTTCTGCAACCACAGATCAGAGAGAGAGAGAGAGAGAGAGAGAGAGAGAGAGAGAGAGAGAGAGAGAGAGAGAGAGAGAGAGAGAGAGAGAGAGAGAGAGAGACAGAGAGACAGAGAGAGAGACAGAGACAGAGAGAGACAGAGAGAGACAGAGAGAGAGACAGAGAGACAGAGAGAGACAGAGAGACAGAGAGAGACAGAGAGAGAGAGGAGAGAGAGAGAGAGGGAGGGAGGAGAGAGAGGAGAGAGGAGAGAGAGAAGAGAGGAGAGAGAAGAGAGAGAGAGGAGAGAGAGAGGGAGGGAGGAGAGAGAGGAGAGAGGAGAGAGAGAAGAGAGGAGAGAGAAAGGAGAGAGAGACAGAGAGACAGAGACAGAGACAGAGAGAGACACATCTATCTGGTCAGGATACAATATTTAACCAGAGAAACCTTTACTCACTGTGGCTAACGGTTGTAAGCTTTTTTTTTTAAATATAATTTTTGTTTTTGATTTTGGGTCACACCCAGCAGTGCTCAGGGATTATTCCTGGCTTTACGCTCAGAAATCGCTCCTGGTAGGCTTGGGGGACCATATGGGATGCTGGGATTCTGCATTCACCGTCCTTCTGCATGCAAGGCAAACACCCTACCTCCATGCTATCTCTCCGGCCCCTAAAATATATTTAAATGATTTTTACTGCAGTAACACTGGTCATTAACATTCTATGGTTTGGGTGTAGCGCACTATAATTTGACATCTGTTTATACTTCGTGGAAAATTTAACTAGCGTCTACACTACCATTCTATGGGCCTTCCAATGTCTCTCTTTTTCTCACACTTTGACACACATATCCTTTCCTCTGGTAACCACCCACCCAACATTTCACTTCTCTCTCTCTCTCTCTCTCTCTCTCTCTCTCTCTCTCTCTCTCTCTCTCTCTCTCTCTCTCACACACACACACACACACACACACACACACAAACACACAAATCATTTTCCCTGGTAACCACCTGCCCAGCATTTCTGTATTTATTTTATTTTTTGGTTTTGAGCCATACCTGGTGGTATCACTCCTGATGATTTCAGGGGCCTATAGATGGGACGCCAGGAATCAAACCTGGGTCAGCCCGTGTTCAAGGCAAATTTTTGCTCTCCCCACTGTATATTGATCCAGCTCCCAGTTCTCTCTCTCTCTCTCTCTCTCTCTCTCTCTCTCTCTCTCTCTCTCTCTCTCTCTCTCTCTATATATATATATATATATATATATATAATTTTTTGTTTGTTTTTGTTTTTGTTTTGGGGCCACACCTGGCGGTGCTCAGGGGTTACTCCTGGCTGTCTGCTCAGAAATAGCTCCTGGCAGGCACGGGGAATCATATGGGACACCGGGATTCGAACCAACCACCTTTGGTCCTGGATCGGCTGCTTGCAAGGCAAACGCCGCTCTGCTATCTCTCCGGGCCCCAGTTCTATATTTAAAGAGTTTGTTTTAGGCTTGGGGAGGTAGTTAAATTGATTAACCATGCCCCAGTTGGTGTTAGGAAACTGAGTTCTTCAATATTTCCTCCTCTGAAAGCGCCTCAATTTTGTTATTCTTATATTATTTCTTTCTATCTCACCTATGAGGGAGATCGTTCTGCATCTATTACTCTCCCTCATGCTGACTAACTTTACTAACTTTACTCAGCATAATACTCTCCAGAACCATAGTTTTTTTTTTTTTTTTTTTATCCAGGAGTTACTTTATCTGTTCTTGGACATTTGGGTTGATTTTCACAATAATGAAACATATTCACTATTTTCACTCTGGCCCTGTGGTAGATGCCAAGAAGTGGAAATGCTGGGTCATGTGGAAACTCAATTCCTAGTTTTTTTGTCTTTTTGGGCCACACCCGGCACTTAGAAATCACTCCTGGTAGGCTAGGGGGACCATATGGGATGGTGGGGATCAAACCTGGGTCTATCCCAGGTTGGCTGCACTCAAGGCAAACGCCCTACAGCTATGTTATCTCTCCGGCTCAATTCCTAGTTTTTTGAGGTTGTCCATATTGATCTCCCAAAAGTCTGGACCAGCTGACATTCCCACAGAAGTGAATGAAGATCCTCTTTCCCACCTTCACGCCAATCATTTATTCCCCCCCCTTTTTTTCTCTCTAACAACCCCATTTATTCCCTTTTGTGATGTGTGCCAGCCTCATTGGTGTTAGATTATAACTTACCGTTTTTATTAACATTTCCTTGATGTTAAATCATACAAAACATTCATTTTTTCCTCATATACCTGTTCACCCTAAGTATGTTTCTTTGAAGACGTTCCTAGAATCTCTTCCCATTTTTGGATGGGGCTGACTGTCCATTCTTTTAATGAGTACCTATTATGGGCCAAGGCATCTTGCAAGGATATAAGCATATGATGATGACAACGTTCCTGCCACTGTAGCAGTGAAGAAACTACCAATGTAACCTGTCATTAGCTAATTGTGGATACATTCATTTGAGGTCCTCCCTGGATATGATATTCATGTTTGTGTGTGGCCACCACGCAGGACTCAGAGGCTACTCCTGGCTGAGTGGGTGGTACATATTCTCTACCCTTGGAGCTTAACCCTGTGCCTGGCCATGACACCCATGTTGTTCATGTTCAGGATATTTTTTTTCCCTTGGGGTCACACCCAGCAGCACTCAAGGGTTACTCCTGGCTCTATGCACAGAAATCACTCCCGGCAGGCTTGGGGGACCATATGGGATGCCAGGATTCGAACCACTGTCCTTCTACATGCAAGGCAAACGCCCTACATCCATGCTATCTCTCTGGCCCCAATTTTGATTTTTTGTTTACTGGTTTTTGATTTCGTAAAGTTGCCTCCTGGGTCCTTGTGAATTTCTCACCAGGGTCAGGTGGGAAAGACTAAAGAGATGTGTCAATAAAATGAAATAATATAAAATAAGGAGCTTTGTGTAAGACAGGTCTCTGTTGCTAAAGAATCTCAATATAACAACAGTACAAATAATTGAGATCACTCAGAACACTTACTCAACTCAGGTGTGGGGTGAACTGTACAATTACATAATTTATTTCTCACTGCCTTCTCATTAAGGAATGGCGGTTATTATGAGTTCATTACACCAATGTTTGACATACATGTTAATAGTATCCATAGCTATTGAAATGACATCTGAAATAAAATTCTATGGGTTAAAGTAAAATCAATAGATAAGAGACTAGATAAATTTTGCCAAGTACTCTTGCTCTATAATTTAAGGATTCTAATACCAAAGATGACAGAAATTAAAAAATAAACACACCAGGACCAAACTGATAGGGCAGTGGGTAGGGCATTTGCCTTGCACGTAGCCAACCTGGGTTCGACCTTGGCATCCCAGATAGTTCCCAAGGCACTCCTGAATAAAGAGGCAGGAGTAGCTTCTGAGCATTGTCGGGTGTGACTCAAAAATAAAATAAACAAATAAACAAAAAACACCCTCACGACCCAAACAATTATGGAGCTAAGAATATAGTTCAAGGAGCTGGAGTGAAAGCTTTGAATATGGGAATCCTGGATCCAAGCCCCTAGATTACTTGGTGTCCTACGCACTGAGCTGGAGTCACCCGAGCACTACCAGGTGTGACTACAAAATAACAACAACAAAATAAAAAAATAAACAAAGATATGGAGCCAGAGAGATGTACAGCAGGTAAGGTGCTTGCCTTGACTGTGGCCTTTCCCATGTTTGAATATCAGCACCACCAGAAGTGATCTCTGGGTGCAGAAACAGGAGTAGGCACTAAGTACATGGGGATGCCCCTAACATTTATGAAACTAATTGAATGAAATTATAGTTATCCTTGTCACAGTCAATAGGGACACACTCAAAGTGACTTGGAAGACAAGGTTATAGGCTTCTTTGCAAAGAAATATAAATATCCTTAAACACCAGGCAGGACCTCAAACAGGGTTGGAGGGAAGCAAGAAAGATTGTAATCATGCCCTGCCTATTGCTGTTAACTTAAAAAATACTTTTTTGTGGGGTGGGGGGAGACAGCCTATGGTGCTCAGAGCTTATTCCTGGATCTGTGCTCAGGGATCGAACCTGGGTTAGCTTCATGCAAGGCAATTGCCTCACCCACTGTTTTACTTATCTGGCCCAATCAGAACTGCAGGTTGGGCTTAGTGTCTCTCTGGCACATTCCATCCTCGGGCCTTTGCTTTGAACCTTGGGCCAACCCTCTCTCTACTCCGATTTTGGCTTCCTCCATCGAGCCTTTCCCTATGTCCTGGTAAAATTCCCTGTCACAGCACCTGTGTTCTGTTCCATCAAGATCCTTTGACACAGGATGTCTCTACAGCCTACTCTGGAGACTGGAGCTGCTTTCCCATGCACTAGCTGAATGGCAGACTGGTTTGGAAAGCTATAGCAGCTGGTCCATATATCCTCTTTAAGCAGTAAGACATCACATAGCCACCAAGTCAAGAAATCCCTGTTGGAAGGAATCCCATCAGGTAGTCAGTCCAACCATCTTCTAAGACCAATAGGTGGCTCAGTATAACTTTAAAAGCTCTGTCAACCTCCTTAACTCTCCTCTGTGGTTTTTCTATTTTGGCCATACTGGCTGTATTCAGGCGTTACTCCTGGCTCTACGCTCAGAAATCACTCTTGGCAGGCTTAGGGAACCATACTGGATACTGGGAATGAAATCCAGGTTGGCTGCGTGCAAGGCAAACACCTTACCCACTGTGCTATCCTATCGCTCCAGCCGCCAAAAATTTTCTTGTGGAATTTGGGTTATAATCTATGGTGCTCAGGGGCTCTGTGCTTGGGAGTTGCTCCCAGAGATGCTCAGGGTACCACTGCGTGGTTCTGGGGATTGAAGCTAAATCTCTCCAGCATGCAAAGCCGACACTCAGCTCTTTGAGCTCTCAGGATCAGTTTTAAAAATTTTATTTAATTTGTAGTTGATTGCCAAGGGCATTTCATAGTGAGGATTACCATGATTTATTTAGAATGTCTAATTACTACGCCGAAGGTGATAGGGATTACTCCCAGCATGGTACTGGGGGTCATTCATGCAGCTGCTGAGGGAGTATATGCTGCCAGAGTTCCTGCATGGAAGTTATGTGTTTCAACCCCTCAGGCTATCTCCCTGCCTTCTTCCAAGTTTTCAACAGATGAAAATAAAGGGCCTTGGCAACACCCATTAATACTCAGGGGTTACTCCTGGTGGTGCCAGGGGGACCATATAGGGTACTGGGGGATCAACTCAGATTGGCCATGTGTAAGACGAATGCTCTATCTGCTGTACTCTCTCCTGCCCTGAAAATATGACTGAACATATCAAGGCGGCGCTCAGGGTTATTCCTGACAGGCACGGGGGACCATATGGGATGCCGGGATTCGAACCACCTTCGGTCCTGGGTCAGGCGTTTACAAGGTAAATGCCCTACCACTGTGCTATCTCTCTGGACCACCATGATGTGTTGAATAGTAAATACCACGTTGATTTATGTACAGTGCAGTCTATTCATGAAACTTTCTGAACCTGGGCAGTGTACAGTGTCCATCTGAACTCAGTGGCCTGGGCCACATTTTAAGAAACTCAAGGGCATACTCAGCAATTTAAAAGCTTTCAGGAGTTATCTGGTTTTCTAATACCAAACAGAAGATCACTAAAAGTCCTTCTAGTTTATTACTGGGAGAGAAGGGCCAGAGCTAGTAAGCCAAAAATGCACCCAAACATTCAGGTTGAATGTTGCTCCATGAAGGAGCAAGTCTGCAGGTCCCTGTCACCACCCTATAATACACAAGATTAGAGCTTCTGCATTTCTACAAGTCTCCCAGAGACAATCAAGAAAAATCATAACTGAAATTATGACTTGCCCTCTATAATAACAGCACAGTTGGGATCAGACTAAATAACACCTTATGTGTACATATCAGGTCTTTAAGTATGGTTAAACACCAACCATGATACTTATGACCAGAGCCTGTATGAATGGACAGGGCTTATCCAACCCTTTTCTGAGTTATAAGGTGGTATGGTACGGTGGCGTTGCCTCTATGTCCCTTCCCCAAAATTGAATGAATGACTTACCTCCCACGTCTAAAGGAAGTGAAAACTGTAAAGTTTTCAGATTCACAAACTTGATACTGGAAAGAGAAGAGGCAAAAATAAAGAGCAAAAAGAAACTCGAGTCCAATCATATTAATAGCTGAGGTCTTTATTTCGATTTGTATGTACAGTAAAAGTGCTGCTGAGAATCTGCAGCGACCGGACAAAACATAAATGTAATTCTCTCTCAACAATTAGCAGCTTAGGATCTACCAACTACAGTGTTAACGTTCGCAGGTTTCACAAGAGTCATTTCAGAACTTTTCGATTCGTGCAAGTGAGTCGTTACTCTTACACACTTCGGTAACACACATACAGTCTAGTAGTCAACCCTACTAAGGGACCACCTAGCATACGTAACACACAGACAGCAATGTTAACTCTTAGAGCCACATTCACAAATCCCCAGTTTCATCGGAGGGGTGGGACCATAATTCTGCTTGCTTCAAATGGGTGACTTCTATTTGGCTTTCTTTTGGATGCATATTTTCCAAAGCTGAAAGGCAGTGCCTCACTGAAACTCACTCAGAATTCAGAATTCAATTCGACTGGACTTCAAAGGAATAGAAACTCATAAATAAAACCAAATACAGTAAAAAAAAAAAAAAAAAACAACTCATGAAAATATGCACATTTTTTAGGACATAGCTAACAAGGAAGGCTTTATCCCTGGGGTTGTCTTGTTATCAGGCTTTAATTGGGTGAAGGGGGGGGGTAGAGAAAAGCCTCCGGTCAAGTGAAGTATAAACGGAGCCGACTTTTAAGTTTTAATGAGCCAGTGGGTAAGAAAGCCTTCCTTGCTAGGATGCATTGGGTGTATACCAAGGTATTGAAATTGGAGCAGACAGAAGTGCCCTTCAATCCTATCATCCGAAAGGTAAAATATTAAGTCATTCTACTATTTGAACAGAGTCGCCCAGGCTACCACAGCCAGCCTCACGCACCAGAGTTAACAAGTAATCCAGGAATGCTTCCATTTAAAGGGAATGCAATCAAGTCTTCTTAGGGAAGAAGCATTCAAGGGGAAGTTTCCACCCCCAGAACAGTTGTTAAACCATTAGGGCGAGGTTATGGCCAAGCTTTGAAAGAAATAAAGACAAGAAAATTCAAGAACAGCCACAATACAGAGTAATCAAAGGCAACAAGTATGGGCAGCAGAACGTGGCAGAAGGCATGAAGACAGGTGCATGGCTACTAATAGCAATAAATGCAGACGAGTGTTGGACTTGGTAAACAATCAGGGAACAACAGAGCTCGAAGGGCATTGCTGTGCCTGAGCTAGACTGAATGAAGGCCCTTCGTAACACAGCTTGAGAAGAGGATGGGAAGTTAGCGTGGGCCTGTTTGGCTGGGAGCTGGAAAATGAAGGGGGCGGCTTTCCAGAAGTTAAAATATCCCTCTGATAGAAACTATTTCGACCCGTATCACAGTGACTTCCAGTGGCCAAAGGGGGGAAAAAACCCCAAACACATAGCCACCAAACAGTTGAGGGAATTATTTAGAAGAACAGGAGAACTGCAGACAGAGCAGCTTCTCATAACCGTATGGGGCTTTCTTCTGTACTCTAAACGGCTAAGCTGAAGATGAACTGGAGAAAATCAAGTTTGCCGAGGTCATGGTGCCATTGGCACTCCTGCCTAGAGGCACTGCAATATTGAGGCAAAGTTATCCTTTTATATACACAGGCATGGGAAACAATCTGATGTTGGCCTGAACATGAATTGGCTCCACTTATTTCTGAAAAGGAACGTTAGCCCTGTGGTCCCTGCTCTGGGCGCTGGTTTTGAGAGGGCAACAGAACTAACAGGTACACAACAGTCATCGGGGGATGGAGTGGAAATTGGGCTACCTGAGTTAAACGTCTCAAAATGATCATGGGAACAATGCGCGACTCTGAGAAGGCCAGTCTGCCAAAGCCACAGGGGGCTGGTGCCGTCACTTAAACCATCTTCTCTCGGATAGACAAGACGATGCTAATCTAGCTCCAAAAGAATTTCTTGGTATAGGGCAAGAAGCAAAGGAGCTTTGCTACTCTTTCCGGGGCAGAGGAAGTACCCTTGCTCCTCACTTGGTGTCACAGAATTGAGGCCAAGAGAAAACAGCATTTGGGACTTGAGGCAATGACCATGAGAAGACTGACAGTGCTTTCTAGGTAAGTTTAGAAAGGCCCAGTTCTATCAGGATGGCGGAACAGATGACAGCATGGAGAAGGTGGCTCAGTCTGTGTTTAAAACTCTCTGTCAAATTCACTGAGCACAGCCACGTTAATAAGTCAGTACTGAGGAATAGGAAGCTGAAAACATTTTACACCCCAAGCCTGGGTCCTTCTAACCTGACTTTTCCTTTTCTGCTCTCTAAGGAGAATCATCTGCAGCGGATTCTCTCAGGCAGACAGAATAAAGCTCTGAAATTAAGGATGCTGGGGTCAAAATGCAGACAGAAGATTCCACATTACTTTGGTTTCAGTTATTAGGGGGTGTTAAGAAATAAATTAAGGAAACATAAGGAATTATTTATGACTCTTATAATATAATAGTCTCAATTCTTCTTAACGTCAAACCCAGTAAACAAAGTCGCTGGGTGAACATTTTCCTGGGGCATAGAAACAATTAACTATCCTATCGTGCTGATCTGTGGAAACAGCCTCCCCACTTTCTGCACACCCCATTTCTCTCCAACCAAGCCAAGCCCACGCGGTGGTGGTCAGGGGCGTGGCAGGACTTCAAGAAGCAGCAGCAGCAGCCGAAAGAGGGAGTTGAAACTGCATCTCAAAACAAAGGCAGCAGAGGGCAGCGTTTATAGCGAATCTTCCTTTACTCAAACTGATTCAAGACAAGAGGGAGCAGCACACTTAAATATCCACACGTCTTCATTTAAAAACATCTCTTCTTTATTTTGAAGGAAAAAAAAAATCAAAGACCTCCCACAACCCTTTCCAAAAAATTAAAAAAAAAAACAACCCACAAAAACAAAAAAACCAAAACAACAACCTGGTAATAATAATAACAATAATAAAAAATCCTATTAGAAACCATAAGGAAGCACTGAGAGTTTGAGTATTACATTCTTCAAGTATGCTGTTCGGATTTTTTTTTAATTGGTGTCTAAACACATATTTTAAAAAATCTTAAAAGTGCGGCCAAGGGATTTTGATTAAAATTAAGTATTTAGAGGGCTACTTCAGAATACTGTTGTAGGACTGTGCAGTAATCCTTTGGAGCACAAAGCTCACTTTTGCCTCCTAGCACAGTTTAAGGGCCTAGGTTCAAAAGTGGTCATACTTCCATGGTCAGCACGGACGGCCAACTTGGGTGAGAGAGTCAGGGAGCTCCATGTATTCTTCCACAGACAAGGAAAATCCACCCTGAATCCAAAACTCAGACCTGGAATGTGGCAGGATTTCACAGTAAAGTTAGTCTGGGAGGGGGCGGTGGTGAGCCCAGACGGCAGGGTGTCAGGGTTAACTAGGTTCCCTAATCAGGTTTTCACGTGTTTTTAGTGGGTTTTAGTGCAGTCCTTCCAAGCCACAGTTTAGAATGCCCTTCGGTGTGCTCCAGATGGTTGGTTTATGTTAAAGGACTGTTTAAGAGTTGCATCCCAAGGAAATCATGCTACATAAAAATGACCCAAGATTTTGCCCAAAAAACATCTTGGATAAAATCTAAAAAATACTATTGCAATTGCATTTCTTGAAGAAAAAAACATTATTCTAAATGTAAACAGATTCACTCAAACTCTTGTTGTAGAAAACGCCAGAGTAGGTAAGTTGCTGTCTAATTCTTCGCTGCATGCACTCGCCGGTGGGTGGAGGAGCACTGCCTCTGGTGCCAGCATCATCTGGGGGAAGAGAAGAAGCGTTCCACGTAGCTGAAGAGGGCGTCCCAGTGCTTCCAGAGAAAGGCAATGAAAACCACAAGGAATAAAGTGCTGAACGTCCTGTTGCGAGTTTTCATGAGAGGAACCACGCAGTTGGCTACCGTGGAGACAAAGACCAAAAGGACTGCCATGACTGCCAGGAGGATGTTAATAAGTTTGCCCAGAAGGTTCCGGGCAGTGGCATTCTCCAACCCTTCCAGTTGGACCACTTGCTGCTGCTGCTGCTGTAGCTCCATCTTGGAGATCCGGGTCTGGCATGCCTCCAGGGCCTCCTGGGGGTAAGAACAGGGAAGAGTTAAGCCTCTTGCTTATTAAGTATTTGGAGTAGCTGACACAACCTTTGGGAAGTCAGCTGCATCTTGAGCTATGCCAATGATTTAAAATATGTGAGAGCCTCGAATTTGAGAGGCCAAGAGCATAATTCACCAGCCAAGTAGTTATTATTCACTTAAGCTGCTCTCCAAAGCATTACCAGGAGAAGACTCACAGGAAGCAGTGGTCACACGTTGGTCTGGAACACTTTAATGACAAGACCTCAAGTATAGGCCTTCTGTTTCTCTTCTTTTATTAAAAAGTTATTAGCAATAAGCTATTAGCAACAGAGCACATACTTTGCATGTATAGAAGGCCCTGGTTCAATCACCGACTTTCCCCATCCCCTGCAACCAATCATATAAGTTGCACAGGGCACACAGACTTGTTGACACAAGCATTTTCAAACAGGACAGAGCTCTGGATAGATCCCTCAGTTCTAGTCCCTGCCTTTGAGCGACACTTCCAGTGTGGTTTGTATCCATCTTTTCACTTGTGCTTACGTATGGAGCACATATATGAAGCTACAGAATTAATGAAAGGGCTGGAGAGTACAGGAGATAAAGCACTTACTTGCTTTGCAGGCAGTTAACACAATTTAAATCCTGGCACTACCAGGTACAGGCCCTCTACCTTCCCCCAAAGTATATAGAATCACTTTTCTTCCTGTTGTGATGTAAATATAATCTCATGCTCTTAAGAATTGATCCAAAACCTTTTTTTCTTTTTAACTCAATTATGGGTCTTGGAAGTTTCTGTTACCCCCCCACTTAGGGGGCATGCACCAGACGTGGCTTTTGCCTTCCTGGTGCAGTGTCTAATTTTTTTTCTCCCAAGAAATATCTGCCAGAAGGCCCGTTTAGAGGTCTATTATTGACCCTTTGCGTGGATCACTGGCGATATTTCTGTCATACTTCCTACATGGTAGTAACTCAACATTTTTTCCCTTTAATCCGTTTCTGCCCACTATAGAAATTCGGCCTCAGCTTTCCTGCAAACAAAGAAATGTCGGTACCAAAGCCTGCCAAAAGTTCCCCGCTGGCTAGTTTATTTGTGACTCCTATTTCTAGTATAACCTGGCGCCAGCAGCTTGTTTTTCTGAGTCTAGCTCTATGATGGTAAACAATTATTTCTGTCCCCCCAAAAATCTATTTTCCAGCAACTAGATAAACATCATAAATATTTCTATCTCTCTCCTCCTGTTTCCTTTTAAACCTGTTTTTCTGCTTACCCAAAAACACTTCTACCATCAACCTCCAACAGGGGTCTTTCTCACCTATAGGATAGTCATTTGATATGTAGATTCTAGGCCTGTTTCCCCATTGTACTGCTCTCCTACTCTTTGTTCCTAACTACACCCTGCATACCAGAGCTCTTGCTTAAAAATGTCATCAGCTGAAAAATAAATTTGTCTCTTGTCCCTTGGTCAGGGGTCCCCATACAATTCATTTTGTATGGTCTCATTTATTTCATTTTCATATTTCATATTCGTCCACCTTGTGTACCCGCTTTTCCTAGTGAGAATTATCTAACCCACTAAGTTTTTGCTTAGGGACGCGAACACGTCTGCAGCAAGTTTCTCCAAGTCACTATGTGGAGACCCATGTCTTTTCAACTATTACAGAAACATTTTATAATACACACATATGACACAGCGTGTTCAGCCAGTTTTCTAACTGACAGGTTTGGGTTACTTCTAACAACCTCTAATGAAGATGACATGAGCTTTCTTTTGACATAGCTTGTATTTTCCAAGTCAAGAAAATCCTTATTGTCAATGAAGGGCTTTCTAGCCCCTTTTTTGGCTAGTTTCTAGAAAGAGGGTATTTTGTCCAAACACTAGGGCAAACACTGCCGGTGACCAACTACTCTCAGGTCACAGATGACCATGAGGGCATGGGAGACTTGGCTGATATTCTAACGGCAGAACCTGCTCCCCTAGGTCTTGTCAGACAGCCTTCGAAGGTCAGCCATGGAGCCCGGGTCTGGTTTGAAATGGGTCCTAGTTGGAGCAATAGTACAGCAGGTAGGGCTCTTGTCTTGCATGAACCCATGTCAGGGTTCAATTCCTATGGTACCCCCTCCTCTGCTACCAACCCTCACCTGAGTGAGGACTTACATAGGAGTAAGTCCTGAGCAACCTCCAGGTAGGGTCCAAAAACAAAACCGACCATTAACCAAAAGCCAAACCAAATCAAAAAAGGACCTAGATTTACTGGGATTTGAGGTGAAAGGTAGTAACTGTAGACTGAAGTGAGTTAGAGAATGAATAAAAAAGAGATACTTCCTAGTCTATATCTTGGGGGGAAAAAAGCTAAAACATAAACAGGATCCTAGGGCCTGGAAAAGATGGCAACTGGGCATTCCTTTGATTCTTGTACACTGTCATAATACAAAATGTTCTGAACCACTTTTCTTCCCTGAGAGCACTTTATTTCAAGATGCTTTCAAATGAAACCAAATGTTCCAGTACAAAACATTCTAAGAGGAGGAGGAAAAAAGATACATCCCAACTGGAATAAAAGTGAAATATTCTATTTTTCCTACAGTATAACCTGAGAAATTTCCTAAAACATCACTGCGTTGTGTGTTATTTCACAAACTACCTGACAACTTGCTTTTAAAAGGTTTGAGTTTCAGGAAGCTGGAGCAATAGTACAGTAGGTAGTGCAAAGGCTGCAAAGCTACAACAAAGGCTGCATCTCTACTCTGCCCCCCCAACTGTGAAACTTTTTCCTTAAATATTGACCAGACTTTTGTCTGTTACAGGGGGCATGTCCAAGGGGTCATGTCCAGGTCCAATTACCACTACAAGAGATTAACATTATATATATATCAACAGGGAGGGCACTTGCCTTGCACACAGCTGGCTCAGGTTCAAGTCCTGGCATCCCATATGGTTCCCTGAGCACAATCAGGAATAATTCTGAGTGCAGAGCCAGGAGTAACCATAGAGCACTGCTGGATGTGGCCCAGTCCCCCTCCCCAACACCAAAAATAAGTTTGAATTTTAGAACAACAACAAAAGAGGGCTGGATAGTATAAATGGCAAGGCACTTGCCTTGCACACAGCTAACCAGGGAGCAAGGTTGAATTCTCAGAACTCCATATGGTCCAGAATACCACCAGAAATGATCCATGAGGGCAGAACCAGGAGGACTCCCCAAGCAGAGTCAGGTATA
Organism: Suncus etruscus; assembly: GCF_024139225.1. NCBI lineage: Eukaryota > Metazoa > Chordata > Mammalia > Eulipotyphla > Soricidae > Suncus > Suncus etruscus. The sequence goes on along the minus strand of NC_064867.1, from coordinate 32,466,226 downwards.
GCTCTCCTTCCAGAAAATTCCCCAACCCCTCCAAACATAATAAAACAACTCAGATAATAAAAATGACCACAGCCATGTTCTTGGTTTATATTCCTGTAGGTATTAAATGCAGGACCTCAGACATGCAAGCATGTGCTATGCCACTGAACCACATACTTTCCTAACCATTTTCTTTTCTTTTTTTTTTTTTTTTTTTGGTTTTTGGGCCACACCCGGCAGTGCTCAGGGGTTACTCCTGGCTGTCTGCTCAGAAATAGCTCCTGGTAGGCACGGGGGACCATATGGGACATCGGGATTCGAACCAACCACCTTTGGTCCTGAATCGGCTGCTTGCAAGGCAAACGCTGCTGTGCTATCTCTCCGGGCCCTCCTAACCATTTTCTAGAACAGTGTTCAGTAGTATTAAGTCCAATGATTCTATTGTGTGACCATCACACCATTTCCACAAATCTCACCTCACAAACTGAAATTCTAAATCCAACAACTCACCCCTCCACCATTCTCCTTTTTATGTTAAGCTAGAAACCATCTTCAAGATTTTTTTGTTTGTTTGTTTTTGGGCCACAATCGGCAGTGCTCAGGAGTTACTCTGGCTCTGTGCTCAGAAATCATTCCTGGCAGGCTCAGGGGACCATATGGAATGCCGGTGATGGATCTTGAGTCTGTCCTGGGTTGGCTGCATTCAAGGCAAACACCCTACTGCTGTGCTATTTCTCCAGCCCCAAAGTTCTTTTATACCATTCTTTTGCTTTGACACCTGATCTTTCATGCTGACCTGAATGTCCCGAGCTCGTTCATAAGATTGATATGCAATCTTTTCTTCCATGCTGGCCAATTCCTGCTTTAAGTTCAAGATTTCATTCTGGTGGAGCTCTGTTAGGTCATTGAGTTGTTCTTCTAGTCGTTCACATCTAAAAAGAAGTAAACAGTTCACATTTTAAGGATTCTGTCTTTTTCTTGGTATACTTCACATCCATTCCCAAAACACATTTTTCAAAGGAAGAAAATAAAAGCACAAACAGAGTGAGTAGCGAGGCATGCCAGTGTTTACAACTTCATCCTAGAGTGGTGATGCGGCTTTGCTACAATCTTTTCAACACACAGCTTTTGTATTCATGCCAGCAACCCTGGTTAGCTTTAAGCACAGTCACAGATTGAGGTAATTCTTCTGTTCTTAGCAGGAATAACAAAAAGATAAAAGCTATACTACAATGAAGCTAATATCTCAAAAGGTAAATAGCATGTAAATGGAAATGAACTTTTAGCATCACTTGTCGCTTATTCTGATTGTGGCCACTCACCTGGAGGTTCAGGATTCAGAGCCCATCATCCCAATAAGCAACCAAGCTCTAGGACATCTCAGGCAATACATGTACTGAGAGCTTGTTGAAGAGCCAAGCAAGACACTGTCTGCCTTTGGGAATTTCCATTTTAATTGATTTTTTGGGGGCTTTACCCGAGGTACACAGGACTCTTACACTTGGGCTCTGTGCACAGGGATCATTCCTGGAAGTATTTGGGGGAACTGCAAGTAGTGCCGGGATAAAACTGGGGTTAGCACCATGCAACATAAGCACATTAACCTCTGTGCAATCTCTCAGGCTCCAAGAGAGTTTACCGTTTTTTTTTTTTTTTTTTTTTTTTAAGGCCACACCAGGAAGTGTTCAGGGCTTCCTCCTGGCTGGGAGTTTTCAATTTTCAAATGGGGAGTATGTGGGAGACAGAGCAAACAATACCTCTGGTAAAGGCAAGTAAGTCAAAGCAGGTCTGTACATCAGATGTACAGTAGAGAGTCTGGAGAGAGGGTTAAGAAGCAATGGCAACGGTAATGCCTCTTCCCCATTCGAAGCTCTGGAACAAGTTGAATCTGAATGACCATATGAATGATGCCTTCTGAAGACATAGGGGAGAGAGTGCTTCAGAACAGAAGAACAGCAAGTATTAAGTTCTTAAAATGGGAACTAGTTTGGCAGGTTTGAGGGACAGAAGCTATGCAGGTCAGTGGGGCCATCTGAATAAAAAACAAGAATGATAGGAGATAAGACTCTGAAGGGGGGTGTGTCCCTTGATTCACCTTATAGCTCCAGCATTTAGGATCACACAAGGTATTATTTATTCGAGATAAAGATAAAGTCTGGGATGGGCAAGCAAGGAGTAGGTCTAAAGCACAACAGCAGATTCCAGGTAGCAAGCCCAGCCCAAGTGATGGCAGTGTCCAGAAGAACTGAATTAGAGATCTATTTGGAGGGGAAAGGCAGGCAGGCAGGCGGTGCTCAGGGGTTACTCCTGGCTGTCTGCTCAGAAATAGCTCCTGGCAGTCTCGGGGGACCATATGGAACACCGGGATTCGAACCAACCACCTTTGGTCCTGGATCGGCTGCTTGCAAGGCAAACGCCGCTGTGCTATCTCTCCGGGCCCCAAGTATGCCTTTTTTAAAGGCAGAGTCTGACCCATTTCATGTTTCTTCTCAACAGAAATTCCTCTACTGCTTTTCTGGAACTCTAAAGACTAAATTACTAAAGACTGACAGATTGCTCAGGAGCATTTTCATCTTTTAGTAATTTGTGACTGCCTGGCCATTTCATTTACTTTCCAGGGAACATGCTTGGGAATAGGTGTCACCTCTGGTGTTGATGCTGCACTAAATTTAATGTTCAGCGGATACAGTAAGCTATACTAAATGGTTTCTTTTTATGATCAGTTCACAACAATAAAAATTAACCTCCATCTTCCAGATATTCCCTAAAAGTTTATGTACTATAGATATGGTTAGCAACAAGAGGAAAGGGCCACCCCTTTGGTTGGTATTAACACAGCCCACCATATGCCATGAGTAGAGATACAAAAGTAACATTAATAGCAGATGCTCCCATTATTTATTTGAACAGCCCACTATTTGAATTCATTTAAAGAATAGTACAACACTGAGGGGAGTATACAGTATCAGAACTTTATATAATTAAGGAAACTATTTCAAAGAGTAGAGTAACAAGCTCGTGAATACAAAAAATTAAATGAGTAAGGACTTATACCCAGGTTTAAAACTTGACTTTAAAATCCAAGTTATTAACCTCTCGTGCAAGGTAACTTTGAAATTGTATTTTTTAAACAACAAACAACAATATTTACTTATTTAATTATTGGGGCGGGTTGGGCCACACCAGCAGTGCTCAGAGTGCTCATTCCTGGTTCTGGGCTCAGAAACTGCTCCTGGCAGACTTGGGGGACCATATCCAAACCCGGGGATTGAACCCGGGTTTGTCCCGAGTTGGTTCTAGGTTGGCTCAGTGCAAGGCAAATGTCCTACCACTGTGTGATTACTCTGGCCCTGAAACTTTTTTTTTTTTTTTTTTTTTTTTGAGAATCTGAGGATCCTACATAGCAGTTCCAGACGGCCACAAAGCACTGGAAACTATCTCCCCAGATAAAGCCTGACATCAAGGTGAAGTTGAGAGGAGGAATATCATATATAGACCCATGGGGCCGGAGTGGTGGCACAAGCAGTACGGCATCTGCCCTGCTCACGCTAGCCTAAGACGAAATGCGGTTCGATCTCCCTGAGTCCCATATGGTCCCCCGAGCCAGGAGCAATTTCTGAGCGCATAGCCAGGAGTAGTCCTTGAGCATCACCGGGTGTGGGTCCCCCCCCCAAATATGTGGATCTTGAATCAAAACAAAAATAAGAGGGGTTGGTGACGTGGCTCAGTGGCAGAGCACAGTTCTGTCACGAGTGAGGGCCTGAATTACATATCCGTGTACATGTGCACAAACACACATGTAGTCTTTAGAGTTCCAACATGTCAGAAAGCAGTAGAGGAATTCCTATTGAGGATAATGTGGCAAATGTTGGGGAGGATATGGGAAAATCTAACCCCACATCTTTTGCTGGTGGGCATATAGAATGGGGCAACTGCTTTGGAAAGCAGTTTGGCACAACTGCTTTTTCCTCCAAAATCAAAATATCAACTCAGAAATTCCATTTCAGGCACACAAATGAAGGAAAATGAAGTTATTTCTACATAAAGTACTTATACACAAACATATACACACACAAATATGTTCATAGTAGTGTAATTCATAATACAGCAAAGTGGAAATGGGCCAGAGAAATAGTACAGAGGGTAAGGGACTTGCCTTGTACGTGGCTGATCTAGGTTATATCACCAGCAGCCCACAGTATTCCAGAAGTGATTATGAGCACAGAGCCAGGAGCAAGCCTGAGCACTGCTGGTTGTGGGCCCCCAAAAGTAGAAAAACTCAATGCTCGCCAACTGATGAATAGATAAATACAACGTGCTACATATTCATACAGTGATATGCTACTTGGAAGGAAAAAGGTATTAATGGTAACTACAACATGGATGCATTCTGAAAACATGGTCTTAGGGGCCAGAGAGACAGTATAGTGGGTACGATGTTTGTCTTGCACATGGCTGAACGATGTTTGACCCTAGAACCTCAGTTGGTCCTGCAGCACCAGTAAGAGTGATCCTTGAGTGTAGAGCCGAGTAAGCCCCAGCACGGCTGGGTATTGCCCAAACCTCAACAACCACAAAAAACATCACCAACACCACCCCCATCAATAAAAACCAGTGGACTAAGTGAAAGGGGCCATCAGACACTATGAGTCAGTTTAACCTGGCAATGACATTGTGAGAAGAATTACAATTTGGTCTACTATCATGGTATATATATGTGTGTATATATGCACACTGCTCCCCAGCTTATTGGGTATTCTGCTTGTGTGTGCATTCACGCATGTACATACTGCTTCCTAGCTTATTTGCTGAATATTCTATGAGTCGCTCAAAACATTACTTAGGCTATGCTCAGGGATAACTTATGGCAGTGTTCAGGGGATGGTATGTGGTGTCAGGGACCACACCTGGGTTGGTCACATGCAAGGCAAGTGACTCACCTACTGTATTCTCTCTGCAGCCCCTGATCTGAATACTTTTAATGGGAGAGTTGTACAGCCTAGGAGATATATCTCTGACAGCTGTAAAAATTAGAGGGGAGAAGTAGAGCAGATTGCTTTGCTTGCAGCCAATCCAGGTTTGATCTTGGCACCACATAGTGCCCAAGTACCACTGTGAATAGCCCTCACACAGAAACATGAATAGCCCTGAGCATCTCTGATACTGTATGGCTCAAACCCATCCAATCATGGGTGCTTGCATTTAAATTTAACAAATATCAAAAAAGAAGCAAGGGAAGCTAGATGGAAAAGCATATGAGAAACAGCAAAATATGGAAGTTCAGAGGTGAGTAAGAGCTCATAATTTTTTCAACTCTGTAGCATGTTTGAAGTTTTATAATTAACATCAAGAAAAAATGATTACAGGTGCTGCTGCCAGGATCTCAGATGTGAGCTCCAGTTCTACCTCTCATTAACTACATGATCTTAGGTTAGCTTACTTTTCTGAGCGAGTTTCTTCATCTATAACATGAAGGTAATTGTGGTTTCTTTTTATACTCATTTGAACATACAGAAGAAAAAACCTGGTCATTTTTATTCTCCTTTCCATCCTCATATTCTACCATAGAACCTACTGGCTTATTTGAAAATATTTTGAGTTCTTAATAAAGAATAACACTGTATGGGGCCGGAGAGATAGCATGGAGGTAAGGCGTTTGCCTTTCATGCAGGAGGTCATCGGTTCGAATCCCGGCGTCCCATATGGTCCCCCGTGCCTGCCAGGAACAATTTCTGAGCCTGGAGCCAGGAATAATCTCTGAGCACTGCCGGGTGTGACCCAAAAAACCACACAAAAAAAAAAACAAAAACAAAAACAAAAAAAAAACACTGTATGAATATTTGCTACCTGAAAAAATTCATGGACAAATCGACAACTTTTTTTATTTATTTTTTTTGCCTATACCTAGAGGTACGTTGGGAATTCAAACTAAGACTGCATAGCTGCAGTCACAGCAAGCCAACTGTCTTACCTCCTGTATTACCTCTTAAGACCTCTTTGAGGTTTTAATACCTTTTTGTATTACCTCTTTGAGTGGCTGGAGCAATAGCACAGGGGGTAGGATGTTTGCCTTGCATGCAGCCAATCTGGGTTTGATCACCAGCATCTCATATAAAATGTAATACATACACACAATCGAATATTATGAGCTATCAGGAGAGATGAAGTCATGAAATTTTCCTTTACATGTATATATATAGAATCTATTATGCTGAGTGAAATAAGTCACTGAGTGAAATAAGTCAGTCAGACACACACACACACACACACACACACACACAACACACACACACACACAAGTCTCACTCATCTATGGGATTTAAGAAAAATAAAAGACATTATTGAAATAATTCCCAGAGATGAGGGTCGAAAGGACCAGCTCATGATATGAAGCTCATCACAAAGAGTGATGAGTGCAGTTAGAGAAATAAATACACTGAGAACTACCATAACAATGTAATAAGTGAGGGAAGTAGAAAGCCTGCCTTGAATACAGGCGGGGGTTGGGGGAGGGGGATGGGGTATTGGTGATGGGAATGTTGCACTGGTGAGGGGGGTGTTCTTTTTATGACTGAAACCGAACTACAATCATGGTTGTAATCACAGCGTTTAAATTAAAATATTTTAAATAAAATATATTAAAAATATAAAAATAAAATAAGCCCACATGGTTCCCTGAGCCTGACAAAAAACAAGAAACACACAAAAAAAGGCCCCCTTTGACCTTTTTTTTTTTTTTTTTTTTTTTGGTTTTTGGGCCACACCCAGCGGTGCTCAGGGGTTACTCCTGGCTGTCTGCTCAGAAATAGCTCCTGGCAGGCACGGGGGACCATATGGGACACCGGGATTCGAACCAACCACCTTTGGTCCTGGATCGGCTGCTTGCAAGGCAAACGCTGCTGTGCTATCTCTCCGGGCCCCCCTTTGACCATTTTAAAATGTTTTTATTTAAGCAAATATTTTCTGTGGTAACTGGTCTCTGTCCTTAGTTCTTAGTCTCATTTTAGGCTTATCATTACTTCAAAACTCTGTGCTAACTACACAATAAATTCAAATATCTCACATTTTGTGTCACATTCCAAACCTTTACACCAACTTAGAATTTTCTTTTGCTTTTGAGCCACAGCCAGCTGTGCTCCAGGCTTACTCTTGGTTCAGTGCTCAGGGGACTATGGGGATTGAGTCAGGTTAGGCCGCATGCAATACCACCTCCTGCACTATTTCTCCAGCCTTCAAAAGTCTTTTACTGCACTTACATCTTTCAATATAATTCTGATCATGGTTTGATAACTGGTTTCTTTCAATTCTCTTGCCACATATAATTTGTTAAGATAATTTATTTTCTATTACAGAGTCTTTCCTGAGAGAAGACAGAGACTAAGAGATGAAGGTCAAGTCAAATCAAAACTTGCACACTGGGGCTGGAGTGATAGCACAGCGATAGGGTGTTTGCCTTGTAATCGGCTAATCCCGGACAGACCCGGATTTGATTCCCCCACATTCCATGTGATCCCCTGAACCTGTCAGGAGTGATTTCTGAGCACAGAGCCAAGAGTAACCCCTGAGCTCTGCCAAGTGTAACCCAAAAAAACCAACCAACCAAACAAAAATCCCCAGAACAAAAAAACTCACATGCTGCTGCCCTGAAATATTCCAGTCTTCTACCTCAAAAACTGTCCATATGCTGGTGTCTGATAATTTTGTGTTGTATTAGACTAAGTAAGAAGAGGAGGTAAGAATCACAAGATTCTTTCTGCTCCTGTGGTTAGGAAGTCTGTATTGTCACACAAGTAAGCTATTTGATATCGTTTGGTCTGGGGCCACAACTGGAGATGCTCAGGAGTTATTATTCCTTGCTCTGCACTCAAGAATTACTCCTGATGGTGCTTGGGAAATCATATCGAATGCTGGGGATTAAACTTGGGGTGGCAATGTGCAAAACAAGTGCCCTACCTGCTGGACTATTGCTCTGGTCCAATGAGCTATTTTGTACTCGGAAGTTTCACATATATCTAGTTGAAAAGAAAATCTGAATTTTTGTGTTTTATTTTTAAAACTTTCTTTGAGCAACCATCACATGAAGGGGGTGGAAATAAATTGAATAGTAATTTGATTGGCAGGTTAGGAAACCAAATATGTGTTTTGTTTTATTTTCTCGAAATTTTAATAGCATTTAATGTTCTTTTGAAATTCAATGCTTGAATCCCATATTCTTTTCCATACCTGGAAGTCCAACTTGATAAAGATACTAACAATTTTTTTTGAGCCTTACCTGGTGGGGTGCCAGGGATTAAAGCTGGGTCAGCCATATGTAAGGCAAATGGCCTACCCTTAAATTATCTCTTTGCGGGCCGGGAAGGTGGCGCTAGAGATAAGGTGTCTGCCTTGTAAGCTCTACCAAGGAACGGACCACGGTTCGATCCCCCGGCGTCCCATATGGTCCCCCCAAGCCAGGGGCGATTTCTGAGCACATAGCCAGGAGTAACCCCTGAGCATCAAACGGGTGTGGCCCAAAAACCAAAAAAAAAAAAAATTAGCTCTTTGCCTCATCTACTAGATTTGTGTCATATTCTCAAATTAAAATAAAAAAATGTTATTTGAGAGTATGAAATTCTCTCTGGCATGAATCTCTTATAGCACCTTTCAGGGATATTTCATGACCTTGGCTGTGATAAAATATAAAATACTTTTCACTTATAGACAGTTAAGGTAGTTTATTAATGACACTTCAGACTGCCCCTCACATTTTCATCTACTTGTAATGAGGAAAATATCATGACATAACACTATATATGAAGGAGCAGTAATACTGTATATATGAATCAAAGTACTAGCAAAAGTCCTTAGCACTTGTCTGAATTCTCTTGACCAATGTGTACCATTTAATAGTTATCAACATGTCAAGTCCCGGATACTATTTCAGACCGAATTTATTTACTCCACATTATATCTAAAGGATCTTCGCTTACACTTTACACCTATGTCTATGCCATTTATATCAGCAGAATAAATCAGGTTTTGGATTAAAATTCTGGCTCTGTAACTTAAGTTTGATAAATGTTCATCAGAGTTAGACAGAAGCAATCTATCTACTCCAAAGGGCGACCCTGAAGATTAGACAGGAGTTGTGTATCAAATGCCTGACACAAAAATGTGCACAATGCTGAGGCATATCACAAGTACATACTCTTTCCTTTTTGATCCCTCTTGTTCCCTTAAGAAGAGCTCAAGTGAGGAGGCTCAAAGGCCCGCTTGGGTTCCAGGGATTGCTGGTCCTGGAAGTGTGAGAAATTGGGAAATTGATACCTGTGCTGCCTACTCATGCTGAGTGGTGCAGAGCTGCATGTGTGGCCACATGTGTGCGCGCGCGCGCGCGTGCGTGTGTGTGTGTGTGTGTGTGTGTGTGTGTGTGTGAACTCTGGCACATCACACTTGGAGGTGCATACGCAAAACAATTAAAGTTTGTGAGCCTTGGTGAGGACTTCAAAAGATGTCCAAGCACTGCAGATAAGATGGAGTCCTTGGCAAACAAGTGAGTAATAATCAGAGTGATCTCTAGTGTGCATGTATGTGTGCAAGCACCAAACCTTAAGGAGTGATCCTCAAATCATTGCAAAACAACAACAAAAGCAAGTTAAGGGAGAAAGAAACCCAATGTTGACTATCACAATTGTCTCATGGGTTCTGTGGTCTTACCTTTCAAGATTCCATCTTCTAGTCCTCCATTTCTTCATCTAGCTTTGCATCCCTAATTTCATACAATTTTTCACTGTTCTCGGGTAACAATTTGTTTATCTAAAACACTAAGTATAACAGCACATCTTCTGTCCTCGATGTCGAGACAGTTTCAACTTCTAATTTCCGTATCAAGAGGACCACAGAAAAACCAAAGGGTTTTTCTCATTTTGGGGGACTCCAGTTTGCAAGAGAATTCTATGCGATTCAAGAAGTTCCAGTCACTCATCTATTCCAAGCTTTACTTTAAATTAAATTCTCCTTCCTAACTTTCTTTTTATGTTTGAGGATAGGTGTCTAATGTAAATTTTTTTAGAATTTGAAATTTAATTTTTTTTTTTTTTTTTTTTTTGGTTTTTGGGCCACACCCAGTAATGCTCAGGGGTTACTCCTGGCTATGCGCTCAGAAGTTGCTCCTGGCTTGGGGGACCATATGGGACACCGGGGGATCGAACCGTGGTCCGTCCAAGGCTAGCGCAGGCAAGGCAGGCACCTTACCTTTAGCGCCACCGCCCGGCCCCGAAATTTAATTTTTTTAATTATTTTTTTTAAATTTTATTTTTAAGTACGGTGCTTGATGTACAAAGTTTTTCATAATATAGTTATTTCTGGCATTCAGTGTTCCAACCCCAGTCCCACCACCAATGTTAACATTCCCTCCATCATTGGTCTCAGTTTTCCACTCACCTACAAGCACATCCTCTTGGCAGACATAAAATAATTTACTACATATTACTTGTTACAAATAAACGGTAATGGAATTATTGAAAAAACTTCAGTAACCAAAAATTTATGAAAATTATTATAGTTTTCAATGGGGGCATTAAATCATTATCTGAACTAACTGTTGCTAGTTGAGTATTTTGTGTTGCAGTTTTGTTGCTGAGCTTAGGTTAATTATATACAACTTTCACCTCTAATTTGGTGTTTTCCTACTGGGGTGTTGGTATTAAGGAATTTGGAGGTGTCTTGTGACAGCATATACAGATACTGAGTGGGACCTATGGATGAGCTGACATGTCTCCCTACCCCAAGTCTGAAAAGACACTAGTTTTTAGTACCAAAACAGCATACTTAGATTTTTTTGTTGGTTAGGTATCTCTGTAGAGATTAGTGTTAAAGCAGTGATGTTGGGCCATTGGCATAGCAGAGACTATGGGTAATGTAAATTTTATTTTATCTTTCAAAGTCTACAGAAAGAGTTGAGTAGAAGTGCTAATTCTTGGGGTCAGAGTGATAGTACAGTGGGTAGCATGCTTGCTATCCCCAGTATACCATATGGTTCCAAAGCTGATTCCTGAGCATAGAGCAGGGAATAATCTCTAAGCACTGCAGGGTAGTGTCCATAAAAACAACAACAACAACAACAACAACAACAAAAACAACAAAATAAATGCTAAACCTTAATCTGTTTTTACAAAAATATTCTTTCAGGGAGCGGTGAGGTGGCACTAGAGGTAAGGTGTCTGCCTTGCAAGCGCTAGCCAAGGAAGGACCGAGGTTCGATCCCCCCTCCCCCGTGTCCCATATGGTCCCCCAAGCAAGGGGCAATTTCTGAGCACTTAGCCAGGAGTAGTAACCCCTGAGCATCAAACGGGTGTGGCCCGAAAAAAAATTCTTTCAGAGAAAGAAAAATGTACCTGTGGTTACATGGGAGATTAACAGCAAAATCATTTCAAACTCTCTCTTTGTAAATGAGAAATTTATAATGATCATTTACAGAAATTGCATTTTATTACCAGACAGTTAAACAGTAAAGTAGCACTTGGGTAAGTAGAATTAGATACTTTTCCCCGCAGATGAAGCAGACAAACATATTAGGAAACTTGCCAAGGTTAAACAAAACTGTGTAAACGCAGGGATGAATCAAGAGCAGCAATAGGTCCAGTCAAAACTGCTCCATTAATTCATCACTTAATAACTAACCAGCATTAGGTTTCTTCTTCAAGGCATAAGAATTACCTGGAGAAGAATGATTTTCTGAAAGAATACAAAAGTTGTAGCTGTTATTGTAGAGCTGACATCCTATTACACTCACACAAATAGCTGTGTTTGGGTTACCATTGTAAACTTCTCCAATCTGCAGGAAACACCAGGGAGGAAACTGAAAACACCATCCACTTTAAGGCTTTTGCAAAATGTGATGAACAAAAGAGGCTGGCAAGATGCCCTGGGGGTCCTGAAATGTAGATCTTCTGGGCTGCCTTGGTGTCGTGAAAGAACTATACTAGACTGTTCTTAGTAAAACACTTTCCCTGATTTGTTCACCTAGGTCATGAAGTTTGTTTCACGATCCACATTATGAAAAAGCTACCTCCCCGTCATGTTTAGCAATTTCCAAAGAAATTGTTTTTCAATGCCATCAGTCTATGGGGCTTACGTAACCCACGGATGACTGAGGCACTCAGATTCCTGAACGCTTGGTTTGAAATCAGGCTAGCACCAGTCAGTCACCTACATACTCTATGCATTGTTCAGACAGGAATGTATTATGCGCATTGGTGCATTGTGATGAGAAAAAAAAGTAAAACCTAAATATTCAACACTCTCATGTTATGCAATCTAGAACACCTAAAGGTAGATTATATTAATGCAGCACAATCAAGCAATTTAATGTTTAATCTAATCTATTAAATCATTGTAAGCATCAAACATCAAAACACTGGCACCAATAATAAGAGATGACTACCTCACTTAATTTGTATCTCTGACTCCAAGGAATTCAAGATTCCTAAAGACATTTCTACATAAATCCTCATCAACTTCTGCCTCAGGCAGTAAGTCTATAATTAAGAAACAAGAGAACCAGAAAGTACAGTTTTTCCATGTTAGTGAGACACAATTTGGGTCTGATTTAATGTGGTTAATATCTTTTGTTTTTGGATTCGTTTTTACTGTTGTCTTAAAAACAAAAAACAAAACCCGGGGCCGGAGAGATGGCTTGGAGGTAAAGTGTTTGCCTTGCAAGCAGAAGGATGGTGGTTCAAATGCCGGCATCCCATTTAGTCCTCCGAGACTGCCAGGAGCGATTTCTGAGCGTAGAGCCAGGAGCCAGGAGTAACCAGGAGTGCTGCTGGGTGTGACCCAAAAACCAAAACCAAAACCCAAACCAATAAAACAAAACCCTTTTTCCTGCAAAAGTCTCACACATGAGACCCTGGGTTTGATCCTCCACAGCAAAACAAACAAACAAAATCCCTCAAAACCCCAAACAAACAAACAAACAAAACAATCAAAATAAAAAATGTTTTCTATAGTATTAACTAAATACAAAATCTGAACAGCCACAAAGGAAAAAAAAATCTATATTCCAGTTGCTGTGAATTTCCAACTAATTTAGCTATCAAAATTACAATCACTTTTGCCAGCTTTACTTGCTAGTGTTTACTTCCTGTCAGAGACATCAGATACCTAACAGAAACAACTCTAGTTTCTAAAAATTAATAAAGTGTGGTATAACATAAATTATATGCAGTCTTTCAATGAAAGTAATTAAAAGCTCTCAGAGAGAGATCTGAGAGAAAGAACGTGTAGTTTCTTAATCCTACTAGCATGATTCTGACTAGCACATGCCTTTCATTCAGGATTTGAACTTAACTTAGAAAAGGCTTAATATTCATATTTAAGTAAAAATCTCCCTAAAAACTGATTTTCTACATAATTACAATAAAAACAAGTAGAAGGACTGGAAAGGGCTCAATGGACTGAATGCAGGTTTTGCATTCAGGAGGCCCACCCAGTTCAATCACTGGCACTGTATGGCTCCCTGGCACTACTGGGAATGATCACTTGAGCATATAGAATTGAGAGCAGTTCCTGAGCAGCCTTCACCCAAACCCCCCAAAACAATCAATAAAACTATCTAGATCTTATGGCAGGTTAGCAATCTAGAAATTAATACTGTCTTGAGAAAATGTCTTAGCCACTCTATTAGTCAACACAGTAGTTAGTCTCCTAAATCAAAGATAAGCCAGGGCTCTTTTGGGCCAAATTCCTCAAGAATGAAAACTGGGTGAGTGTACAGGCTGGGAATGTTTCACTTCATGTATCTCTCTCTCTCTTTGGGTGTGGCTCAAAAGCTTGGAGTTAACTTTGAGAGCAGTAATGTTCTCTAATTAGAGAATATGTCACCAGGGCAAGGAGGGCTGAAGAAGCCTGCAGAGCAAGTTACTGAAAGAAACAGGAAGAACTAGGTTCCAGGGCTGACAATGACAAGCAACTCTGGGAACAGACTGCTGGGCTATTTCTCAAATGCACACCAGCACTTCATCACAAGGGAGACACTAGGTTAGAATGAGGGATCTGACATGTGGTGGGAGCTTGAATACTTTCCTGGCTGATAAGAAAAAAAAAGGATTTTCCCTGTTTATACCCTTTGTGACCAAGCCTGGAAAGATACTAGAAAATATTGAATTACTTTTCAGTTAAGAAGGAAAAACCACAGGATCAGTTCCCTTCACCCCCTCCAAATTTTAGGTAGAAAATATATTGTTTTTTTAAAAAAAGTGGAAGACTAGGGTGATAGAATAGCACTCGGGTTTGATCCCTGGCATCCCATATGGTCCCGAGCCCACCAGGAGTAATTTTTGAGCACAGAGCCAGGCGTAACCCTTGAGCGAAGCCGGATGTTGCCCAAAATCCCCCTCCCCCCAAAAAAACTAGGGACAAAACGATAGAATAACAGATACGGTGCTTACATTGCACGTGGTCAACCTGGTTTGATCCCCAGCACCCCTACCTTCCTCAAGCCTACTAGAAGTTTGCTTGCCAAATGAAAAAAGAAAGACTTATTTTACAGTTACATATTTTGGGGCCATAATTTGGCTATGGTCAGGGCTTACCTCTGGCTCTATACTTAATGGCCACTCCTGGCTGGGCTCAGAGGAACAACCATATGTAGTGCTGGGGGGTCAAACCCAGGTCAGTCGCATATAAAGTGAGTGCCCTACCCACTGAACTATTGCTCCAGCCAGCAACGTATTATCCTAGCAATCTGCTAAACCTTAGTCCATAGTAAAGGCTCCCACATAAATTGTCTTATTTAATAATCTCAACAATTCTGTGCAACAATTTGTGCAAGATTACTTTGTCTTAATAGAGGAAGGCACTGAGGATCAGATCAGTTGCTTTTTTTATGTCATCAACTAAAGTCAGAAACGATAATTAATGAGGTAGCTTATTTTCTCTCTTCCTTCCCCCACTTATCTCTTCCATTACAATCTCTTTAAGGGATACACTGGGAATTTCGTGTCTAAAAATCTCTTTTATTGAAGGAGTTAACCTTCATAAAAGCACACCCTAATTGGGGGTGCTCTCTTTTTTGGGCGAGAGGGTTTGGGCCATACCTGGCTGTGCTCAGGATTTACTCCTGGCTCTGTACTCAGTAATCACTCTTGGTGTGCTGGGGGGACAATATGCAGTACCAGGTATCAAAGTGAGGTCAGCTGCATTGCATGCAAAGCGAGCAGCTTCCTTCTTATCCTATTCCTCCAGCCCCAACTCTTACAAATGAAGAGATTCAATATTCTCATTTTGTTTCCAAACTTGGTCTACATGTCCTCTTGAGACTACTAGACCAATTCACAATTGACAAACAGGTCTAAATTTGTGATAACAATCTCCATAAAACAATATCCCAAGTTGAAAATGCACTTAATACATTTGGCCAACCAGCCAGCCAACCAACCAACCAACCAACCAACCAACCAACCAACCAACCAACACAGCTTAGCCACAGTTACTTTTAAATATTCTGGTAATACTTATATTAACCTATAGTTGGGTTGAATAATCTAACACAAAGCCCATTATATAAAGTGTTGAATGTTTCATGTAGATTAGATGGTGGAACCAGAATGGTAATGAGTGTTCTCATAACTGACTAACTTACAGCACACTGTAAAGTATAGTTATCTGTCTTGTGAATGAATGCATGGCTGGTTGGAAGCTGGCTCTGGGTGCCACTGCTCGCATCTGACAAGAGGGTTGTGCTGCCTCTCACTAGCCTGGGAAAGGCTGAAATGTGAAATCTGAAGGATGATTTCTACAGTATGCACTACTATTTTCCTATAATTGTAAAGCAAAACCAACCAACCAAACAATAACAACAACAAAACCCCAAACAATAAAAACCCAAAACACTAAAGGGCAAATTATCATCAAAAGTGAGAGAAGCCTATGTCTGACCCTCTCTGTTTTATATCCAATGACAATATAAAACAAAGTAAAATGATATAGAAATAACCTTTTGTTTCATTAGGAGCTCCAATGGTCTATGCCTAAAAGAAGCTGCCTAGTTACTGGATGTCCCACCACAGTGATGACTGCTCCATAGTGACAGTCTCCTGTATTTTGGGCCTCATGACTCAGTATGATTGAAAATATTTCTGGGATTAATACAGTCTTGAAGGTGATTTCCAAAGGACAGTAATCTCTTCAAAGCAGAAGCTTTCAAAATGGCATTACTCCTCCATCAACACCAGGAGGATTTTTCTGCTCTACATGACATTGCTTTAAGACAGGTAGCACAATAATGGGCCGATCCCCAAGGAGAAAACTACATAAGGAAACTGAAATTGTGAATGTTTCCCTAGTTCCCTCCTGTTTTCAAAGCATTTCATCACAGCTGAGCTTTCCCCCATGGTAGTTCATTAATGTCTGACATGCACTGTGGGAATAGGACTGGTCTCCTGATTTTAGCAGCAAAAGGAATCTGTGAAACCATTTTCTGATGTGACTGGACAAAGATACTTTTTTCTTTCTGTGCCTCAGTATATTCTTCAATAAAAAGAGACTAAACTAGGTATCGGAGGATGCCTTCTCTCTCAGAAATACTCAGAGAACACTGTCATTTATACTTCTAATTACATAACAATGAGGCTAATAGTCTAAATGGATAAGAACAGTTTTAAGTCACTATATAGCCAGCCAGCAGCAACAAAAAAGTCTAAGCCTTGCTTTCTACACTCCCTAAACATTGTCTCACTCATAACTGAAAACCCAATGAAAAGTTCAAAAACTAAACATTAGTCAAAGGCTGAGACCAAGGACATATGGGTGTTGAAGAGATAAGATGTAGTTATGGCATATTATGTATATGGAGAGTGAGTATACTCTATATGTTTTTAAATTATACAAAAAAAGTAGATGAGATGATAGCAATCTTTATGTGATTCTACTCACCACCATAGTAAGAAAGTGCTATTATTTTTATTATTATTACTAGGTTTTTGGATCATACCCAGAAGTTCTTAGAGGTTACCTCTGGCTCTGTACTCAGGAAGTACACTTCATAAGTTCAGGGGACTATACGAGATTCTGGGGATCAAACCAGGGTCAGCTATGTGTAAGGCAAATATTGTACATATAATTTTATAATATGTTTAACACAGTGATTCAACTTTTTGGAAGGTTTGTTTTTGGGCCATACTGGCAGTTCTCAACAATCACTCCTGGTGGTTGGTGCTCTGGGGCAAATATAAGGTGCATGGGTCTGACCTAGGTTGGTCACCCTAATCCATGCATTATTATTTTTTTTTGTTTTGTTTTGTTTTTGTTTTTGGGCCACACCCGGTGACGCTCAGGGGTTACTCCTGGCTATGCGCTCAGAAGTCACTCCTGGCTTGGGGGACCATATGGGATGCCGGGGGATCGAACCGCGGTCCTTCCAAGGCTAGCGCAGGTAAGGCAGGCACCTTACCTCCAGCGCCACCGCCCGGCCCCATCCATGCATTATTATTTTGGCCCCATGACTCATTATTTTTCTTCTTCTTCTTCTTCTTCTTCTTCTTCTTTTTTTTTTTTTTTGTTTTTTTGGGCCAGAAGTTCTCAAGGTTTACTCCTGGCTCTGTACTCAAGGGTCATTCCTGGCAGTTCTCAGGTGACCATATGGGATGCCGGAGATTGAACCTGGGTTGGCCGCATGCAAGGCGAATGTCCTACCTGCTATAGGCCCTCCTCATGACTCAACTTTTAATTACCGGTAAATATAAACTTTGACTTAAAAATGGTTCAATTTCCAAGACCAATGTCCAGCATTGCCTATGTTTCTTAGGGCTCAACTTAGAGAGGGTGGTCTTTCCATCATACAAATTTTTGGGTCAATTGAATTTGAAGAAAAAACTGTCCTGGACTTTGGAATCTGACAGAACTCTGCGGGTTTTACCTCACACTGAGTGAACTTTAGCAAATTTAGAAACCCGTAGGCTTCAATTTCCTCACTGGTAAAATGTAGATAATGTATCCACTTGCAGGCTATTGTGAAGATTAGTGTGTGTGTATATATATATATATACACACTAATCTTAATATAATATATTATATATATAATATATATATCTTATATATATAATATATATACACATATATATACACATCATGCATATATACATACATACATACATACATATATAAAACACCATAGCATTATGAACATCATGAGTTCAATAAATGCTGCCAGTGTCCTCCTCTTCCTCATTTCAACAAATTATAACAAATGGCTCCCCTCCAGACAACTCAGATATTAAAGAAGAAAAGCACAACAAAGTAATCTTTTCATAAAACTAGTCACTACCTACTTTCATTACCGAAAGAATGTACCCAAATGTAATGAAAGAAATGCAGTTTTGGGAGGGTAGTCAGGTGCTTGCTTTTTTCACTGCCAACCTGTGTTGATCCCTAGCACCCTATAAGGTCCCAAGTACCTCTATAAGTGACTCCTTAGCCCAGAGCAAGGAATAAGCCCTGAGCACTACCAGGTATGGACCAAAACCAACCAACCAAACAAACAAAGTGACTTCTGAAGTAACCCTGAGCACTGCCAGGTATGGCCCAAAAATAAAAAAAAATAAAAAATAAAAAATTTGATGGACTTAAAACAAATTTAACCAATTATTAGAAGGGAAGGGTGGGCAAACTGAGACAAAAGGAATAAAGATGATAAAACACATCAACTCAGCTAGGCTTTAAGTGGAAACTTAATGATGTACACACATTTTGATTTTCAGTGATGATGCATACCTGAAATTTACATAATGTCATAATGAAGCTACTTCAATAAAATAATTTTTAGAAAAGAACAACAACAAAAAAAAGATTTTAAGAGAATGATAAATCCTTGACTTTAGGACCAGAACCCAGACCTTTTAAGGACTTCCCTGACCTATGACTCCTGTAAGAGGGGCCCATAATCTTCACCAGAGAGGTGGCCTGTCACTGACTGACAAAAAAATGTTATTTTGAGGGGGGCCATACCAAGCTATGTTCAGGGCTTACTCCTGGATCAGCATTCAAAGATCATTCCTGGAGGGGCTCAGGAGACCCTATGTGGTGCTAGGAATTGAACTTGGCTGGCTACATACAAGAAGGGTCTTTACCCACTGTACTATCTCTCTGGCCTTCTGGCTGAATAGTTTGGATTTGAAAGAGTACACCATGAAGGATAAAATTTCTCTCTGTGATAGGAACTAGGGGGAACATGTGATAGGAACATGTGATAGGAACTAGGGGAAAGGACACACATTTGGAGAACAATTAACTATGACCTAATATAAAATGGCCATGTAATATGAAACACACAAAAAAGTCCAGCTTTCACCTTTAGCACAGATTTGACTCAAACATTAGCCCTTGGAGAATTCAACTATGAAAACATTTCATGTTTTAAGTTCACTCTCCTTCAAACATGTGCCAATGCATAATAAAGGTAACAGGCATGTTTACCCGGATTTATTTTCAGTCTAATCTTTCTATTCCAACTGCCCACATAAGTATGTTTATAGTCAAGTATCTACAAAGTTCAGACTGGGGAGATAGGTCAATGGGCAGGAGCACAAGTTTTGCATGCAAGAGGCTTGGGTTCAATCCCTGGCAACACAGGGCTCCCTGAGCACTGGCTGGAAATGACCACTGAATACTGACTAAATTAGGAATAGCTTCTGAGCACTGTCCAGTGTGGCACAAAACAAACCCCCTGCAAATAAATTAAATAAAACGACCATAAACCCCATAAATATCCACGAGGTTCATTACATTATGGCTGTGCTTGATTACAGAGTTCAAAAGAGTTAAGACTTTTTCAATGTCATATAGTTAAAGGATGAGTAAGTAATAAGTAGTTCTGTGATCATAAGTAAATCCTTAGATGTCACAGAAAGCTTGAACAAGCCTCACATGAAATTCTTAAACTGGAAAAGAGCTATAGTAATCTACATGCCCTAACAAAAAATGTTTCATTGGTGTGTGATTGTCAGAGTCATTCAACTTTTCTGTTTCTTTTGCTCTTTATGAAAGGAAATTCTGCAGATGACATATCAAAAGTACCTTAAACACCACAGAAAGATACTCTACTAAAACTTTTCTTATCTTTTTTGGGGGCACCAGGATTAAAACCAGCGCTTCATGTAAGTAGAACAGAAACTTTCCCATTGAATAACAGCCCTGGCCCTCACACCTTTTTTTTTTTTGGTTTTTCGGGCCACACCCATTTGATGCTTGGGGGTTACTCCTGGCTAAGCGCTCAGAAATTCCTCCTGGCTTGGGGGGACCATATGGGACGCCGGGGGATCGAACAGCGGTCCTTCCTTGGCTAGTGCTTGCAAGGCAGACACCTTACCTCTAGCGCCACCTCGCCGGCCCCGCCCTCACACCTTTTAATGTTGCTTCTCATATACAAAGAGGGAAAGTCCAAACATTAATAATTGATGATTTTAATTACATATAACTCACCTATATCGTTCCTCCTGTAAGGCCTGCATTATTAATGAATAGTCCCTCTGATAATGTTCCTTGAGTGTCTCAAAGGATTCCTCTAATCTGGCCTGGGTTTCCCGGATCTCTTGGATCTCATGGAGAAGTGCGTCGAATCCTGAGCTCTGCATGTCCAGGGTGTTGGTTTTGGAGCTGGATGCTCCCCCTACAGCAATTCCTCCAGTAGTGCTATTGGCACCCACTGAGCCCGAAGTGGCACTAGAACAATCTTCCTCACTACCATATTTTGGGCTCGACTGAAAATTTGGAATCACTCCCAAAGTCTTCCCTCCATCATCCACTTGCCCTTCCTCTAAAGAATCCTTCAGGTTAGGGATGTTGTCTGCACTGCCAAATTTATTCCGAATCAGTGAGGCAATCTCTCTGGGCTTTGAGACCACAGCCCCGGCTGCTGAATGGGTTGCCTGGGAGAAGCTGGAAAGTCCACCTTTAACACTGTCCACCACACCTTCACTGAAGCCAGTAACTTTAGCTCCCACATCCTTTAGACCCTGGTGCATGTCCCTGAAGACATCTTTTGGCTGCCGGGGGATCCCATTCTGCTCAACCTCTCGAAGCTTCCTGTGGTAATGCTCAAGCTTCTTCTGTAGCTGTTGGATGGTTTGGGCAGACTTTTGATTCTTCTTTTCAAAGACCTGCTTGATACGGGCAGCCTGCTGTTTGTCTGCACTGTTGGCAAGCTTTAGATACTCAGCAACGTTGTCGTCCCGGGCAGTTTGTGCAATCTTGATCTGTTCTGTGAGTTTTAAAATCTTCTGCTGCAGGTGGGCAATTGCAGCCTTTGTGCGCTGAGGGTCTGGTGTTCCATCCACCGTATCTGTGTGGATGCTGCCATCAGTGCTGGAGGCCACTGCACTGGAGGTCTGGGCAAGGTTGCTTACTTCCAATCGCTCGATCTAGCATAAAAGAGACAAATATTAGGAGTCCAAGAGAACAATCTCTCCAAATACAACAGGTCAAATGCATTGAAAAGTTAACTGTTTCCTATCTCAGCATAGGCATAATCCCTCCTATTTTGTACAAGTTTCTTCTCCCTCTTGGATACCATAAAACAAATACATGAAAAAACGTTTCACAAGACAAAACAAGGCTTTAACTTCTTTTGCTAGAGAATTTACTATAGCAGTTATTTAGCTAGCAAAACTCCTTGGGGCTAGGGATGTGCCTCAGCAGCACACTTCCCTTGCATCTCTGAGGCCATGGGTTCAATTTTAGGCATCAGACACAAAACATATAAATTAAAATACTGTACTATTAAATAACAAAGTTCCTTAGTGGTTTAAGGCTTGATACAGTCATCTCCGTTGGTGTTCAGGTGACATGAAGTGTTGGGGACTCAAACCTGTGCTTCCTATGTGCTCATCCTATTGTATTCTCTCTTTCCAACTTTTTCACACCTACATTTTAGAGCATACTTACGTAAAACAAATGCATATCTAACAAAAGAATGATATCTAAGATGTAAAAGTATTCAGAAAACTCAACATGACAAAAAGTCCTGGGAAGAAGGACTAGACATTTCCCCCAAAGACACACATTTGGCCAACAAGCATATAGAAACTGTTCTTTATTATTGATCAGGGAAATGCAAATCAAAACAAAAACAAATTACTACCTCACCCCTGTGAGAATGGACTATGTTAAAAAAGAAAAGAAAAAGAAATAAAGAACAACCCCTTTTTTGAATGAGATGTGGTGAAAAGCAACCCTCATTAATAGTTGCTAGAGATGTAAACTCAGATGTAAGCTGGGTCAGTTTCCAGTTTGTAGTTTGGAACCTCTAAGCCCCAGTCTAGAAAATAGTCTGGAGATCATTCAAAGATTTGAAAATAGAACCAACAATTCCAGAAATAACCCAAGTGTCAACAACAAATGAGTAAATAAAGCAGCTGTGGTGTACATAACCACATTCAGAATGGAATAATACCCAGCTATAAGAAGAAACCTTGTCATTTGTTACAATATGGAGGATTATCAAACCAATACCATAAGTCAAGTGAATGACAAATACTGGATATCTCAATCAAGTATCTCAGTGTGTATATCATGTATATCAGTGTGATATATAAAGAAATAAAGCAGAGATGGATAGATAGTACAGAGAATAAGTTGCTTGCCTTGCATGCTACTGACCCAAGTTCAATTTCTGGTACCATATATAGTCCCCTAAGCACTTCAGGAATGATCACTAAGCAAGTCGGGTGTGTCCCCAAACCAAAAACAAAATAAGAAAGAAACAAACAAAGCAAGGAAATAATAGTCAATATTCAATTGACTGACAACAGAACTGAGGTGACCAATGAGGGAAGGGGGATGCTGGAAAGAAAAGGTCCTGAGTACAATGGTGAAGGAATACTGGTGATGAGTGTGGCATGGTAACAATATGCTCCTAAAATACACATATAAACCACATCATATGGTCCCCTGAGCACTTCCACGAGTGATTCTGAAGTGCAGAGCTGAGAGTATTCCTCCAAGAATCACAGGTGTAGCCTCCCTAAAGATCTCCCTAGTATACCTTATGAGCTAAAAACACAACGCAGAGGGCTGTGGTCTCAAAGCCCTCTGCTTTCCTATGTTCATCACAGCACTATTCACAATAACTAGAATCTGGGAACAATCTAAGTACCCAAGAACAGATGAGTGGCCAAATCAACTGTGGTACATTTACACAATGGAACAGTATGCAGCTTTTGGGAAAAATGAAGTCATGAAGTTTGCTTATACATGGATGCACTTGTATCATGCTGAGTGGAATGAGTCAAAGGGAGAAGGACAAACAGAATGATCACATTCATTTGTGGGATATGAAAAAACCTAATATGAGAATAATACCCAAAGATGATAGAAATGAGGGCAAGATATGTGTGGTGAACAAGTGCAGTTATGACAGAGAATGGACAACCACTACAATAATGATAGTTGGAAGTTATCACTTTGGACAAGAACCAGGTGCTGAAAAGAGGTAGTGATATGCATATAGTATTATAAACTACAGTGCCTAAAAAGCAAAAATAAAAGAAGAAAAGTGTTTGCCATAGAGGCAGGCTGGACCATGAAGGAAACTGGGGATAGTGATGGTGAAAAATGGAAACTGGTGAAGGGATGGATGTTGGATCATTGTATAAACTGAAACTCAATCACGAACGAATTTGTAACTGTGTGATTCAATTAAAAAAACAGAAAGGCGTCCCTAGGGGCCATCGAAGTAGTACAACAAATGAGGCCCTTGACTTGCACATGGCCAATCCAGGAATAATTTCTGAGTGTCAGGAGTAATCCCTGAGCACTGCCAGGTGTGGTCCAACTTCATTCCCCAAGTTGAATTACGTATTTTTTTAGTGACAATAATATACCAAATCTGAAACATTCATAAAATTCCGGGGTTACCTTATGAATCTAAAGATGTAAACCCCCACTCCCCCAATCTTAGTTTTATCTCAGTTTGCTGTCTGGGAATTATGTTTATCCCTAATTCCAAAACACATTTTGCTCATTACTAGACTCATTATATTCCTACTGATGTGAATAAAAACATTATTATTCTTGAACAAGTAAGATGAAACAGGGGATCTTATTTAAATGATACCAAAATATAATTTAAAACTGAAATGAAGAGCAAATCCATACTATGATCCTCTAATAAAATAGAATAATTCAGAAGAGTTAAGAATCCAGCACCATACTTTGTGTCATTTCCTCCAACTGCCTGTTGGATTTAGGGCGAATGCTAATAAACAGCAAAGAAGGGAGGAAGCCAGAACAGAGGATCATCAAAAGAGTACAAAGGAACACGTGGCCAAGAATTACAAAGGAGTTTCTGAAAATCTACTCTCTTTACTGCCTTCATGCTCAGGTTTTACAGTGTTCTCATTGTATGATTTTCATTCTGAATCAGATTCCATATCTACAGTATATATGATACTGGTTGTTTACTTATGTTTAAAGTTCAAAATTTATCAGAGTATTAAATGGAAAGCAAATATGAGTTATTACTAGGACTTAGATTAAGATTTGATTACAAATCTAACATTGAAAAAGAGTTTCAATATAAATTATTTACAAATGATTATTGTTTAGATAGGTTTTTATTTCTAGAGAAACACACTAGAATTAAATATCTTTAATCTGTCTTCTGTCCTACCTGGGCTGTTCGGAGAAATACTATGTCCATCCTTGGCATGCTTTCCATGTAAAATCACCAACATGTCTGCAGGAGTCCAGATGACAGAACCCAGTGTCCTCAGCCACCCAAGAAAACTAACCACAGCTTCAGCAGGAGGGCAGTTTAAACACTGAAACCATGACTCACTCACTGGGTTACTCAGTAACTCCTCCCAACTTTGGTAGGGAACCGTCCTTAAATAGGAAGTAGAGCAAGAAGAGTGGGAGATGAAGGTGTCGAGAGGAAGAGAGTTGAAAGGGGAGAGGGGATAATAAAAAATAGACTTACTGAACAGAAGAATACAGGGCAAGGGCCATGAATATGCTCTTGATAGCTTTGAGCTATCAACAAAATTCTTAGAGGTACAAATACTTGGCACAGAAGGATCTGACTTAGCAGTGACTTATGAATGTACCTATGGAGAAATGCTTCTCTTTCCCAATAATGTTTGTTGGCAATTTAGGCTATTCATGCATAACAGCAGAAGGTTAGGTCCTAACACATTTAGCCAAATTTCAAATTTGTAAAGCAAAAACTTTTTTAAGCTGTGGTCAAAGTGTATGGGGCTATCCCTGGCAATTCTCAGTCCAGGTTGTATGCAGTATTGCTTGAGCCCTGCATATTATGGATTATCAGGGCCACCCTAGTGGTTCTTGGGGCCTCTGAGGTTATACCCAATGGTGCACAGGGGACCATGATGATGCGAGAAATGTAAAAGGGGTCAGACATGTACTATTATATTATCTCAAACCTCTGTACTCTCTATGGACTGAGAGGAAATTTTAAGCCTTTCTGCTTTCAATGTTGGAGAACAAGGAAGAAATTTTGTTTGTTTTAGGGGTATATCTAGTGATGTGAAGTGGCTATTCCTGGCTCTGTGCTCAGAGCCTAATAGAAGTTGAGGACCATGTTCAACCAGGGCCTCACACATGCAAAGCCACTCAGCTGGTCCATTTATTTCTCCAGCCCAGATTTTCTTAAAAATAAACAAGTCAATATGAGAAAGGATTACTTACTGAAAAGAGAAAAAGTTAAGGGTGGGAGGAGGAAAAAGGGGGAAAGAAGAGGTAGAAGGGGAGGAGTATAAGGAGAAGGGTGTCTGCTATAGAGGGAGGGGGGAAGAAAACTGGGGACACTGGTGGTGGTAAATGTGCACTGGTAAAGGGATGGGTAGTGAACATTATATGACTGAAAGTCAATCATGAACAACTTTGTAACTATCTTGCAGTGATTAAATTAAAAATTCATACAACCCATCCAGACCTGTCTTTACTGACTTATCAGCCATATGACTTTGAATAAGTAACTTGACCTCTGCACCCATTTCATCAACTGTAATGGGAATAATTCTATTCTGGCCACTTCAGAAAACTCAGGATGATAAAATAAGTCAATAAACACAAAAGCACTAAACTAAAGCACTAAGTAAAGATAAAGCAATTAATTCTGATTATTTCATATTTATTATATACTATTATTTTATGTTAACAACAATATTGCATCATTAATACTATACTGTAATATCTGGTGATTTTTGTATGTTGATACTTAAAAAGTCAATACTTTCAAAATTGAAAGATTCAAAAATATATTTCCTTCCAGATCTTCCACATACCAGTCATAAAAAAATAATATGTGTAGAGTCTGAACCTAAGGAATAATTTAACAATGCTACCACCATCAAAGTAATCATTTGACTTCTACCTTTCTTCTTTTTTTGTTTTTGGGTCATACCAGGGGGCGCTTTGGGGTTTACTCCTGGCTCTGCGCTCAGAAGTTGCTCCTGGCTGGCTTGGGGGACCATATGCCATGCCGGGATTCAAAACACCATCCATTCTGTGTTGGCCATGTGCAAAAAAAATGCCTTACTGCTGCGCTATATCTCCGCCCTGACCTCTACCTTTCTTAGCTGGTCTTGTTTGCTTTGTTTTTGGGCCACACCCAATAGTGCTTTCTCCTGATTCTGTGCTCAAGAATCATTCCTGCAGGGCTTGGGGGGCCATAATGGATGCTAGGGATTGACTCCAGCTACCTGCAATGAAATTGTCCTCCCTGTTTTAGACTAGTCATCGCCCAGCCTGAGAATAACCACCTATAAAGGCAATATGTAAGAAAAACACTGAGAAAAGTAAAAGAGCCTGGATTCAAATCCAGCTTTATCATCATGCTACTTGTCTCTGGACCACATTTGAATCTAATTTTTCTACCTATAGAAAATTTTATAACTGGCTTTCATGACATGATAAATTACATTTTCCTATTCATTACTCAAAACTACCCCAATTTATTACTTAAAATGCAAGTACATATTTATAACTAGGACAGATTCCAAAATCTCTGACTTAAAATTTACTTAGGTAATAAAGTCTGCTTATCTACTCCTTTTTTTTTTTAACTGGCTCTTTGCGGAAATCTCATTCTCTATACTCAACAACCCATTTCATTTCTGAGAAAATGAAAAGGGTAAGTGAAGAAGAGGATGGGGAGCAGGCAAGTCTTTGTGACTGATGTGAAAACAGCTGAAAGCTTATCTAAATTTGTTTTTGATCAAATCTTTCTAGGACCAATTTCATATAATGGGTTGGGCAAAGGCACAGTTTCATTGTTCTGTCAAAAAATTTTATATTCTAATATGATACAGAGATCGTGTTTTTCAAGTATAAAATGGATTGTGTGGTTCAACTTAAGTACACTTATTTGGGTCGTGAGGAAAATATTTGATTAGGGGGAATCATGGCTCAAATGCAATACAAATTTTAATCCCTACAGATTTATAATCTTGGCCCTAAGAACTACACAAGAATTATTGGGGAGGAGGGTTGAGCCACACTTGGCTCTGCTCAGAACTCACTCCCGGCAGGCTCAGGACCATGGGATGTGGGTGATTGAACCTGGGTCTGTCCCAGGTTGGCTGAGTGTAAGGTAGACACCCTATGGCTATGCATGCAATCACTCTGACCTCAGGAATCTATATTTTAATCAGTAATAAAGGAGATGCTCTGGTTGGCCTTATTTATTTATTTATTTACTTATTTATTTTTCAAGAAATTGTGTTGAGGAAGTGAAACAGATGAGTCACAGATGAATTTGAGTCGCCATCTCCTCCAGGTTTGTCCTTGCCAAGTCTAAGAAACCTCATCCCTAACAGAAAGAAATGACTCTCCGTAGTCTACTGACACTTTGCACAGGAAGTATCTCTTAATCATGACACTATTTCTTTTTTAATCTATATTGTCTCATTAGAAATCATATGCACTTCCCTTTTCATAGTGAACACCATTCACTTGGAGTCATTTTCTCATGTACAATTCTGAACTGGGTGTTTAGTTCACAGTGCTTTGTAATACAGATATCTTGAGTGGAGGTGGTAGAAAAGAAAAAAGAAAAGGTCTAAGTTTCAGTAAACCCCAACCACAGCTTTCACTCTAAGCATTCCACTTTTCTCTTTGGGGTAAATAAAGAAGGTTGTTAATTAATTAATTCTTTTAGTTCTTTTCAAATAGCACTACATTTTCTTGATGCTTATTTCTCATATAGACAAATATTTTTCCATAAATTATAGGAATCACTTTCCTACATTTTAACACGAAACTTGCAATGCACAGGAGAGTGCTTGGTTCCATGGAGATGTCTGGAAGAGTAGCGCTAAGAAGTTAGAGTTCATGCAACTCTTGAGTTCCTCTGTCTTCACTTATTTTACATGTGCAATCTGAAAACTTTCTGCTTAGACAAAGGTAAAAAAAACGTTTTACTACTTTTTTTCTTTTTGGTTTTTGGGTCACACTGGGTGATGCTCAGGGGTTACTCTGGGCTGTGCTTTCAGAAATCACTCCTGGCCTGGGGGACCATATGAGATGCTGGAGAAATCAATGCCCTACTGCTTGTGCCACAGTTCCCTCCACTACTTAATTTTTGAAAGTGTGAATAATCGGGGCTAGAGTAATGGTGCAGCAGTAGGGCATTTGCCTTGCATGCGGCTGACCCAGGATGGACCACGGTTCGATCCCCCGGCCTACCATATGGTCCCGTACTCCAGGAGCGATTTCTGAGTGCATAACCAGAAGTAACCCCTGAGAGTCACTGGGTGTGACTCAAAAAAAAAAGTGTGAATAGCTATTTCTATACAAATAATTCTATTCATTTCTAAATTTGGCAGTATAGTTTGGTCTTAAACTTTATCTTAAACTTTATCAACAGGATTGGAGCAATAGTAGAGCGAGTAAGTCACTTGCTTGTTTGATCCCTAGCATACCATAAGGTCTCCCATAGGAGTGATACCTGAGTGCAGAGCCAGGAGTAAGCCTTGAGCACTGCTGCTGGGTGTGGCCCCAACACCAAAACAACAGCAAAACAAACCACTCCCAAACTTCCTCCTTTCTATCACCAACCCTTTTAAAATCCATTTTCCAGGAGACAGAGAGGTATATAGAGATTAAAGAGCTTTCCTTACACATTAAAGAGCTTTCCTTTTAGTTCCAGCACAGCATATGATCCTGGAGGATCCCTAAGCAATGCCAGGAGTGATCCTGAAGTTCAGAGCTAGGAATAAGCCCTGAGAACTGCTGGGTGTGGCTTCAAAACAAAAACAACAGATTGAAAAAAAAAAAAAAAGGACTTTGATTGAAAATATTTATCTATATACATGCTCACCAATATCTCCTTAACAGGATCTTTCTAGATCATATCGTGCAATACCGAGCCTACATTACTATTGTCAAAACTTTCTGCAATGGTGCCTATTCTCTTTCCCCCTGAAGACAGGACTTTCTGGGGTTAGTAAAAGCTAAAACAGATTGGCTGAGGACTACTGTGTAGAGGCCTCTTGTTCTGAGAGAAACTACCTTCTTATATTATTTTAACTCTTACTGGATCAAGAGTCTCGGTCAGACTCTTAAGAACACTTTGTACTGTTTAAGATTCCTAGGTCCCAGCATGTAGACTGCACAGTGGAGTCCTCTTCCACTCAACTTCTCATTAAAAAAATAAAAATATATATACCCTGGTGATATTTCTCAACCAGTTTCAGTACATACAATGTATTTCATTATATGCTGTTCAGTTGTCTCTAGTATGAGACCAACTTGGGTTCTATTCATAGCATCAAATATGGTCCCCAGAGCACCTGCAGGAATGATTCCTGAGCAGAGAGCCAAGAGTAAGCCATGAGAATTGCTGGGTATATTCTCTACTGCAGGTCAATAAAGTTTCTCTTATTCAGTTGTCCATGAGCTTTCCCACAAAACACTGTGATTGGAAAAAAAGGGCCAGAAAATTGGGTGTGATGGGAAGGGATAGCTTAAGTGGTGACAGGAGGTCAAGGGATTCCTCCTGGCAGTTGAAGCCTGGCCTGTTATATATGGAAGCATTTCCATAAGATCATTCACAGCAAAAAAAAAAAAAAAAAAAAGAGGAGGAGGAGGAGGAAGAGGAAGAGGAGGAGGAGGAGGAGGAGGAAGAAGAAGAGGAAGAAGAAGAAGAAGAAGAGGAAGAAGAAGAAGAAGAGGAGGAGGAGGAAGAGGAGGAGAAGGAGGAGGAAGGAGAAGGAGGAGGAGGAGGAGGAGGAGGAGGAGGAGGAGAAGGAGGAGGAGGAGGAGGAGGAGGAGGAGGAAGAAGAAGAAGAAGAAGAAGAAGAAGAAGAAGAAGAAGAAGAAGAAGAAGAAGAAGAAGAAGAAGAAGAAGAAGAAGAAGAAGAAGAAGAAGAAGAAGAAGAAGAAGAAGAAGAAGAAGAAGAAGAAGAAGAAGAAGAAGAAGAAGAAGAAGAAGAAGAAGAAGAAGAAGAAGAAGAAGAAGAAGAAGAAGAAGAAGAAGAAGAAGAAGAAGAAGAAGAAGAAGAAGAAGAAGAAGAAGAAGATCATTCAAAGCATGGCCCACAGGGTTCAAGAGCTTGAGGGTGCATAGTTGCTAGATACCTGCAGTGCTGGTGTTCTTTGGAGCCTCTAGGGTCACAGAGGTGCTTAGGGACTCCAGGGCTGTATCTTCTCATATTCAGGGGACCATGCGGTGTTGGAGACAGTACAGGGGCCAACCAAAACATAACCCCTCTACTAACTCTCTGGTCTCATACCAAAACCTTTGTTCAAATAGATAATACTCATTCTTCTGAAGCCACTAAGAAAAAAAGCTACTAAGGTAAAAACCTGTTTAGGTGAGTAACATCTTATCTGGCTAACCATCCTTTAACCCAACTTCAAAATAATAATTATGGGCAACCATCTGCCCCCACAGCCAAACCCAGCATGGTTATTCTTGGTTCTGTGCTCAGGAATGACCTCTGGTGGTGCTCAGGAGAACACATGGATGCTGCAGTTTGATCTATCTCTTTGGTCCTGCATGTGTATTTAAAGAACTAAGAGCTGATTTACTCCTTTTTTTTTGGGGGGGGGGGGAGAGGTTGGGTCACACATGCGGCGTTCAGGGGCTACTCCTGGCTCTATGCTCAGAAATCGCTCCTGGCAGGCTCGGGGGACCCTATGGGATGCTGGGATTCGAACCACCGTCCTTCTGCATGCAAGGCAAACATCCTACTTCCATGCTATCTCTCTACCTACTGCTTCCTTTTCAGAAAAATGTATCTTTATGAAAAATATAACTCCCCCTCCTTCTCTCTCATTCAGTTCTCTGGAAATCTACCTTCCTTAGGTGAAACAAACAAACAGAAAGTTCTCCCTAAAGAAGGGTGGTTGGTTACTTTACCACTGAGCTATATCCTTGGCCCCAAACTTTCTCTTTAAAATACTACAGAAGAGCTAGGGTGTTAGTACAGGTTCAGCTGGTTGTGCCTCACAACCCCCAAAAGGAAACCCCTAGAAAGGAAAAAAAAAAAAAAGAGGCAGAAAGACTAGAGGGTCAATTTTATAGTGAAGAATATTACCAAAACTTTGGTCATACACGTACTATAAAAATATCAAGTTACAAAGCTATATTCCTAAATATTATATGGTATTTTAAATCAATGGTCAATTAATGCATTTAAAATTTTTACCCAATCTGGGGTCAGAGCAATAGCACAGTAGGTAGTGTGTTTTCCTTGCACACTGCAAGGTTCAATCTCGAATCCTATATAGTCCTCTGAGCCTGCTTGGAATAATTTCTGAACATAGAGCCAGGAGTAACCCCAGAGTAACCCCTGGTGGGGGAGGAGGGAGATGGAGGGCATTGGTGGTGGGAATGATGCACTGGTGAAGGTGTTCTGTTTATGACTGGAACCCAATTACAATCATGCTTGTAATCATGGTGCTTAAATAAAGATATTATTAAAAAAATACATACATTGTGCTCACTTAAGTGATAAATAAAAAAAAAAAAAGGAGTAACCCCTGAGAAAACCAACCAAACAAACAAAAAAACAACAAAAACATTTACCCAATCTTAAATGTCAATAGTGACTCCACTGCAAAACCTTTGCATGGATTCTGGAATTATTCCAGAAAAGACAAAACATCATAAATATTTTTTTCCCCTTTCTTGTGGCCAATTGTTTCATATATGACGAGCAAGATTTCTGCTTTCTTGCAAATTAAACATAAAAGTAGGAAAGTATAGGATGAAAATCAAACTTGCACAAGAACAACATTTGCTGTATCTAGGTATTTGCAGGCAAAAAATGCAGGAAAGCCTAGAGAAAACTAGCAGCAGATAGATGAGGAAGGATATCATAGTTATGTCCCCCCAACCCCCGCACCCAGTTCTTGCTGTTTGTTCTATTTCTTCATTACTTTATAAGGCCTGTACATGTAATATTGTCTACTTGACTTTTCAACTCTCACCCAAACATTTTTTAGGCACTGGCTGACAATAACAAAGAAAATCTCTGCCTTCCAGAAGCTTATAATTGAGTCAAAAATGGTGGCAGGGACTGAAAATCTGGTAACCAAACAATATACAGAGAAAAAGAATAGATTTGTTGTGGAAAAAGGAATGATTTAAGGGAGGGAAATCTACATTAGATTGGAGTCATAGAATTCTTTCAATAAGAATTCCTTACATGAACTGAGTCCTCAAAGATAGGAAAGAAAATTTTAATTTAATTCATGCCACAAAGGAGAAAAAGTATTATAATTTTAAGTTTTATGTGCTAAGAGATTACAGAAGTTGGAATTTGATCATAAATCAAGATGAAAACACACAGTTAATGAAGGAGATAGTTAAAAAAAAAAGAAAAAGAACTTGTCTATTCATTGCCTCTTAGAATTCACTTGGTGAAAGCACGAGACTGTGTTACCAAAAAGGCTTAAGAAAGGCGTATAAAGATTCTGAGAGGAAAATATCAGAAAACAGGGAGGAGGCCACCTGCCTGTAGTCTAATGGAATATATGGACTGCTTATTTACAAGGCTTACATAACCAATGAGTCAGCAAGATGCCAGGTGTCAATGAATCTCTTCTGTGCCCATCTTAGTGGCAAAGAGCCTTGGATTCTCTGTACTTGTAAGCAGAGCCCAAGAACAAGATCTAAAGGAAGCTAATAAAACAAGTCATTATACCTTAGCAATACCAGGTTAAGTTAGGATAAAGGAAAATCCTAATAAACAGGATCCAACTTGGTGCTGACTAGAACAAGATTTTGGTAAGAACTCCAGATTTAAAACAATTTATTCAATTTATAATAATAAATGCATACTGAAGAATTTAAGGAGTAAATATTTTAAGATATATAAATATATGTTTTAGAGTTACTTTTCATGATTCTTCTATTAAAAGCTATTATGAATTAACAGTAATGAAGCTTTCTAATGATAGAATTGGGTTTAACGATGAATAAAACACAAAATACACCAAAGGACACATTAGTGGGATTAAATCACAGTACGGCAGATATACAGGGCTAACAACCACTAGATAATGAACAGCAATGATAATGAACTTGAGACCAACGGCCACCAACGCACAGCTATGAAAATAGCAAGCTCCTCATTCTGCCTTCCTCCACCTCCATACTTATGCTCTCAGCTTAATGCTGCTGCTGATGAACTGTAGCTTAGTAAGAGAAGAAACCCTCCTTTCTTCTACATTTGAGCCAAAAATCTGGGAGATAAAGAGGAATATTTCCTGATTGCTTAAGAAAGGGAAAAGACACCTAATTGTTATCTTGCATTCTCCTATTACCCACCCCCCACCCCCCGAGAAATTCTTGCTTCTGCCTGTTCATTGATAACTGAGAAAACTTGACAATTATTTCTGAAGGTCAATACTGAATGACAGAACTATTTTCCTTACTGGCTTCCATCATTCCATCAAACATGATTCAGCAAAATATTTTAGCTACTGTTAAGAGTCGATTCAATGTAGCAGACACAGAAAGGTAAAAAGGAAAAGAAACAACAAAACCCTTACACAAAAAAAGAGAAAACAAAACCCCCAAACACAAGCAACACATTTATCTTACCAAAACCCTCTCTCAGGAAGTCTGCTCATCCTTCATTTGGGCACTGCCAGAGCAAGCTCGGATTGCAAAAACAAATCACAATCTCTTTTGGCTATTAGCTCTTTCCATTTGTTCCAGCTTTCAAACTGAAGAGAAGATGTGGGGCTTTGTCTGTCACTGCTGCATGCACTTGGTTTCCGAGAATAATGCTGCAAATGAGGACAGCTACCACTGGGAACAGATTCCCTCAACAAAGAGCCAGCTGAAATGAAGCTTCTAGTGGATCCCTGGGCTTCTCACCTTCACAGCCTCAGAGAACTGCCTTTCATAGAACAGGCAGGTACAGCCGCACCACATCAACATCCCTGCATAGTCAATTCTCCGCAGTGCCCACAGTGCCGCTGTGTTTCATGCACGCTCTCTTAGAGCTTTTCTACATCTGGGAGCCTGGGAGGACTCTAAACTGAATAAACAGAAAGCATCATGTATATGTGTGTGCGTGCACGCTCAAGTGCGCGTGCGCACGTTTTCCTAGGCCTGCTAATGCAAATGTAGTTTGAGAAGGAAAGATCACAGTATCTGCCTCTCTTCCAGAACTGTGAGCATCTTTTATAAAAGACAAAACATCAGACTGGCTGAATTTTAAAGCTACAGGCATTAATTCAAACTCACATTTGATCCTTTCATTTAAAACCACTTAAGTTTTAGAGAACAGCTTAAAGACTAGGAATATTCCAACAAAATTCTGTTTAGATAACTTGTATCAATAAAACAAACAAAAAAAACCTATGGTCCTATAAGATCTAAAGAGAAAACAGATTTTCAAACTGCATTAATGTTGTTTTTCCCCCTTATATTTAACTTAGAGTCACAAAATTTAATGAAAATTAAGCAAGAAAGTGAAAACTAAGGGGCCGGAGAGATAGCATGGAGATAGGGCATTCACCTTGCATGCAGAAGGGCGGTGGTTCAAATCCCAGCGTCCCATATGGTCCCCCGAGCAAGCCTGCCAGGAGCAATCTCTTTTTTTTTTTTTTTTTTTTTGGTTTTTTGGCCACACCTGGCGGTGCTCAGGGGTTACTCCTGGCTCTCTGCTCAGAAATAGCTCCTGACAGGCATGGGGGACCATATGGGACACCGGGATTCGAACCAACCACCTTTGGTCCTGGATCGGCTGCTTGCAAGGCAATCGCCGCTGTGCTATCTCTCCGGGCCCGCAAGGAGCAATTTCTGAGTGTAGAGCAAGGAGTAGCCCCTGAGCGCTGCCAGGTGTGGAACCTCCCCCCCCCAAAAAAAAAGTGAAAACTAAGTCAGAGACCCTTATTAAAAGTCTTACTCTTAAAAGAAACATGCACATCTGAACAAAAACCTCTACAACTGTCTAAAGTCTCAGTAACAGATTTAAAGTCCACAAGTCTAGGCTTAGCCTCTGCTTTGTCATTCACGGCTAAGTGAACATTCACAGCTTTGCATGAAAAAATACACAAACAAACACAAAAAAAAATCTTAAAGTGACAGCTTCTGCCTTGAGAAGGTCACTGGGATTTTGACAATTTATCAGATCTGAATTTTGCTTCTTTATCATAAAAGCAGTTTTACAGCATGCACACAAAAATTTCATTATTATAAGAGTATTATATATATATATATATCAGATCTAATAACACTTTTCTGAGATTAATAAGTAAAAAGGAATCATACATGAAAACAATATATAGTATAATACAGTCTTTTCCTGAGCCGGAAGATGAGGATAATTTCTGTACTTTAACTGAAGTATGAGATGGCTCAAAGTTCAGATCAGTGAAGTACTACCAGAGGTAACAGAAGGTCTTTCCCTCCTTCATTTGCAGTAGTACAAACCACAATGTCAGAAAAGAAAAGAGGGGAGTGAGAGAGCGAGCGAGAGGGAGAGAGTTCCAGACGCAGTCGGGAAGAGTGTGGCTGGGAGGGTAGAGGGTATCAGGGAAGGTGAGAGGGAAACTGTTGACATTGGTGGACGAAAAATGCACACTGGCGAAGGATGACTACCTCATGAACAACTTTATCTATCTGTGGGGGAAAAAAAAGAAACCACAACAACCTATATTATGAACATCCTTATAACCATGGTGCTCAAATAGAAATAAAAAAGATCTTTCCATCCTATTCACACCAGCATCTGTTAGTCTTTTATTTAAATAATATGAAGCCTTTGTATCTATAGCTCCTTGAATATAAATATAACTTGAGGTGAAAACGATGGTTCCAGATATAAATGCTTCTATCTAGAGGCAGAGACGCCCAATCTGCCTGTTTTCTGGTTTTTGGACTACACCCAGTGATGCTCAAGGGTTCCAATCTCTGTGCTTAGCAACTGCTCCTGGCAGATCACGGACAATATGGGATGCTGGGGGTTGAATTTAGCTCCTCAATCATGACTCTTTAACACACAGAATTTCATCATGTAAGTTTTGTTTATTTAAAAATTAGATCATAATGATTATATAGACTATTTCTAACATACATACAAATCCTACAGAACCAGCTGCAGTTCCTTTAAATTCTGTTTATTTTTTTGATCATACCTGGATGTGCTCAGGGCTTACTCCTGATTCTGTGCTCAGAGATCACTCCTGGCATGCTTGGAGGACAATATGTGGTGCTGGGGATTGAACCCGGGCAATCACTTTACCCTTTATAAATCTCTTAATCATAAACAATTTTTATATATTTTCTTTTCAAGATAATCATGTTCAGTGCAGAAAATTTTGTGAATCTTCGGGGTTTTTTTGCTTTTTGTTTTTCCTGGCTTTGGTTTTGTGGAGTTACACCTGGAGTTTAGGGCCTACTTCCTTTAGTGCTTGGAGGACCATGCAGTGCCAGAGATAAAACCTGGGCCCACATGCAAAGCATGTGTCCAGGCCCACTGCAAAAACCTTGAAAACAGAAGTGAGCATTAAGAAAAAAAAGTCTGGGGCTGGAGTGATAGTACAGTATGTGGGTAGGGAGCCTGCCTTGCATGCAGTCAAGCTGGATTCAATCTCCAGCATCCCATATGGTCCCCTAAGCCTGGCAGGATCGATTTCTGAGCATAGAGCCAGGAGTAACCCCTGAGCGGCGCACGGCTCAGGGTGCTAGGGATACATACAATCACATGAAACGCATCTGCAAAGCAATCACACTACCTGCTGTACTATTAATCTGGCTCTACCCTTTTGTGATAGTCACTTTATGATATCTCTGTTTTGTTTCTTTCTGATGGCTCATGAAAGTTCATTAAAATTAAAGTTCAGTTAATTTTTTCTATCAAGTTCAGTTAACTTTTATCCTGGAGTCTTTTTTCTTTGTTATCATTAAAGAGACGAAAGGCCTTCTCTCAATGAGATGGGCTAGGAATGCAGGTCATCTACAGAGGAAAGAGAATTTAGT
Source organism: Suncus etruscus (assembly GCF_024139225.1). Taxonomy (NCBI): domain Eukaryota; kingdom Metazoa; phylum Chordata; class Mammalia; order Eulipotyphla; family Soricidae; genus Suncus; species Suncus etruscus. Next base: position 32,428,806 of record NC_064867.1, on the reverse strand, counting down.
CTTTGATTTACTGTAATCCCTGTGCTATCTTCCAGGTCCTTTATGAATTTTAATCCTAAAGATTGAGTTATTCTTTGAAATGCTACAACCGCATAAAAAGCAGAGTTACCCCCAAAATCTCAAAGTAGAATTCCAAGAGATCTTAAAAAGTATTATATGAGGGCCAAAGCAATAGCACAGTGGCTGAGTGTTTGTCTTGTATGCAGCTGACCAAAGATGGACCCGGGTATGGTTCCTGGCATCCCCGATGGTCTCCTGAGCCTGCCAGGAGCATAGAGCCAGGAGTAACACCAGAGCACTGCTGGGTGTGGCCCAAAAAAGAAAAAAAAAGTACTCTATCAGGTTTGGGAGATAATTCAAAGGGACTGTACTTACCCTTTACAGGAAAAAGCTCAGGTTCAAATTCTGTTACCTATGAGCATCTATGGGGACACCTCATGAGTAACATGTTGTGTCTGACCCTCCTTCCCCTAAAAAAATAGTTACATAAACTTTATTAGTAGGGCTAGAGATAAAGTACAAAGGTTAAGAAGCTTGCCTTGCATTGCAATCCAGATCCCTGTTAAATCCCCAGCACTTGGTAGGGATGTGGGGAGAAAGGAACTCTCATTCACTGCTGACAGGAATGCCGCCTTGTCCAGCCCTTATGGAAAACAATATGGAAATTCCTCAAAAACCTGGAAATTGAGCTCCCATTTGATCCAGCTATACCACTTCGAGGGATATACCTTAGGAACACAAAAAGTAAAATACAAGAATCCCTTCCTCACACCTATATTCATTGCAGCACTATTTACAATAGCCAGACTCTGGAAACAACCAAGATACTATTCAACAGACGAATGGCTAAAGAAACTGTGGTACGGGGGCCGGGCGGTGGCGCTAAAGGTAAGGTGCCTGCCTTGCCTACGCTAGCCTTGGACGGACCGCGGTTCGATCCCCCGGTGTCCCATATGGTCCCCCAAGCCAGGAGCAACTTCTGAGCACATAGCCAGGAGTAACCCCTGAGCGTTACCGGGTGTGGCCCAAAAAAAAACAAACAAACAAAAAAAAGAAACTGTGGTACATATACAAATGGAATATTATGCAGGTGGTAGGAGAGATGAAGTCATAAAATTTTCCTATACATGGATGGACATGGAAACTATTATGCTGAGTGAAATAAGTCAGAGGGAGAGAGACATACAGAATAGTCTCTTATCTATGGGTTTTAAGAAAAATAAAAGACATTATTGTAATGCCTAAAGATGAGGGCCAGAAGGACTGGCTCATGATATGAAGCTTACCTCCATGCTATCTCTCTGGCCCCAATTTTGAATTCTTAAAAAAAAAAAAAAATTCCCAGCACTGTGTATGGTGGTCCCTGGAGGGTACCACCAGGAGTAATCCCTAAGCACAGAGTCAGGAACAAGTTTTGATCCCAGCTGGGTGTGACCCCCAAAGCAACAGCAATTTATTAGAAAGGTCGTGGGTGGTGAGATTATATACAATTAAAATTAGATAATTTTCTTCTACAAGACTAAGAAGGAAGGACAGGAAATAGAAAGGAAGTTAAAGTACTTGCCTTACATGTGGCCTACCCCTATTAGATTCCTAACAGCATATATGGACCCCGAGAAACCTGCCAGGAATAACTGCTAAGATCTAAGATCTAAGAGTAGCACAGAACCAGGAGTGGCTCTGAGCACTGCTGGGTAAGGATCCCACACATTAAAAAAAAAAAAAAAAAAAAAGAATAAGGAGCAAACATAGGGAAGACTATTCTCAAACCACTATTCAGAAGATAAATACAAAACTGCTCCTGATTTGAGCAGTCACTAAGGAAATACTTTCCATCTTCCTATGACTGCAGTCTGACAAAATTGCTTATCTCTTTATGATCAATAAATGTTAATTTGCAAAACATTAAAAAACTGAGATGACTACTAAGGTTTTAGAAAGTAGTACAAAATTTGTGGAACACTAATTTCAGATACTGGAAGGGAAAACTCCCAATTAAGATTCCAAATAACTTAGTACTTTCTCTGGAATATTAAGAAAAAATACAAATTTATTTGTGATTATAACAAATATTCTTTTAGTATCTCATTATAAACAAATGTTAGAGGATGCTGTTACCCATTTCATATATTCAACTGCTAAAACTTATTTTCTCTGAAGCTTTTTTATACTGTACTTTTATTAACAACATTAACATTTTGTTTAAAAAACAAAAAACATTTTTTTTTTTGTTTTTTAGCCATACCCAGGAGTGCTCTAGACTTAACTCTTGGCTCAGGGATCACTCTAGGTGAGACTCAGGACAATCTGAGGCACCAGGGATCAAATCAGTGAATGCATACAAGGAAAAATGCCCTGTTTGCTATATTATATCTTCAGCCCCAAGAATATTTTTAATGTAACATTCTAATATTAATTAATACAAGCAATATTTCTTAAAATTGTTTGGGGGCTACACCTGGTGTTATTCCTGGCTCTATCCTCATGAATTACGTACCTGAAGGAACTTTGGGATGCCTGGATCAAACCAGATGGTCAATGTGCAAGGCAAGAGCCTGACCCACCATTCCAGCCCCTCTTCTGGTAATTTGTCCTAATGTGTCTTACAACTGATCAAGAATTTTGTTTTTGTTTTCTGGGTAACACCAGATGGTGCTCAGGGGTTACTCCTGGCTCTGCGCTCAGAAATCGTAGGGCTGGAGCGGTGGCGCAAGCAGTAAGATGTCTGCCTTGCCTTTGCTAGCCTAGGATGGACTGCAGTTTGATCCCCCAGCCAGGAGAGATTTCTAAGCATCACCAGGTGTGGCCCAAAAACCAAAACCAAAAAAAAAAAGAAATTGCTCCTGGTAGACACCGAGTGCCAGGATTCAAACCACCATCCGTCCTGGATCGGCTGCATGCAAGGCAAACACTCTATTGCTGTTCTCCGGCCTCTGATCAAACCTATTAAACACTTATTTCACTATAAAAAATAGAGAATGCCTAAGACATTGTAATTCTTTTTTGTTTTTTTGAGCTATACCCAGTGATGCTCGGAGGACTATATGGGGTGCTGGGGATTTAACTTGGGTTGGTCATGTGCAAGGCGAATGTCCTACCCACTATTTCTCTAGTCCCACACTCTAATTCTTATTATTACAATATAATATGAGCTTTGATTGATTTAGGCTAATTTAAGACTACACTAGGAATTAAGAGTGAATTAAGTGAATATAGTTAATCAACAGAAATCTATCACCTTTTGGCTTGTGTAATGTAGCACAGGTCAAAACTCATAATTAATCTTTTCCCATTGAAAATAACTGGGCCGGCGAGGTGGCACTAGAGGTAAGGTGTCTGCCTTGCAAGTGCTAGCCAAGGAAAGATCACGACCGTGGTTCGATCCCCCAGCATCTCATATGGTTCCCCCAAACCAGGGGCAATTTCTGAGCGCTTAGCCAGGAGTAACCCCTGAGCATCAAACGGGTGTGGCCCAAAAAAACCAATAAAAATAAAAATAAAAATTCCACTTTTCTTTTTTTCCGTGATAAATACATTATTTTAAGAAGCAGAGATTTGTGTGGGCTGGACAGTGTAGGAGGCAGGTGCCTTTCACATGGCCAACTCAGTTCAATCTATAGCACCACATACAGTTCCCTGAGCACTGCCATGAATGATTCCAGAGTAGAGTCAGAGTAAGTTTGATAACCTCCAGATGTGGGCCAAACCCTCCCCATACCCACACCCAAAACCATATATTGTGTGCTAGGAATAAGTTAAGGTACTTGTCTTGCATGCAGATGACCCTGAGTCTATCACTCAGACCACAATGGTTCCCCAAACACCACTCGTAATGATCCTTGAGCACCTCCTGGTGTGGGCCCAAAACAAAACAAAAACCATAAAAAGCAAGAGTTTAAAATTTGCTAGATAATCTACTTAGGCATTTAATTTATAATTTAGTTCCTGTGTTGCCTTCTCTTTAGCTAAAAATGGTGTTAAAGGGGGCCGGGCGGTGGCGCTGGAGGTAAGGTGCCTGCCTTGCCTGCGCTAGCCTAGGACGGACCACGGTTCGATCCCCCGGCGTCCCATATGGTCCCCCAAGAAGCCAGGAGCAACTTCTGAGCGCGTAGCCAGGAGTAACCCCTGAGCGTCACAGGGTGTGGCCCAAAAACCAAAAAAAAAAAAAAAAAAATGGTGTTAAAGATCAGAGATAGTTCAACAAGATAAGCTATAAGCTTTGTAGACTGGCAGTCTAGGTTCAATCCTTGGCATTAAATAGGTCCCCCAAGTACCACCAACTCAAGCAGAGAGCAAGGAGTAGACTATATATGAGCTATGTATGCATATGAGCCAGGTGTGATCCCAAAACATTAGTTGACCATTCCATAAATTGCACACATGGCATATAATTGAATCATATAGTGTTGACCTCCTCTTCCTTTCTTCTTTTTTTTTTTTTTTTTTTTTTTAGTTTTTTGGATCACACCCGGCAGTGCTCAGGGGTTATTCCTGGCTCCAGGCTCAGAAATTGCTCCTGGCAGGCACGGGGGACCATATGGGGCACCGGGATTCGAACTGATGAACTCCCGCATGAAAGGCAAACGCCTTACCTCCATGCTATCTCTCCAGCCCCGACCTCTTCCTTTCTTTTCACTCAAGAACACCACTAGATTTCAATTCTATGGCTCCACATTTTAATTATTCTTCAGTTGTTATGGCAACTGTCTTTAGCCAGGAAATTAATCAAGCTGCTTATTAGAACAAGTTTCCTGCCACAGATCATGAGTGACCTTTCTCCAAGTTGATATTTATCCAGTTTAGAAACTTGTTTCCTCACTCACTAGCTCAGTGAGAAATAATCAGCTAACTTTTCCTCCAAAGCTATAATAAAAAAATTATTAAATGTACCACTAAAATTAGATAGATATTCTTTGTCTTTAGAGTACTTGATGTCTACTAGTTAATAATCCTATTAAAAAATAAATGTTGGGGCCGGAGCAGTGGCGCAAGAGGTAGGGCATTTCGCCTTGCATGCGCTAACCTAGGATGAACCTTCAATCCCCGCGTCCCACATGGTCCTGATAGTTTAATAGTACTTCTTTTATAAAAGTCTAATTTATAGGGCCCGGAGAGATAGCACAGCAGCATTTGCCTTGCAAGCAGCCCATCCAGGACCAAAGGTGGTTGGTTCGAATCCCGGTGTCCCATATGGCCCCCCCCCCCCATATATATCATCGATATATTTTTTGCTTAAACTTTACTTTTATTTTAGTACTCTTGATATTTAAAAATTTTTTATCACCATGTTAATGTTGAAAGTAATACCTATTTCACTGTACTTTTTTTGTTTGTTTGCACCCCCGAGTGCAAGCCAAGGGTAACCTCTGAGCACCTTCGAATGTGGTCCCCCGAGCCTGCCAGAAACGATTTCTGAGCATAAAGCCAGGAGTAACCCCTGAGTGCTGCCGGGTGTGGCCCAAAACAAACAAGCAAACAAACAAAATCCAAACCCCAAATCAACCTCCCCCCCCAAGAAAAAAACAAAAATAATTAAGGCATATTTAGTTTCTGAAAATATTTACATATGAAATATTTATTACATTTAATTATACTGTATTTGAAAATAACTAGTTACAGGTATTTTAAATAAATAGTTTTGTAAGCAAGTTATGTTAACCCAAATATTTGGCTTTATCTAAATCCAGACTTTCCCAACATGCTAAATCAGCTTAAGAAAAAAATTTTTTATCTTCTGTAAATAGTTGTGATTTAAGAATGATTAAGAGGGGCCGGGAAGGTGGCGCTAGAGGTAAGGTGTCTACCTTACAAGCGCTAGCCAAGGAACGGACCTCGGTTCGATCCCGGCGTCCCATATGGTCCCCCCAAGCCAGGGGCGATTTCTGAGCACATAGCCAGGAGTAACCCCTGAGCATCAAAACGGGTGTGGCCCAAAAAAAAGCCAAAAAAAAAAAAAAAAAAAAAAGAATGATTAAGAAAAAGAAAAGAAAAAAAGAATGATTAGATAAAAAAGTTACTTTTTAAACCAAATGACTGACTAGAAATAGAATATATGAAAAAGTTGAGAACTGAACATTTCCCAGAGCCATAAAAAATGTATTGTTTTTAGAAACAAACCACACACGTCTGTACATGGACATATATTTACAGGATATTTATCTAATCCTTCTAAATCTACAGATCTTTTGAGGCCAGAGAGTACAACGGATGGGGCACTTGCCTTTCATGTGGCCAACATGTGAACAAGTTTAAATTACCCCTGGCATCACACTGTCAGGACTAATTCCTGATTACCTAGAGTTAGGAATAACAGCTGAACTTTGCTAGGATGTGTCCCCCCAAAAAACAAAAACGAAACAAAAAAGTAAAACCTACAGATCTTGAAGATATTGTGAAACAGTCCTTATTTTACAGATGAGAAATAAAGTGGCACATTAACTGAATTCCCTAAGTTCTTATCTACTGCGCCAGAGCTGGGACTATAAAGCAGGTCTTTTGAATCTGAATCACTGGCTAAAATTATTCTTATCAGAGACAACTGAGGTCTTAGATGCAATGCAAACTCATCTCCAAGTGAAAATATTTACTGGATCAGGCAGATTCACAACACCTGGATTGGTCATGAGAACTAATCAGGTTTGTACTTTACATTAATCCTTTCATGCTCGAAGAAATAACCAAATGAAGTTCTTTTGATCTCTCCACAGTAGTATGAACAACTTATCTTCCAGGGATAGATAGCCCTGCATTTAACTTTACTTATATATATATATATATATATATATATATATATATATATATATATATATATATATACATGGCAGAGAATACATGAGTCAATCAAGGCAAGCAAATTAACATAGATCTTATCCTGGAAAAATCATAAACAAAATTTACGTTATAAAAAATGCAAAAGAAGCATGAGATCAGAAGTTTTAGATAATAAATTCTGTTTTCCAAGGGCTGAGCGATAGATAGCACAGCAGAGAGGGCATTTGCCTTGCATGAGGCCGAAATTCCCAGCATCCCATATGGTCCCCCAAGCTTGCCAGGAGTAATTTCTGAGCATTAGAGACAGGAGTAATCTTCAGGTTACGCTGTGTGTGGGAAATTTGGTTCTTTTCTATTTTTTTGGCCATACTGGACACTGCTCAGGGCTTACTTGGTGCTCAGGGGTGCACAAGAGCAGGTTTTTCAAGACTAGGAAGGTATTTTGTTTTTGTTTTTTTTGGTTTTTGGGTCAGACCCGGCAGTGCTCAGGGGTTACTCCTGGCTCTACGCTCAGAAATCGCCCCTGGCAGGCTCAGGGGACCATATGGGATGCCGGGATTAGAACCACCATCCTTCTGCATGTAAGGCAAACACCTTACCTCCATGCTATCTCTCCAGCCCCGGAAAGTATTTTGAACTCTGGGAATTGAAAAAGAGAAACCTGGGGCCGGGAAGGTGGCGCTAGAGGTAAGGTGTCTGCCTTACAAGCGCTAGCCAGGGAACGGACCGCAGTTCGATCCCCCGGCGTCCCATATGGTCCCCCCAAGCCAGGGGCAATTTCTGAGCACATAGCCAGGAGTAACCCCTGAGCGTCAAACGGGTGTGGCCCAAAAACCAAAAAAAAAAAAAAAAAGAAAAAGAAAAAGAGAAACCTGCCACAAGAAAGTTTCCTTCTCCAAGTGTTTCCATTGCTATCCCATTCATCACTGTCTTAATTATTGCTGGTCAGTGCCCAGCTCCATACATGGTCTCAAGACCTGTTTGAAGTTACCCCTGAACACAGAGTCAGTAGTTAGCCCGAAGCACCATCAATATTGCTCAAACCAAACCAAACAAACAAGAGATAATGTAATCCAAAGGGAGACCTTTGGATTGTTCTGTGGGATCTGACTTTTGTAATACTCTGAGATCTATGAAAGAAGGAGATTTAGTTCATCTTTCTCAAAGCTTATTATTTAGAAATAGAGAAATAATAGTATAGTGAGTAAGGAACTTGCCTTGCACACCACCTACTTCAGTTGGATCCCGTGCACTGACAGGAGAGATCCCTGAGCAAAGAGCCAGGAATAAGCTCTGAGCACTGCCTGGGGGAGCCCAGCACTCCTCCCTCAAAGTTTATTATTTAACAAAGTAACAGCTCAAAATAACTGTTTTTGTGCTACAACCAGCCAGGGACACTTGGGAGTGTGTGGGGTGTCACTCCTGACAACACTCAAGAATTACACATGGCCAGGGATCAAATCTGGGCTTTCTTCAATGCAAAGCATGTACTCCATTCTGTTGAGCCATCTCTCTACTAGTCCTTTAATGTCAGTCCGCTTTGTTTCAGGGCTCTCAAACTCGAGGCCCGAGGGCTGTTTGCCATTTGCGGCCCTCCATACAACATTTTGTGGCCCTGCCCTAGAGGAATCTTTTTTTGTTTTGTTTTGTTTTGTTTTAGTTGTTTGGGTCACACCCCCCAATGTTCAAGGCTTACTACTGACTTTGCATCAAGGGTCACCCCGACTTTGCCTCCAGTGCCCCCAGGTAAATTGAGTTTGAGACCCCTGGTAAATGGAAGATGTATGATTCAAAACGGCCACTGAAACATAGAAAACTCAGGCAATAATAATACAAATAATTTTCTAGAGTGTACTATATGTATGAGTTTAACATAAATATTGTCTAGAATAAATAATTGCATGATATATATATCTATCACAAACACATAGGTGTAGTATTGCAGGATTATAAAAGAAAAATTAATTGCTCATCTTTAAAGCTTTTTCTAGATATAATCTTACAAAGAAATTTAAATATTCAACATGTATAAAAAAGTATTTAAATTTTCTAAAACTTTTCATTTTTCTCCTAGAAGCAGATATTTTTGCCTCATAAATTTCTCTTCAAAAATGTACTTTGCGGGCCGGAGAGAAAGCATGGAGGTAAGGCGTTTGCCTTTTATCCCAGAATCCCATATGGTCCTCCCAGCCTGCCAGGAGCAATTTCTGATTGTGGAGCCAGGAGTAACCCCTGAGCGCTGCCAGGTGTGACCCAGAAACAAAACAAAACAAAACAAAATGTACTTTGCTTTTGTTTTTTGGTCATACTAGGCAGTGCTCAGGGTTTACTCCTGGCAAGCTTGGGGATCATATGGGATACCTGGGATCAAACCCATGTTGGTCATAAGCAAGGCGAACATTCTACCTACTGTGCTATTGCTCCAGCCCCAATACATTTTTGTAGTTTAGAATAAACTTCACAAAACATGCTGCAAAGCCATGTAAGAGGATCCAATACAGAAGTTGATGTAACCAGATAGTCTTATTAGCACTTCCAGATGCTGATGCAAATACTTCATTCTGATTATTTAAATCATAATTGTGTGTATCTTATTTTGGGGCTGCACCAAGTAGTGCTTGGGGGTTCATACAATACTAGAGACTGAAATGGGGCTCCTGTTTGCAAACCGTGTACTATAGCTGCTTAAGCCATCTTCTTGTCCCTAATCTTAGTTTTAACGAGAGTATTTTACTGAATGACTCTCAACAGGAGTATTTTGCTGAATGAGAGTCAGTGAATTGTTTCAGTAAGAGAAAGACCTGGGTAGGGAGTCAAGGACATAATTTAATCTATAATCATTAATTCAACTTCTTTTTTTTTTTTTTTTTTTTTTTTTTTTGGTTTTTGGGTCACACCCTGTGACGCTCAGGGGTTACTCCTGGCTATGCGCTCAGAAGTTGCTCCTGGCTTCTTGGGGGACCATATGGGACGCCGGGGGATCGAACCGTGGTCCGTCCTAGGCTAGTGCAGGCAAGGCAGGCACCTTACCTCCAGCGCCACCGCCTGGCCCCTTAATTCAACTTCTAAGTATATATATTTTAATTTCTCTAGTCATAAACAGATGCAACCAGTGGAGAAAATAAAGCCAACTAAAATGTTTAAATTATATTTTTTATGTTCGTGCTGCCTTTGGAGTTTTAACAGCAGAGAAAAAGAAGCTAATTTCTGTTTTATTCAGTCTCCATCCCTTATCCTTTTAATCCTATGAATCCTTTTCTTCTGACAACCCCAATTCACTTTAGAATTTTTAATAAAACAGATAAGTAAACAGACCTTTTATAACCTGGGAACAAACAGATGTGCCACAATTTAAAATATAAGACAGAGAACAAACAATACAAAAAGAAGGTACAAAGCAAGAAACTAATCTGTTAGTCATGTAAACTATCAGTCATAATAGCTTAACAGTTAATATCAAAACTTAAGAATAAAACAAATATAGTGACAACACAATTATACAACAGTAAATAAACACTACTACTGTATATTAACTTCAGAATCAGAAATTTTAGAAGAAATAATTTTTATGGCACTTTCTGGCATTGGAAAATATGTATTATTCATAACAATAAAAAAAATCTTGGTAGAATCAAGCTACAGGCTGAGACTACAGATGAAGTGTCAAAATGTTTCCGCTGAGTAAAATTGGATCATCTCCCTATCCAGTTGTATCTCGGGAAACTTTTGTTGATTATGATCTGCAAACTTAGAATGGATATACGCGTACTGCTTTACAATTCAGAAAACTGACAGATCTTTGGGATATACATTGAATATAAGTAGGGTTTCTTTATGTAAGAAGTAAATGGCTCTTACCCAATTTCCTATTTATTATGCATGCCTGGTATCTTCAAATATAACTCCAGCTTATTCCAAGCTGTCAAAGGTACACGTAACTCTTTTGCTCATTGAAGGAAACACTCATTTTCTGATCACTATTTCGCCTCAGAGAATGAGTATGACATTTATTCTATGCTGAAGCAGCTCAACGCAAGGAAGAGCTGGGACATTCCAATGATCTGAGCATGCCCACATAGCCAAACAATACTTTGTGCAATTTGCCCAAATAGCGATCAGAAAAAATGCACATACTATGCTGCTCAATCACTGCAATCTCACACAAGTCAAACCAAAAACAGCAGATGTGTGTGGCTGGGATATCTCGCTGAAAACCACTAAGTTCCAGCAGCTAAAAAAAATTTCCCTGTGTCTGTCTCTTTGCCAGCCCCCACTTAAAGCTGTAGAACTAGAGAATTAAAGAAGAGATTTAAAAACAAAATGCAGATACACACACATATACAACATACGGTTTCCAAGGGTGAGGATTCCATGCTTGTGAGGGTGAAGAAGTAGGAATATGCCGAATATTCCTCTGGTTTCTCCCAGATTTGAACATGCTGTACTGTGGCATGAGGTCAGCAGAGACTGACTTCAGCCTGTGAGGCTGACTTCTACTCTGACAAAGCAGTATCACTGTAATATGAAGCAAGAGGATTCAGGGCATGTTGGCAGTGTACACAGTGGCTGTTCTAGAAAGTAACGGCAATTCCAAAACAAGAGATCTATGCTGTCACATGAGAGAATATTCGGCTCAGCTAAGCAATGAGCACCAAAAAATACTTTGAATCTCAAACTAAAAGTGGGAAGGATCTTTTCCCTTTTGGTTTGATGTCTGGAGGAAATGAACAGGAAGTAAGAAATTGGAAGAACTACTGATTTGATATGTATCACTAGTTGCAAATTGATTTGGAACTCAGATGAGGTACAATTATATGGACACTTATGATTGAGCTGAAAAGCCCAAACCCTCCTATCTGGCTTTACAATAGCTCAAGAGACTATTCTGAAAATGCAATTTTTTTTGATATGCCAGAACTAAAAGCAGTGGTAACATTTTTTTTTTTTGCTGAAAGGCAAAGGTTGATATAAACCTAAAGCATATTATAGAAATACATATTCTCTCTCTCTCTCTCTACACACACACACACACACACACACACACACACATATATACACACACACACACACACACACACACACAATATATATATATACAGAGTATTAATGTATAGTCCCTGAGAGCATTAAGATGGTCTTAAGTAGGAAAACGAAGAAGAACATAAAAATACAGAACAGAGCCAAAGAAAGAGCAGATCCTGTATGGTGCTTGTCTCGTTGAAAAGATACCCAGGTTCTATCCCTGGCACCTCACAAGCACCACTAGGAGGTATCCTTGAGTACAGAGGGCACCTCTGGTTGTGCCCCCAAATCAAACAAACAAACAAACAAACAAAAAGAAAATACATGATAATGTAGATAATCTTTATATTTTGAGACCTCCCTTTCTTTTTCCTTTTTTTTCTTTTTGTTGTTTTTGGGTCACACCCAGCAGTGCTCAGGGGTTACTCCTGGCTCTATGCTCAGAAATAGCTCCTAGCAGGCTCGGGGGACCATATGGGATGCTGGGATTCGAACCACCATTCTTCTGCATGAAAGGCAAACGCCTTTCCTCCATGCCATCTCTCCGGCCCCTTTTTTCTTTTTTGGGCCACACTTGTAATGCTCAGGGGTTACTCCTGGTTATGCGCTCAGAAGTCACTCCTGGCTTGAGGTACCATATGGAATGCCGGGGGATCGAACCGCGGTCCGTCCTAGGCTAGCGCTGGCAAGGCAGACACCTTACGCACCGGCCCTGAGACCTCCCTTTCACTGTAAATGTTCTACCCTAAGCACCCCCCCCCAAAAAAAAATTACCCAGTTATCTTTTTAATAAAATCTAGCTGGGAAATAATAGTAAACTTGGCATGGATATGAAATAAGATCAAGATAGTAGTTTATCAGTAAGTAAAATTTAAGAATCTTGTTAATAGTTCCATTTCAGCACAAATAAAATAGAAATTTTAAATAAGTTGAATTTTTTTTTGTTTGTTTTTCGGGCCACACCTGTTTGATGCTAGAAATTGCCCCTGGCTTGGGGGGGGCCATATGGAACTCCGGGGGATCGAACCGCTGTCCTTCCTCGGCTAGCGCTTGTAAGGCAGACACCTTACCTCTAGCGCCACCTCGCCAGCCCCAAATAAGTTGAATTTTATATTGTATTACTCGAGGGCTTTAAAATGTGGTGCTTGTCTTTATTGCTGTAGTGCTCATTGGATTTTTTTGTTTGATTTTTCTTTTTGTATTGTTGTGGTGTTTCGCTTCCTTTTCCCTTTCTTCTCTCAAACTGATGTTGAGAGCCTCTAAGGACTCTGCCCATTTTCGGCTTGTTTGATTTTTACCCCATTTTATTGCTTTTCTTTTCTTCAAATGGAACCACATAACTTGAACCATCTTGTTCCACCTCTCAAATTGAGGGGGAAATAATGGAGGGTACCAAGACCAAACAGTGGTATGATCACTAAATAGCAATAAAAATGATCGAACTTAAACACCAAATCCAAATCCAATGACAGAAGGATACCCAATCTACAATAAGCTAGAACAACTACCATGACAATGTTAATGAGTGACTTAGAATGCCTGTCTCAAATACAGGCAGGGGGTGGGGAAGGAAAAGAGAGATGAGGGCATTGGTGGTGGGAATATTGTACTGGTGACGGGGGGGGGGTATTCTTTTTATGACTGTAATCTACCTACAATTATGTTTGTAATCAAGGTGTTTAAAATAAAGATATTATTTAAAAAATAAATTTGGCAAAGTAAAAAATAAAAGTCTTTCCATGCTCTTTACTACACTAAAAATCTAAATGCCCAGGCACAACACATATCCACTTTCCACAATCTCTCTCTCACTGGTTCCAGTCACTGCACTATCCATTATAGCCATTTTTACAGAGAAAGACTGAAGGCCATTGTAGGCTAACTGTGAAGAGTCACTGGAAGTTGAGCAGAACAGAGACAGGATCTAAGTTTTTTGGTTTGTTTGCTTTTGGGTTATACCCAGAGGTTCTTGGGTATTACTATTTTTGGTTCTGTGCTCAGGGAACACTCCTGGGCATGATTTTGTGTTGGGAATCAAATAAGTTGACAGCATGCAAGACAAGTGTCTTACTCCCTTACTTCTATGCTCTCGCCCCCAATTCCCCAATTTATGTTTTAAGAGATCACTGAGAATAAAAAAATAAAGAGATCACTAAGGACAGAGAAGATCTTGGAGTGAATGAGGGACAGCACTAATGTACAAAGAACAATTAGAAAAGTATTACAAAGTCCACGCAAAATAGTTGAAGACAAGTGACTAGTACATGTTATCTGAAATATACCAAGGGAGTAAAAACCAGATCTGTTAATACATAACAAAAAAGGGGGGGATGGGGAGAGATAGAAAGAGAGACAAAAGGATATACAGAAGGGTTTTCACTTACAAAGACACTACATTTAATGGTACAAAATAAAAGTTCACTAACATTAGAATTAGACAGGAAATATAGAGGAGCTGAAGAGACAGTTTACAGGGTTGAAGCATGTGTTTTGCGTGTACAAGACTACAAGTTTGATCCCTGAGTATACATAGTCCCAAGAGAACTACTGGGTAATCTTTTTTTTTGTTTTTGGGCCACACCCAGTGACCTCAGGGTTACTCCTGGCTTGGGGGACCATATGAGATGCTGGGGGATCCAACCGCAGTCTGTCCTAGGCTAGCGCAGGCAAGGCAGACAGACACCTTACCTCTAGCGCCACTGCACCAGCCCCTACTGGGTAATATTGATGGCTCCCGCACCACTACGCCCAAACAGGCCCACATCACTCTGTCAGGCCTGAGCATTGCTGGGGAGGCTCAAATTTTAGTTTGAAGAAACTATCCATAATTTGATTTTAACTTAAAAATTTCTAGTTATTTGAAGGGATCTATGCTAATACCCAGACAACTAGTAGGTAATCTTTTAAGTTTCCCATTAAGAAGCTCATTAAATAAAGATATAACCCTACCCGCAAATGCCTTACCCACAGAACTATCACTCAGGCCCAAGTCTTAAAATTTTTTGGTATTTGGGCCATACCAGGAGTAACTCAGGTTTATTCCTTATTCTGCAATCTAGAATCACTCCTAGTGGAGCGTGCGTGCGTGTGTGTGTGTAGCGTGTGTGTGTGGAGTATGTGCGGAGTGTGTGTGTGTGTGTGTGTGTGTCTGTCTGTCTGTCTCTCAGGGACTATTTTTGCTCCACAATCAGGAATGATCCCTGGTAGTGGGGTGTGTGTGTGGGGTGTGTGTGTGTGTGTGTGTGTGTGTGTGTGTGTGTGTGTGTGTGTGTGTGTGTGTGTGTGTGTGTGTGTGTGTGTGTGTGTGTGGCGCTCAGGGACTATTTTTGCTCACAATCAGGAATGACCCTGGTAGTGCTCAGGGTACCCTATGCAGAGCTGGGGATTGGAAACAGGGCTGGTTGCTTTAACTCCTGTATTAAACTCTCTGGCTTAGAAGTTATTTTCATTTCTTTTTTTTTTTTTCTTTCGGGCCACAGCTGTTTGATGTTCAGGGGCTACTCCTGGCTAAGCGCTTAGAAATTGCCCCTGGCTTGGGGGGACCATATGAGACGCTGGGGGATCGAACCGCGGTCACAATCTTTCCTTGGCTAGCACTTGCAAGGCAGACAACCTTACCTCTAGCGCCACCTCGCCGGCCCAGTTATTTTCAATGGGAAAAGAATAATTATGAGTTTTGACGTGTGCTACATTACACAAGCCAAATGGTGATAGATTTCTGTTTACTAACTATATTTGGAGACATTGTTCTTATTTCCATCTATGAGCCAGTATGGAAAGGGACAAAGGGATATCTGATAAATTATAATTATGTCTGTACAGGTAGATACAGCACTATACAACTGTATAGTGTAGGACTAAAAGATGTAGTCAGTTTTAGGGGACAAAACTGATTTAGTTCAGGATGAAGTTACAAGGATTAGTTGTGGCATGTCGTCTCACTGATGATGTAATTGCAACCCTTCCTTTGCTATGTACTGTTAAGTGAATATTGTATTCATTGTAAACATTTAGTCAAGCATGGTCTGGTTTTCTTTGTAAATAATTTTGGCCATGGATTTTTTTTTAAATAACCTAGAAAGAAAAGATTTAGTCTGTTATCCCCATCTACAGCAGAAAAACATGGCCAACTAAAGGAAGCAACTTTGGGGGGTGGGCGCCACACCTGGCGAAGCTCAGGGGTTCCTCCTGGCTCTATGCTCAGAAATCGCTCCTGGCAGGCTCAGGAGACCATAAGGCATGCCGGGAATTGAACCACCCACATTCTACAGGCAAGGAAAATGCCTGACCTCCATCTTATCTCTCCGGCCCCATAAAAAAGATTTTGAAAGAAAGTGAATGTTGTTGTAAGTGTATCAGACCATGTCAGATTCCCTATTTTCTTACTCTCCATTTGTATGTATTCTCCTATACCAGACTAGTATCCTTTCTAGTTTTCTCCTACTTCATGCCATGACTGTTCATTCATTCGTACCATAGCATTATGGTATGTATGTTTACTACTGCTTAAGTGGTAAGAACAATCTAATAATAGAAATGAACAAATTCCAAAACACCTTCTATACTGCAAGTACTCTTGTTTAGTTTAGTATTGTTTGTTGACTTATCTTCATTATTTAAGTCCTCTGTGGAAGCTTTTTGGGGACAAATTACTTCTTCAGATGTTGTCATTTTTTTCAGTTGGTAGCTAGCTAACAATATTAATATATTTATTCTCATTACACAACATAATTTCATAGATGTTATAAACTAAGTTATAATAATAAATTTTGTTAGTATTCATTACCACATTGTGTGTGTCCCTGTTAAGATCCACTCTCAGCAATTTTCATATGTGAACTATTTGTGACTCCATTCCCTGGAATAAAAAGATGATGGGCAGAAAGAATTATGGGAATCTTACCAGGGATCCAAAATGAATTTAAATCTTTTTTGTTTTGTTTTGGGGCTACATTCGGCTCTGATCTCAGGAGTTCTCCTGGCATTGTTCAGGGACCATATGGGATGCCAAAAAAGTGAACCCAGACAGGCCACATGCTAGGCAAGCACTTTACCTATTGTACCATCTCAACAGCCTTAACTTAAATCTTCCTAAAGATGTGGATGAATAATCATTGATGCTTACAGAGAAAAGATATTTTCAATATGTTGAAAATAATCATGATTTAGAGCCGGAGAGATAGCACAGTGGTAGGGTGTTTGCCTCGCAAGCGGCCAACCCAGGACCAAAGGTGGTTCGATTCCCTGTATCCCATATGGTCCCCCGTGTCTGCTAGGAGTGATTTCTGAGCAAATAGCCAGGAATAACCCCTGAGCACCACTGGGTGTGGCCCCAAAACATAACAACAAACAAAGAATCATGAATTATATATTATTAAATAATAGAAGGGGCTCTAGAGATAGTACAGGGATTAGGGTGCATGCTTAGCACTCATCTGATCTGGGTTCAGTTCCTGGCATTACATGGTCCTTAAGCATTAACAGATGCTCATATAAAGGCCACTGAACCACAGGAGTACCCAGCTTTTCCTGATATGCAGGGTCTGAGTCAACATCACATTTAAAAATCAGTCATAATGTAAGTCTGAATGAACCCGCTGATGCATGGGTTGAGAGATTATAACCTCCATAAAATAACAACTAAGAATTTTTTTTCCAGATTACAGATATCATTCATGCTAAATGAATGGTTCAATGTTCGATGTTTAAAAAGGGTGAGATGATGGAATACTATGCAGCCATTAGGAAAAATAAAGTTATGGAATTTGATTATACATGGATGAACATGGAGACTATTACGTTGAGTAAAATGAGCCACAGGAAAAGGGATTGACAGAATAATCTCACTCATGTCTGGGATATCAGGGAAACAAGAATTAATACAGTAATGTTCCCCAGAGACAATAGAAGCAAAGATTAGGAGGTCCAGCCTAGAGAAAACTCACCACAAAGAGTGATGAGTGTAGTTAGAGAAGATCTACTAGAACAGTGGTCGGCAGCCTTTTTTTTTTCAACTGAGCCAAAACCACGACTGAAATTTATTTTGAGAGCCACACAGGGCACTCACTAACAGAGGCTAAGAGCAGAGTCCTGACTACTGGAGTGGCCGCCCAGCACACAGAAGAGCCAAATGAAAAGTATAAAGAGCCACATGTGGCTCGCAAGCCGCAGGTTGCCGACCACTGTACTAGAACAATGATAGTTGGAACCGATCACTCTGGACAAGAAGGTGGCACTAAAAGTGAAGAAACTAACAGGCAAGGCACCTCTCCGTTCAAAATAGTGCAAACCACAGTGTTAAAAATAAAAGAGAATGGGCTGGTGAGATAGCACAGTGGTAGGGCATTTGCCTTGCACGTGGCCAACCCAGGACAGACCCAGGTTTGATTCCCGGCATTCCATATGGTCCCCTGCCAGGAGCAATTTCTGATCACAGAGCCAGGAGTAACACCTGAGCGATGCCAGGTGTGGCCCCCAAACAAAACAAAACAAACAAGAAAAAAAGCAAAGAGAAGTGGGGGGGGGGGGGGAGGGAAGGATAGAGAGAAGCAATTTGACTGCCCTAGAGCAGTGCTTCTCAATTATTTTCTGTCATGCCCCCCTAGGAAGAAGAAAACATTTTTTGCGCTCCCCCCGCAACTATAAATAGTATCTTTATTAAAAAAAACTTTAACCTGCAAAACAAAAATATATAAAATAGTTTGAGCTGATTTTTTAATCAGAGGTGATGTCTGGATTAATGGCTAAAATGAGCACGTTTTGCAATGCATAGCTTTTTGAAGCGGGGTTTGAAGCAGGACACAGCAACTCTTAGCTCCAGAGACATACAGAGACCTAAACATGGGGCTTAGCTTGTTATGACAGTGTTTTCCGAAATCAAACGTGCCCCCTTTACGGAACCTCGAGCCCCCCCCCCCGGGGGTGCGCCCCACTATTTGAGAACCACTGCCCTAGAACAAGGCAGGGGTAGGGGGTGGGGGTGGGTGAGAGGGAAATGGGAGACATCGGTGATGGACATGGTGCACTGGTGAAGAAGGATGGTGTACGTTGTATGACTGAAACCCAACAATGAACAATTTTGTAACCACGGTGCTTAAATAAAGCAATTAAAAAAATAAAAAGGGAGAGAACCATAGAGACTGGAACACATCCAAAAGAACAAGAACAAGTGCTGGCATGGATACGGAGAGAAAGGGACTCTCATTCACTGCTGATGGGAATTTCAACTGATCCAGCCTTTGGAAAACAAGGACATTCTTCAAAAAACTAGAAATTGAGCTTTCATATAAACAGCCATATAATTCCTAAGAATATACACTAGGAGGAGCCCACAAAACAAAATGCAGAAAAGTCCTCTGCATTCTATGTTCATTGCAGCACTATTCAGAATAGCCAGCATCTGGAAACAACCCAAATGTATGAGAACAGCTGAGTGGATAAAAGAAACTACGGTACATCTACAAAATGGAATACTACACAGCTGTTAGGAAAAAAAATCAAGTCATGAAATTTGCTTATACATGGATTAATATGGAGAGTACTATGCTGAGCAAAAAGGATCAGAGGAAGAGACAAACATAAAATGATCATACTCATTAGTAATATCCAGAGACAATAGAAACGAGGGTCAGGAGGACCAGTCCATGGTAGGAAGCTTGCTACAAATAGGAGAGAGAGTGCAGTTAGGGCAGAGAAGGGATTACTATGACAATGATAACTGGGAAAAGATCACTCTGGACAAGAATTAGGTGCTGGAGGGAGGTTAAGATATACATTTTACTGAAGGGGGGCTTCAGTAAAAAATACTACAAACCAGTGTCTAAAAGGAAAAAAAAAGGAAGAGAGGAAGAGGAGGAGAGAGGAAGAGAAGAGGTATAGGAATAGGAATAAAATGTCTGCCACAGAGACAGGCAGGGGAAAAGGAAGGGGGCGGGTGGAAGGGAAACTAAAGACATTAGTGGTGGAAAATGAAGGGTATTGTATATTGCATGACTAAAAAGCAATCATGGGCAACTTTATTATTGTGGAAAAAGAAACCCTGAAAAAAACAACATTGAGGGACTGGAGTGATATAACACAATGGGTAGAGCTTAAACACAGCTGATTTAGGTCCGATCTCTGGTATCCCATTGGTCCCCCTAGTCTGCCAGGAGTGATTCCAGAGCAAGAGACAGGAATAATCCCTGAGTACCACTAGGTAAGACCTAAAACAATAATGACAACTACAACAGCAACAACAACAAAGTGTTTAAGCTAATTTGTTTTGTTTTTATTGGGCCACACCCGGTGACACTCAGGGGTTACTCTTGGCTATGCACTCAGAAATCGCTCCTGGCATGGGGGATTATATGGGACGCCAGGGGATCTAACTTCAGTCTGTCCTAGGCCAGTGGTCAGCAACCTGTGGCTGAGCCACATGTGGCTCTTTACACTTTTCATTTGGCTCTTCTGTATGCCGGGTGGCCGCTCCAGGAGTCAGGACTCTGCTCCTAGCCTCTGTCAGTGCGCGCCCTGTGTGGCTCTCAAAATAAATTTCAATCATGGTTTTGGCGAGATTTAGCTCAGTTGAAAAAAAAAGGTTGTCAACCACTGTCTTAGGCTAATGCCAGCAAAGTAGATGCCTTACCACTCCGCGTTAACACTCCGGCTCCATTTAAAGTAATTTTTAAAAGTAAAAAAATAAGATGAGAGGGAGCTGGAGAGATAGCAGAGAGTAAGATACCTGCCTTGTACACGGCTGACCCAGGTTGATCCCTGGCATCTTATGTAATCCGCAGAACACTGCCAAAAGTAATTCCTTAGTGCAAAGCCAAGAGTAACCCCTGAGCATTTCTGGTACAAATAGAAGGAATCTAAAAAATAATAATAAAAGGGAGGGTTGATGGGAAGGCCAGAATGATAGGGCAGCGGGTTGGGTATTTGCCTTCTGTGTGGCTGACCACGCTTCAATCCTGGCATCCCATATGATCCCCTGAACCCTCCAGGAATGATTCTTGAGTATAGCAACAGAATTACCCCTGCACAGCCAGTTGTGGCCCCAAAACAAAACAAAACAAAACAAAACCAAAAAAAGGTGAGAGGTGTGGCATCATCATGCCATATAAAGTAATGAAAGGAGGAAAACCAGGCAAATTCCCTGTCCTTAGACAGCAGAGAGGAGAGGTGTGAACTATATTTAAAAATGATAAAATTTGGTTCCCTCTTGTTCTACTAATCATTTTTTTTTGGGGGGCTTTTGGGTCACACCAGGCAGTGCTCAGGGATTACTCCTGGCTCTATGCTCAGAAATCACCCCTGGTAGGCACAGGGGACCATATGGGATGCTGGGATTCGAACCACCGTCCTTCTGCATGTAAGGCAAATGCCTTACCTCCATGCTATCTCTCCGGCCCCCTACTAATCATTTTTTATTGATAGTATCTCCCTGCTAGACTATCTCTCCAGCCCCTCTACTCATCATCATTTTTTAAACAAACATGTATGATTGCCACAAAACCAGCACAAGCCTTTAGTTTTGTCAGAAATGTTTTTTAATAAATATATTAATTACCTTTACTTCTTACACTTCTATCTGAGATCTGGACAACAATCACGGAAGATTTTTATGTGTAAACTTAAAGTTTGCCAATCAGAATTAGAGTTCAAAGTTCTTTGCTTACACTGTGCCAGGTGATGACATCTCCAACAGCTAAACTCCATAAAAGGAAGAGCATGGCCACTGCTTTATAATTCAGTAGCAGTAGCAGCAGCAGGATAACAAGGAAAGCTTGAACTTTGTACTTACCATAAGAAAGATAATGGCAGTAAATAAATCAAGATTAAAAATTCTTGTGCTCTTTTCTTATACTCTATTTCTGAATTTTGGTAACATATTTCTGATCTATCAATTATAAATTTCCAAATAATGTTTCCTCAACTCAATCATAAGGGAAGTGTGCAAAGGACTGCGAGTTCAGAGCTACGAAGCACTCAATGATGTTTTAATTCTGTGATATCTGGAAATTAACTACAGGCACTTTATGGTGGTTGAGAAGTCATAAAAGGGATCTGAATTTGACAATGAATTCTAAGAAAGGCCCTCCTTATGGTTGAAAGAAAAGATTCTACCCAATTTACTAGCTGTTTTAATCTTTTTTCTTACCTCTCCTTTCCACTGCATCTTCATGACCTCATAGGTCTTCTGTTTTCCCTCTGCGTCCTGAACAAAACTCTCCAAGATTCAGCAGACACCATGGATAAATGATTGTATGACTGTGCTTCATAATATTCAACTCTTCTAGAACTTACAAGTTAATCAAATAGTCTAGACCTTGACCTTATTAACAGATGGCACAATTCCACCTAGCCTCTGAGATCACCAATCCCAGGATTCCTTTGGAATTATATCTTGAATTGTCATATGTCTAATGATTTTAATCTCTCTGGTACTATCCGATCCCACTTTCTCATCCACCCACCAAGACTCCTATTTTTCAAGTCAAAGTCAAGGTGCGGAATTGGATTAGAATCACTGATTATTGATCACAAATCTTTTTATAAGCACTAAATATAAACATCAACAAAATTAGGATAAAGCACAACATACAGAATTGTTCTGCATATAGAAAGAATAATTTCTATATTTCAAGCATAATATCTTCCATGTGTTTAAGTAAAATAATGAGTATCATTTCTATTTTACAAAATGGAACTTAAGGCTTACACAGGATTTTGAATACTGTAGAGACTGACTAAATGTCAGTTATATCTACAAAATTTAAGTGATTTATTCAAGGTTATATATCTAGTGAAGATTAAGATTAGAACCAAGAAATTCTGACTGTGCCATTCAGTTAGCCATTTCTACTGCTTTGCTTTCCTATTTTAAGAAAAGAATTGTAAAAAAAAAAAAAGAATTGTATTCTCACATTCTATTTTTATCTTAAGCACTTTGATTCTTTATTGTAAGTTTATAGTAGCTTTGAATATTTAACCTTCTTTCAAAGTATAAGTACTCAACTGAATATTACATGACCCGATTCAAAAGTAGAGCTTGAGACTGATGGGTCATTTGAAGTGATAGTGTTCTATCACTACAATTTCACTCTGTAATTTTTATTTCTGAACTGGTGTGAGAAGATAACCAGATACAGCTGCTGGGGGACTGCAAATCAAAGTGAGAGGTTGATGGGCCGGAGAGATAGCACAGCGGCATTTGCCTTGCAAGCAGCTGATCCAGGACCAAAGGTGGTTGGTTCGAATCCCGGTGTCCCATATGGTCCCCCGTGCCTGCCAGGAGCTATTTCTGAGCAGACAGCCAGGAGTGACCCCTGAGCACCGCCGGGTGTGGCCAAAAACAAACAAACAAACAAACAACAAAACAAAACAAAACAAAAAAATGAGAGGTTGAGGTATGTTATATAGCTCAGTGCTACTCTCTGTACTGTTCCAAGTATAAGGTTATGGGTTTGAGTTCCAGCATCATTTAAAAATCAAATTAGGGGCCCGGAGAGATAGCACAGCGGCGTTTGCCTTGCAAGCAGCCAATCCAGGACCAAAGGTGGTTGGTTCAAATCCCGGTGTCCCATATGGTCCCCCGTGCCTGCCAGGAGCTATTTCTGAGCAGACAGCCAGGAGGAACCCCTGAGCACCGCCGGGTGTGCCCCCCCCCCAAAATCAAATTAGATGGTGTGGAAAAAAAAAAAAAAAGAAGGGGCCGGGAAGGTGGCGCTAGAGGTAACGTGTCTGCCTTGCAAGCGCTAGCATAGGACAGACAGCGGTTCGATCCCCCAGCGTCCCATATGGTCCCCCCAAACCAGGGGCGATTTCTGAGCGCATAGCCAGGAGTAACTCGTGTGCATCAAACGGGTGTGGCCCAAAAACCAAAAAAAAAAAAAAAAAAAATAGAATGCAAAGAAATTAAAATCTCTGTAGCCTGCTGGTGAGAATGTCAAATTCTGTGAATCTTTGGGAATATGGTATTAGCTCAAATTACTAAGTATATTTATAATGTGATTCAGCAATTCCGCTTCTAGAGAAATTAAGATATAACCTTGGAAAGATATTCATGGGTCTAGAAAAACAGTACAATATAACATATTTGCCCTGCAAACAGTCAACATTTATTACAACTTAGGCACTGCATGTGGCCCCAAGTACTGCCAGGTGTGACCCAAAAACCAAACCAAAACAACTTTTGGTTACACTTTGTTTATAAGTTACTAAAATTTAAAAATCACTTGCCCATATTTTTTTTTTTTTTGGTTTTTCGGGCCACACCCATTTGATGCTCAGGGGTTACTCCTGGCTAAGCACTCAGAAATTGCCCCTGGCTTGGGGGGACCATATGGGACGCCAGGGGATCGAACCATGGTAGCAATCTTTCCTTGGCTAGCACTTGCAAGGCAGACACCTTACCTCTAGCGCCACCTAGCCGGCCCCTGCCCATAAATTATTTTAAAAAATGACATCCCTGGTATCCCATATGGTTCCCCAAGCCTGCCGGAAGTAATTTCTGAATGCAGAACCCAAAGTAATGCCTAAACCAAAACTAAACAAACAAAAAAGGAATTGTAAGATTGTTAGCACTCAAACTCTTAAGATCAATATAGGGTACAGGAATCACTGAGCGAAATAAAAAGATATCTTATTTCTCATACCATCCGAGCACTCCCCCTACCCCCAAAATGTGTCTTATGGAGCAAATGCTACCTGGAGCTGAAGCCTAAGTGCAGGGGAGGAGAGCATCTAAAAACTATGTGCGTCTTATGGTCAGGTGCATCTAATAGAGCAATAAATGTGGTATATATTAAATATATACACATGACTAAAGACAGAGAAGTGAACACTAAAGAAAGTTCTATAGAATGAGCAAAGAAAGTATAGATCAAGATAGTTTACTATGTATGAGCTGACCCAGGTTTGATCACAGCATCCCATATGGGTACTTGAGTACCACCAGGAGTAATTCCTGAATATAGAGTAGAAATAACCCGAGTATCACTGGGTATTGCCCACAAACAAACAAACAAACAAACAAACGAAGCCTAGATCAAGCTGTGGTAACAAATACATGTGCAGACAAGTCTCACAAAATTCCATTTTTGTCATCTATAAAATAGATATAAAAAAATTCTTGGTTAGATCTAGCCTTGCAATTTGTACAAATTTAAACTAAAGCAGCTGAAAATTCTAGAGGAATGGTGAGATAACAGAAAAGGAATCAAACATTCCTATAAAAGACTTCTGTAACAAAGAAGTAGGTATTTCTCTATAATACCTATGTCATCAGATCAAAAATTAAATCACCAAGTTATGAAGCTAAAACTGCATCAGGGGCCGGCGAGGTGGCGCTAGAGGTAAGGTGTCTGCCTTGCAAGTGCTAGCCAAGGAAGGACCGTGGTTTGATCCCTTGGCGTCCCATATGGTCCCCCCAAGCCAAGCCAGGGGCAATTTCTGAGCGCTTAGGCAGGAGTAACCCCTGAGCATCAAACGGGTGTGGCCCGAAAAACCAAAAAAAAAAAAAAAGAAAAAGTAAAACTGCATCAATTTACATAAATGGCACTAAGGATTCAATACTTAGTATTAAAATATTTATACAGCTGTTATGGGGCTGGAGAGATAGCATAGAGGTAAGGTGTTTGCCTTGCATGCAGAAGGACAGTAGTTCGAATCCCAGCATCCCATATGGTTCCCCGAGTCTGCCAGGAGCAATTTCTGAGTGTAGGGCCAGGAGTAGCCCCTGAGCATTGCCGAGTGTGACCCAACCCCCGCCCCCAATTTATAAAGCTGTTATGCTGCAATGTGGTATAGTCTTTTAAACAAACAAACAAACAAACAAACAAGACTATTTTCTGTGGGGAGAATTAAAAAAGTTAGAATATAAACTTTGTATGAGAATGCATATATTTGTCCCCCAAGAACTGAGCTTGGGGGCCCGGAGAGATAGCACAGCAGCGTTTGCCTTGCAAGCAGCCAATCCAGGACCAAAGGTGGTTGGTTCGAATCCCGGTGTCCCATATGGTCCCCCGTGCCTGCCAGGAGCTATTTCTGAGCAGACAGCCAGGAGTAACCCCTGAGCACTGCCGGGTGTGGCCCAAAAACCAAACAAACAAAAAAAAAAAGAACTGAGCTTGGAGTAATCCCTAAGCACCACCAGATATGGTCCAAATACCATCTCCCTAAAATGAATAGAAAAGAAAAATCTTCTCATACTAATTCTATCATTGTTTTCATTACAACCACTATTGTTTAATAATCACCAAAAAAAAGAGTAATGGCATTTTATGTATCAAACTCTTCATATGCATTACTATAGCACTCTTCAATCACTTCACACCTGTAGATCTGTCCTGAAGATGTGTGCATGGCCTGGCACTGATAACCAAGGCTTTTGATCTTCATCCACCTGTGAACAGGCACCTGTCACAGATCAGTAGTTGAAGATAACTGCAAAGCTTCATTTAATCATCCAAATGCCCTGCAATTTTATTTATAATTTCATTTTAATTAATTCTGGAAACCCGCCCTCACTATGCTGGAGAGCGTAGGGGCCACTCCTGGTGTTCCTTGACCTAGTGTGTTAGGCCCAAGAATTAGGTGCCTCAGAGGTAGAGCGGCTGACCCGGGACGGACCCGGATTTGACCCCCAGCATCCCATATGGTCCCTCAAGCCTGCCAGGAGTGATTTCTAGTGCTGCTGAGTGTGGCCCCAAAACAAAAACAAACAAAAAGAAGTAATTGCCTGGGTTCACTTCTGTGGTGGTGCTGCTCAGGCCTGGAAGTTCTGGGGCAATGATTGAAAATCACTGCTGCTGGGAATCAAACACACGCTAGGCACAAACTCTAACCCTTAGAATTATCACCCTCTCTCTCTTAGCTTTTTTGTTTTGGGGCACATGGGTGATGCTGGGGCAATTGTGGAGTACTGGGGATTGAGCCTGGGCCTCACAAAGCACACACTCCAGCCCTTTGTATTATCTCACCACCCCAGTCCTACTTTATTTTCAGTCTTTTTTGTTTTGGAAGGGAGCAGAGTGGTTTGGGCATACCTGGTGGTGCTTAGGGCTCAACTCTTAGCAGTACTAGAGACAATATGCAGCAATAAGAATCAAATTGGAAAAAAAAAAAAAAAAAAGAAACAAATTGGAGTTGTCCTCTGTACTCGCTCTCTAACTTCTAGCTACATTTAGAAACTTTATTAGGGACATTATTTGCAATACTGCTAATGATAGCATATATATTTCATGTATTTCTGCTTTCTTAAAACAATTCTTTCCCTGCATTTCGTAATTTGTAAGCTGGGCTATATAGTCAGTACTTTCAATAAAAGCCTCATCAGTTGCATTGAAAAACTGTGCACTTGTAATAACATCAAAATATAACTCGGAAGAGTTTCCTTGAAAAGGGCTGAAGCAAAAGTATAGTAGGTAGGGTGCTTGCCTTGCATGTGGCAGCAAGTTTAGTAGGTAGGGTGTTTGCCTTGCATATGACCCCTAGCACCTCCAGAAGTAATTCCTGAGTACAGAGTCAGGAGTAACCCCTAAGCATTGGGTATGGTCCAAATCCAAAAGATTTTCCTTGAAATAATCCAAGTTTCCAGATAAGTCAATTTGTCTGACATTGTAGCTCAAGTTAGATTCTTACACTGCCAAAAATATATTAAAATCTTCTTAAGATCTGGGAAATTAGTGGTGGGAATGTTGCACTGGTGAAGGGGGTATTCTTTACATGACTGTAATCATATAACTATAATCATATTTGTAATCACGGTGTTTAAATAAAGATAATTTAAAAAAAATCTTCCAATATCACCCTGTTAATTTTAACACTATATCAAGAGGTCAGAGTCAACTTCAGGAGTATGGCAGAAAAAGTTTATTGTGGGTATTAAAAAATAATCAAGTAATTTGGGTACTGGTGAGATAGTTCAAAGGTTTAAGCAAATGTTTTGCATGTGAGAAGTCTGGGTTTGAATCATGGCCTTAACTTGCCCAAACTCCTCAAAGGAACACCAAGAATAATCCCTGAATACAGAGCTGTGTGTGGTAGTTCCCCAACTACAAAAGTAAAAACCAGATATTTAAAAATATTTATACTTATTTCTGGAGCTGGAGCACAGTGGTAGGGCATTTGCCTTGCATGCAGCAGATCCGGGACTAACCTAGGTCTGATCCTCAGCATCCATATGTTCCTCTGACCTATCAGGAGTGATTTCTTGAGTGCAGAGCCAAGAGTAATCCCTGAGCACTACCAGGGATGGCCTTACAACCAAAAAACCAAACCAAAACGAAACTCCAATAAGTAAATAAATAAAATTTATACTGATTTCTTTAATTTTTTTAGGGGCCACACCTAACAGTACACAGGGTTTTACTCCTAGGGCTTACTCCTGGTTCTGTGCTCAGAGATCACTCCTGGGGATGCTCAGGGGAATATATGTGGTGCCGCCAGAGAGTAACCTTAGGTCAGCTATGTGGAAGGCAAGTGTACTGTATTATCACTCCAGCCCACAAAATTCAGGTAATTTAAAGTGAAGACAATCTTTTTAACTTCATTTTCTAAAGATCATATATGCTAAGTAACATGATGTGTTATTTCTTTATATTACCATGGTTTCTATTTATTGAATATTTACTATGCAATCTTGGCAAATTCTCAGTTTATAGTTTTATACATATTCAACATAGTTCTCATAAAGACTTACAAGGAAACTGTGACTACTTCAACACACTTTCCCAAGGGAACAGAAATAATGTGTAATCAGTCAGTCATTTGAACCTAGGTTTTTCAGCTTATAAAGACTGTCTGTGCTTTTAATTACTTTTATTTTATCAAAAATGATGGTTAAACTTTGTTAGTTGTTTAGAGCACAGCAAAAAAAAAAACCCTAAACTATTATTCCATATTTTGTAAATTCGAGAGATTTTTCAATTATCATATAATAATGAGGTATTAATTCCTTAGTAAACATGTATTTCATTGTCAACTGTTAAATCAGATTAAACTATATCTCCTGGTAATAGCTATTGATGCTGGAGGTGGTGCAATCTAACAGGAAAATTAATTTCCTAAAATTACAAAGACAAAAAGACAAAGAGAAAGAAAACTTCCCAATAGTTTCAAACATGCATGCATATTGTTTCTAAACTCACTCTTGTCTTGGGCTTGCATGATGAAATGACAAAACATTTTGTTGTCATATCCTGCACACCAACCCCAGCCCTTCTCTTGCGGGATCATCATCAGCAGACACCAACAGCTTCTCACAACCATGCTAAAGCTGAGCACTTCATTCTTGGCACAGCTTCTGCCCACAGTAATTCCACACTTCTCTCTGCCTAGTTGTTTCCACAAAAATCCTCATCCTCATTCTCCCTCTTCAGAGCAAATGCCCTATTGGGAAACTGTCTACCATTGTGTGTAGCCTCTAGGGTAGGTTGCCAGACATTCTGGATCCTAAGGGTTTTAGCCTCTCTCTCTCTTTTTCCATTTCAGCCACACAGAACATGTTCTTGCTACAGAGCAATAGAGCCGAACCTCTAAAAGGAAATGTTTGGCCTATGTTTCAAAATACTTGAAAGAAATAGTTAAAAAAATTGGGAAAATTAAAAAATTAAAAAATTTTGGGAAAGTTAGTAAATATGCATGTAGTATCTAAAACTTCTTATTGGTAAGATAAGGATTAATTATTACTATGTAAATAATATCAAGTACTACCAAAAATTTGATACTAATGGACTTGATAACAAAGCAATCATATTTTCATTCTGCTCATTTATGCATTTGTTTATAGGTATTTTCCCAAGAACAGTGGGACCACACCTGGCAGTGTCCCCACTCTTGGCTCAGTGCTTGGCGTGTGGGTGGGGTGAACAGTAACTGAACCCAGGGCTCTGAATACAAAGTATGTGCAAAGCCCTCTCAGCCACCTCCTGAACCCAGGAGATCAAAAAAAAAAAAAAATTTAGAAAGCATGACTAGCATTTTAAAAGGAAATGTGTCATCTCCTTAAAATCATGCACAAAGGTCAAATCAAAATGGATTAAAGATCTTGCTATCAGACCTGAAACCATAAGAGGAAATCATAGAGAAAAATTTTGTAGGCATGACATTGAAGCTTAAGGCATCTTCAAGGATGAAACACTACTGGTCAAGTAAGTGGAAGCAAAGATAAACAAAAGGGACTACTTAAACTCAGAAGCTTCTGCACTTGAAATAGTGACTAGGATACAAAGGCTACAAGGGAATAGAAGTTTTCATCCAATACCTATTAGATAAGGGGTTAATATCTAAGATAAACAAGCCACTGATTGAACTTTGCAAGAAAAAGAAAAAACTAACCCCATCAAAAAAAATGGGGAGAAGAAATGAACAAATATTTCTTCAGAGAAGAAATACAGATGGCCAAAACACACACAAAAAATGTTCCTCATCACTAATCACCAGGGAGATAGATGCAAATCAAAACAACAATGAAGTATCATTTCACACCACAGACACTAGCACACATCACAAATAAACAAGAACAACTAGTGCTAGAGTAGATGTGGAAAGGGACTCTAATTCACTGCTGGTGGGAATACAGACTGGTCTAGCCTTTTATGGAAAACAATATGGACATTCCCCACATTCCAGCAAGACAGAAATTGAGCTTCCATATGCTCTCTCAATACCACTCCAGGGATATACCCCAGGAACACAAAAACACAACACAAAAATGCTCTCTGCACTCCTATGTTCATCACAGCACTATTTACAATAGCCAACAATCTGGAAACAAGCCAGGTTCCTGACAACAGATGAGCTGCTAAAGAAACTGTGGTATATCTACACAATGAAATGCAGCCAATGCAGCCATTAGGAAAAATGAAATCATGAAATTTGCTTATACATGGACGGACATTTAGACTATTTTGCTGAGTGAAATGAGTCAGAGGGAAAGGGATAGACAGAATAATCTCCCGCATTTGTGGGATATCAGGAAAACAAGAAATAATATGGTAATAGTAACTAGAGACAATTGAGACAAAAGTCAGGAGGTCCAATCTAGGGTAGAAAGCTCGCCAGAAAGAGTGGTGAGTGTAGCTAGAGTAGAGAAGGGTTTACTAGGACACTGGTAGTTGGAACTGATTACTCTAGATAAGAACTTGGCACTGAAAGTGGAGAAACTAACAATAAGGCATCTCCATTAACAATAGTGCAAATCGGGGCCGGAGAGATAGCACAGTGGTGTTTGCCTTGCAAGCAGCCGATCCAGGACCTAAGGTGGTTGGTTCAAATCCCAGTGTCCCATATGGTCCCCGTGCCTGCTATTTCTGAGCAGATAACCAGGAGTAACCCCTGAGCACCGCAGGGTGTGGCCCAAAAACAAAACAAACAAACAAAAAACCAAAAGGATAGTGCAAATCTCAGCATCAAAAAAGGAGGGAGGGAATGAGAGGGAAGAAGGTAAGGAAGGAGGGAGGAAAGGAGGGAGGGAGGGAGGGAGAGAGAGAGAAAGAGAGAGAAGCAAACTACTTGCCCTAGAGCTAGATGGGGGTTTGGGGGTGTGAGGAACTGGTGACAGGAAGGGTGCTCTGGTGAAAAGATGGTGTAGATTATATGACTGAAACTTAACAATGAACAATTTTGTAACCAAAGTGCTTAAATAAAGCAAATAAAAAATAAGGAATGAGTCAATATATGGAATATATGAAATCACATTTTTGCCAGCTTAAGGATTAGAAAAAAGAGCCATTTTATTATACTATACTGTAAAATAAATTCCCGTGTGCTGTATTTCTGACCCTAGGTGAATCGGTCTGAATTCAGCAGGGTAGCCATGAAGAATTAATCAACCAAGCCAGCTAGGAGAAATTAACAGAATCAGTTGGCTTCTCCTCTCCTGGTCCCTCTCTGCATGCCAAGCCAAACTGAAACCTCTTCTTTTACTAACCAGGAGGGGGAGGGCTGAGTGAGTGATGAAAGTACCTATATCAAACTACTCTAGTCTAGGTAGACATTTATCTATCAAAGGGATAGGTGAAAAAGAAAGAGGAAGTAGGGAGACTGAGTGGGCATGTGATCTAACACTATACATTTGGTTTGTTTTTGTTTGTTGTTGTTTTGTGTCACACCCGGCAATGCTCAAGGGTTACTCCTAGTTCTGTACTCAGGAATAATTTCTGGTAGTGCTCAGAGGACAATATGAGATGCACCAGAGTCTGAACCTGGGTTGACTGAATGAAAGGCAAGTACCCTACCCACTGTTCTATTCTATTGCTCTGGCCCTGTTCATCATCTTTTTAAAAGAAAGAACAATAGTAGCAAAGGTCTGTTGTTTTCAGCAGTATGTCAACAGCACTCTGTGGAGATAATGATTGAAAAAGCAGAGAAACAAGATCTGCTTCTTGGGACCCACAGTGATAGCACTGGGTAGGGCATTTGCCTTGCATGCAGCTAACCTGGGCTCAATACCTGGCATTCCCTGTGGCTCCTCAAGCCTGTCAGAAATAATTTCTGAGTGCAGAGCCAAGACTAACTCCTGACTGTTGCTGGGTATGGCCCCCAAACAAACAAACAAACAAAGCAAAAGCACTTATCTTAAATAAAAAAAAAAAAAAAGATCTGCTTCTTCCTTTCTTAGTCTCTCATCAACTTTGTAACTTTGAACAACTTCTAAAATCTATTTTAGTAACCTCATTAGTAAAGGACCCCCCCCCCTTTTCGGTTTCGGGTCACACCTGGCAGCGCTCAGGGGCTCTTGGCAGGATCAGGGAACCATCTGGGATGCTGGGATTCGAACCACCGCCCTTCTGCATGCAAGGCAAATGCCCTACCCCATGCTATCTCTCTGGCCCCCAGTAAAGCCTTTTTTATACCCCTTGTTCCTGGAACATTAACTACTTTTGCATATATGGGAAGAATTAGCAGGATATATTTACTTAACTTAAACAATATAAAAATCTACTTAAGTTTAGATCCAAGGAAGACCACCTGAATCCTGGTCCCTAAAAATTAATTCTCTATGACCCTGCTGTGAAGAGTGTGTCTATTGTACAGATACAGTACTAACATGAGAAATTATATCAGTCAGAAAGCTTTCCAGCATTCTCTGAGTGTACTATCGGTGAAATCTTTTTCTCTCAAACTTGAATCTGGGCTGTTAAAATTCAGTTATCACTCAACATCATTCATAATAATCACTGGCACAGAACTATTTGTGGTTGATTACAAGTATCCCTGAGATAAAAATTAAAATTTATTTTTAAAATTTAGCTTTAAAAATGAGCTATTTGAGGCTGGAGAGATAGCACAGCGGTAGGGCGTTGCCTTGCATGCAGGCGACCTGGGAGGGACCTGGTTTGATTCCAGGCATCCAATATGGTCCCCAGCCTGCCAGGAGCGATTTCTGAGTGCAGAGCTATGAGTGACCCCTGAGCGTCCCCAGGTGTGGTCCAAAAACCAATTAATTAATTAATCAATCAATAAAGTTTAAAATAGCTATTTACATTTGCGTGTATATGTTACACTCAAACAATGGTGGAGGAAAGCGAACACTTTGGTGAAGGGTGTGGTGTTGAAATGATTTATACAAGAAATTCTGCCATTAACAGAACATTAAAACATGCATAAAATTAAATTAGAAAAAGTTATTTGGGCCCAGGGAAATGTTTCAGTGTTAAAGAGCATGCCTTACACATGTGAGACTCTAGGTTCAATGCTCAGCAAACCACTTCTATTACCAAGTGTGACCTCACAAAGCACCAGTTGCAACTAGTAGGACAAGTGCATTTTTCCAGAACTCCAACGATGACAAAAATAGTTACTCGGGGGCCAGGGAGATAGTTCAAAGCCCTAGTGTGCATGCTTTGCAAGCTGGAGGGGCCAAGTCTTGCACAGTCTAGGAACACTGCTGGGAGCAACCTCTCAGAAACATGTCAAGAATAACCACTGCACACCACAGGATGTAGCCCTCAAACCAAAAATAAGAAAAGTCATTCATTACCAGAATCAACACCAGTGCCAGATCTATGCTCTTCTTAAAGGTTTCACATTGAATTAAATCTATCTCAATTTTTACATCACCTAGAAATCATTAAATGTTTATCTCTGAAATTAGCCATTAAAATGGTAAGCTCCAAATGTCTAAATAAAGTGAATTTAAAAGAAAATGTCTAAACACTATGCTCTACATTAGGAGCCAATTCCATCTCTTGCAAGAGGAGGGAGGGGAGAGGGAAAAGGAGGGAGAGAAAGGAAAAAGAAAAGATTAACTGAAGAATTTCTCCAAATCATATGTTACTAAGTGAAAAGTACCAAAATTTTAAATCAGATTGATTCCAGATTTTCTGTTCTTAATCTGTGCCAGTCTATTTTGTTTATTTGTGTTTTACTTCGATACATTCTTCAGATAAAGCTTATCAAAGACAATGCAGTTAAGCCTTTGTGATTGTTGTTGTGGCTTTTTTTGTTTTTGTTTTTGTTTTTTTTTGTTTTGTTGTTTTATGGGTAGTATGAGGCTACAGGAGTTGTCACAGTCTAGGAAAAGAAAAACACTGGATTTGTTTTCTGATTTTGTATGTAATGCTTCATGGGAATGTTAGCCAACTTCAGAGCTGGTGATGATCAAAGAGATAATTTTCATTTTAGGATTCTCTAAATTTTTCAATCTCAACTAAAAATTCCATGTTTTCTCCAATGAATATATAAGATAGTTTATCAAGTAGTTTTTTTTTTTTTAAATAACAAAGCTAGTATTTCTAGATGAAAACAAGTACTTTTAGGCTACTGCCCAATCCCATTAGTTAATGCATTCAGATGTCTACTTATATTGCCTCATCACATCAATTCTGTACCTGACCAGTTAGCTTTTTTGGTTACATCTTCCTTCCTTACTTTTTCTTCTGCAGCAAAGAAAATTAAATGGGAAAGTTGTGTCCTGGCAGGCACGGGGGACCCTATGGGACACCGGGATTCGAACCAATCACCGTTGGCCCTGGATCGGCTGCTTGCAAGGCAAACGCTGCTGTGCTATCTCTCTGGGCCCTTGGCGTTTTTTTTTTTTTTTTTTTGGGTTTTGGTATCTGTATTCTGAATGATTTCAATATGTGCAACAAAATACTGAAAAGCAACTGGTTGTAAAATGTAATTGTACTTCATTAATCATATTTCATGAATTATATTCAGAACTTAGTAAGATAAATGCTTGGCATTAGCCACACTTATTCTTCACAGATACCACTGGAATTAAAACACAAAGAAGACTTCTATAGGATGAGACAGCAAACTGCTCACCTATTCTTTTTTTTTCTTTTTTCTTTTTGGTTTTTGGGTCACACACTCACGTGTTACTCTTGGCTCTGTGCTCAGAAATAACTCCCGGCAGGCTCAGGGGACTTTAGGGGATGCTGGGGATCAAACCCAGGTCTGGCCCAGGTCAGCTGCATGCAAAGCAAAAAGCCCTACCGCTGTGCTATCGCTTCGGCCCCTCACCTTTATTTTTTAAATGAACCATCTAGCAGTGTGTATATGGGGATCTGGCATGGCTGCGTGTAAGGCAAGTAACTTACCCACTGTACTATCTCTCTAGCCACTAAAACTACATTTTTTTCTTTTTTGGTTTTTGGCTCAGGGTTATTCCTGGCTCTACGCTCAGAAATCACTCCTGGCAGGCTCGGGGGACCATATGGGATGCCAGGATTCAAACCACTGTCCTTCTGCAAACAAATCTTCCGCAAGGCAAACGCCCTACATCCATGCTATCTCTCTGGCTCCCAAACTACAATTTTTGTAATTTAGTAATTATCACCAGAGAGAGAAGCACCTTCCAGTCAACCCTGGACAGTGGAAGAAATAACTAGACAAGAGTTAGAGCAGGGGTCTCAAACTCGTGGCCCTCCATACAACATGTTGTGGCCCATGGCCAGCCTTCAAATATCACAGTATTCGAGATTATTCGCTTACTGAATAATGGCAATAAAAATCGCATTAGTAAGAAAAAAACCGCATTAAACACTCGCATACCCCGAGCAGTTCTGTTCGGGGTAGGCAAATGTTTAATGTGATTTTTTTCGATTTTTTTTCTTACTAATGCTATTTTTTATTGTGAATATTCGGTAAGCGAAATCCCTTATTCGGCCCTGCCTCACCCTGACTTAGCCTCCTGCGGCCCCCAGGTAAATTGAGTTTGAGACCCCTGAGTTAGAGTATCTCTACTGGAAACCAGGATGTCAACAAAATTTCATTAGGTCCTGGGATGCAGAAGTAAGACTGATAATGAATGAATTCATCTAGTATCTGTCCTCCTTTCACTCCTTCCTTTTTGAACAGATAATATTTGAAGGCTAAGTTTCCAAGAAAATAATGTATTTGGTTTAATAGTACCTATAGTCTCAAATAAAATGAATCTATCTCACAAGAGAAAATTAGGATAAGAAAAGAGCACTACTACTTATTAAAAGTATTTCTTTTCTGTGATGTCAGGTTTTGGAACCTAGGGTTGATATATACAAGGGCAGTGCTAACCTAGACTATTCTCCTGGCTTTAGTTGAAGCATTTTTATTTACACATTCAGGAAAGCCAGGCAAGTAGGGTTCCTTCATCTGTAACATAAGGAGCTGGATTATCTCTAAAATTTCTTCTACCTCTGAGAGATTATTACTTGTTCTTTAATTCTCTAGAAAGCAATCATCAAGTGCTTAAGTGTGACCTGCTTGAGGCTTGTCAGCAGGGTAGAATCCCAACTCATGCCTACATTTACTGGGACAATTAACAGAGAATAAAACATGGCTCTGATCTCACAAGGTTCACAGTCCAAAAAGGAAGAAAAGACAAGTAACCAGTAATGAATGTAGAAGTTTTGGCTAGAGTCAGGAAGACAAGAGGGTAAAATTTTACAAGTCAGGAATTCTGTTCTTTCTTTTTTTTTTTTTCCAATAATGTCTTTAGTTAAACACCATGATTACAAATATGATTGTAGTTGGGTTTTAGTCACACAAAGAATACCCCCCTTCACCAGTGTAACATTCTTTCAAATTGTTCTTTCTTCCAAATTTTCCACATCTCTTCCGAATCTGATCATCTCAAGACACATGTAGGTCAGACCTTGCGGGTTTCTTTCCTTATACTAACATTAGGATATCACAAAGTTTTACATTTGAACTCTTGGACCACTCCATATCTATTCTAAAGATGCAAAAGAGGAAAAGATCTGAAATTTTTGTTTTGTTTTATTTTGGGGTCACATCTGGTGATGCTCAGATCTTATTCCTGGCTCCGTTTTCGGGGATCTCTCCTGGTGGGGTTCGAAGGACTATGGAGGGCAAATGTCCTAACCACTGTAGTATCACTCTGGTCCCTTTCTAAACTACTGAGGGATACCACCTCAAGTTTCATTCCTCCAAAAATTACCTTTTTTGGTTTCAGTACAGACATGGAAGTTTGGGGGAAAAAAAACACAAAAACTTCTTTAATTTTTAAAATACTAGATTGGTTAGAAAACCCAAGATTCACAGTTCAAATAAATTTTATGCTTTTATTAATTACTTGATTATTCCCATGAGAATAATTTTTTTGCCTGTTTTAATAAATAAAACCAAAGTAAAAGTAAAAAAACTTAAAAAAAATAAAGCTAAGCTGAAAGAACTGAATCCTCATATATACTAGAGAAAAAAATGTCAGAATAATTCTTACTAAAATTCCAATGGGAACATGAAATTAAAATATGAATAGGAACGTTTTACTATAGGAACTCTTTTATTTTGCATACCAAGCAATCCAGCCACCAACCCAAATGTCACCTTCCTACCAGCATACACTACATACCATTGATTTCCCTCTAATTGTTGCCTGAACTCTAGTGATCAAGGCTCCAGCAATTTTCTGGCCAAAGGAAAATTATTTTTCTTGCTTCTCTTTTGTTCTTCTCTTAACAAACTCCTATTTCTTTTGTCCAGACCATGTGGGCAGCAGGGCTTTTGCCTTCTGCTAATCATACATGCTTAGCAAGCAAAAAAGTAAACAAGACACATTCTTTTAAACTGAAATGTTCTAAAAGCAAAGTGATGCATTTAGTTTCTGAATATTCTCAGAAAGAAAGTCTGGATAGTAGTGTATTAATAGACTGGGTCTGAAACAGAAAATAACCCGTATTTTTTGCCAAACTGGAAAATGGAAATAAAACCATATCCTCAAATTTGGAAGGTAAATGCTCTACCACTGAGCAACATCCATGGTTCCCCAACTCAAAATTTTGAACAGAGTAAAGCTTCCATTTAACATTAAGGCCGGAATAAAAAGCGAGTAGTAAGTAAAGGAGAAGTCCTAAACACGATTTTATCACTATAAAATTGCACTAGTGTGTGAATAAGAAGATTATTAGTTTGATGAAAACAAACTAAGATATAATTTAGCCTTCAGTATAAGTGGAATTTTATAATATATGATACACTTGTGGAACAGCATAAGTGCTGAAAGTATACTATTTTATCAAGGCAGCAGTCTCCATTTAAAGAAAACTTACTCCATCCTCTGAGAACCAGAGGTGGCATAGTGGGTAGGGTGCTTGTCTTGCACAGCTAACATGGGTTCAATCCCTGGCACTCCATATGGTCTCCTGAGCACCACCAGGAGTGATACTTAACTGCTGAGCCAGGATTAGGCCCTGACTACCATTGGGCGTAGTTCAAAAGCAAAAGCAAAAACAAATAAGAATAAAAAAACAGTACTACCCTCCTGAGCACCTCAGGGGTTGCCCAGGCAATCTCTGGTACTGCAGGGACTGAGAAGGACAGAATCCTTGGGCCTGAAATTGAAATGAAGGCCCAGTGGACTGAGAATTGCTGGAAGGAGCACAGGCCACCTGAGCACAGCACTGTAGAGCCTCCACCACCAAATAAAAATTCCATTACATCTGAGCACTGTTGTGAGTTGTTTTCTTCATGGCTCCTGAACAGAACAGTATCACCAGAATGAATGCCATATTTATCAAGTCTGTAACTTTAGGCACTGCCAGGAATGGTTCCAGAACACTGCTTGGGAAGATACTACCAAGAACAATTGTGGTGGCACTCCTGAACCGCTAAGAACAAAATTTTGTTACTATAACTGTGTA
The DNA here is from genome assembly GCF_024139225.1 of Suncus etruscus. Taxonomy (NCBI): domain Eukaryota; kingdom Metazoa; phylum Chordata; class Mammalia; order Eulipotyphla; family Soricidae; genus Suncus; species Suncus etruscus. The sequence goes on along the minus strand of NC_064867.1, from coordinate 32,389,939 downwards.
CCAGAGCAATAGTACAGTGGCAGGACACCTGCCTTGTATGAGGCCAACACAGGTTCAATCCCTGGCCCTCCATATGGTCCTCCAAGCATTAGCCAGAGTAATCCCTGACTATAGAACCATGAGTAACTCTTGAACACTGCCAGTTGTGGGTCAAAAATTCCTACAACAGCTATGTCTTAACAGGGACTATCCCTACCAACTCTGTCCTTACAATTTTAGCCAATCAATGGGTGTATTTTTCTTCTAAGAATTCAGCAACGAATCATTGTAACTTAATGTGCCAATTTACTCAGAACTCAATGGCTTCTGACAGATACACATTATTGTAACTGCCAAACATCAAATCAATTAAGAGTGATTATGTAGGGGCCAAAGGGATAGCACAGCACTAGGGTGTTTGCCTTGCACGCAGCCAATTGTCTGATCCTGGTGTCCCATATGGTCCTCGGAGCCAGGAGTGATTTCTGAGTGCACAGCCAGGAGTAACTCCTGAGCATCACCGAGTGTGTGGCCCAAAAACCAAAAAAAAAAAAAAAAAAAAAGTGATTATGTGCTCTCACGTGAGACAGTAGCAGAAATACTGAGATGTATTTCCAGTTTTGAACTCCCTGCCAGATTTACTTTTAAGGCATCACTACAAAATTAAAAGAATTCTAGTATTTTTGTATTTATTTTCCAAATAGGTGAAAAGCTGAAGAAGTTTTCCTCATTCTGGAAACTAGTGACTTAGTGCTTCAGCCTTCATGTACTTCATTCACGAGCTCAAATTCCTTGTAGACGTCTCACATGCATCATACAATCCTGCCAGCTCCACTATTTGCTCATTGGCAGCTAAACGGTCCATGGTCTCAGCAGCAATTTCTAGGAGGAGAGCCTGTTGTCTGTGAGCACCACAAAGAGGGGTGTAAAACTTTGCAAGCACAATTAAGGAGATATAAGAGCTACAGTCAAGAAGTGTGATTCCTGGCATTGTGTCAATACTCAGTGACCACTGATAAACACAACCATAACTTGTGTGCCTCAACTAAAGATAAGCCTAAGTCTTGGCAAGCACACACGCAAACATGGCAACCAAAGACAGGCAAACTCAGTGAGCACCAAGGCCTAGTGTGTAAGCACCACAACCTGATGTACAACCCTAGGCAAGCACTAGAGCTAAAATGTGCAATCACCACAGTCATATGCGTAGTTGCTGGTCACTGCTAAAATATCAATGAAGAAAGTGGGAGAAGGGGAGAGAATATTTTTTAATAAATAAAAGGGTTTTTTTTTTGTGGGGGGGGTCACACCCGGCTCAGAGGTTACTTCTGGCTCTATGCTCAGAAATCGCCCCTGGCAGGCCAGGGGAACCATATGGGATGCCTGGATTCGAACCACCGTCCTTCTGCATGCAAGGCAAACTCCTTACCTCCATGCTATCTCTCTGGCCTCAGTAAATAAAATTTTTAATTGAGTCACTGTTACTTTCAATTATTTACAGTCACTAAGTTGTTCATGACTGAGTTTAGTCATACAATTAACAACCTCTCACCAGTAGACATTTCCTGCTACCAGTGTCCCCTGCTTGCCTCTGTGGATATTTTTCTTCCCAGGGAGAGCATATTTCTAAAACGTTAAAAGACAGGAGGACCAGGGCGATATAGTCCAGTGGATAGGGTGATTTCCTTGCACACAACTGATCCGGGTTCAATCTAGGTTCAATTTCCAGCATCTCAAATGGTCCTCAGAGTCCTGCCAAGAGTAATTCTTGAGTGTAGAGCCAGGAGTAATCCCTGAGCATCTCTGAGTGTGGACCAAAAACAAACAAAAAGATTAAAGGAGTTACATTTTCCTTAAGTCCCATAAGGCAATGTTCTGGGTCTTTCATAACATTCACCACTAGTTCCAGGTTGGCACTAAAAATAATCTCTCAAATGTGACTTTTTTGTTTGTTGTTTGCTTCCCAAGTGGTATGCAGGAGGCCTGGGGAGGTGGGGGCAAGAACCCTCCTGGAGATTCTCCGCTAAGTGGCCAGCAGTTCAAGGTGATGATCTGGGATGTAGTGCAGCTTGAGCCTGATAGGTCACCTTGGCAGAGTCTCCCACAATGGGCTGTGCAGTGATTCTTGGGGGAGGGAGGTCAAATGATGTTTAGCATCAAATTGAGTTCAGCTACACAAATTCACCCTACCTCTGTACTGTGAGGTTCCATAGTGTCACTTTTTTTTTTTTTTTTTTGGTTTTTGGGTCACAACCGGCATTGCTCAGGGGTTACTCCTGGCTGTCTGCTCAGAAATATAGCTCCTGGCAGGCACGGGGGACCATATGGGACACCGGGATTCAAACCAACCACCTTTGATTCTGGATCGGCTGCTTGCAAGGCAAACACCACTGTGCTATCTCTCCGGGCCCCATAGTGTCACTTTTAACCAAATAAATATTTATTTGTTGTTATTGCTGTTGTTTGGGGGCCACACCCAGTGACACTCAGGGGTTACTCCTGAGTAACCTGGCTTTGGGGGACCATATGGGATGCTGGGGACTGAACCGAGGTGTGTCCTAGGTCAGCTGCATGCAAGGCAAACACCCTACTGCTTAGTTATCGCTCTAGCCCCTGCATATATGTAATTTGGGGGGGGGGGTGTCACACCCGGCATCGCTCAGGGGTTACTCCTGGCTCTATGCTCAGAAATCGCCCCTGGCAGGCACAGGGAACGATATGGGATGCCGGGATTTGAACCACCATCCTTCTGCATGAAAGGGAAATACCTTACCTCCATGCTATCTCTCCGGCCTGCATATACGTATTTTTAAAAACCTGTTCCGTCAGTCCTAGTCTTTCAAGCCATATAGAGTTTTGGTTTTGGGGGAAGGGGGTACACTCAACTGTGCTCAGTAATCACTCCTGGCACTGCTCAGGGAACCACATACAGGAATCAAACCCAAGTTAGTCGCATGCAAGGCAAGTGCCATACCCAGTGTACTATTTCTCCAACTCATCCAATTTTCTTGGACTTGTAAATACAGCAAACACTAACTATAGGTGGCGACTTAGATTAATTATATTTTAAATTCAGCTCTACAGTCACAAGAGCGATAATTCATGTGCCAACAGCCACATGTGGCTAGTCTCTGATACATTGGACATACATTCAGACACAAATGTATTTCCGCTCCCTGTAACAAGGTTTATTGAAGCAGCTGCAACCTTACATAAAACCTCTTAGTGCACTTTTACACAATGGTTTTCTTCTTTTCAAGAAAATGGGCTTTCAGAGACAGAGAGAGGGGGCCTCAGAGGCTGAGCACATGCTCTACATGAAGGAAACCAGGCATTGTACGGTCTTTTGAGTACTATCAAAAGTAACCCCTAGCACAGTGCTGGGACTAGCCCTAATTATCATCAGATGGAACCCAAAACAAAACAAACAAACAAAAAAAATAAAACAAACATAGACTAACCTACTAACCAAACCTTTCTTTTAAAAAAAAAAAATTTCCCTTTGAATGGGGACACAAATCCAGCAGTGTTCAGGGATCACACCTGGCTCTGCACTCAGGGATTTACTCTTACAAGGGGTTGGAGCACTAAGCACGGTGCCAGGGATTACACCTTGGTTGGCGGCACGCAAAGCAAGTGCCCTGCCTTCCGTACTATCACTCTGGTCTTTATAACCAAACCAGTCTGAAATCACTCTCCTGATATCTAAAGGCTTTCCTTTAGACTCGGTTTATCAAACAAATTTCTTTTTATACATTTTCTTTTTCAATACATATTCTGCTGGAAAACTTATTTTCATGGATCATGTTGGACACTAACTCTCTCTACAATGTTCATTAAATAAACAGTATGAACCACTTGATGCTATGGGATGTTGCAAAGAAGAAACAATAATGTTTGAGTCCTTTGTCTCCTCTCCCTGGCTCTGCCCATCAATATTTCAAAGATTTTCAAGTTCTCCTTGCTTAAGGTTCTGAGACCTCTTTATGCACTCAGGGCCCTGATAGCATAAATTTTGATACAATTTAATATAACTCAGATTTGTGTTTTTTCATACTTTTACTTTAAAAAAATTTTAAGTTGCTCAAGGAATGTAAAATTTACCACCAAAACAGTAGATATTTCTGTTGTTTGTTGAATTTAACTAAAATCAAAAAGCCAAAATAGGGGCTGGAGTGATAGTAAAATAGGTAGGGTGCTTGCCTTGCAAGTGACTGACTCAGGTTTGAACCCCAGCACTTAGCATGGTTCCCTAAGCACAGAGCCAGGAGTAAACCTCTGAGCACACTGGATATGGCCCTCAAGCAAACAAAAGGTTAAAAGAGTACAGTGGGGAAAGGTACTTGCTCTACATGCAACAAGCTCCAATTTGATCTCTGGCACCATATTTGATCTCTGCTCCTGCCCTGGTACTGCCAGGAGACATCCCTGAGTAAGCTGTGGGAACCATCAAGTGTAGTCCCAAAGCAAATAAATATAGGTCTTAAAAAAACGCCCAAACCTTGTGTAAAAACATGAGTGTATTTTTGGGCGGGTGAAGGTGGGGGTGTGGGCTACGTAGTGACAAAGTTAAAAGCATATACACAGTGCTCGCTTCGGCAGCACATATAGTAAAATTGGAATGACACAGAGAAGATTAGCATGGCCCCTGCACAAGGCTGATACACAAATTCGTGAAGTGTTTCATATTTAAAAAACGAAACAAAACATATACACAATGGAATACTATGCAGTTGTCAGGAAAAATGAAGTTAAAAGTTTTCCTATACATGGATGGACATGGAAACTATTATGCTGAGTGAAATAAGTCAGAGGAAGAGAGAGAGAGAGACACAGAATAGTCTCACTCATCTATGGGATTTAAGATAAACAAAAGACATTATTGTAATAATACCCGGAGACAACAGAGATGAGGGCTGGAAGGACCGGCCACAATATCGATCTTACCACAAAGAGTGGTGAGTGCAGTTAGAGAAATAACTACACTAGCAACTATCATGACAATGGTAGTGAGTGAGATAAGTAGTATTCCTGTCTTAAATATAAGCAGGTGTGGGGGAGGAGGGGAATGAGTGCACTGGTGGTGGGAATGTTGCACTGGTGAAGGGGGTATTCATTTTTTTTATGACTGAAACCCAACTACAAACATGTTTGCCATCACGGTGCTTAAATAAAGATATTATTTAAGATAAAGGGTTTTAAGAAAAAGAAAAAAACGGTGTAGAGCAGCTTTTTTTCTGGTTCCCAAGCGTAAGTCAAAATATAGGGAGCTAGGAGACACAGCCATAAATATCTCAGGAAATCACACGGAGTAGATAAGGCACAGTGCTTTAGACTCCAGGATATCACAGCAGGTTTCCAATCAGTTGAGACAAGGTCCAGATGTTAACTTGCGAAAGTCATCAACAGAATGTAGGTACCATTTGAACAATAAGAAACTCTCCCTGATAAAAAGTTTGGTTTTTAACTCTGGATCTCTTATTTGCCTTTTCTTTGCAAGTGCCCTATTTCCTAGTAAACTTCTTAGAGCCACATGCATTCAGTGGAATCTTACAAACCCAAGCACCACTCATCACTCCCAACAATAAACGCCTTGAGTCTTTAATAAAAAAATCAACCTAGTTCTAACCTTGATTTTTCTTGTTATTATTCATAAAAGAGGTGAACTATAAACTAGGCAAAGATAATTGGTTTGTTGTTGCTAGTTACATGCAGGGAAATGATAAATTCATTTCTAAAAGTTAAACATCAAAGGGCTGGACATAGTATTTGGAGGAAAAGTGGGTGGGTAATCTAAGGGCCAAGAAGCATGGTATCTTTGGGTCAGACCAATGAACTTCAGTGCTGAACTGAGAGGAGAGACTTATGGGTCCCCTGGGCATTGCTTGGAAAATTCCCCTCTTGCCCCACAAAGTTAACACCAAGATTTCTATTCAACAATAAAATGTAATGCTCAATGAAATTTTATATTCTTTTGTTTTGTTTTGTTTTGGGGTCACACCTGGCAGTGCTCAGGGGGACCATATGGAATACTGGTTTTTGGGCCACACCCGGTGACGCTCAGGGGTTACTCCTGGCTATGTGCTCAGAAGTCGCTCCTGGCTTTGGGGACCATATGGGAAACCGGGGGATCGAACCGTGGTCCATCCAAGGCTAGCGCAGGCAAGGCAGGCACCTTACCTCTAGCGCCACCGCCCAGCCCCCCTAATGTTCACTTTATAATAACATATAATATATGATAAATGAATATCTTATCAAATAAATCTATTAATATTATAGTTATTACTCACAACTGTATAAAAATTAGGTCTCTTGGTATATAATTTAGGCTATTTCCTCTAGTGCTTGCAATGTAAGCCATTTATCTGACTATTAAACCAGATGGGTTAGAGAGATAGTACAGCAAGTAAGGCAGTTTTCTCGCACATATCAGACCTGGGTTCCGTCTCTGGCACCATACAATTCCCTAAGCCCTGACAGAAGTGACCCCTAAATGCAGAGCCAGAAATAAGCCCTGAGCACCTCCAGGTGTGGCACAAAAAGATACATACATACATACATACATACATACATACATACATACATACATACATACATACATACATAAAAGAATTAAATCTGCTCACACACAAGGTATCATTTTATAATTTTATATTGGTAAGTAGGAGGAAGCAAGGCCTCCAAGATGATGCTCAAAGTACTCAGTGGTCACTGCTGGTGATACACAAGCCAATAAGGCTGTAAATTAGGATCTGAGGATGCAGTGCTGTTCTGACTTGCAGTGGCAGAGACTACCAGGACCACTACAGTGGTACTTTGGGACTTCCAGGACAACACCCTGCAATGATCTGAAGGTCACGAGGTGCCATGGATCAAAACCATGCAGGTTATATGCTGGTGTAGTCACTGTACTATCTCCAAGCCCCTATAATTTTATATTTCTAAGGGATTCTAGATACTACATTTCAGATTAGGAAAAACACTTCACAGAGGTCAAATGACTTGTCTTTAGTTATAGTCAGTAAAGGTTTATGCAATATCAGTGACAAATACATTTGGACTGTATTATAATTACATAATATTAATTATAGTGTATCAATTATAATATTATGACATAGTAAATGGAAAGCTATTAAGTTTATATTAAAATGCTATCTTTGGATTTTAAATGCACCGGCTTTAAGACTAATTTTCCTTAAACACCAAATTTTTAGCACTAAGACAAAATTAATGATCAATTTCTTTTTTTTTTTTTTTTTGGTTTTTGGGCCACACCCGGTGACGCTCAGGGGTTACTCCTGGCTATGCGCTCAGAAGTCGCTCCTGGCTTGGGGGACCATATGGGACGCCGGGGGATCGAACCGCGGTCCGTCCTAGGCTAGCGCAGGCAAGGCAGGCACCTTACCTCCAGCGCCACCGCCCGGCCCCAATGATCAATTTCTTAAAGGAGTATTTGGTAGGCACCAAGGCTATTGCTTATTTTTAAAACATATGCCTTGCATGCATGAGACCTGGGTTTAATCCCTAGCATAGAGGGAAAAAATTGATGTGACAAAATAAAATGCCACAGAGATTTCTTGTGCAATCCATAAAGTACTTGCCTTGTACATGCTGACCTGGGTTTGAATCCCAGCACCGTATATGGTCCTGAGCCTGTCAGGAGTAATCCCTGAGCACAGAGGTAGGAGGAAGACTTGAATACAGCCAGGTGTGGCCCAAAAACAAAAGAAGAAATTAGGTCTAGAGAGTTAGTACAATGGGTAAGGCATCTGCCTGCCATACAGTCAAGCTAGATTTGATCCCTAGTAACAAATATGGTCCCTCAAGCACACCCAGGAATGACCCCTTAATTACAGCTGCCAGATACAGCCCAAAATCCAAAAATAAAAGAAGAGAAAAAGAAAATAAAGAAAGAAAAATCTATTAAAAAGTATTTAATATGGGGCCGGAGAGATAGCATGGAGGTAAGGCGTTTGCCTCTCATGCAGGAGGTCATCGGTTCGAATCCCGGCGTCCCATATATGGTCCTCCCGTGCCTGCCAGGAGCAACTTCTGAGCCTGGAGCCAGGAATAACCCCTGAGCACTGCCGGGTGTGACCCAAAAACCACAAAAAAAAAAAAAAAAAAAAAAAGTATTTAATATGAAGAAAGGGAGGGAAGCGGGAGAAAAGTGTTTGATATAATATTATGGGTGGTTTTAAAATATATAATTACCTTTTATTTCTATTACAGAGATTTTTTTTTTAAGTGGGAATTTTGGGGAAGGAGGGTGTCCAGACTTAGGGTAACCCAGGGTGACTCCTGGCTCTGCAATCAGATCACTCCTGGCAGGCTTGTGAAGGACCAGGGATCAAACTCAGTTTGGCTGTGAGCAAGGCAAAAGCTCCATCCACTGTACTATTTATCTCTTTGACTCCTAATTTAAACGCTCTTAAACAGAAATTCTACTGCTCTGAGAAACATATACAACTATGCTTTTGAAATGTCTACATATTTTAAGATACACACTAGAATTTGCTAAAGAACAAAAAAAATTACTTTTATGTTTAGGAGAAATATAAAGGGTTCCTAGAGACCCCATCCATATCGAAAAATCTGGAAAAGAAAAAAGGAAAGTCAACAGAATGTATTTTAAAACTCCTAAAAGGTCTCTGAATCGCTTTGGTGAAAAAAAAAGAGAGAGAGATAAAAAAATTTGACATAAGGATGAAGATATCGGCTTTACTCATTTTTGCCTGAATGCATATTCTACACTAATTCACCTGTGTGAGACGGCTGTTCCTTCACATGATAGACACATTTCAAAATTTAGCAATTCTACCAAGGAAGGAAATAAAGAAACACTACTGATTTTCTATTTGCTAAAAATTCTGTCCACAGGGGATGGATTTTGACATAATTTAGACAACAACTGCTACATTCTAAAAATAGAGGTTATTAAAGAACAGAAAGATTTTGGGAAATAAATCTCAACTTTGAGCACACCTCTTTCCAAACTAGTTTCCACACTGGCTAAAAAGAACTCAGCAGTGACAGGTTTTAAAGGAGGAGGTCTAAGCATCAGCTGGGACTGATTCAAAACATCAGCAGCACTTCTTCAGAAATGTTTTGCCTTTTTAAGATTTAAAATTAAAATTAAATTAAGTTAAAAAATATTACCCCAAGCTCCACAGACAAACCTGCTTTTAAAGCTGAATACTATAAACATGGATTGTGAGCAGCCCAGCAAATGATGCTCACACACTCCTTCATCAAGTATGCGAGTTTCTTAATGCAACCACTCATTTGAACATTTTAAAATGTTAACACCGTTAACATTTACGTGTTAACAATGTGGGTCTTACTTACTGAACTACTGATGTAGTCTACTAACACCACAGACTGCACAGACCTATAAGGCTTTCTCATTTCGGTTTACAAGCTGCTAGATTAATTACTAAATAATATGTACTTTTAATCCACTATTCTCTCTCTCTTTGACACACACCCTATAGAAATTTTACATGAGAAGCAAGACCAAGCTTCCTTCAAATTCAAATGACAGGTCTAGTTTTACGGGAAAGGAAGGGAAGAGAATCGGGGACTGCTGGTGCAATCAGCCTTAAACCTTTGTGTCTGTCAGAGGAAAGAACAAAAGGCAGCGTTCCTTTCCTCCCCCAACCCTTCGGTACTGAAGGGAGGCAGGCTTGACAGAACAGTTTTCGAGAAAAAGGAAACCATGCCGAAGCTGGTGCAAGTTTTCCCGAAACAAAACCCCAAAGCTGCCCAAGCTACCCACCTTGGATAGCTGCCTCCTGAGGCTAAAGCGCTGGACCATGGTCACCCTGAGTGATCTTCAGACAAAGCGATCCACGAAGGGAAGGGATTTTTTTTTTTTAAAGAACCGCTTCTTGGGGAAGTCCGTGGCACAACATTTTGAAGACTGTCATAGAAGTCCAAAGAATTTTCCTGGGAGTCTTAGCAAACTTGGAACCACTTCATTGTTCTACCCGAGATACTGCAAAGCCTACGTCGGGAGAGCGGAGAGGGAGGGCCCCCAGGCTGAGGGAGGCAGGGAGGGGCAGAATCCTGAAGCTGCTAGCTAGCCCGGTGCCAAGCTCTGCCTGCACTTCCTGTGAGTCAGCCGTGAGGGGTCTAGACAGAAGGACCACCCCTTCCCTTTCCACCAAATCATTAGCCGGGGATGCCGCCGTGGTGCCACCTGAGACTGGGGCAGGGGGTGGGGCGCGCGAAGGAGTGGCAAGCACATGGGAGCTAGAAAGCATCTGCGGGAGTAGAAAGCAGACAAGGGAACTATCTCCCCAGCCTCGGATCCCTGGGGGGGGGGGGGGTCACCTGTGGAGAGCAACGCCCTCTTCTCAACCTCGGTATCAGAGAACCTGTGGGCAGACAGTTCGGAAAGAAGAGGTGGTTTTCCAAAAGCCCCTGGCTATACCAACTCTACAGGAACAAGAAATTCTTCCTAGCTGAGCTCCTCCAGGCTGTGGTCTTTAGCTGAGCCTTTCTTCTTCACCGAGGAAAGGACAGGGAAAAAGAATGGCAGGTGCGGAGGCATAACTCTCAGTGAGACAAACTTCGCTCAAAACTGCCTCTGGAGTTTAAGTGCCCTCTCTCATTACTACCTAATGCAATTTTTAAAAATCCACATAAAAGCAATAAAAAGAACAGTTCGGATGAAGGACGGCGATGAAAATGAGAACTGTGAGAAGAGTTTCTAGGGGGGAAAGCGCTTGCTATCACTTGCCAGTCTTTGTTCTGATTTGCTTCTGCTTTCAAACAACTATGTAAGGACAAAGGTTTATTTTAGTATATGTGCTGCTGAAGCGAGCACCAAAGGTTTATTTTAATAAAGCTTTTCTATTTTACTTAGTCACCATAAAATTACGTTATTTATGATTGGATTTCAAGCATAAAATATTTCACTGTATATTTCACCAGCCCCTTCACTGGTGTCCACTTTCTTCTATGTCCCCTTTACCCCACTTGCTTACCAGTCTGCTTCTACAATAGGTGTATATACATACATACATACATACATACATACATACATACATACATACACACATACACACACACACATATATACATAAGTCTATAGCACCTTTGGCACCATCCCTCCTGCCGGTTGCAACCTTCCCTCCTTCCTCCACTATAGACATTGCTCGCAACCCCCTCAAGAGGCAAGGTTCCTACTGAAACAAGTTCATGTTCTTTGTTTTCATTGTCTTTGGATATTCATTATTCTAACTTTATGTACTTTTATATCCCACATCTGAGAGGGATCATTTTTGTGTTGATCTTTCTCCCTCTAACTTTACTCAAAAGTTTTCCTATTTTATTTTATTTATTTGGTTTATTCATTTAGATTTGGATTATGTGTTATTATTTGGTTTTGGAGGCCACACCCAGTGGCGTTCAGGAGTTATTCCTAGCAGGCTCAGGAGACCATATGGGATACCAGGGAGGACCACACTCGGGTCAGCCTCATGCAATGCAAAGGCCCTACCCGCTGCTGCTATCGCTCTGGCCCCTTAGCTTTTCTATTCTAATGGAGCATGTACCCCTCTAAATTCTTTATTTTTTCTCTTTGGGTTCACTTCTAGGTATGCTCAAGGTTTACTCCGTTCTGCATTCAGGGATTACACTTGGCAGTCGTCAGGGGACCAAATGGGATGCTGGGGATTAACCTGGGTCAGATGCACACAAGGCCCTACCCGCTCCAGCCCTGACACTGTCTTTACTTCAGAATGAATTTAATAACTGACCAGGATAGAAATTGTGGCTATGTGTACTTTTATCCTGTTCCAGCTAATTCTAATTTCTTTGTAAGAGTGATTACATCTTATGTTACATTTAGAGCCTTTGTCAGAAAAGCCTACTATGTGCAGTCACTGTTAAAAATCCACATAAATTCCATATCTCTAAGTCACAGTTATCTCAAGTATTCTTTAAAATATGTATTAATATCTTGACTGTTCAGATAAGCAAGACATTAGTAATCTCTCTAAAACTACAATATTGTTATACTCAAACCAGAGTATTAGAATTTTTTTTTATTTTTGAATAAGAAAAAATGAAGTAATTTGAGAAGATTTTTTTTGTTTTGTTTTTTGGGTCACACTCGGCAGCACTCAGGGATTACCCCTGGCTCTAAGCTCAGAAATCCCTCCTGGCAGGCTCGGGGAACATATTGGATGTCAGGATTCAAACCACCGTCCTTCTGCATGCAAGGCAAATGCTTTACTTCCATGCTATCTCTCTAGCCCTGAGAAGACATTTTTTTTTTTTAAATTTGGGGGCCACACCTGATGGCACTCAGGGGTTATTCCTGGCTCTGCACTCAGAAATCACTCCTGGCAGGCTCAGGGTATCATATGAGATGCTGGGGATTAAACCCAGGTGTGTCCAAGATTGTCTGTGTGCAAGGCAAATGCCCTACCACTGTGCTATCACTCCAGCCCTGAGAAGACAGGTTTTAATGCAGTCATTTTCATCTATGCCTGTATCACACACTACTGGTTTTCAATTATCACCTAATACAACATACAGTTCTCAAAACTTCACCTAAAATATTAACACATATTTCATAACATTTTGGTATGAGTAGAGAGGGCGTTCCAAGTTCAAACAACTTATAGGATGCCATGGTACCAAAAAAGTTACTGAACCAAAATGTACATAAAGTTATTATAAAAATCTTGTTTTTCTTTTTGGGCCACAGCCGGTGGTACTACTCAAGGCTTATTCCTGACTCTGTACTCAAGGATCATTCCTGGTGGGCTCAGGGGACTAAATGGAATATGGGAGATTGAACCTGGGCTGGCTGAATGCAAGGCAAGCACGCTAACCACTGGTACAATCACTGTGGCCCCAATTACTATAAAAATGAAATTACTAATTAAATGAAAAGGAATTGCAAATATTTCACCTTTTGTGAAATTCTAATAACCTTGTAACTTAATGACTATAGCTGAAATGGAAGATTCTTTCATATCTGATACTCGAGTATATAACAAATCTAATATTTAAACTAACTTACTGAAATTTAATTCGAATTGAGAAGTAGACTGACACAGTCTAAGTATTGGTATGGGCACTAGTAAGTATCTCTTCATTACTTTTTTTCTACACACAATGAAATCAAGTACTCTGAACTTCCCTTCAGAATGCAGGAAGAATTTAATGAAAACCTGCCATTTAAATAAAAACATTAAACTTTTTGAAAAAATGTCAAAATAAAATAAAAACACTTCTTAAAGACTTAAGCATAAATAGGTGATTAAAGAAACTACAATCATATATATTGCTATAAGATCTTTCTAATCCTTTCCCTTATGAAAAAAAGGGGAAGAGAAAAAGCATTAGGAATAGGTGGTCAAAGTCCATAGATCCACTCTAGAGATGAGTTTATCTGAGTTTGGAGTGTGAAGGAAGAGAAAGGTGCCTGGGATAGTCATACAGGGAAGCGGGCACTCTGGTGGTGGGTGTGCTGTATGGAACAAAGCGCATAAAGCTATCCTTAAGGGCACTTTACTAAATCATGGTTTCTCAAGAAATGTAGGAAGGAAAAAAGTCTACAGACCCAGGTTAACATCAAGTGTCAATAATAAACTGAGCAAGGTATCTAAACACTCCCGAAAAATATAAAAGCACTTTCAAATTAAAGGGATGATGTTCACTCTAGGATAAACTTTTCCTGCCGCTTAAGGCAAAGATAACATTACGATTGTTTAGTATGACAAAATCTGTTAAAAATCGCTTGATGGCCAAAAAAAAAAAAAAAAAAAAAAAAAAAAAAAGAATGGGGCCGGGCGGTGGCGCAAGAGGTAAGGTGCCTGCCTTACCTGCGCTAGCCTTGGACAGGACCGCGGTTCGATCCCCCGGCGTCCCATATGGTCCCCCAAGCCAGGAGCGACTTCTGAGCACATAGCCAGGAGTAACCCCTGAGCGTCACCGGGTGTGGCCCAAAAACCAAAAAAAAAAAAAAAAAAAAAAAAAATCGCTTGATGGGGGCTGGAGAGATAACATGAGGGTAGGGCATTTGCCTTGCATGCAGAAGCATGGTGATTCAAATCCCAGCATCCCATATAGTCCCCCGAGCCTGCCAGGAGCGATTTCTGAGCGTAGAGCCAGGAGTAACCCCTGAGCACTGCCAGGTGTGACCTCAAAACAAAACAAAACAAAACAAAAAAATCGCATGATGGAGCTAGATGATAGTGCATGAGGTTAAGTGCTTGCCTTGCACATTGCCAACCCTGGTTTCAATTCCCAGCACCCATATTATATTGGTTCCCTGAGAACAGCCAGGAATGATCCCTCAGCACAGAGTCAAAAGTAAGCCCTGAGCACCTGCCCCAAAACAAACAAAAAGTGAAACAAAAATTTAGTGCATAACTGCAATTTAGTCCTTAATAAGATAAAAACCTGAGCCTGGAGTGATAGCACAGTGATAGGGTGTTTGCCTTGCACACAGCTGACCTGGGACAAACCTGGGTTTGATCCCTGGCATCCCATATAGTTCTCCTGAGCCTGCCAGGAGCGATTTCTTAGCACAGAGCCAGGAGTAATCTCCTGAGTGCTGCCAGGTGGGAAGAAAGAAAAGACAAAAACCTGAATAGATCCTCCTTTGACCTGTTAGGGAGAAAATGAGAATCCCTAAATTTGATCTACTGTGAATAGTCTAGCAGCTCTTTGTATGAAAATAGTACAGGATCAAAGGCTTCAAAATATTAGCAGGGAAGGTAAAACTATATAACCTGTAAATTAATCAACAGCTCTGCAATCATTCTCTTATTACTTCAGGCACCCAAATAATGCCATTTTCAGTAGCCTGAGACCAAATATCCCTATCATTGTAACTTTGTGAAAAGCACACAAAACCTATTCATGGGGTTCTTAATCCTCTCTGGATTGTGCATACTTTGCAAGTCTTGTTTAAAGTTATGAACTCAGTCACTGAAGCAGCACACACAAAATGCATGAATGAACATCACAGTCTTTTTGATGCAGTTCCAAATGATACATGGATTCCCCTTGCTCAACTACAGATCCTATATTAAGAATTCTTGTACCTTCTTGCCTACAAGAGTTAAAGATCAGTTACTGAGCAGTCTTGGTTTCTGCTTTCCACCATAGGTATTGGGGGGGGGGGGGAGGGAGATTATCACTAGCATACCAGCACCAGTTCCCAATGTATTTTCCTTACTGGTTTATCAAGTAAGAATATAGTTTTAAAGTTATGCTTTCTAAATATTTTTAGTTCATTGTAGGGAAATTTTTCTTTTACTCTTATTTTGTCCATTATTTATATTTCACACCAGAGATAAGATTAAAAATTAATGTTCTGTATGGGTTGGGTTAAAAATAGTATATATACACATATGAAAAGATACAAGTTTATGAGCCTACAACTCACAATTTTCTGTTTTGATTTACAATGAAAAGAGTGTATCATGGGGCCAGAAAGACAGCATGGAAGTAGGGCATTGCCTTGCATACAGAAAGACGGTGGTTCGAATCCCAACATCCCATAGGGTTCCCCAAGCCTGCCGGGAGCGATTTTTGAGCGTAGAGCCAGGAGGAACCCCTAAGCGCTGCTGGGTGTGACCCAAAAACCAAAAAAAAAAAATGTGTATCACAAAGACCCTGAATGTATACAAATAATCCAAATTTAGATGATTTCTATATTCAAAACACCATCCCTTTCTTTTCTGTCAGCTACTTTTTTCTATGGAGTGAGTGATATGTAGGGGATAGAACCAGAGGCCCATATATGTGAGGCATGCACTCTAACTCTGAGTTACAACTGAGCTACAATTCTAGCTCCCTTAAAAGTCAGCATAGAACTTTATTTAATTTGTGTTTGTTTTGTTTGGGGACCCACAAACCAGTAGTTAAGACTTATTCTTGGCTCTGTGTTCAGGGATCGCTCCTGGGAGATCTTGGGGGTAACAATGTATAAAAGCATTTTTAAATAAATTGATATTAAAAGCTTTGGATAACTGAATTTCTAAAACTTGCCCCACATAAGAATTCAGACTATGGGTTGGAGTGATAGCACAGCAATGGGCCATTTGCCCTGCATGCAAACGACCCCAGACAGACCTGGGTTTGATCCACAGCATCCCATATGGTCCCTCGAGGCTACCAAGAGCAATTTCTGAGTGCAGTTAGGAGTAACCCCCAAGTGCTGCTGGGTGTGGCCCAAAAACAAAAATCAAAAATAAAGAATTCACACTAAAGCTCCAAATACCCAATTTTAATGCATTGCTTTTTCCATTATATCATGCTTCCTACTTCATTTTTGTTGGGGAGGAAATGTATGTGCCAGGTATTAAACCCAGAGCCTCCATACATATGAAGAACATATGTTGTTCTACTACTATTTTTAATCACCAAAAATACAGTACAAGAAGAACATTATGTGAAGCACATTGTAATTCTTTGGGGGAAGCCACAACAAGTGGTGCTCGGGGTACCACCATATGGGATGTTGGGGAATGAACCCAGGTTGGCTGCGTGCAACGTAAATACCTTACCTGATGTACTATTGCTCCAGCCCCTGTAAATTATTTTAGGTTGAATAATTATTTCATTTAAAACTTGGAAAAAAGGGCCGGGGAAACAGAACAAGAATTATGGCACATTCACCCCATTAGCATTACTAGGAGTGGCTCTGAAGGTTGCTGGCATGTCTATGCTGAATCGCACCAGACCCCAGGACTCACAGAGAACTGCCAGACCAGTTGGCTGAGAATAGAGGGAGTGAATCCTGAGCATTATTTGGGCAGTGAAAAAACAAAACCAAAAAAACCCTGGAACCTTTCCATTTTAAGCTATGAGTGAGTTTCTTTCCCTAAAATCTGGTATTACCTCATGCAATGTGCATACAAGCTCTTCCACCTCTTTGGTATCTAGTTTAACCGAGCTTTATTAAATAAACAACTGTTCAAACATCACTGTAGATTTCAACCTGTTTGCTTAGATAACCCACTATTATGCTGTGCTAGCCAATCAATAAAACTAATAAGTTTTCCATTATGCAACACCACATAATTTCAGAAAGCCTTCTTTCATTCATGCACTAAGCAAGTATTTGTGGCATCAGACACTCAGTAGGAAATGCAGTATTCTCTTAAAGGAGGTCAAACTATTATGCAATAGTAGGTTATAATATCAGCAATAATTAGCAGGGACAGTGTAGGCACAAAGGAGTGACAAATCTTTATTTTTTGTTTTTTGGGCCATACCCGCAGCGCTCAGGGTTTACTTCTGGCTCTGCACCCAGAAATCGCTCTTGGAAGGTTTGGGGACCATATGGGATGCCAGGAATCAAACTTGGGTGCATCCCAGGTCAGCCACGTGCAAGGCAAATGGCCTACTGCTGTCCTGTCGCTCCGGCTCAGGGGTAATAAATTTTGTTTGGATAAATAAAGTCAAAGGTGGATTCTTAAGGTTGGATAAAAGTTCTGCAAACAAATGGGAAAGAGAAAGGGCATCATCCCATGCAATGTGTGTTAATCAAGTGGTAAAACAATTCTTAGTTTTGCTATGCCAACAAAACAACATTTTTTTTTTTTTTTTTTTGGTTTTTGGGTCACACCTGGCAGTGCTCAGGGGTTATTCCTGGCTCCAGGCTCAGAAATTGCTCCTGGCAGGCACAGGGGACCATATGGGGCGCCGGGATTCGAACCGATGACCTCCTGCATGAAAGGCAAACGCCTTACCTCCATGCTATCTCTCCGGCCCCAAAACAACATGTTTTAAAACTGGAGTACTCAAGTTATTTTTGCTTGTGAGCTACTCATGTAGACCATAATAAAATCTAGCTATTACTCTTCCTAAGTGACACATGTTTATTGGCGGTTTTTTCTAAAACTACACAAATGGAAGTAGTTCACCAATAAAAAAATAACGTAATAGTCTCTGTCTCTCATTACAGACATTATGATTCTCTTAGTGACTGTCTACCTTTAAAACAAGGATGAATGGGTGCCTTCCAGAGCCACTTGCATTCCAGCTATAGGTAAATAATGTCTCTTCTTATCTAATGGGTATATACTCTACCTTTTCTTTGGAGGAGAAAGTGGAAGGATGAGGCAAGAAAGGAAAATATTCAGGACCCTAAAGTTATATGAGATATCTATCTTGTAAAAAGTCATTTATTTTGTCAATCCCACAATAGATAACACAGATACCACATTTTAAATAAATGTAATTTTGTTTAAAAATTTGTTTAGCAAACAAAATTTAAACAAATACCAAAACAACATGTTGCAGGGAGAGAGCTGGGGATAGGAGCGTGTAGCACAGCCTGGTAATATGTATTAGGAAAAAAACAGCCTGGAACCTAAACTAGACTAAAGGCATGAAAGCCTTTGAGACCAGGAAGCATATGAAGTGTTGGCAAAACTTTTTTTTTTTTTTTTTTTTTTTGGTTTTTGGGCCACACCCGGCGGTGCTCAGGGGTTACTCCTGGCTGTCTGCTCAGAAATATAGCTCCTGGCAGGCGCGGAGGACCATATGGGACACCGGGATTCGAACCAACCACCTTTGGTCCTAGATCAGCTGCTTGCAAGGCAAATGCCGCTGTGCTATCTCTCCGGGCCCGGCTAAACTTTTGAGCTGCAGAATTCCAGGTCCAGAGAGCACTGCTGAACTCCCTAGGCAGAGAGGCTCCACAACTGGAGCAAAGGTCATGCTGAAAATATCAAAGAAGACCCTAAATAGTTATAAATGCTCTTCCTCCTTGGCAATCAGTCTAGCAACAGATTTGGGGGACAGTTTGGGACACTATAGAAACTTAGCAGAGACAGTGATACACATTTCCCCCCTATGAGGAAGTGACTGGCACCTCTGCCTGAGGTGTATACTTTATGGTACACATTCTCTGTATTGATTTCAAGTTTGATGACTGCCATGTAGCACAGGTAAGACATAAGGTCTGCATGTCTGGGTGCTCAAAGTAGACTCCATCAGTCCTAAACTTGCTGAGGTACTTCACCAAGAGATCGAGGTGGGCAGTGAGGGAAACGGCAAACGTCCCTTTCAAGGCTGCCACCTCTCCTCTCCTGATGTCACATGTTTCCTGCAACAAACAAATTCAATACTTGAAGCTCTCCTATTTACAAAAGTTAGTTGCCCAACTTTGTTGCTTACAAAAGTCCAGGCTGTTAATATAAATAACCCTGGAAATAGCAAGTGGGAGATAAGCTAGTCCAGGAGGTTAAGGTACACATTGAGCATGTACCTAATCCCAAATGGATCACCAGAACCAACAGTCCCAGGAGCATTTAGGGTCCTGGCATAGTCCAGGATCATTGAGGATGGCTCTGAAGGCTCTCACATACCACCAGAAAAACCCAGGGGGTCCCCAGCACCCCATGGTTTAAACAGTACTACAGCATCTTTAGGCCCTAGGTCTGAACCATCTGGTCCAGACAGCTGAAAATTGCCTAAATACCACCTGGGAGGGCCCCAAAAGTAAAAGTAAAAATTTTATATCACCCCAAAAATTGTACAATTTATGAAGCTAATTTAATTTAATGTAATTCACTAAGGAAATGCTGATAATAAAAGCCCTGCGCACCAATCTAAAGAAACACCCTCATAACACAAAGAAAACAAACTATATATTCAATATTCTGGTTTGTCTGGGGGCTGTCTATGGGGCTGGTTTCTGTTTTGCATGACTCAGAGCAGAGAGGATAGAAATCACAATAGAAAGATGCTGCAAACAAGAGACAAATAGCAAATTACAACAGCAGCTATGCAGGCAAATGTTAGGAGGAATAAAGGTCAAAAAGGCTTGAGATAGCCTATAATTTTCAGTCAGGCTGATTGGTTCTTATTAACAAGAATGAGAGAATAAAAACTTGGATAGTTGGTTATTTTTCCATATTACAGCAGTAAAGTAAAATAAAAAGACAAAACATAAAAGGTAAGCCAGAAATACTCGAGACAAATAGAAATGAAAACATAACATATGAGATATGTTACAATACTAGCAAAGCTGTACTAGAATTAATAGTGTAATAGTAAATCTACACAATCAAGAACAAAACAAAACAAAACCCAAAAGATCTTTGCTGGGACTATGGCTTAGGGATAGAGCAGATACCAAATCAATACTCAATGCCTCAAAAAAATAGAAAAAAGAAAGAAATAACTAAATCCACAGTTATAAAAAGTAAGGAGATAATAAAGATTAGAGAAGAAATAAAATACAGAATAAAAAATAGAAAAAAAATCAGTGAAACAGTGAAATCTTTTGACAAAAACAACAAAATTAATAAACTTTTAGCTAGATTAAGTACAAAAGAAAATACATATAACTAAAATCAGGAATGAAAGCTGAGACATTACAACCAATGCCACAGACATACAAATGGGAAATGATGGGACATAAAATGGGAAAGCTCTGGTTGACCCCAGTACTGCAACACCTGAGTAGCATCTTGTCCTTGGACGCCAACATTCAACTGTATGACCTGGGTAACCCAGAATTGTGGGATATGTTTCCCAATCACGGCTGAAGATGCCCAACAAATATTAAAAAAAAAAAAATTAAAACAAATCATATAAGAATACTAAGAACCAGAGGTCAATAAAACATAATCTACAACAAATGGATAAATTATTTTTAAAACATCCCCGGGGTCAGAAATAGGTCACAATAGTGCTTGCCATGAATGCATCCAATGCTGGTTTGATCCATATTATCACATATGGTGCCTCTAAAGGCACTACCAGAAGTGACTCCTGGGCCAGGAGCAAGCCCTGAATACTGTCAGATGTGGTTCAACACACCCCCAACAGCCAAAAAAACCTACCAAAATTTGATCATGAATCAATAAAACTTCTTAATTACCATCAAGAAAAATAAATCCAATAATTAACATTTTTTTTAATTTGGGCCAGAGCAATAGTACAGTGAGTAAGATGCTTGCCTTGCACATGGGCAACTCGAGTTTGATCCCTGGCATCCCATATGGACCCCCAAGTCTGCCAGGAGTAACCCCTGTGCACACCCAGGTGTGACCCAAAGTAAGCAAAATAAAAGTTTTCCCATTAAAGAAAATGCCAGGATTAACCAGATGCCTTAACTAGAGAATTCTACCAAACTTTAAAGAATTAGCCACACACTCTTTGCTTCTAAAACAAGTCATGATTACTCTCATGCCAATGCCAGACAAAGTTCAGGAAATAAAATGACACTATCAATATTTCTGTGGAGTATCAATGTAAAAATTCTTAACAAATACTAGCAACTTGTTATTCAATAGTTATTAAAATATTATGCTGTGATCATCTAGGATTTATTCCTAGAATTCAACAATAGTCTAGCATACAAAAAAATTAATTCATAAATTACCACATCTTGACATAATAAAGCAGTAAAAGAGCTACTTTCATCTCAATTGATGCCAAAAGAAAAAAATAAATTTGACAAGATTCAACACTGTTCATTAATTTGTTTGTTTGTTTCAGATGATCAGGGACTGCACTCAGGAATTACTCCTGGCAGTGCTCAGGGGATCATATGAGATAACAGGGAATCAAAACCGAGTTTGCTACACACAAGACAAGCGCCTACTTGCTGTACTATTTATTGCTCTGTACTCCCCCCGCCATACCAGTTTCTTAAAAAAAAAAAAGTGAAATAGAAGAAAACTAGCTCTACTTAACAAAAAACCATATAGGAAAAACTCAAAGCTAACATCACTTCCAATGGAGAAAAACTGAAACTGAACTTCTTCCAAAGATCAGGAGCAGGGGCTGAAGAGAGAATACTGGTTAGTGTCTTTGCCTTGCAGATTCAATCAGGTTGCAGCCAAACCAGGTTCAATTCCCAACAACATATTAAGGTCCCAAGTCCCCATAGGAGACTAGAGCATAGAGCCAGGAGTAAACCCAGAGCACTGCCAAGTGTGTCCCAAAAAATAGAGATCAGGAGAAAGGCAAGCCTGCTGTTGTTATTTCTGAAAGTCTAGTCAGAGTACATAAGTAGGAAAAAGAAATAAAAGGGATCCCAACTGAAAAGGGAGAATTAATGCTATCTTCATTCACAGAAAACATCATCTGTAAAGCCCTTAACACAAGTTGGATGATATAAAATTCACATATGAAACTGGAACAGAGTTGTTGTAGGGGGCCAACCTGAGTTCACTCTAGCACTCCTTAAGGTCTCCTGAACTCTGCCAGGAGGAAGCACTAAGAGCTACCCAGTTGGCCCCAAAACAAATGAATTAATTCAAAGGTCAGTGAGACAGTATAGCAGGTAGGCTCTTGCCTTCCCCAGTACCATACAACTCCTAGAACACTGCCAAGAATGATATCTCAGCACAGAGTAGTGAGGAATAAGCTTGAGTACCGCCAGGCATGGTCCCAAACAAAACAAAAACTAATTCAAAATGATTAAAGAACTAAAAGTATAGCCTAAAACTTACAAAAACACCATAAATGTTTTTTATAAAACATGAGATCTTCATGATACTGTACTTGGTAGGACCTGGATATGTTTTGGATATGACATTACAGGCATATGCAAACAAAATTAAAATTGGGCAAATGGGAATGCAACAAACTCAAAATCTTCTGGGCAATAAAAAGATTTATTCTGCTAATTAATAGTAAAAAAGACAAGACAGAGAAGAATTACTTATCATTTATCAGCCTTCATACAGAAACAAATTCTGGGAAAAATTAAAATAGAAGTATCATATTAGGTTCCAGCAGTCCCATTTCTAGATATTTACTAAAGAACTGAAAGCAGAGTGTCAAAGATGCTCACTGACTTTCAATAGCAATACTATTCATTTCAGTCACAAGATAAAAACAAATCATACTCATCAGAAGATGAATGAGTAAACAAAATGTGAAATATAAAGAGGCTATTAATTATTCTGTGCTCAAATAAAGAATATCCTATCATTAATACATTACTACAACATAGATGAGACTTGAAGACAATACAGACTAAGTGACATAAGTCAGACAGGAAGATATGTACTGTAAGATTCCACATATCTGAGGGATTCAAATAGCCAAGTTAACAAAAACACATAGCGTGGTAGATACCAGTGAATAATGAAGAGGGAAAACTTTAATAAGTTATAGTGTTTCAGTTTATAAGATGAAAATATTATGTAGTTCTGATTCAAGAAAATATAAATATATGCTTAATACTACTAAGGTTGTATGCTTAAATACTAGTACCGTATTTTCCGGCATATAAGACGACTTTTGAAACAAAAAAAAAGTCAACTGAAAATCAGGGGTCGTCTTATACGTCGAGTATATCCCGAAAAATGTTTCAATATGCCGCTAAACAAAAATTGTCTGAATATTGCCACAAAAAGAATTTTCCAACTCGATCCTGCACCAATCACTGCCAGGCTGCTCGGACCACCTCTCTAATTCAGCCAACCCAAGCAGGCTTTTGATGCATGCAAATTAGACAATGTTCTGGACCCGAATCTACACTGTCAAAAGCCTGCTCAGATTGGCTGGAGTCAGAGAGGAAGTCTATTACAGCAGAACCTTTGAACCTTTGCTTGTTGTGATTGGCTCACTGTGGTACATGAACACAGGAACACATGCAGCACAGGAACGTTCTGTCTGATACAGCGAATATAGGCCTAAACCTATGTTTTAACTGCAAAATTAGGGGGTCGTCTTAATACACCCGGTCGTCTTATACGCTGGCAGATACGGTAAATGGTAAACATTTTTATCACAATTTTTAAAGTGATAAAATTAGTTTCAATTTCCAGGTGTACTCCCCTTCAGCACTTTGTTTCTTTAAGGAGTTTTTCCTTTCTTATACTTGGGTCATAAAGATCAACAGATGTCTTTTTCCAGTAAAAATGAAATCTTCTCTAAATAATAGGGCATTCTCTCAAGATAGAATAGTTTTGACAATGACACATCACAGCAGTGCTTTAAAGAACCAGTATCCCAAAGATGGCTTATTGCCAAGACCTTATAAATGAACAGTCATTCCATTTTGATTTGTTCTTTATAATATCTTATTACTCATAATCATACAATGGTAAAAAAATAATTCTTTAAAAAATTATCAACTTCTTCAATCCTACTCTAAATTCTCTTGTTCATCCTAGGTTATTTTCAGAGGATAACAATCACTTTTAAAATAACTAAAGCTCTGAAATTATTGCATGTCTGAGGTTTTGTTTTCTCAAGTGGTACCCCAGGCAATTGTTTACAATGTCACTATATGTAGAACATGAACACTACTACAGTCATTAGACAAAGTACCTCCTTCCCTCACTGACTACAGAAGTATCTTTAGCAGAGGGGAAAAAATGAGAACACCAGCCTAAAGAAAAAAATCCAAAGACCACACATGTGAATGTTTAGTAAACCTAGCAACTAAACTGTTATGACTGATATGTTTTTGAGAGAATCCTGTTTGAGATTTGAGAGAATTTTGTCAGGTGGAGGGGGCATACCTGACAGTGCTCAGGGATTAAATCAGGTCAGACACCTAAAGAACCTTATTGGCTGTATTCTCTCTCCAGCCCCAAAAGAACCATTTTTCCATTCTAATATTCTAATTATCTTTCCTAATTTCTTGCCTTAACAACTAATTTATCTGATATTATTTTTTGTTTTGGGCCACACCTATTGGTGCTCAGAGACCACTCTCATTTAGGTGCTCAAATATCCTTCCCAGTGATAGTCAAGAAATAAATTGCTGGGAATCTAACCTGGAGTTCCTACATGTAAAGCACATACGTCAACCCTTTGAGTCTTTCCCCCTGCCCTATTGTGGTTTTTTGTTTTGTTTTGTTTTGGTTTGGTTTGGTTTTTCGGTTTTTTTGGGCCACACCCGTTGACGCTCAAGGGTTACTCCTGGCTATGCTCAGAAATTGCTCCTGGCTTGGGGGGTAGATGAGAAAATAGATGGTTCAGTAAAAATTACTTAGCTTTCAGGTTTTTTCCAATAAGAAAGTATTTGGCAAAGTGGTAGGTACAATGAGGAAATCAAAAAGCAAGCCAACTTATGCCCAAACTATATAAAGGTTAGTATTAAAATGAAATAAAATGTTGGGCTATCAACATGCAGGGATGTAGGGGTTAGCTTGAAAACAAGATTGGTTAAAATTATTGATAACAAACAAGTCATTCTCCTAAGACAGTGGTGGGCAACCTTTTTTTTCTTTCTTTCCTTTCTTTTTTTTTGGGGGGGGGGGGCTACACCCCCACTTGTTGCTCAGGGGTTACTCCTGGTTAAGCACTCAGAAATTGCCCCTGGCTTGGGGGGACCATATGGGACGCCGGGATCGAACTGGGTCCTTCCTTGGCTAGCGCTTCCAAGGCAGACACCTTACCTCTAGCGCCACCTCGCCGGCCCCAAACCTTTTTTTTTTTCAACTGAGCCAAATCTCGCCAAAACCACGATTGAAATTTATTTTGAGAGCCACACAGGGCGTGCACTGACAGAGGCTAGGAGCAGAGTGCTGACTCCTGAGCGGCAGCCCTGCACACAGAAGAGCCGCTATAACAAGTGTAAGAGAGGGGGCTGAGAGATAGCATGGAGGTAAGGCGTTTGCCTCTCATGCAGGAGGTCATCGGCTTCGAATCCGGCGGTCCCATATATGGTCCTCCCGTGCCTGCCAGGAGCAATTTCCTGAGCCTGGAGCCAGGAATAACCCCTGAGCCCCTGCCGGGTGTGACCCAAAAACCACAAAAAAAAAAAAAAAAAAAAAAAAAAAAAAAAAAAAAAGTGTAAAGAGCCGCATGTGGCTCTGACCACTGTCCTAACACAGTCAGTGACAGTTCAGAGGCCAGGGTCCAGCCATTGAAGCTGCCAGTGCCCTGGTAAAGAATAAAAAGAATTAAGGAAAACACCCCAAATTATTACTATAGTTTTAATTTTTCATTTTATTTATTGCTTTGGGGGAAAGAACTAGGGTTTGTCATGTGCAAGAAAAGCACCTTTGTAATATCTTTCCAATCCCTTTGTTCTTGCTTTATATATTTTGTTTTCTTATTCGATTTTATTTTAATTTTGTTTCTTCTTTAATTTTCTGGGCATATGCTTTAGTATCTTTAATTTTAAATAGAGGCTTTTCTTTTTTTCATAATAAGCACCATGATTACAAACATGTTTGCAGTTGGATTTGTTATAGAATATAGAAGGTTTTTTTGTTTGTCTTTTGGGGGGTCATGCCTGGCAGCGCTCAGGGGTTACTCCTGGCTCTATGATCAGAAATCATTCCTGGCAGGCTCAGGGGACCATATGGGATGCCAGGATTCTAAACACAGACCTTCTGCATGCAAGGCAAACGCCTTACTTCCATGCTATCTCTCCGGCCCCAAAGTTTTTCTTAAGTAGCTAGTCATCTTGGCTTACTCTTCATATCGGAAAGGGGCACTAGATATGGTCCCTATAGCACTATTAAGAGTGATTTATGAGCATGGAATCATAACTGAGCCTTGAGTATGGTCAGGTGTGGCCCCAAAACAAAAAGTAAATGTCATATCAAAAGACATTCAGCAGAGGTCTCATGAAGATGTTTGGAACAGAACTCCCCAAAATGTTCTGAACAGAACTTCACTAGAACTATCAATGTGGCATGTAGACTATTTCTAGCTAAAGTCAACTGAGGTCCTACAGGTGCAAAAGAAAGTTCCTTACTGGTGAATTATCCAGAATTAGGGTTTTTACTAGAAACTTTCTATCAAAGAAATATATCTATTGCAGGGTAAACACCTACTAACAGAACAACTTGTCTTCATTTTATAAGTCCTTTTCCTTTTCCTTAAAGCCCTAGCCCCCTCTCCACTTCCTAAGCTCACTCTTCACTGATATTGAAAAATATGTATATATGGTGTGTAACATATATTCCCTAGACATAATTTTTTTCTCCTAAAAACCATCTGTCTAATGTTGGTTTTGTAGCTTGGCCAACCTGAGAATTCAAATGAAAAAGGGGGAGATTTTCTAGCCTATCTACCAACAATATTTTATGATACCAATTGTAATAATAGTTACGTTGGCATAATGTAGAGAGTGTGTTAAAATTAACTAAAATTTTAATTAGATGGTAGCTAGAAAAAGAGAATAAAATCATCTACAATGTAGTAAATCAACAGATAAGCATGTTATTTAAAAAAAATGTCTAAATCCCAGAAAAAGTTAGTTTAAAAAAGAATGCCTACGGAAAGCAGGAAAAAGAGACAATTTCAATTATTAGAATTTTATGGTGGTTTTTAATGTTTCATATTACATAATAAACATAATTACACTAAAATTTACTTGGGGTTAGATATTTTAAGAAAATATCTTTCAGGGCCAGAGTGATAGCACAGCAGTAGGGAGTTTGCCTTGCAAGCTGTTGCCCCGGGCTCAATAACCAGCATCCCATATAATCCCCCGAGCCTGCAAGGAGCAATTTCTGAGTGCAAAGCCAGGAGTAAACCCAGCGCACTGCAGGGTATGGCCCAAAACCAAACAAACAAACAAAAAGTTATACTGATCAGAGTTCCATAGCAAACTACAAATCCCTGCGCCCTACAGAAATAAGATAATTCTTATTCCATCTATCAGCAAAAATTATCTAAGGATATACGCTGAATTAATAACAGATATATAACTTAAACTAGTTTCTAGAACAAAGACAGGTAATTTATACCATGGCCTAAATTCTCCTAAATTCTAATCGGATCATAAAACCTTTGTTCCCATTTTCACACAGCTAAACTTCTGACAATAGAAATAGCTTAAATTCATCATTATGTGGAGAAACTTAAGCATGTTAGCCTTATATTCAAACGTCTTCTGGGCAAAATTCCTAGGAAAGACTATATTAATCTCACAAGTATTTATCTGCTTAAACTTTTTTTTTTTTTGGTTTTTGGGCCACACCCAGCTGTGCTCAGGGGTTACTCCTGGCTATCTGCTCAGAAATAGCTCCTGGCAGGCACGAGAGACCACATGGGACGCCGGGATTCGAACCAACCACCTTAGGTCCTGGGTCGGCTGCTTGCAAGGCAAACGCCGCTGTGCTATCTCTCCGGCCCCTATCTGCTTAAACTTAAGTTGATTTTTGGAGTAACTCATCACAAATGATGTAAAAACAAAGATACCAAAAAATATAATAGAAAATAGTTTATCAAAGGAAGGATGTAAGTCATTAATAATAACCTACAACAAAATTGGGGGTTTAATTTCCTTTAGCTGTTTTGCATCCA
This sequence comes from Suncus etruscus, assembly GCF_024139225.1. Taxonomy (NCBI): domain Eukaryota; kingdom Metazoa; phylum Chordata; class Mammalia; order Eulipotyphla; family Soricidae; genus Suncus; species Suncus etruscus. The sequence continues at coordinate 32,361,739 of NC_064867.1, read as the reverse complement.
ACTGTAGACAAGTTTTAAGGAGTAGAAAACCTGTACACTGCCCTTTTGCCTGAAAGAAGATAGAGTTGAGTCCTGAACAATCTATTTGGCCAGAACAAGTTAAATGTTGGAAAGCCTTTGATTAATTTAAATCACAAACAGTGTTGACGATACTTTAGTCGTCGTACACTATAATTGTGTAGGGCTACTTAAGAATGTATTTGAGGGGCCGGTGAGGTGGCGCTAGAGGTAAGGTAGACGTCTGCCTTGCAAGCGCTAGCCAAGGAAGGACCACGGTTCGATCCCCCGGTGTCCCATATGGTCCCCCAAGCCAGGGGCAACTTCTGAGCGCTTAGCCAGGAGTAACCCCTGAGCATCAAACGGGTGTGGCCCGAAAAAAAAAAAAAAAAGAATGTATTTGGAATGGCCAGATAGTACAAGAGTTAAGGTATTTGCCTTGCATCCTACCTTGAAATGGTTCAAATCCCTGGTACCACATGCTGACTGACCCCCAAGTACTGCCAGGGATCACTCCTTGATTAGAGTTTGATTAGAGTTCAGGAATAGACCCCGAGCATCACCAAATGTGATTCCAACCCTCCCACAAATAAATAAAATTACATTCGCAATTGAAACTTGTTAAGAAATCAAGAGTATGCTTCCTGATTCTATGTTTCTATTTCACCAAGTTTTAGAAAATATTTTCCATAGGATATCTATATGGGAAAGAGTATACCGATCCTCAGTTCCTCTGATGCACTACTCTGCTTTTAGACTTCTTATAAAGAAGTATTTGAAATTAACAGATCAAAATTAGAATTTACTTAATTTTATGAATATTGATTTTGTTATACTTCTACTTTTTTTTTTCCTTTTGGCTACACGCAGCAGTGCTCAGGGGTTACTCCTGGCTCTGTGCTCAGAAATAGCTCCTGGCAAGCTCAGGGGACCATATGGAATACTGGGGATGGAACCTGTGTTGGTCCCAGGTCAGCAACATGCAAGGCAAATGCCCTACCACTGTGCTATCACTCCAGCCCCTGATTTTGCTATACTTTTAAAAGAGAAACATTATTTATTTATTTATTTGGGGGTGGGTGGGTCATACCCGGTAGCGCTCAGGGGTTATTCCTGGCTCTCTCTACCCTCAGAAATTGCCGCTGGCAGGCACAGGGGACCACATGGGATGCTGGGATTCAAACCACCGCCCTTTTACATGAAAGGTAAACGCCCTACCTCCACTCTATCTCTCTGGCTCAAGAAATATTATTAAAATGAAAATCTTATAAATGCCAGTTAGACATTTATAAACATCTCAAGTGTTTGTGACTTCCTAGTATTTGACCACCAGACTCACTGGTGCAGAGTTTTGGCCTCTTACCAATGAGAAAGAGCAGGTTATTACATAAACCAGGAAAGAGGAAAACCAGCACCACAAGAGAGAAACTTAAGCAGGGCATTCTATAGCCCTGAGCTCACATTCACAATACTTAAAGCAAGGTAAGTATAAAGAAGTATACATTTATTGTTAGCTGATTTGGTTGGTTTAGTTTCACAAGACAACCATCCCTTTACCTAGGAGAAAAATAAAAAGGGAAGAGCTGTGAGCAGAGACAGGGTTTTGTTTTTAGATGGTACTATTCAGAGCTTAAAAGGTGGAAAACTATTTTATTTCTATTGCAAAGTAGATTATTCTCCTTTTCTTTCTATCACCACAATAAGTGACTGGTTCTTATTTTTTTCATTCCCTACCTCCCTGTTCTTTTCATTGTTATCAATGCTTTTGTGATGACCAGGGGTTGCATACATGCATACATACATCAGGGGTCACACATCAGTTTGCTATGCTTACACTCTTGTCACTGCACTCACTGAGTGTGCACATGTGCTGGCCTCACTGAGAATAATACTCTTGGGTTGAAACACACAACTTATAGTTGTGGTGCTCACACTTGTGTTCACAAGAGATTACACTTCCTAGCCATTGTGCTTGATCATCTTTTTAAAAGAGGAGGTGCTAGCTCCGCGATGGCGAACCTAAGGCACGCATGCCAGTGGTGACATGCGAAGGCCTTGCAGCTGGCACGCGGGAAGGTCCGCAATTAAGATATGTAGCACGTGCCGCATAGTTTTTATAGATACTAAAATCTTGTTATTACAGTTTAACTGACGTGCTGGCACTTTTGAGGAAACTCTTTGGTTTTGTGCAGCAGTTTGGGCATTCGTTCTCAAAAAGGTTAGCCATCACTGACAGCTAGCTGGAGGTTGCACCCTTCTTTTTATTTTTTGTGGTTACAGACAACTAGCTGCTATGAGGCTTGCAGTCTGAGGATCACAGACAGCACAAACAGAAGAGCTGCCAGATTCATGGTAGTACATGTGGGACACCAGGGATTTGAACTTGTAATCATAAAGTTTTCGAGGCAGGTGCTCTAAGTCACTGTGTTTATTCCTTTAGCTTGAGAATAGATTATTACTAATATCATGGTATTTATTATATATTAGAGAGAATTTAACAAGTTGAAACTATATACCAAGTCATCTGTGATTAGTACTAACGACTTGAAAATAACCATTCATTCTAAATTTCCATTCTATAAATTTTTCATTGTATAAGTAAGCATAGTTTACTTATATATTGACCCTCCCATAGAGTCAGCCTATGGTCATTCAAGAGGCCTCAAATATGAACAGTATGAAAATCAGAAACCACTACATCTATAAAAATAGCAGAAATTCTGAGAGAAGGTTTAAATGAAGAAAGATCTCATTCACAGCCTAACATTACTGCAGTAACTTAAATATAAGTGTTCATACTGTGAATTCCTATCCAAAGTCACAGAATGTTAGATGGATTATATATATAATTTGATATAATGCATGATCCTTGTATCTTGAATCTTTGGAAGCTAACAGTCACAAGACAAAAACACGGTAAAAATGTTTCTTAGTTTGAAGGCCATACCCAGTAGAATTCAGAGGCTACTCGCAGCTCAGTTCTTGGGGTCTCTACTAGCAGTGTTCAGGAAACACATGGTATCAGGGATCAAACTCAGGTCTCCTGATTGTTCTCCAGCACACTGAGACATCTCTCCCAACCCCATTATAAACTATTTGACATGATAAATACTCCTCTCTCACTCTTAATATTCAAGGCTGTTTGTTGATAAAGGAACCATATCCTTTGTGAATAAACAAGAAACGCATGATATCTTCATTTAAGGGTCTAATATATTTTGTAGAATAAGAGAAAAGGGGGATAAATATAATTTAAAGAGAAGACTCTTGAACCTTCATCATAAAAGTTCTACTCAAAACAAAAGAATATAAACTCAAAATTTGAGAAAAATAATTTTAGAGAGCATAAAAACCGGCTAACCTTTGCAAAAGCTGGCTCCCTGTGTGTGACACCAGGCGGGGAAAATCCGCGAAAGTACACCGGCCCAGTGGGGCTCAGCTGTGAAAGACTGTGAGTGTGAACTGTCTATGTCTGTCTACTGTCCTCTTGCGTGAAACTCTTGCGAGTGGGGCAAAAAGAGCCTCCAGAAACCTCGCTCGCCCAGACGCCATTTTCAGGGAGGGACTTCAGAGCATAAAAACCGGCTAACCTTTGCAAAAGCTGGCTCCCTGTGTGTGACACCAGGCGGGGAAAATCCGCGAAAGTACACCGGCCCAGTGGGGCTCAGCTGTGAAAGACTGTGAGTGTGAACTGTCTATGTCTGTCTACTGTCCTCTTGCGTGAAACTCTTGCGAGTGGGGCAAAAAGAGCCTCCAGAAACCTCGCTCGCCCAGACGCCATTTTCAGGGAGGGACTTCAGAGCATAAAAACCGGCTAACCTTTGCAAAAGCTGGCTCCCTGTGTGTGACACCAGGCGGGGAAAATCCGCGAAAGTACACCGGCCCAGTGGGGCTCAGCTGTGAAAGACTGTGAGTGTGAACTGTCTATGTCTGTCTACTGTCCTCTTGCGTGAAACTCTTGCGAGTGGGGCAAAAAGAGCTTCCAGAAACCTCGCTCGCCCAGACGCCATTTTCAGGGAGGGACTTCAGAGCATAAAAACCGGCTAACCTTTGCAAAAGCTGGCTCCCTGTGTGTGACACCAGGCGGGGAAAATCCGCGAAAGTACACCGGCCCCAGTGGGGCTCAGCTGTGAAAGACTGTGAGTGTGAACTGTCTATGTCTGTCTACTGTCCTCTTGCGTGAAACTCTTGCGAGTGGGGCAAAAAGAGCCTCCAGAAACCTCGCTCGCCCAGACGCCATTTTCAGGGAGGGACTTCAGAGCATAAAAACCGGCTAACCTTTGCAAAAGCTGGCTCCCTGTGTGTGACACCAGGCGGGGAAAATCCGCGAAAGTACACCGGCCCAGTGGGGCTCAGCTGTGAAAGACTGTGAGTGTGACCTGTCTATGTCTGTCTACTGTCCTCTTGCGTGAAACTCTTGCGAGTGGGGCAAAAAGAGGCTCAGAGGAGCACGGCCGCTCCGCTTCGCTACGCGGCCGTGCACTCTTTCTAAGGAAAGAACTCCATTGCAACAAGAAGGAAAAATCACACTAAGAACGGCGCTATATCACAGAAGCAAACATTTCTCTCTGGACTGTATTCTCTGTTGCATGCTCGGGCCTAAGATTTGACCCAGTGTGAGGCTTCATCCACGGAGGACTCCCCTCCCTTAGAGGCAAGTCAGCCCATCCAGAAAGGGAGGAGCCAGAGGAGTGTGCTGCCTACATCATATAGAAAATGAATACCACTACAACACGTAGAAAAACCCACAATACAAGTGTGACAATGGGGAAACAACGCAGGCCAGCATCAGACATAGAGAATGAAGATGACAATTCTGAGGACCAGATAATGACTGAACAACTAATCAACCTCTCAGATAAGGACTTTAGACTAGCAATATGGAAGGTGCTCAACAGACTCCAAGAAACCATGGATCGAGTTGAACAGAACACTAATAAGAACCAAGAAAACATGAAGGCAGAAATGACAAAACTCCAAACTGAAATAACATGTCAACTAACAGGACTGAAAAAGTCAGTAACGAAGTGAATGACAAAATGGATAAGCTCTGGGACAGGGTATCAGAAGCTGAGAATAGACTTGGTGCTGTGGAAGATGAGATACATAACAATTCCATACAGCAGGAGAGATTGGACAAAAAACTTAAAGCAAATGAGCAGACAATGGAAAAATTAGTCAAAGAATGGGAACAGACGAAAATAGAAGTCTATGATAAGATCAACAGAAACAACTTAAGAATCATTGGAGTCCCAGAGACCCAGGAAGAAAATTTCCAGGAAGAATCAATGGTCAAGAACATCATTAAAGAGAAACTTCCAGAGCTAAAGAATATATGTGATCAAATCCTGCATGCCCGAAGAGTACCAACCAAAAGAGACCCCAGAAAAACCACCCCAAGACACATCCTAGTCACAATGACAAATCCCACAGATAGAGACAGAATTCTGAAAACAGCAAGATCAAAAGGGGAAATCATGTTCAAGCAAGCTTCCCTGAGATTTACAGCAGACCTGTCACCAGAAACACTCAATGCCAGAAAGCAGTGGTGGGATATTTTGACAAGACTGAATGAAATGAATGCTTCACCCAGAATAATATACCCAGCAAAACTCACTTTCCGGTTTGATGGAAGAATACATGGTTTCACAGACAAAAAACAGCTCAGAAACTTCACAGACACAAAACCAGTCTTAAGAGAAAAAACTGAAAGACCTAATCTAAGACAAGACTACCCAAAAGACACACCAAATTTTGAAATAAAGATGGCGTTAAATCCCAGGACAATTCTTTCTCTCAACGTCAATGGACTAAATGCACCAGTTAAGAGACACAGAGTGGCTAAATGGATCAAAAAAACTCAATCCAACCTTCTGCTGCCTACAAGAAACGCACCTGAATAGTCAGAACAAACATAGACTCAAAATAAAAGGCTGGAGAAAAGTTATCCAAGCAAACAACACCCATAAAAAAGCTGGAGTGGCCATACTAATATCAGATAATGCAAACTTTATACTCAGGAAGGTTGTAAGGGACAAAGACGGACATTTTATATTAATCAAGGGGTATGTAGAGCAGGAAGAATTCACTCTCCTAAACATATATGCACCGAATGAGGGGCCAGCAAAATATTTAATACAACTGTTGACAAATCTGAAAAATAATATCAACAACAACACAATAATTGTGGGGGACCTTAACACGGCTTTGTCAACACTGGACAGGTCAACCAGACTGAAACCCAACAAGAATATACTAGACCTGAGGAGAGAAATGGAAGAAAGAGGCCTAGTGGATATATATAGGACACTCCATCCCCAGAAACCTGGATACACATTCTTCTCCAATGTACATGGGACATTCTCCAGGATAGACTACATGCTGGCACATAAAACATACCTCCATAAGATCAAGAGGATAGAAATTTTGCAGACTACCTTCGCTGACCACAAGGCTCTGAAATTATTTGTGAACTCCAAAGGGACTCAGAAGAAACACTTTAACACCTGGAAGTTAAACAGCCTCATGCTCAATAACCAGTGGGTCCGAGATGAAATCAAGGAGGAAATCAAAAGGTTCCTGGAAACAAATGACAATAAGACACAAACTCTCAGAACTTATGGGACACAGCAAAAGCAGTACTGAGAGGAAAATTTATAGCTTTGCAAGCACACATCAGGAAGGAAGAAGGAGCTTACCTGAGTAGCTTAATGACACAGCTAATAGAACTAGAAAATGCTCAACAAAAGGACCCAAGAATAGGAAGACAGAAGGAAATAACAAAGCTGAGAGCAGAAATCAACGAAGTGGAAACTCAAAAAACAATCCGAAAGATCAACGAAAGCAGAAGTTGGTTCTTTGAAAAAATAAACAAGATTGATAGACCACTGGCAAACCTAACAAAGAGAGAGAGAGAAACTTGATAACTCGTATCAGGAATGAAAAAGGAGAGATCACTACTGATATGACAGAGATTCAAAGGGTAATCAGAAACTACTTTGAAAAACTCTACGCCACTAAAAATGAGAACCTGGAAGAAATGGATAAATTCTTGGACTCTTATAATCTTCCACGGTTGAAGGAAGAGGATGTAGCATATCTAAACACCCCCATCACCATTGATGAAATTAAAACAGTAATCAAATGTCTGCCGAAAAACAAAAGCCCAGGTCCAGATGGATTCACTAATGAATTCTATCAAACTTTCCAAGAGGAACTACTGCCAATCTTGGCAAGACTCTTTCATGAAATTGAACAAACAGAAACACTTCCAAATAGCTTTTATGAAGCCAACATCACCTTGATACCTAAACCAGACAGAGACGCTACCAAAAAAGAAAATTACAGACCAATATCACTGATGAATGCAGATGCAAAGATCCTCAACAAAATCCTGGCAAATAGGATTCAATGTCTCGTTAAGAAGATCATCCACTACGATCAAGTAGGTTTCATCCCAGGAATGCAAGGCTGGTTTAACATCCGTAAATCTATCAACATAATACACAACATCAATAACAAGAAAAATAAAAACCACATGATCATATCAATAGATGCAGAGAAAGCATTTGATAAGGTCCAACACCCATTCTTGATCAAAACTCTCAGCAAGATGGGAATGGAGGGAACCTTTCTCAATATAGTGAAGGCCATCTACCACAAGCCAGTGGCAAATATTATCCTCAATGGAGAAAAACTGAAAGCCTTCCCTCTAAATTCTGGCACAAGACAAGGCTGTCCTCTCTCACCACTCCTATTCAACATAGCACTGGAAGTACTTGCTATAGCGATTAGGCAAGAAAAGGATATCAAGGGAATCCAGATAGGAAAGGAAGAAGTCAAGCTCTCACTGTTTGCAGATGACATGATACTCTACTTAGAAAACCCTAAAGACTCTATCAAAAAGCTTCTAGAAACAATAGACTCATATAGCAAGGTGGCAGGCTACAAAATTAACACACAAAAATCAATGGCCTTTCTATATACCAATAGTAATAAGGATGAAATGGACATTAAGAAAACAACCCCATTCACAATAGTACCACACAAACTCAAATATCTTGGAATCAACTTGACTAAATATGTGAAGGACCTATACAAAGAAAACTATAAAACTCTGCTCCAAGAAATAAGAGAGGACACACGGAAATGGAAACACATACCCTGCTCATGGATTGGCAGGATTAACATCATCAAAATGTCAATACTCCCCAAGGCATTATACAGATTTAATGCCATCCCTCTAAAGATACCCATGACATTCTTCAAAGAAGTGGATCAGACACTTTTGAAATTCATTTGGAACAATAAACACCCTCGAATAGCTAAAGCAATCATTGGGAAAAAGAATATGGGAGGAATTACTTTTCCCAACTTTAAACTGTACTACAAAGCAACAGTTATCAAAACAGCATGGTATTGGAATAAGGATAGGTCCTCAGATCAGTGGAATAGGCTTGAATACTCAGAAAATGTTCCCCAGAGATACAACCATCTAATTTTTGATAAAGGAGCAGGAAATCCTAAATGGAGCAGGGAAAGCCTCTTCAACAAGTGGTGTTGGCACAATTGGATAGCCACTTGCAAAAAATTAAACTTAGACCCCCAGCTAACATCATGTACAAAGGTAAAATCCAAATGGATTAAAGACCTCGATATCAGCCCCAAAACCATAAGATATATAGAACAGCACATAGGCAAAACACTACAGGACATTACAGGCATCTTCAAGGAGGAAACTGCACTCTCCAAGCAAGTGAAAGCAGAGATTAACAGATGGGAATATATTAAGCTGAGAAGCTTCTGCACCTCAAAGGAAATAGTGCCCAGGATACAAGAGCCACCCACTGAGTGGGAGAAACTATTCACCCAATACCCATCAGATAAGGGGCTAATCTCCAAAATATACAAGGCACTGACAGAACTTTACAAGAAAAAAACATCTAACCCCATCAAAAAATGGGGAGAAGAAATGAACAGACACTTTGACAAAGAAGAAATACGCATGGCCAAAAGACACATGAAAAAATGTTCCACATCACTAATCATCAGGGAGATGCAAATCAAAACAACGATGAGATACCACCTCACACCCCAGAGAATGGCACACATCACAAAGAATGAGAATAAACAGTGTTGGCGGGGATGTGGAGAGAAAGGAACTCTTATCCACTGCTGGTGGGAATGCTGTCTAGTTCAACCTTTATGGAAAGCGATATGGAGATTCCTCCAAAAACTGGAAATCGAGCTCCCATACGATCCAGCTATACCACTCCTAGGAATATACCCTAGGAACACAAAAATACAATACAAAAAACCCCTTCCTTACACCTATATTCATTGCAGCTCTATTTACCATAGCAAGACTCTGGAAACAACCAAGATGCCCTTCAACAGACGAATGGCTAAAGAAACTGTGGTACATATACACAATGGAATATTATGCAGCTGTCAGGAAAGATGAAGTCATGAAATTTTCCTATACATGGATGTACATGGAATCTATTATGCTGAGTGAAATAAGTCAGAGAGAGAGAGAAAAACGCAGAATGGTCTCACTCATCTATGGGTTTTAAGAAAAATGAAAGACACCCTTGTAATAATAATTTTCAGACACAAAAGAGAAAAGAGCTGGAAGTTCCAGCTCACCTCAGGAAGCTCACCACAAAGAGTGATGAGTTTAGTTAGAGAAATAACTACATGGGGCCGGAGAGATAGTATGGAGGTAAGGCGTTTGCCTCTCATGCAAAAGGTCATCGGTTCGAATCCCGGCGTCCCATATGGTCCCCCGTGCTCGCCAGGAGCGACTTCTGAGCATGGAGCCAGGAGTAACTCCTGAGCACTGCCGGGTGAGACCCAAAAACCAAAAAAAAAAAAAAAAGAGAAATAACTACATTTTGAACTGTCCTAATATTGAGAATGTATGAGGGAAATGTAGAGCCTGTTTAGGGTACAGGCGGGGGTTGGGTGGGGAGGAGGGAGATTTGGGACTTGGGTGATGGGAATGTTGCACTGGTGATGGGTGGTGTTCCTTTTATGACTGAAACCCAAACACAATCATGTAAGTAATCAAGGTGTTTAAATAAAAAAAAATTAAAAAAAAAAAAAAAGAAAAATAATTTTAAAAAGAAAGCAGAAAGATAATGGGCTGACCACATGTTCTGCATACAAGAAACTCCAGGGTTTGATTCCTGGCACGGGATCCCCCGTGCACCACCAGGTTTTACCTCCAAGCAAAGAGCCAGGAGTCACCTCTAAGCATTGCTAGGTATGGCCCAAAAATAGATTCCCCCCCCCAAAAAAATTAAGCACCTATCATATTGTGATAAGTTTTGCATTACAAACTTACCATAGTGGAGAACACCCTACACCTATGCATTCAATCTCACTATGAGAAGTGTCATATTAAATGTCAATAAGATAATTATCAAAAGTTAAAATATTTGAAAACTAAATAAGATTACAGAAAACATATAAAATGATGGCCCCTAAGCCAGAATTAAAGTATTTATAATACAAGACAATTAAAAAATCAAAATATTGGCGCTGGTGCAATAACAATGGTAGGGTGTTTGCCTTGCATGTGGCTAACCCAGGACAGACCTGGGTTCAATACCCAGCGTCCCATATGATCCCCTGTGCCAGGAACGATTTCTGAGCGTATAGCCAGGAGTAGCCCCTGAGCGTCACTGGGTGTGCCCCCCCAAAAGGTCAAAATACATCTTTAACTCCTATATTATTAGGAACTCTATTTGTTAACACCCTGACAACAAATAGGTTAGCTAGCCTTTGCTTCCACCCTACTTGTTTTGGCCTAGTGGCGCCATCTGGTGGCCACCAACAAGAGTAATCCTTTCCACTTCCTCCCATCTTGGCTCTAGGGAAACCAGTAGTACTTAAGGGATTACTGGTTTTATTAAACCAATTCAATCTTAAAAATCTCCTTTTCATTTGAATAGAGTACAATCCATTATGTTTCGATTTGCCAAAGTAGTAAATCTATTTATAAACTCTGGTAATTTATCAATTAGAAGTATATTAATGATTCTATACTGATTAAGAATAAGAATGGGGGCCGGGCGGTGGCGCTCGAGGTAAGGTGCCTGCCTTACCTGCGCTAGCCTAGGAGACGGACCGCGGTTCGATCCCCCGGCGTCCCATATGGTCCCCCAAGCCAGGAGCGACTTCTGAGCGCATAGCCAGGAGTAACCCCTGAGCGTCACCGGGTGTGGCCCAAAAACAAAACAAAAAAAAAAAAAAAAAAAAAAAAGAATAAGAATGGGTTTTACAGGTTAATTCAAAGTTGAACACTAAGAATAGCAGGAACTGGGCCCTGCATGCCCTTTGCAGTATTGGTCTCAGCTGTATTGGTAGGCCTAAGGGTACAGCAATCCAATGCACTTTCTATCCCTAAGGTCTGAAGACAGTGGAGCAATTAGGGCAGAATTGTAAAAGGCCTCCAGTAAAAAAAAAGTTGGGGGGGGTTGGGAAAGAAGGGGAAAGAGCCCACAGCTACGCAATTTTGTTACACAGAAAACCCTGAAAGCTACAATTTACATCAATGGCTGTTTGGGCTATTTAATATGAATACACTGGGCTGGGCTTTAAGCCACCAAAGACTAGGAATTTCAGAAAGAGGAATTCAACCTTTCTCCACCTGCCCACAAACGTTTTCCTCTCTTCTGACTTTTAGATTTAGACAGGCATTTTATTATTATTATTATTATACATACACAAATTCCCTTTTCTTCTCTACTACAAGTAATCTATAAAACTTAGATTAGTTTGGGCCTGGAGAGATAGCACAGGGTGTTTGCCTTGCAAGCGGCCGATCCAGGACCTAAGGTGGTTGGTTTGAATCCCAGAGTCCCATATGGTCCCCCGTGCTTTCCAGGAGCTATTTCTGAGCAGACAGCCAGGAGTAACCCCTGAGCATCGCCGGGTGTGGCCCAAAAAACAAACAAAAAAAAATATTAGCCTAATAAAGATATAACTGGTCTTGGGGCCAGAGTAATAATAATAGTGGGTATGGCACTTGCCTGGCATGAGACAGACCTGGGTTTCATCTCTGGCACAACATATGGTCCCCCAAGTCCTGCTTGGAGTAATCCCTGAACATAAAGCCTGAAGTAAATCTGAACATACATAGCTGGGTATGGCCCAAAACCAAAAAGGAAAGAGAGAAAAATAAGTTGCTCTTTATAAATTCACCTATGTTATAGTGAACTGAAGTGATATTAACCTTAATAAAGAGCCAAAATACTAACCACAAATTCTCCCTTCACAAGATTCCAAATATTCATCTATTTTTTTATTTCCCTCAAAATAAGCAAACTCTCAGAATTTACAGGGGAATGTCATTTATCATAAAATAGGAAAATTTTAAATGAATTTATCAGGGCCAGAGAGACAGCATGGAGGTAGTGTGTTTGCCTTACATGCAGAAGGACGATGTTCAAATCCTGGCATTTTCCATCTGGTCCCCTGAGCCTGCCAGGAGCAATTTCTGAGTGTAGACCAGGAGTAACCTGAGTGCTGCTAGGTGTGACCCAAAAACCAATAAACAAACAAACAAATAAAAATAAAATGCTTTGATCAGACTGATTGGTACTATTACACTATGTTGTTACCACTGTAATCAAAGACTACTATTTGACAAAAGTTTTATAGGAATGGATTTGGGGGGCTGACAGGCTGCAATTCTACAAAGCCGTGTGTCATGTTTCACATGCAAGTCTACCACTGGACCACAGCAGGCTACGCTGACCAGCAAAAAAACTGAAAACTTTTAATCATTCTTAAATGACTTAACACAATGACAACCATCTTGTGCCCGACTATCATTTTGCTTTTTTGTTTTCTAAACAATAAAACCCAAGAAAGAACCTTTACAGATGCCCAATGACTGTGACCAGTAATGGACATTTCCCAGGGAAGTATCAAATAAAACTATAACTTCTGGGTAAAGCTATTAACCAAGACCAGTGACAGCGACTTCCTTAAAGCTATAAATTCAGAAAATAGTTCAGAAGTTACTGCTAAAGTAACTTCAATATTGTAACCACATTTCCCACTATTGTGACACTGCTTATCTATTGTAATCTGCTTATCTGCTTGTGTACATCTATTCTAGGAGGATGTACTCCACTCTTTAAGAAACTTAGAAAAACTATGATCAAGGTTGCATGATTTGGGTCTGAGACTCGATGTAGTCACCAGCTAAAAAAATTCTTGAAATTCTAAAAACTGTTTTAGAACTCTGGGTCTTTCTATGTGAACTAATAACCATTCACTCTTCCTACTTTATTTGGTTTTGGAGCCTTACCCAGTGGTGTTTGGGGTTTATTCCTGGATATGTACTCAGCAGGGATCACTCCTGACCGTGTTTGGGCGGCTGCATGCAAGGCAAATGCCCTACTCATACTATCTCTCTGGCCCCTGGTGAAGGTTGTTAAGCAATGGAAATGACAATGGTGTTTTGCATTTTAGACAGTTCCCCAAAAAATCAAATGAAGCATAAATTTTTAAATAAAACTGAAAGGGCAATGAGACGAATAAAGAACGAACTACACCACTGGTTTAGAAGTGGAAGAAACCTTAGGGTTCAATGTGCCTGAAAAATAGAAAAAATTGGGATACATAAGTTTGCAACTCACTAACCTCAGAAAGTTAGACGTCATGATTCTCAAACTCATAGGCTGTCTGCACTCACATCATGCGAAGTCTTGACTGAAAACACAAACTTATAAAACTTCCATATGAAGGATGAGGATAACATACCCTATTGCTTTATCATCACAGACAAGGAAACGAAGCTGTGTAAATACATGTACTGGAGGTGCAAGGGAGAAAGGCACAATGGTGATGCATGTGGTTGTAGAATTATATGCACGAGAAACCATTACTACCAGTGTTGTACACCACACACACAAACAAAACTGTAAGTTGAAAATAAGGCACCATTAAGTTCACAAAGGAAGAAAGAATGGTGTTGGCCATAACTCAAGATGTTAAGAAAACGGGTTGCTTCTTATTCAATAAAAACACCAGAATGCTTTGTGGAGGAGGGGTATCTTACATGCAGCACGCAGGAGGCTTAGGGGCTCCATCCCTGCAGGCCACCCATAGCACTCATGGTGTCCAGGGACATGCCCAGGAATATTCAGGGAGCTCTAGAGCTGTGCCTGAATGCTGTTCCACCCCAGATGCCACTGAGGAGGGGACTGGGGATTGTGCACAACCCCCTGTGTCATCTCTCCATCCCCTAGAATGCTATTTTTACATGAGGTGAAATGTGTACATTTGTCTAGTTAGGCTGGGACTTAGCTCAGTTGCAGAGCTTGCTTTCCATGTGTGAGATGCTAGGTTCACTTTCTCAACTTAAGAATGGGGGATGGGGGCCCGGAGAGATAGCACAGCGGCGTTTGCCTTGCAAGCAGCCGATCCAGGACCAAAGGTGGTTGGTTCGAATCCCGGTGTCCCATATGGTCCCCCATGCCTGCCAGGAGCTATTTCTGAGCAGACAGCCAGGAGTAACCCCTGAGCACCGCTGGGTGTGGCCCAAAAACCAAAAAAACAAAAAAAAACAAGAATGGGGGGTGGGGAAAACTGACCCTCTAGTTGCTGACTATGATATAAAGCTAGTATATGGCATCTGCCTTACAAGCTCTATAGACCATTCTAGGCCTTTCCCACACAATAGACCTGCAAAAATTCACAGATTTAATATCTAAGTTCATTAATACATTTTTAAAAATTGTATTTACTAAGAAATTATTACCCCATCCCCCATCTTCCTTTGTAACCTTACCTGATGGTAAGACTAGCTCATTTCTGGGAGGTGTCTTTGGAAGGTTAAAAAAGAGTTGCCTCAGGAGTGTAAAGTGGGATTCAGCAAGTGATTCCGGAAGTTTGGGTAGGAGACAAGTTTGAGATGCAGGGTGGCTGGAGAGAGGCTGCTTAAAAGGTTAGCCTCAGTGGCTAGGGTGTGTTAATAATAAAGCTTCATGTCTCCTGAAATATGACTGCTGTGGATCATTTCCTCGCTGCTACCCTGACCTAGACCCGCCAGCTGGACGGGGTTGCAGGTGTGTAGCCTGGACTGGCAGAGAAAAGCCTCTCCATCCATCTCACCATCACCCACAATCATCCAGGACTTTTATTAATATGTATTTCTACATTTGTACAGCATATCCTTGATTCCTGTTACCTAAATACTATAAAGTTCCTCAAAGTTTTCCCAGCATCCTCTGGAAAAATAATAAGTTACTTACCCCTCAATATACAAATTTACATTGGTTATAGTACATAACACATTCTACTCATGTGATATTGTAGAAGTGCCATAGCTTGCATTAAGAAAATTAACCTACAGAAATAAAAATTTTCACCCCTTACTTTTAAGTGTAACAGAGAGAGAACAAGTCACTTTGTTTCCCAGTTTGTAAACCAATGACAAAAGAACCTTCACTGCCATCTCAAATAATTATTAAAGTCAAGTGAAATAACTTATGCAAAGGATGAGTTGGGATCAAGCATTATATATCTGTATACCATCACAATATTTTTCAAAGTATTAAGTTTGATCAAGTTGAAAAGATGATATGAAAGGAAAATGAGGCCAAATTAAAATATTTCACTCTAAAAAGAATCTGAGTGAAGCAATATGCTTAACTCTCCAGCCAATAACTTTTCCCTTAATCATGTTTTTTCATTTTTTGAAATAATCTCTTCTCCTATCCCCACTTACTCACAAACATTTCTCATACAAGACTCAAAGAAGGGGCCAGAGACATAGCACAGCTGTAGGGCGTTTGTTTGCCTTGCATGCAAAAAGATGGTGGTTCCAATCCCGACATCCCATATGGTCTCCTGAGCCTGCCGGGGGCGATTTCTGAGTGTAGAGCCAGGAGTAGCCCCTGAGCACTGCCAGGTGTGACCCAAAAATCCATAAAAAACAAAAACAAAAACAAAAAAACCTCAAAGAATACACCTCATCCTTTTTATTCACACAACCCAGAATGATCTTTCTCTTTTCAATTTATCCATATTACTTACTATATACATACTGCTATATATTGATTGTCATATCTCCAAGTCAACTAATTTCACTCACTATTGTGTCAAAGAAAGAGTCAGGGGTAAGACACTTGCCTTACATACTGCTAACATGTTTTTCATCTGTAGCAATATATATGGTCCCTGAGCACTGCCAGGAGTGATATTAGAGCCAGAAACAAGACCTGAAGACCACATACTGTCTTGTGTTCCAACACCCAGCACCATAAGTAAGACCCACAAACAAAATAAAAAAGTGGAATAATATTCAACCATAAAATCTATCAAAACATGCAACAATACAGTTGAACCTCCAAAAACTGTATTAAGTGAAAGAAGTCAAACACAAAAGAAAACATACTGTATGATCTCATTTATAGTAAAAGGCGAAACTAAAATGATAAGACTGCATAGCAAAATTTATTTTAAAAAATCATTTCAGGAATGGCAATGTTCTTTATCATAAATATACTGTTATATGACTATTTTAACACTAAGACCATATTAAAAATGGTGCATTTTACTACTTACGTTCATATATATTTTATTGTTGAGTACTCATCAATAAAGTTGAGCCAGGCCTCACACTTGGAGGTACTCAGGACTTATTCCTGGCTCTACATTCAGGGATCACTCTTGGAGGGATTTGGGGGATGCTATGTAATGCCATGGATGGAATCTGGGACAGCCATGTGCAAGGTGCTGTTTTTATTAGGAAATAGTCCAATTCCCCGGCCTGAATGTTTCCTCCAGGAGGGAGGGCTAAGAATGGGAGCCCAATGTACAGCTAGCTCTCCCCAAATACATGAGTCTGAGAGACTTTTAGAAATGATTCCTCGCTTTCTTTACAGTTGTGTCTTTGAAATAAATCCTAGAGCATGGTGCTCCTGATATTATCCTTCTCAGGTCAGCTTTTCCTTTTTCAAGAAAGTCTGTAATAAATGGTTGTTAGACAAATTCCAGAATATCTATCTTCTCTGTATATCTGTTTATAGAATATCTATCTTCTCTGCATATCAATACTTTTGCCCTTAGAAAATGGTCACCAAAAAAAAAAAAATCATGGCTGCCACCATGTAAGCTCCAGCTTCACAGACTCACAACTAATCTTGTAAGAGATACAAGAAAAGCAGCAAAACTTCACTGGAACACTGATCTTCCAGCTGAGACCCTGCTTGCCAAAGCCCTGGCAGCCACATCCACATCCACAGCTGCAGCCATGCCAGAGGCCCGGCATCACTGCTTCATTATTAATCTCTGCAGAAATACCTAACCAATAAAAACTCCAGCCAGGTACGCCAATTTGGGGACTGAAAACTCTGGACTGAAAATACTCCCTCATATGGGGATGGGCAGCCTTCCCCTCCAAGCCCCAACCCCACTGTACTTCTGAAGTCCAGCAACCAGACCCATATCCCATAGCCATCTACATGTAAGCTCATTTCTAGAGGTGCTGCAGCTGTGAAACATCAAATTCCTCAATGCTGACTGAAACCCCAGCAGGAAAACACTACATTAGATGGAGAACAGTGAAACCAACTAAGCTCAATATAAACAGAAACAACAGACACAAAGCTCACTAGCAACCTTAGCTTAGTGACTAAACCCTCAGACAATTGTTACACCGTTATGTAGCAATTTTCACACTTTTTCTTTTACTGAAGTATTTTTTTTTGAAAATTTCATTAGCCACTTAGTTTTAACAAGCAATATAAAACAAATTACTTTGTACCTGCCAAGGGGGCAGGCTGGGGGGGGGGGGGCAGAGAGACAGCGAAGGAGGGAATGTTACACTGGTTATAGGAATGGTGATGAAACAATGAATACCAGAAACTATATAATGAACTTTGTAAACTCTGGCGTAATTAAAAAAGCTGATCCAAAGAATTACATATTTTTATTTTTAAAAGTTCTCATTAAGGCTGGAGTAACAGATACCCACTGGGTAGGGCACTTGTCTTGCATATGGCTAACCTGAGTTTGATTCAGCATTCCATAATGTGTCCCTGAATATTGCCAGGAGTGATTCCTGAGAGCAGAGCCAGGAGTAAACCCTGAGCACCACTAAGTATGACCCAAAACAAACAAAAACACAAAAATGCTTTTTCATTAAAAAGTTCTAACTTGGCTTTCATCTTATAAAGTTTTTCAAAACAAGGTGATTATAATATGCTTTTCTTATACTAATTCTTTTCCACATAAAAGTCTCTAACAGTGGTCCTCACAGTACGGCCCACGAACAACATGTATTTGTTTCCATTTTGTTTCTTTACTTCAAAATAAGATATATGCAGTGAGCATAGGAATTTGTTCATAGTTTTTGTTTTTACTACAGTCTGGCCCTCCAATGGTCTGAGGGACAGTGAACTGGCTCCCTGTTTAAAGAGTTTGAGGACCACTGATCTATAATCTCAAAATCTTTCATTATAAATTTCTTTTTTGTCTTGGGAGTACTGGAGGTCAAACTAAATTTCTCATACATGTAAGTCATATGCTCTTCTTTTTTTTTTTTTTGGTTTTTTGGGCCACACCCGGCATTGCTTAGGGGTTACTCCTGGCTGTCTGCTCAGAAATAGCTCCTGGCAGGCACGGAGGACCATATGGGACACCAGGATTCGAACCAACCACCTTTGGTCCTGGATCGGCTGCTTGCAAGGCAAATACCGCTGTGCTATCTCTCCGGGCCCCAGTCATATGCTCTTCTACAGTCAAATCTCTAGCTGGGTAATAAATTTAATATTCTCAGTACAGATCAAGATAAATCATACATTGTCTGTTTTTACTGTCAACTAAAATAGGTAATCACTAACCAAATGCTCCTTTTATTTAAAATATTAAATATTACTATATGCACAGTTAAATTTTTATTATGTGATCAAAAAGAACAAGAACAACTAGTGCTGTACGGATGTGGGGAGAAAGGGATCTCACTTACTGCCGTTTTGTCAACTGGTTCAGCCTCATTGGAAAAACAATATGAACTTTCTTTGAAAAACCAGAAATTGAGCATACACACAACCCAGCAATATTGCCCCTGGAAATATACCCTAGGGACTCAAAACCACAATGCAGAAAAAGCATGTTCACTCCTCTATTCATTGCAGTACTATTCATAATAGTCAGAATTTGGAAACAACCCAAGTGCCTGAGAACAGATCAGTGAATAAAGAAACATGGTACAGCTATACAACAGTTTGAACAAATGAAGTCATGAAACTTGCTTACATGGACAGACACAGAGAGTATCATGCAGAGGGGAGAAATCGACAGAATGATGGCACTCATGTGTGAGCTGTAAGAAAAAAAAATCTGTATGGTAGTAATACCCAAAGACCATAGAAACAGGGGTCAGGAGGACTGCTTCACTTGTGAGGAAAGAGAGGCAGGGGAAGTACCATTAGGACAGAAAAGGGACCTCTATAGCAATGATAGTTAGCAATTATTACTCTGAAAAAGAACTGGGTGCTGAAAGAAGGTAGAGTGATATGTATGATACTTTTTCAATAACAATATTGCAAATTCACAGTGCCTAGAATAAAAAGAAATATGAAAAGTGTCTGCTACAGAGGTTGGCTAGGGGAGGAATACAGAAGAAAAATTGGGGACATTGGTGGGGGGGGTAATGTGCACTGGGTGTTGGAACATTGGATTTGACTGAATCTCAACTATCAACAACTTTGTAAATGTGTATCTCTTGGTGAAAATTAAAAAAAAAATAGCAATTTTTTAAAGTTTTAATTTTGTTATGTGAATCTTATTTTAAAATACTTGCTAGAAGACTCTTTTTAGATACACAGAAAAACTGGAAAGTCTTCAATGCAATAAACAGTAAATTAATATAAAAGGAAAATCTGACACTTACTCGCTCTGCAGTTGCCTCCTCCCCTGGTAGACAGGCAGCAGCGGCAGCAGCAGCAGCACAAGCTATTTCCATCATAGCAGAGGTCGTAGGTGCATCAGTAGTGGAGGAAGACCTGGGTCGTCCAGACTGCATGACAGCTGCCATCTCCTGACCAGATTTTCTGTTGATTTGAGGACTTCCCTTTGGGGCCTCTGGCTTGCCCCGCCTACTATGCAAGCTTGTGCCTCTCTTCATCTTGGGTGGCACTCGGATCTGTTGCAGAACTCGATTCAGAGCTGTGGGGTGGGTGGAGACACCATCAATCTCAGCACACGTGTTCTGGCTGTCCAGATCCACTTCAGGTTCTGGATCTCCCTGAATTTGTTGCACATCATGTGGCGACACTGATGACCTCCTGCGCTGGTGTTGGAAGAGGTGCTTCAAGCCTTGACCAATCACATTAATGTTCTCCAAAGCATTGTGGGTCATTTTAGACAATTTTTGTTCTGATTCTGTTTGCTTTCTGGCCTCTCCATCTTGGGATTTGCCTCCAGGATCAGGGTCCTCATATAACTGTTCACTGCCCGAAGGCTCCATCAGTTGATTTAATAGACTTATTTGCAAACTCAAAAAAATTTAAACACACCCGAGACTGTCAAATTAGGTAGGCATTGCTTCACCAGTAACTACACATGCAGCTGTGAGATGGAGGCTTCATGCCTACCTAATCCTTTTTTTAAAAAAAAAAAAAAAAAAAAGAAAGGAAAAAAGAAAAAAAAAAGAAAAACATTATAATTCATGCAAAAAGTCATGTTAAGACAAAGAAAACATACCACTAGTCAAGCAAATAAGCACTATCATTAAGCAATCTTTAATCAGAAGATTAAAAGACATTTTCCTAGATAGTGAATTATAAATGGTCATTTTCTAGACTAGGCTCGGAACAAGTACACAGGAAATAAAAAAGAGAACTGATTAAAAAAAAAAAAGGTCCTAAAAGTTTCAACATATGAAGAATTAAATACTAGAAGGGTCACTTTGGAAAATGCTCTATAATAGTTTGTGGCTGCAGCTTTGAGGTCTTTGCAATAGCTGAAATAACAATGATTACTTGAGCCATCATGACCAAATAGACCAATGTTGTCTAGCTGAGACAACTAAACAATGAGAATCCTTCTCATTCATAGTCACAATTAATTATCCACATGATGAAACACAACAGAGTAAATTCAAAGTATGTTTTGGAAATCTTGATGTAATAATACGCAATTTTTTGGGGGTCACACCCAGCGGCTCTCAGGAGTTTCTCCTGGCTCGGTGCTCAGAAATCACTCCTGGCAGGCTTGGGGGACTATATGGGATGCCGGGAACCAAACGCGGGTTGGCCATATGCAAGGCAAATGCCCTACCAGGTGTGCTATGACGCTGGCCCCATAATGTGCAAATATTAACGAAAAAGAAAATTTTCATTACCATTTATATTCATCAGGTCACTGGTAACTAGGAGTGACAGATTTTTCTCTTTTGCAAAGATATAAATTAAAATCCACTGAAGCATTTTAATTTATAAATAGAATTCGACTGAAGCACAAATGACCCTCTGGCACCAGGTAAGTGAACGATCCAGAAAGAATTTGTCTTCACAGAGATTAGACTGCTGCTCAATACCAGTTTACAAGAAGAAAGACTTAAAGAAATCCCTTTTTCTGAACAGTGTGTCATCTCCAGTACAAGTTCCCTGTATATCCACAACACAGTAACTGGTATGTGGAATAACAGAGAAAATCAAAGGTCAAGCAGCAACCACAGAGCAGTATTAAATGCACAAATAAAATATAAATTGAAAGAGATAAAGGTCAGCACAGAAAAAGTATAGTTAAGAAAATCACAATCACATGCAAAAATAAAAAGGAGGGAATAGCAAAAATAATCTTTTCAAAACACAAAGTATTTTTGTATTGATTTTCAGCAAAATCAAAAGCTGCTGAAGAGAACAAAATATCGTGTGCAAAATTATCTCAATAGTTTCCTTCAACTTTGCTTAAAGGGTTTTTAAAGTCCCTACAATGCCCACTACTACAGTATTCTGAAAAATTTAGGTCACTACCAATGACCCATGATAATCAAGGTGCTGAGGCAATGCAGACTCATAAATTATTTGCATTTTATTTTTGTTGTTTTTTTTTGGGGGGGGCAGGGGCATACCCACTGATGCTCTGGGAATTGAACTAGGTCCATCCTGGATCTGCTACATGCAAAACAAATGTCCTATCGCTGTGCTATCACTCCAGCCCCTCCATAAATTATTTGGATGTAAGAATTCACTGAACTCGGGCTACGAAGTCCTGAGGGTCAGGATGAAAAGCCCACAGGGATTTTCCTGCTCCTAAATACTTTCAGAAGACTTTCTTAGCAAGTATTTGGATGTTGTTATTGTAGGTCAGTTGTCCATATTCTTTCACACCTATTCCCTGACCTATTCATGACTCAGAAGCATGAACAAGGTAATGTACTACTCTCACCAATATATTCCTTCTCTCTAAACGTTACAAAATTGTCTTCTCCCTAACAAGGAAAATGAGTAGCAACCTAATTGCAAAAAAAAATTGAAGATTTCATTGCCTTTCACTTAAAATCTTTGTGGCTATATTGAACTCTTGTCACATCACTGGAGTCTCTTTCCCTTTTCCTGATTATGCATTGCTTGCTCTTCTTTTTCCTTTTCCCTTTAGGAGTGCCAGGAAAGAAATTCTAAATCATCAATAAATGGCTCCTCTTGGTCTCTCTGGGAGCTTTCTCAGTCTCGATGCTGGCAAAACTGTTTTCCATTAGGGTAGTATACCGTGCAATTATCATCACGTTTTCTCATAAGTCTGTAATTAATGCTTAATTATTTCTACTATGCAAAGTATTGTGCAAAAGGTGCAAAACAATAAAATGAATTTAAAAAATGGTAACAAGGTCAGCTATAAAAACCTAATTACCTAATTATTTCATAAATAAAGGCTTTACAATATTTTTAGCCATTACTTTTTCTTGAACAGTGATTAAAAAACTCATCGAAAGCAATCAAGTTATTTTTATAAGTGGAAAATATGGTACACTTTATTGTATTTTTTGGGGGACCAATACTCCACAGTGTTCAAAGCTTCCTCATAACTCTAACTCTGTATTCAGAAATTACTCCTGGCAGTGTTCGGGAACCATATGGTATACAAGGGATCAAATTCAGGTCAGCTATATGCAAGGCAAATGCCTTACCCATTGTAGTATTGCTCTGATCTCATTTTTTTTTTTTTTTTTTTTTTTTGGTTTTTGGGTCACACCTGGCTGCACAGGGGTTACTCCTGGCTCTATGTTCAGAAGTTGCCCCTGGCAGGCTCAGGGGACCATATGGGATGCCAGGATTCGAACCACCGACCTTCTGCATGCAAGGCAAATGCCTTACCTCCACGCTATCTCTCCGGGCCCTGACCCAAAATTTTTAAATGCATATTTTAAATGTTAGTAAACTATTTGAGTCTTACCTGGCCTTTATGCATCATTTTTCTCCCTAAATAATTGTTTGTTTGTTTGTTTTTGGGTCACACCCAGCAACGCTCAGGGGTTACTCCTGGCTCTATGCTCAGAAATTGCTCCCAGGAGGCTTGGGGGACCATATGAGATGCCGGGATTTGAACCACTGTCGTTCTGCATGCAAGACAAATGCCCTACCTCCATGCTATCTCTCCAGCACCCCTAAATAATTTTTTTTTTTTTTTTTTTTTTTTTTTTTTTTTTTTTTTTTTTTTTTTTTTTTTGGTTTTTGGGCCACACCCGGTGACGCTCAGGGGTTACTCCTGGCTATGCGCTCAGAAGTCGCTCCTGGCTTGGGGGACCATATGGGACGCCGGGGGATCGAACCGCGGTCCGTCTCCTAGGCTAGCGCAGGTAAGGCAGGCACCTTACCTCCAGCGCCACCGCCCGGCCCCAAAAGTGCATCTTTCTTTTTTTTTTTTTTTTTTTTTGGTTTTTGGGCCACACCCGGTGACACTCAGGGGTTACTCCTGGCTATGCGCTCAGAAGTCGCTCCTGGCTTGGGGGACCATATGGGACGCCGGGGGGGGGGGGATCGAACCTCGGTCCGTCCGAGGCTAGCGCAGGCAAGGCAGGCACCTTACCTTTAGCGCCACCGCCCGGCCCCCCCCTAAATAATTTTAAATTAGTAGTAGTAGTAGCAAGGAAATACTGGAATACTTAGAAATAGGGTGCCAACTTCAAGCTAAAGTCTACCAGAGTATTAACCCAACTTCAGGACTTCAGGAGCTGGAGAGTTAGCACAGTGCATGCAGCTGATTCAAACAGATGGGGGTTTGAATCTCGGAATCCTATATGCCTGCCAAGAGCGAGTTCTGAGTACAGTGCCAGGAGTAACCCCTGAGCGCCAGCGGGTGTGGCCCAAAAACCAAAATAACAAACAAACTTCCCTTAATCATACTAACTAGCACAGATGACCTAACATAGAAGCCAAAGGGAAAAAAAAAAAGCCCTAAATTGATTAAGGTAAACCTTTTGAGAATTGGGGTATAGCTCAGTCATGAGCCCACATATCTTGTATATGAGAGGTCTGTGTTCAAGAAAAAAAACAAATTTTTTAAAGGGGCCGAAACGATAGTACAGTGGGTAGGGCATTTGCCTTGCATGAGGCCAACCTGGGTTCAATCCCCATCAATCCGCGACATTCTATATGGTCCCTAGAAGCTGCAATAAGTAATTTCTGAGACAAAGATAACCTCTGACTGTCACTGGGTATGGCCCAAAAATATTTTAATAATATTATATTAATTATAAAAATATATTAAAAAATTATAAAAAAAATATTTTAACAATATATTAATTATAAAATATAATCTGGCACTACATTTGTAGTTATCAACTGCATTAGTGTTGAATTATCAGCACAAATAAGAAATATAGCTAAAATTTTCTGTAGCCTTTGGGATGAAGTGACAGTACAGTGGATAGAATGTTTGCCTTGCACATGGCCAACCCAGATTTTTTTTTTTTTTTTTGGTTTTTGGTTTTTGGATCACACCCGGCAGCGCTCAGGGGTCACTCCTGGCAGGCTCAGGGGACCATGTGGGATGCCAGAATTCGAACATGGACCTTCTGCATGCAAGTCAAACGCCTTCCCTCCATGCTATCTCTCCGGCCCCAACCCAGATTTAATTACTGGCATTCCATATGGTCTCCTGAGCACCACCCGGAATAATGCCTGAGAGTAAATCCAGAGGTAACTGCTGAGCACCACTGGGTGTGCCCCCCAAAAAATAAAACTTTCTATAGTCCCATAGGAAAAAAAAAATTTTTTTTTGGTTTTTCGGGTCACACCTGTTTGATGCTCAGAGGTTACTCCTGGCTAAGCGCTCAGAAATTGCCCCTGGCTTGGGGGGACCATATGGGATGCCTGGGGATCGAACCGAGGTCCTTCCTTGGCTAGCGCTTGCAAGGCAGACACCTTACCTCTAGCGCCACCTTGCTGGGCCCATCCCATAGGAAAAAATTTAAGGTCGCCTTTGAATTTGTCAAATAGTAGAGTAAATAAAAAATGTCAATATGAAATAGAAACAGTACAAAAGGCAAGGCACTTGGCACTGCATGTGAATGACCCCACTTCAATCCCTGGCACTGCCTATGGTCACTTGACCACCACTAGCTGTGGTTTGAAATAAACAAAGATTTAAAAATATATAAGGAAACGCCTCAATATAATCACTCTATAAAACTGCTGATAGTCTTGAACTGGAGAGATAACTAAAATGGTAGAACCTATAACTTGCTCAAGCAAGACCCTAGGTTATCTCTGGCACCTAGATTGGCCCCTCTCTATCACCCCCACACGCACACATACAAGCATGGCTGAGTGTAGCCTTCACAACAATTAAAAAATAATGAGGTGGGGCCGGAGCGATAGCACAGCAGTAGGGTGTTTGCCTTGCACGCAGCTGACCCAGGACAGACCTGGGTTCGATCCCAGGTGTCCCATATGGTCCCCAGAGCCAGGAGTGATTTTTAAATGCAGAGCCATGAGTAACCCTTGAGCATCACCAGGTGTGGCCCAAAAAAACAGAAAAGAGAGGAGACCCAGAACAATAGTATAGCATGTAGGGTGCTTGCATTGCATACAGAACTGGGTTCAATCTTATATATCTGCCCCCAGCCCTACCAGGAATAATTCCTGGGCACAAAACCATTATTAAGTCTAAACACTGCTGGGTGTGGCCCCAAAATCAAATAAATAAATAAATAAATAAATAAATAAATAAATAAATAAATAAATAAGGTCTGAGGAGATAGCTCAATGGTCAGGACCTATATCTTCAATTCTGGCACCACAAAATTCTTCTGCACTGCCACAGTTGCCTTGGTGATCCCAAGTACTGCCAGCCCTAGTAGCTCAGCAGCACCACAGCCTAACATTGAACCATCAGCTACTGACCAACTCTCACCAGAAGTGACCCCTAACTTAACATTGCTTTAGCACCAAAAGTTCAAAAATAAAATTTTATACTATAATACAAAAAAGTATTGATGGTATGAAACCAAGGAATAAAATTTAATAATGCCCAACTTTTTTAAGTCTCTTTTATTGGGGTCGGGCGGTGGCGCTAGAGGCAAGGTGCCTGCCTTGCCTGCGCAAGCCTTGGTCGACCGCGGTTCGATCCCCCGGCGTCCTATATGGTCCCCAAGCCAGGAGCGACTTCTGAGTGCATAGCCATGAGTAACCCCTGAGCGTCAATGGGTGTGGCCCAAAAAACAAAAACAAAAACAAAAAAACAAATAAACAAACAAAAAAAAGACTTTTATTTTCTTCTATAGAGAGCAAAATTCAAATGAATACTGTTTCTCAGTTTATAAAATGCTCTCAAATAACTATTTTGAGATTCCTGGTATAATAACAATTTCAACTGCAAAGCCAAGTTTACTTTCATAAAAAATAATTGACTTTCATAAAAAAATTTATAGACTAGTTTCTCTGAAAAAAAAAACAACAACAATAGAAGAAGTAGGTAAAGGGAAAGAAAAATAAAGGCCATGGGAGTAAAGGGGGAAAGAGTGAGAAGTTTGAAAAAGAGAAAAGGGTAGCCATATAAAGATTAGGATTTTAAAATCTCAAACTTAATTTTCTACCAGTTTTGGGAAAAATAATCTGTCAGTTCATAATTACAAAATAAGTTGTCATGAATACCAGAAATGATTTGTGTGTGTGTGTGTGTGTGTGTGTTTGTGTATGTGTGGTTTTTTGGGGGCCACACCTGGCAGTGTTCAGGAGTTACTCCTAGCTCTGCATTGAGAAACTGCACTTGGAGGTCCATATGGGATGCCAGGAATCGAACCTGGGTCCATCCCAGGTCGGCCACATGCAAGGCAAACACCCTACTGCTGTGCTATCATTCTGCCCCCCCACCCCAATTTTTAAAATATAGGGTTTTTTTTTTTTAATATTTAAAAGGATGCTCTACAACAAATCATTCCAAATCATATATAAATCTTACTCTTTAAGATTTTTTTTTTTTTTTTTGGTTTTTGGGCCACACCCGGTGGTGCTCAGGGGTTACTCCTGGCTGTCTGCTCAGAAATAGCTCCTGGCAGGCACAGGGGACCATATGGGACACCAGGATTCGAACCAAACACCTTTGGTCCTGGATGGGCTGCTTGCAAGGCAAACACAGCTGTGCTATCTCTCCGGGCCCCCAGGCTACATTTTTAAGTTTGGTTGTTGAAGTTTGGATCTCTTGTTCTCAGCGTTGTTGACTCTGTGTTTATCACTCCTTTACACCACCAATGTACTGGGATCTCCTTGACCTTTGCTTCCCCCCCCCCCCCCCCCCCCCGGCTTCCCAACCAACTCATCTTACTCCTTTGATTTCTTTTCTTCTTTGTCTTACCTATATTCTGGGGCCACGGGTGATCTAGACATACCCCATTCATGGTTTTATGATGGTGTTTTGGTTTTTTGTTTGTTTGTTTGTTTTGTTTTTTGGCTTTTGGGTCACACCTAGTGGGTTCCTCCTGGCTCAGAAATCTCTCCTGGCAGGCTCTGGGGTCTATATGAGATGCCAGGATTCAAACTACCATCCAACCTGGTTTGGCTGCATGCAAGGCAAACGCCCTACTGCTGTGCTATCTCTCTGGCCCATCAAGTTATTTTTTTAAGCACATCCAGCTGTGATCAGGATTTATTCCTGGTTCTGCACTCAGGGCTCATTTCTGACAGTGTTCAGGAATATGGAATGCTAGGATTTGAACATGGGTGAGCATCATGCAACAAACACCTTACAAGCTGTACTATCTCTCCAAACTCCATTTGGTTTTTTAAAGATATTGGAGACAAAAGCATTTGGGTTTGGTTATGAATCAAATGAATTTTACTGACTTTTAAAGAGTTGGGTACTTGCCTTTATCACTCTTCCTCAAGGACTTCTACAGTGTACAGGAATTCTTTTAGGGAAAGCTGAAAAGCAAAATTAATAAAGACATTTAAAACCTGCAAGGCTAAATATATACAAAGAAAAAAATATAAGCACATATAGAACAAAATATTAATATCTACCACTGGGAGAAGTAAGGTAAATTATTCTACTTCTCAGTATTTTCTACTTAAAACAATTTTTAATTGAGATTGTGGTTTACCATGCTATTAGAAATTATTTCTCATGCACATAATTCCAATATCATACATACCCATCACCAGCAAATATTTTATACTTTAATTAAAAAATTATGATCAAGAAAGATAATATTGGAGCAGCATCATATTCCAGTAGGTAAGGTACCCGTCTTGCATACAGCTGACGAGTGTCAGTATCACATATTGTCCCCTAAGCACCACTAGGAGTGATCCCTGAACACAGAGCCAAGAGTAAGCACTGAGTACTGCAGGTTTGGCCTGAAACCGCACACACTCCCCATAAAAAAGTCGATATTGGACTAACTATGTGACTCAAGGGAAAACGCTTGCCTTGGATGTGTGAAGAATATGGTTGAATACACAGAACCACTTTTTTAAAAAAGGGTTGGACAATGAGACAGATGGCTAAGAGGACTGGAGTATAAGGCCTGGATTTGATTTCCAGCAACATATACTAGGAATGAACTCCAAGCAAAGAGCTAAGAATAGCCTATCAAGCTGAGATTATTTATGAAAGCTGTGAAATAATAAGTCAAGTCTTCTGAATTAACCTCTGACCACAACGTGAATTTCTAAAGTTTAGAGAAAATTAAGAGTGTCAATTCCACTGTTCTTCTAGACTCAACCACTGAGCAATATAGGATGGAGCTTCATCACAAACAAGGGATGGCGCAAAATGATATTAGGTTGGGGACCTAAAAATCCTGAGGAGGTAAAAGGCTTTGACCAAAGGAAATGTCTCAGGAACATTGAAGTGTCCCAGTGCAGGGGCTAGAGCGATAGTACAGTGGGTAGGGCGTTTGCCTTGAATGTGGCCGATCTGGATTCAATCCCCACATCCCATATGGTCCCCCAATGGCCAGGAGCGATTTCTGAGTCCAGAGTCAGGAGTAGTCCCTGAGTGCCACTGGCTGTGGCCCAAAACAACCCCCAAAAATAAATAAATAAATAAATAAATAAATAAATAAATAAATAAATAAATAAATAAATAAAAATATGAGTATCCAGTGCAATTAGGAAGTTTCAAAACCAAACATGAGGGTTGGAGCAATAGTACAAGTAAGGCATTTGCCTTGAATACAGTTGACCTGAATGGATCCCAGCATCCCACATGATCCTACATAGGCTAGGAGTGATCCTTAATTGCAGAGCTAAGAGTAAGCAAGCCCTGAGCACCAAAGGGTATACCCCAAAAAAGAAAAAAAGTTTTTATTTAAAAAATATATATTTACTTAAAAATAGTAATAAAATAAACTTAAAATCCTTATCTAGAGGGGTTTAAAACAATGATTTGCCTTGCATGAGTGACAGTCTGAGTTCACTATACAGCTCCAACAAAAAGGAAAAAAAAATTCTAAGCCAAGGGTCAGGGATGTAGCTTAAATAGAGCACACACATGCTTTACATGGGTTACAAGCATCACTAGGAATCAACCCCACAATAAAAATAATTTATCCAATCCTTTAATCCTCTTAGCAAAAAAAAAAATTTAAAAAAAATCCCTTAAAAAATAAAGACTAATTCTTCTCAGCAAAAAAACAAAACCTTACACTATATCTGGGGAAGAGACAAAGGAGAAGCTCTGGACTTGGGAATACAAAGTCTTTTGACTGTCACCTCTTTCAGACCCTCTCAAAAATGGCATATATATATATATATATAATGCTTAAGAGAGCATCAAAAACCCCTCCCACCTTCCACTTACCATAATAAGCTTTGAGTAAAAAATAAAGTGGTATATAGCTGCAAAAGTTGATAATACTCCCAAGAAAAAGCACAAAGGGAAAAGCCCAAAGCCGAACAGGGAGATAAGGAGAAAGGGGACACAGGAAAATGTGAGCTCTCATTACCATGGCAACAGCAAACATCAACTCCAGTAACTATAACAATAATAAACTTCAAACACAGTCCAACACCTAACAAGTCAACAAACTCTACCCTCAAGGACTAGTAAAAATAAACTTTTACTCTTTTTCAAAATATCAAATATTTATCTTAGTATTTCCTATCTTATACAATATGTTACAATATCAACAAAATAATAGTAAGAGTTGGGTGTAGTTCAATAATAAGAGCATATACCTTGTATTATGTGGCTGTGGGCTTAATTCTTTTTTTTTTTTTTTTTTTTTGGTTTTTGGGCCACACCCTGTGAGGCTCAGGGGTTACTTCTGGCTATGAGCTCAGAAGTTGCTCCTGGCTTCTTGGGGGACCATATGGGACGCCGGGGGATCGAACCGCGGTCCGTCCTAGGTTAGCGCAGGCAAGGCAGGCACCTTACCTCCAGCGCCACCGCCCGGCCCGTACTTTTTTTTTTTTTTTTTTTTTTTTTTTGGTTTTTGGGTCACACCCGGCGATACTCAGGGGTTACTCCTGGCTGTCTGCTCAGAAATAGCTCTTGGCAGGCACGGGGGACCATATGGGACACCGGGATTTGAACCAACCACCTTTGGTCCTGGATCGGCTGCTTGCAAGGCAAACACTGCTGTGCTATCTCTCCGGGCCCTGTGGGCTTAATTCTTATTAAATCCCCACTCCACCCCACCCCACCACCACCACGATCTATGAAGCATGTCTAAGGCAATAAAAAAACAACCTGACAACAAAAAGTATCATCAGAATTAGACACAAATGTGATCTTTTTTTTCCCTCTGCAGTGCTGAGGATTGGGCCCAGGGCCTCACACATTCAAGACAAGTTTCCACCACTAAACTATATCCCCCAACCCAGACATAACAATTTTGAAACTATCAGCAGAAAATTTAAATTATGAATAATATGATAAAGATTCTCTTGGAAACCTAAAAAATGTGCAAGATTAGATAGGCAATTTCTAAGAGGTATAGAGTCATAGGAAAATCAACTGAAAATGCTAATGCTAGAAATCAAACTAAAAATTACAAGTATATGCTTGTGAAGAGCATACTGAAAGACATGAAACAGGTGAAAAAAATTAAGTGAAGATAAGGCAATAGGAATTATCCAAACTTAAAAGAACAATAAGAAAAAATGAAGCAGGAGAGATTATCCAAGAACAACTGTACTCTTTAAGCAAGAGACCAAGAAGAAATGAACAGATTTCTGGGAAAATAATCTCCCAAAACTGAATGAGGAGCAAGTAGAAAACCTAAAAAGGCCAATCGCAAGTAAGTAAATTGAAACAATAATTAAGAATCTCGGCCGGGCGGTGGCGCTGGAGGTAAGGTGCCTGCCTTGCCTGCGCTAGCCTAGGACGGACCGCGGTTCGATCCCCCGGCGTCCCATATGGTCCCCCAAGAAGCCAGGAGCAACTTCTGAGCGCATAGCCAGGAGTAACCCCTGAGCGTCACAGGGTGTGGCCCAAAAACCAAAAAAAAAAAAACAAAAACAAAAACAAAAAAGAATCTCCTCAAGAATAAAAGTCACAGGGGTCGCAAACTCGAGGCCCGTGGGCCGTTTGCAGCCCTCCATACAACATGTTGTGGCCCTGCCCTAGAGGAATCTTTTTTTGTTTTGTTTTGTTTTGTTTTAGTGTTTAGGTCACACCCCCCAATGTTCAAGGCTTACTACTGACTTTGCACTCAAGGATCACCCCGACTTTGCCTCCTGCAGCCCTCAGGTAAATTGAGTTTGAGACCCCTGGTCTAGGACCAGATGGGCTTAGCACAGGTGAGTGTTATCAAACATTCAGATAATTACTACCATTGGTCTTTAGACTCTTCCAAAATATTGAAGAAATGGGAATCCTACCACCTTCATAATTCATACCTCCTAGTTCATACTTTCTATGAAGCTGACATTATGCTTATTCCCAAAGCTGACAGAGATACTATCAAGAAAGAAAACTACAGACCAATCTCACTAGAAATCTTTTATATTTATTGCACCACCCCACATATGTTATAGTTTCAAACTATTTTGTTTTTGTTGTTGCTTTTTTAATTGAATCACCATGAATTACAATATTACAATGATAATTTATTACTGAGTTTCAAGCATACATTGTTCCAACTACCCTTCACCAATGTACCCAGTTTCCCTCCTACCCCCAGCCTGCCTAGGTGGCAGGTACTTTGTCTCTCCCCCATTGTCCCAGTTATTGTCCTGACTTATCCCAAACCTCACCCAAGGCAAGCTTCCAAATGAATTCCATGCCTCCAGTTCCCCTCCCCTTAGTATCTACTGCCACTGGGCATTTGATATTCCCTGATGAAGTTTCTTTACATCCCACATGAGAGGTTATTTTGAGCTTGTTCTCCGACTGATTTCACTCAACATGACACTCCTCGGATCCATCCAAACTGCAGCAAACTGGAATGACTTTATCTTTTCCTGCTGCCATTGTGTATAGGTAACTTGTTTTTTCATCCTGTTATCTATCTGTTCGTGGTCATTTCAGCTCATTTTATATTTGCATATAGCCAAAAAAAGGAAATCTGTGCTGCAATGAACATAGAGTGCAAATGTCTTTTCTGCATTGTGCTTTGGGGCCCTTCTAGTAGTAAAACTGCTGAACTATATGTAAGCTCAACTCCTCCTTTTCTAAGGAATGTCCACATTGTCTTCCAAATAGGCTGAACCTATTGACAAAGCAGTGAACTAGACTTCTTTTTTCTCCATATCCTTGCCAACACTGGTTGATGTTCTTAAGAGATGAGTGCCAGTACCTCATTTTGATTTGCATTTTCCTGATGATTAGTGATATAGAGTAGTATTTTTTCATCTGCTTTTGACCATTTGTATTTCTTTTATGAGGTAGCTCCTGTTTATTTCTTCTCATATTTTAATAGGGTTGGATTTTTTCCTTGTAGAATTTTATCAGTGCTTTATATTTCTTAGATATTTAATCTTTCTCAGATGGGTGGTGGGCAAATAACTTCTCCCAGTCTGTAGGCTGTCTGAATTTTAGTCCTTTGAAGTGCAGAAGCTTCTATTCCACTTATTCTGGCTTCCATTTGCTTTGTCAGTGGAGTTCATCATTTACAGATGCCTCTATCTTCAAAGTCATGAATACTTCGATCTATATGTTCTTCGATGTAACTTACAGATTCAAGTCTGATATCTAAGTCTTTAGTCCATTTTGATTTGGCTTTTGTGCATAGTTGTAGAAAGGAATCTGAGTTCAATTTTATGCATGTGGCCAACCAGTTTTCCCAACACTACTTGTTGAAGAAGCTTCAGATTCCACTATATACGTCTTGCTCTTATTTTTTTGCTTTTTGGGCAACATCAGGGGTTACTCCTGGCTATGCGCTCAGAAATCGCTCCTAGCTTGGGGGACCAGATTAGTGCGTGCAAGGCAAACACCCTACCACTTGTGCCACTGCTCCAGCACCATAAGTTTTCTATTTTATTCAATTGACCTGAATTCCCTTATTCTTCCCTTATTCTAGTACCACAGTTATAATTACTACCACTTTATAGTACAATTTGAAGTTGAAGAAAATGAAACCTCCTGTCTTTTTATTCATCATTAAACTATTCAGGAGTTGTGGGATTCTTATTCCATATAAATTCCAGGAGTATATGATCTATTTCTTAAAAAATATCATGGATATCCTTATAAGGGGAGCAACAAATCTGTATAATGCTTTGCAGAGTATTGCCATTTTGATCATGTTTATCCTCCCAATCCATGGCTGGGAATGTGTCTTCATTTTCTTGTGCCTTCTTTTATTTCCATAAGCAGTGCTTTGTAATTTTCATTGTATAGATCTTCCATTTCTTTGGTTAAGCAGATTCCTAGATACCAGATTTTGAGACACAACTGTAAATGGGATTGTTTTTCTGTAATATCTCTCTCTTCTGTTTTATTATTTGCATATACGAAAGTCATGATTATTTGCATGTTAATTTGGTAGCCTATCACTTCACAAATCTAGGAGCTTTTTTGTAGTCCTTAGGATTTTCTAGATACAGTATCAGTCATCTGCAAATAGTGGGAGTTTAATTTCTTCCTTTATTACCTGAATGCCCTTAATATCTCTTTCTTGCCTAACTATTGTGACAAGTATTTTCTAATACTATATTAAATACAAGAGCTGAGAGTGGGCAACCTTGTCTTGTGCCTAATCATAAGTGGAAAGCTTTTAGTTTTCCCCATTTGAGTATGTATGCTGTGGACTTGAGGTAAATGGCTTTGACTTAGAAAGTTCCTCTAATTTCCTTTTTTATTGGAGCTTTTTTTTTTTAACATAAATAAGTATTGGATCTTGCCTAATGTTCTCTCTGCGTCTACTGATATAATCATCTGATATTTTTATGTATGGTATAGTATGTTACATTACTGACTTACATATGTTAAACCATCCTTGCATATCTGGAATAAACACCCATTTGGTCATAGTATACGATCCTTTTGATGAGTTCTTGGATTCAATTTGCTAGTGTTTTGTTAAGAAACTTTGTTTGCATTTATGTTCATCAGTATCTATGTTCATGAGGGATAATGGTCTGGAATTCTTCTAGCGGTCTCTCTTTCTGCTTTTGGTATAAGGGTAATGTTTGCTTGATAGAAACTGAAAGTGTTTCTTCAACTTCCTGAAAGAGTCTGAAAAGGATTGGCAGAAAGTCTCTTTAAAGGTCTGGAAGAACTCTGGGGCTGCAGCAGTGGCACAGTGGTAGGGCATTTGCCTTGCACGTGGCTGACCTTGGAAGGAACTCAGTTCAATCCCGGGCATCCCATATGGTTCCTCAAACCAGGAGCGATTTCTGAGCATATAACCAGGGGTAACCCCTGAGCATCACCAGGTGTGGCCCAAAAACCAAAACCAAAACCAGCAAACAAATAATGGTTTGGATGAACTCAATAGTGAATCCATCTGGGCCTGAGCCTTTGCTTTTGCAAAGACTTTGACTACCATTTCAATTTCCTTGATAGTGAAGTCTGCTCGGGTGATCTAAATCATCTTAATTCAGTCTTGGGAGCTAAGCCCAAGAATTTATCCATTTCTCTAGGTTCTTTTGTTTCATGGCATAAAAGTTTTCAAAGTAATCTGATAATCTTTTGATTTTCATGGTATCAGTGTGATGTCCCCATTTGTTTGTTTCTTTTTTTTTTTGCGGGGGGGGGGGGGGGGGGGGGGGAGGACAATGCTCAGGGGCTACTCTGGCTTTTCACTAAGGGATCATTCAAAGTAGAGCCCAGGGGAACAGAAGAGATGCCAGGGATCAAACCCAGGTCAGCCGCGTACAAGGCAAGTGCCTTACCTACTCACTGTACTATCTTTCTAGTCCCTTCATTTCTGATTCGATTAGTTAGGATTCTCTCTTTATGTATGAGTCTTGCTGGTGATTTATCAATCTTGATTTTTTTCCCCAAAGAACCAGTTCTTGGTTTATTATCTTAGATTGTTTTTGGATTCCAACTCATTAATTTCTGCTCTAAGTTTTATAATTTCCTCCTATCTGCTTTAAGTTACTTTCGTTATTCATTTTCAGTTTCTTGAGTTGTACTGTTAGGGTTTTTTTTGTTTGTTTTGTTTTTTAATGTGGGCCCTTTCTTCCTGATGAATGCTTATATAACTATGCATTTTCCTTACTCTTGGTTGTGTCTCATAAGTTCTGGTAGGTCATAACCTCACTGTCATTTGTTTCCAGGAATGTTTTGATTTCCTCTCTGATACATTGTTCATTGCTAAGCTGTTTTAATTTATAGGTGTTTGAGTTACTTTTCCATTTTTTTTTTTTTTTTGTGGTTTTTGGATCACACCCGGCAGTGCTCAGGGGTTATTCCTGGCTCCATGCTCAGAAATTGCTCCTGGCAGGCACGGGGGACCATATGGGACACCGGGATTCGAACCGATGACCTTCTGCATGAAAGGCAAACGCCTTACCTCCATGCTATCTCTCCGGGCCCTACTTTTCCATTTTTATCTGTGGTTAACTTCTTTCAGAGCATCATGGTCTGAAATAATTAATATAATTTCTATTTTCTTGACTTTATGGAGCTATACTTTATGGAGCAGCATGTGGTCTATCATGGAGAATATCCCAGGTGAAGTAAGAATATGTATTTTGCTTTTAGTGGATAAAAAGCTCTATGTATATTTACTAAGCCCTTCTATTTCATTTCTTCCTTCAAAATTCATTGCTGAATTTTAGTCTAGCTGATCTATCAAGTGGTGACAGAGCAGTGTTGAAATATCCAGCTATTATGTGCTATTGATATCTTCCTTCAAGTCTAAAATAAATAATTTGTTTTAAGTATTTTGCTGGTCCCTCATTTAGTGCATATATTCTTAAAAGTGTAAGCTATTCCTGATGTACAAATACCTTGGCCATTAAGAAATAACCCTCTGTCTCATAACTTCTTTAATCTCAAGTCAAGGTTACCTGGCCTTTTCATAGGATGAGTCTGTTTGCCTTTATTGTTCAAATGTTTCTGGTAAGTAAAAGGTTGGATATGATTGTCTAATTCATCCTGCCACTCTGTGTCTCTTAATTGGTGCATTTAGGCTATTGACATTGAGTGAGGTTATTATCATGGGAGTTTCGTGGCATCTTTCCATAGAAGTTTGGCATGTTTGTGGGATTTCTCTTATTTTATAGCTCCTTTAGTTCTTCTTATAAAAATAAAGTCTACGAAGTTTCAAGTTCCTGAACTGTTGTTTAGTTATGAAGTTGTGTATCATCCAAATATGCAGGATTCTGGCTAAGTAAAGCAATCTTGGTGAGGTGTTCATTTCATTGAACACTTTTACTAAATTCCACCTTGCTCAGGTATGTTAAATCTGCTGTGAATCTTATTGACACTTCTTTGTATGTAACTTCCTTCTTTTTTTTTACATTATATATATTTTTTTTTCACAGAATTATTTATGGTACATAGTGACAATGAATGAGGGGCATTCCCACCACTAGTGTTGTCCTTCCTCCACCCCCGTTCCCAACATGCATCCCATATCTCCTTCCTTTTCCCCCCAGAATACTACGTGGTTTCCAACTCTGGGAAGTTCTCTGCAAAGATGTCTTTGACTTTTGCAGTTTTCTGCATCTCTTCTTGGAGCTCATTAATTCTGTCCCCAGAAGCTATTAACTCTGCAATAGAGGCCTTTTAGTGAGTCTTTCATTTCGTCAACCAAGTTTTTCAGTTCTGTCTTTTTGCTTTGTAATTTTTTTCATTTTTTTTCCTCTCACATCCTCTTGTTTTATTCATTGTCTACTTCACTGTTTCTTTGAGCTTGTTAAATAATTCTAAGGGACTGGGGCAATAGTATATAGCAGGGGCATTTGCCTTGGACACAGCCAATCCAAGTTTGATCCCCAGCCACCCACAAGGTCCCCCAAGTACCTTCAGAAGTAATTTCTAAGAGCAGAGCCAGGAGTAATCATTGAGTATCACATAGTATGGCTCAAAAAGCAAAAAAATAAGTAAAAATTTAAAAATCCAAAGAATTTCTTGGGGCCGGAGAGATAGCATGAAGGTAGGGTGTGTGCCTTGCATGCAGAAGGATGGTGTTTCGAATCCCGGCATCCCATATGGTCCCCGAGCCTGCCAGGAGAGATTTCTAAGCATAGAGCCAGGAGTAACCCCTGAGCGCTGCCAGGTATAACCCCAAAAAACAAAACAAATAAACAAACAAAAAATCCAAAGAATTTCTAATCTGAAGTCCTTTTCAGAGATTATATATACATGGTTATCACTGATTGAGTCAGGATTACAATATTTCTCCAGTGAGCATCTATACTGCTTTTCAGTGGTTCTTTGTGAGGATATGACTTTTTCACTTCACTGTCTGCATCCCCCTATTACCAGGGAGGTCTCTGGAAGAGCTCTCTGAAAGGAGGGGGATTATTTTACAGTGGCTTTAAGTGCAGCTGACTTCTGATCTTTGGGGCACAGCCAGGTTTGGTCAAGACTCTCTAGATATTCTTGGGTTGATTGGGTGAGCTCTGCCTCAGGATTGTTTTCGAGGGGGGGGAGGTAAGGGGGGAGGCCTCAACCTAGTCATGCTTAAGGCTAGCTCCTGTCACCATGCTCAGTAATTATTTCTCACAGGTTCAGGAGACCATATGGGGTGTTGGGGCTTCAATCCCAGGTAGGCGGTGCACAAAGCAAGTACCTACCAAACCTGCTGTACTACCTCCCCAGACTTTCTTGTTTATAGGCACAGGTCAAAATTTTTTTTCTGGATAGTTTTAATGATTACTTGAAGTAACTGATTATATTACAAAGAAGCTTATACTTGCTTAAATATTTTACAATTTCTACTCACATGTACAAAGCAATGAAATATATATTATATCACAAATTGATTTTAAAAAAAGTAATCTGAAAAAGGGGTTGAGGATGCAGCACAAAGCAAAAAGCTCATGTCTAGAATAAAACAGACCATAGTTCCTGACACACAAAATAAAAAGCTAATAAATACCTTCAGTAATCTGAAGAAACTAAAACAATCTTGTAGTCCTTGTTGTGATTCTAACTTTCACACTGTATATATGCCAGAAACATTGGCACATTGTTCAAAGTACTACTATAAACACACTTAAATTTTAAATACTCTGGAAGAAAAGACACATAATCTGTCACTATGGAAATAATTTTATTTTTCGTTTTTGGGCCAAACCCAGTGACGCTCAGGGGTTACTCCTGGCTCTGCACTCAGAAATCGCTTCTGGCTTGGGGGACCATACGGGACGTCGGGGGGATCGAACCACGGTCCATCCTAGGCTAGCGCGGGCAAGGCAGACGCCTTATCGCTTGCACCACTGCTCCGGCACCGAATTTTTTTAAAATAAGTATATTAAGGGCCTGGAATGTGGCTCAAGTGGTAGAGCACATGCTCTGATAAGCCTTGGTTGGATCCCTGACCCTACTGACATTTCCTACTCTCTCCCCAGCATCTCTCCAGCACTGCTGGGAGAGGTCAACAACAAAAAAATAGGTACTTTTTATTGCTTAAATGTATTTTAAAAAGTAATGTGAAGCAAACAGATGCAAGTAATTTAAGCATTAAACAAAAGTAAATTAGCATCTGAGGAGCACCACCAGGTAATGGTCCCAGAACAACAGACATATACATATATATCTCACGTGTCCAATTAAAGAAACTAATCACAAAAAGTTACATATATCTAAATGTCCAGAATATACAAATTGATAGCCATAAAATGGATTAATGGTTACCTAGAGCTAGAGCAGTTGGGGAGAGAGGTTGTTAAGGAATGACTGCTTTCACAGATATAATTTCTTTTTAGGATGAAAATATTCTGAAACTAGAATTCTATGATAGATACTCAGCTCTGTATACTAATAACCATTGAAATGTACACTATTCCCTCCCTTTCCCTTTGCTGCTGTCATTGCAAGAATCTGGGGTCACACTGCTTTTGATGATCACACATTAGTTGTGTGCTTGCCAGACGTTCCACATCAGTTCACGTTGCTTACACCACCAATTCAGTGCTTTGCCAAAGATCATGCTCCTTTACACTTGTGGTATGTAAACACATTGTGCTCATCAGGGGACACTGTGGTATCTGTTAAGGATCACACATTTCTCTTAAGTTGCTGTGCTTGCCAGAGGTCACACCCTTTTAACTGTGGTGTTCATACACACCTGACCACAGTGCAGCTGAAAATCAACTGCAGTGTAGCAGATCACAAACAGCAGAACCCATAGGACCTCACTGAACACACTGTGGCACTGGGACTGGCCCATATCCTTGCCCAAGGAGAGTAGGCACTGTAAGTCACTTAACTATCCCTGGGCCCTTGAAATGTACACTTTAAATGGGTACGTCAAGATGTAGAAAACATATCTCAATATAACTACAGAACAAAAAAAAAAATTTTTTTTCTTTTGGTTTTTGGGCCACACCCGGTAACGCTCAGGGGTTACTCCTGGCTATGTGCTCAGAAGTTGCTCCTGGCTTGGGGGACCATATGGGACACCGGGGGATAGAACCGCGGTCCGTCCAAGGCTTGCGCAGGCAAGGCAGGCATCTTACCTTTAGCGCCACCGCCCAGCCCCACAAAATTTTAACAATAGAGGAAAAGGTTACAAACACAATAGAGGGAAATGTATATGAAAATTCTGTTACGATCATATTCACAATATACTTATCGGCTGTGGTAATGGGGTTCAAATCCAGGACCTTCTCTAGGTAAAGGCAAATGTTTTACCACTTAGTATATCCTTAGATTCTGTGTCATCTTTTATATCTTTTCTATAAATCTAAAACTTCTGTTATAAAACATAAATTTATATTATATATTAGCAAGCAAAATCACTTAAAAAAAATCGCTCAAGTATGGGGTAAGCTAAAATAGCACTACAGAACTTAGAATTCAAAGGCAGTTCATCAGACCAAAAGAAGTATTGGAGAAATATCAGAGAGAAATAAATGAGGTGAGGTTTTGATCAAGGAGCTAAATAACAGCATAGGCAGAAAAAAGAGTAAAATTCACAGATCTGGAACAAGACTCCTTCTTATTCATTTGGTAAAAAAAAAACAAAAAAAAACTTTTCTTTTCCTACTTTTATACAATCTGTCACACAGGTTTATAAGAAAAATCTACCAGGAAAAATATCCTCACAGTAACCTTGCCACTTGATCGATGTAAAGCTACTCCCACTACACTGTGAATTAGAATTTATTATAAATGCTTTTTGATATGATTGTGGGTATCACAATCATACTGAAGGCTAAAGAGCTTGCATTCTACAGATTATTTTATTATTTTAGGATTCACAAGACAAATTACAAGTAAATACAAAAGATGTTAAAGCCTGTATTCATCAATGACTTAATATGGGTAATATAATTTCCAAGTAAGTACATTGGAAGTATTTAAATAATCATAAAATTTGGGGTCAAAATAATCATACAATAGGCAAGACACCTACTTTGCATGCAGCCAATCTAGGTTTGATCCCAGGCTATGGTTCCCCAAGCCCACAATGAGAGTGTAGGAATAACCCCTAAGAACTGCTATGCGTGACCCTACCCTCCCCAAATATTAAATATATATTATAATGACTAGTCAATATCATTTATTGATAAACACATAAAATAAAAATGTATCATATGCATATTTCAGTTTAAAATGTAAAACAGGGCCAGAGAGATAGAACAGTGGGTAAGGACCTTGCTTTGCATGTGGATAACCAAATTCAATTCCTGAGCACCATCAGCAGTGATCCCTATGTATAGAGCCAGGAGTAAACACTGCAGGTGTGCCCAAAAACAAAACAAAATAAATTTTTAAGGGGTTTAGAGGATAGCAAAAAAAAAAAAAACACCTATTTTGCATGCATG
Source organism: Suncus etruscus (assembly GCF_024139225.1). Lineage (NCBI taxonomy): Eukaryota > Metazoa > Chordata > Mammalia > Eulipotyphla > Soricidae > Suncus > Suncus etruscus. The sequence continues at coordinate 32,319,929 of NC_064867.1, read as the reverse complement.
AGAATGATAGTTCGCTACCATGTCTACTAAGCAGCACAGTCCTGATAGCTGTGTGATAGTTCTGCTAGCTGGGATCCCAGTATCATCAAGTGTTCCTTCTCTAGCACACAGCTGAATATGTGTGAGCACTGTAAATAAGAGATGTGCAAGTACCACAGTCACGAGTGTGTCCCCTGACAAGCATGTATGAGCAACATAACAGTCCCCAGAGAGCCTTACAATCAGAATGTAACTCAAGCACCACAAGTAAGTGTGACCACCCAGCAAGCATGTGTACAAACAAGCATCAATGATAAAGAATGCAACCAGGGCCCAGAGAGATAGCACAGCAGCGTTTGCCTTGCAAGCAGCCGATCCAGGACCAAAGGTGGTTGGTTCGAATCCCGGTGTCCCATCATATGGTCCCCCATGCCTGCCAGGAGCTATTTCTGAGCAGACAGCGAGGAGTAACCCCTGAGCACCGACGGGTGTGGCCCAAAAACCAAAAAAAAAAAAAAAAAAGAATGCAATCACTGGGAAGAACCTAAGCAGAGTAGAGAAGCACATGCTTGTCTAACACCAGATGTGCAACCCCTGATGAATACTACAAAAAGTATGCTGTAAACCTCCAGCCATCCCAAAAACTGGAGGAAAAAATTAAACAAAGCTAAGAATAAACTGAGTCTATAAATAAATTAAAAGGGTATCTAGCTTAATGAATGGACTAGAAATGAGTCTCCCTTCTCTCTCTCTCTCTCTCTCTCTCTCTCTCTCTCTCTCTCTCTCTCTCTCTCTCTCTCTCTCTCTCTCTCTCTCTCTCTCTCTCCCCACACACACACACTCACACACACCCATAAAAAGATTAAGGCTAGGGGTAGGAGGCCATCAATAGTACAGTACACCCCATATGATCCCCAGCAAAGCCAGGTGTGATCCTTGAGAACAGAGCCAGGAATTAGCCCTTATCACTGCTGGGTACTGCCCCCAAACTATAATATACATACATAAAAACATACATACATATATATATATGTGTGTGTGTGTGTGTGTATACATAAACATATACATTTAACATTAAGACTAGAGCTGGAGAGATAGTGTGATGAGATTTGCCTGTACACAGCTAGTCCAGGTTCAATCCCTGGCATCCTATATGGTTCCCTGAGCCTCACCAAGAGTAATTCTGAGTACAGAGTTAAGAATAATCCCTGAGGGGTTGGAGTGACAGCACAGCAGTAAGGCATTTGTCTTGTACGTGGTCAACACAGGACAGACCCTGGTTCAAATCCCAGCATCCCATATCCCCTGAGCCCAGGAGCAACTTCTGAGTGCAGAGCCAGGAGTAACCCCTGATCGCCACAAGGTGTGACCCAAAAACCAAAAAAATAAAAAAATAAATAAATAATAAATAAATAAATAATCCTTGAGCATTACCAGACCCAAAAGAACAAAACAAAATTTTTAAAAAGTATCAAGACTAATCAAAAAGCATCTATACCCAAGCTTTATGATCCAGTATTTTTTAATAACCTTATTCCTGTAGGAAAATACTATCTGTGTTTATCTCATTAGAGCACAGTTATTTAAGGACAAATGTCTAGGCAGAAAAAGAACAACACTGGAACTTGATAAAGACTCTTTAGAAATATTCCTTTAAGGAATATTTAATATTAAATATTAATTTAATTTAAGGAACAACAGAGAAACTTTATAAAGACCCTTTAGGAGTATTCCTTTAAGAAATATTAAAAATTAAAATTAATTAATTGAATATTAATGTTAATATTAAATATTCCTTTAAGGAATATTTAAATTCCTTAAATAGAATTTAAACTGTTTCAAAGGCACCTTTCATCTACAGAGCTCAAAAAACTGTTACTTATATTACCAAGAATCAAAAGAGTAGCATCATGTCCCAAATAAAAAAAAGTATCAATGACCAAAAGGGAATTCAATACTGATGTTCTGAAACTCAGCCTTTTGCTCTAAAAACAAGATCTATGCTTATATAATAGTGATGTATTATACTATGTTTTTTTTTCCTTGTCTCCAGTTCTAGGCACAGAGCTCTTATAAACCATTCGATTTTCCTGAGTGACAGTACTATCATGTGTTATTCATAATATATCTCTTTCAACTCTACCTGCATTTGTGTAAAAGTAAAATTCTTGAAGGGGGAACCCTATTGAACTTCAGAATGGAGGAAGAAGCAGCCATTTAAAGATACAATGATAAACATAGAACAATTATGTTTATACTATACTGTAAACTATTGAAAGTGTAACAGCATTAGGTCTAAGTACCATATTTCCTTAAATTATAAATATAAATTATATGTGTACATTAAAAGGTATTTTAAATTGGGGGCCAGAGAGATAGCATGGAGGTAAGGTGTTTGCCTTGCATGCAGAAGGATCATGGTTTGAATCCCAGCATCCCATATGTCCCCCAAACCTGCCAGGAGTGATTTCTGAGCGTAGAGCCAGAAGTAACTCCTGAACGTTGTCGGGTGTGACCCAAAAAAAAAAAAACAAAAAGATATTTTAAATTATATATATTACATGTGACAGAATTATGAAGGAGCGCAGATGTGGAAAATGGCATCACACACTTGCCAGCACTACAATGGATATTCTCCAACCTTTAATTTGTAAGAAAAAATAGTACCTACAAAGCACAAAAAAGTGTGTGCCTATGTTCTCTTAATCTAGCACTGTATTTCTAGAAATGCGTGCAGAGATAGTTCAAATGGTAGAGTCCATGCCTAAAATTGTTCATCAATGTGTGCCTCTTTTCACAGTTATATCATACAACTTCTTCCTTCCTTCCTTCCTTCCTTCCTTCCTTCCTTCCTTCCTTCCTTCCTTCCTTCCTTCCTTCCTTCCTTCCTTCCTTCCTTCCTTCCTTCTTTCTTTCTTTCTTTCTTTCTTTCTTTCTTTCTTTTTTTGGGGGGAGGCCACACCTGGCGGTGCTCAGGGGTTACTCCTGGCCGTCTGCTCAGAAATAGCTCCTGGCAGGCACGGGGGACCATATGGGACACCGGGATTCGAACCAACCACCTTTGGTCCTGGATCGGCTGCTTGCAAGGCAAACGCCGTTGTGCTATCTCTCCAGGCCCGCAACTACTTTCTTGATAGTGGTTATCAAATAAAGTATTAATGGATCTCTTATTTCTGTTAATGAGTAGGATCTTTTATTTCTTATATACTTATTACGTCATTTTAATACTTCATCCTGCTCATAAGGCCTCAATTTCACAGATGTAACATATTAGATAGCCCTCCAGTACTTGGCATCAATTATAAGTTTTTTGTTTTGCTTTGGACCTACACCCAGCAATGCTCATAGGTTGCTCCTGGCTCTGCACTCAGGAAATTAGTCCTGGTGGTGCTTGGAGGGCCATATGTAATGCCAGGGATGAATCCAGGGGTCAGCTGCTTGCAAGACAAGCTTTCAACTCATATCTATCTCTATCTATCTATCTATCTATCTATCTATCTATCTATCTATCTATCTATCTATCTATCTATAACTCTCTCTCCCTCCCCCCTTTGATAAGCATGTAATCCATTCAAACAAACTAAATAGCAAATCAATGACAAACTGAGAGAAAATACTGCAAATAAGAGGAATAAGATGGTTTTATTATATTATATTATATATTATATTATATTATATTATATTAATTATATTATATCATATCATATCATATCATATCATATTATTGTCTCCTACAAATGCATTAGGGAAATAACAAAGAAATCAATAAAAATAAATCCAAATTCTGGGGCTGGAGAGATAGCATGGAGATAGGGCATTTGCCTTGCACGCAGAAGGATGGTGGTTCGAATCCTGGCATCCCATATGGTCCCCTGAGCCTGCTAGGAGCGATTTCTAAGTGTAGAGCCAGGAGTATCCAGAGTGCTGCCAGGTATGACCCAAAAACAAAAACAAAAAAAAAATACAGATTCTACATAGATAGTTCACATAAAAGAAAAGATCTGAGGAAGAGTGCAATGACTTCTCTGATGTTACTACATGTACCAAGCATGATTCTGGCTGCTCTACCATTTGAGTATGGCAACTCAATTCTCTGTAATCACCAACACTACAAGTGATTTCTGGTTATACCACAGTCTTATGTAAAAACCCAAAAAGAAGTCTGACCCCCAGCAAGCAGTGTAAGTCAAAGACATGGAAGCACCTCAACCTGAAAGTCCAACCCTTGGTGAGCATGTGTGTGAGCACCAAACACACCCATTACCTGTGTGATTAAATCAGAATTCCACTCCCAAATACAGGTGCAAATACTGCAATTAAAGAAGTAAAAACAATTGCCAGGGGCTGGAGCAATGGCAGGAGCAGTAAGGTGGCTGCCTTGCCTGCCTAGCCTAGGGCGAACCGCAATTCTATGCCCCGGTGTCCCATATGGTCTCCCAAGTCAGGAGCAATTTCTGATCACATAGCCAGGAATAACCCCTGAGCATCACCGGATGTGGCCCAACCCCCCCCAAAAGAAAAACAGTCACCAACCATGTTAGTACACAACTTGATATGCAGCCCCGATAAGAACCACAGCTAAGAATATGTGTGTGCAACAATCAGGCATGTAGGCAACCTCTATCATCATAACAATAAGAACCACGAAGGGGCAGGGAGAGGAAAAGAGGTCATACCTTTTTGTTTTGAGGTTCCACCTGGCAGTACTCAAGATTACCCCTTGATCTGAGCTCAGGAATCACTCCTGGTGGGGCTTAGGAGACCTTATGGGATGTGGGGTATTGAACCCAAGTCAGCCACGTTTAAGGCAAGTACTCTAGCAGCAATTTTCTTTGAACATTAATTCCAAAAGCCTAAGGCTTAGAGGTACAGTGGCCTGATCACATGCTTTACATGTGAGGCGCCTGGGTCTGATCCCTAGCATCACAAGGTCCCCTAAGCACCTCTGGAAGCAACACCTGAACACCGAGCTCAGAGAAGCCCCATGAGCACCTACAGGTGCAGCCCCACACAGGAAAGAAAGGAAGGAGGGAAAGGGGAAGATATGAATTCATCACTTTAGAGCACACTTCGAAATACATAGTAAAGTTTAATTCTTGAGCATCTTTTCTTTGGAGGATGGTTCTAACATATAGTATTTCAACATATTGCATTATCTTTAGTAAAGTGTTCATTGTTGACCTAACAGCCATTTCTCCCCTTTTCTCCCATTAATCAGATTTCACATTCATGCAAGGCGGTCAAGTGTCCAGCCCCAGAAATGACTCATGATTGGCAGAAGTCAATTAGAGCTATCATATTCTCTTTATCAGAGAACTATTTTTCCCAAATACAATTAGGGCCAGGGGCAGCAATATGATCCTCAATGACGTGTAAAGAGATCACAAATAGAGTGGTGTTACTTAAACCATTAATCCTGCCTGTTATCAGTGCTCAAGTGTGTCTTGAATTGCTATGGGCTCAATCCCATATGTTGTCATTTATGGAATCTAAAAAAAAATAAGCTTCGCATATTTGAATATCTTCATAATCAAGGTTTTGAATATTCTGTTTTGCATAGTCTCTCTGTATTTAACAGTTAATGAAAAGTTCAGCTTACAGTATTGACCTCCCTAAATTTTCCACATGCTGATAGAGAAAAGATAACCATTAGTTATTATTAATCTGAAACCAACGAATTCTGACACCACCTGCCCATCTACTACTTAATTCCACTAGAAGATAAATTCTATTCAGCAATAGTTTTTCCACTGTGATCCTGGCACCTGCATTAGACTCAATTAAAAAAACAAATCCTGCAAAGGTGGGAGTGTTGAGCCACACTAAGTGGTCCTCAAGAGTTAATCCTAGCTCTGTACTCATGAGTGACCCTAACAGTGCTTAGGGAACCAAATGTAATGCCAAGGATTGAACTATGGTCAGTACCTTGCCTCTCCAGAACATCAATAAATTTTGTTTAAATAAAGAAACAAACAGGGACCAGGCATTATCAATGGTATAGCACATGTCTCAAATGCATGAGGCACTGGATTCAATTACTAGCACTAATTAAACAAATGAAGAAAAAGAGAAATCACATAAATGCCTAGAAGTTATTTGGGTTGTTTTTTTTTGGGGGGAGGGGGCTACACCCAGCTGTGTTCAGGGGTTACTCCTGGCTCTGTGCTCAGAAATCACCTCTGGCCAGCTCAGGGGACCATATGGGATGCTGGGAATCGAACACTGGTCCTGCTTTGCTATTGCTCCAGCCCCCTATACTTAGTAAGTTTTATCTAATCAAAACATGTCTACTTTGGCTATTTGCACAAGTTCATCTGGCTCAGGATACTACATAGACTGGTTACTTCTCAGGGATCATTCTGAACATATAGTGATTGAACCAGGATTGGCTGTGTGCAAGATAAGCAACCCTAGGGGCCGGGTAGGTGGCGCTGGAGGTAAGGTGTCTGCCTTGCAAGCGCTAGCCAAGGAAGGACCGCGGTTCGATCCCCCGGCGTCCCATATGGTCCCCCCAAGCCAGGGGCGATTTCTGAGCACATAGCCAGGAGTAACCCCTGAGCGTCAAACGGGTGTGGCCCAAAAACCAAAAAAAAAAAAAAAAAAAAAAAAAAAGATAAGCAACCCATCCAGTGTACTATCACTAACCCCAGTGTTCAATCTTTTGAATGTGTAAAATAAGATTTCAAGTAAATAAATTTTAAAAGGTTAATCTTCAAAACACTATTCAACATAGCTTATAAAATGTTTCCTTGCCACAAATCTGGTATTTTCTTAGCATCAACTTACACACATCCTCTTTTTAAAATTTACTGAACACCTTCTATGTAATCAGGTATTATAAAACTATAGTTCCTCCATGATTACATGTAAAGATTTAAGGTTATATCAGGGCCCGGAGAAATAGCACAGCGACGTTTGCCTTGCAAGCAGCTGATCCAGGACCTAAGGTGGTTGGTTCGAATCCCGGCGTCCCACATGGTCCTCCGTGCCTGCCAGGAGCTATTTCTGAGCAGACAGCCAGGAGTAACCCCTGAGCACCGCCAGGTGTGGCGCAAGAACCAAAAAACCAAACAAAGAAACAAACAAAAAAAAGAATTAAGGTTATACCATCAAAAAGTTTACAGAAGTATGATCATTTCAACAGCACAAATGTTAAAATCGGAATGATACAGAGAAGATTAGAATGGCCTTTATGCAAGGATGGCATTTAAATTCATCAAGCATTCCATACCAAAAAAAAAAAAAAAAAAAACAGATTTTTTTACTTTTTACAAAAGTAAAATCTGATCTTTGAATGAAGAAAATTAATACACCTAAAGAGGGCATCAAAGAGAGAGTTCAATGCTGTGTACATTCAGAAGACAAATGTTCAAGCCCTGTAGCAGCACTACACAATCCCTGAACAGAGCCAGGAGCCCATGAGCATCACTGCTCATGGAAAACAAAAATAAGCAAGCAAAGAAATATATATATACATATATATGCATGATAATCCTTTATATAAATAGCTTTCCACACCTTTTTTTCTCATTTTATCTTCAATATCCAATTTATCAAAGTATTTTAGAAAAAATACTTTAGGGGCCGGGCGGTGGCGCTGGAGGTAAGGTGCCTGCCTTACCTGCGCTAGCCTAGGACGGACCGCGGTTCAATCCCCCCGGCGTCCCATATGGTCCCCCAAGCCAGGAGCGACTTCTGAGCGCATAGCCAGGAGTAACCCCTGAGCCTCACAGGGTGTGGCCCAAAAACCAAAAAAAAAAAAAAAAAAAAAAAAGAAAAAATACTTTAGAGGCAAGGAAAAATACACACTGCAATCTCAAAGCACAATAGTGATAATGCCAAAATTAATAACTGAAAAACAGAGAAATAGATTGTTCAGGAGGTAAGTCTTGCAAGCAGTTACTACTATCACAACCCTGCTTCAAATTCCCAGTACAACATGTGATCCCCTAAGCACCACCAATGGTCACTTCTGAGCAGAGCCAGAAATAAGCAGCAGTAAGTAAGCCCAAAAACCCACCAAAAACAAAACAACAAACAAACAAAAAACCTAATAAATGAAGTATTCGTTTTCAGTTCAAAACAACCTGTTATACCTCTTCCAGAAAACTGTATTGAACCAGATTATAAGCCCACCTTGCCATTTATTATGCTCAAAATTCCAATTTTCACTAACTATGCAAAGTCTATGCAAAATGAAAACAAAGACGCTTAGTACCTCAACATATTAACAAATTCAAATTCCTTCCTATTACTAGTCTAACCAAGAGTGCTATCATTCAGAGAACATAAGGAATAAGCTGCAAACAATTAAGTTCTTACTGAACCATAATAATCACCAGAAAAGAGACAATGGGGCCTAAGGGACAGCTCATTGGCACAAAGTGTTTGCCCTGCAAGTGTGAGGTTATGTTTTTGATCCTATATATATTGGGGGAGGGGGTTTGGGTCACACCCATGAGGTTCAGGGTTTGCTCCTGGAAAGCTCTGGGGACTGTATGGGATGTCAGGGATCGAACTTGGGTCGATACAAGGTCGGCCACATGCAAGGCAAAAGCCCTACTGCTGTGCTATCACTCTGGCCCTGATCCTACATGTATTGAACAAGATCTGAAAACCTCTGCTGTGAAAACTGGTGCTGCTAGAGTGTGCATGCCACAGTCTGCTGTGTGAAAGCAATGTTACAAAGGATGTAACCCCCAGCAAGCACAACTAAAGCACAATTAAAGCTACAGTGAGCACTGTAGTCGATATACAAACCCCACTTAGCAAACAAACCAGAATGTGCTCAAGCACCAAAATTAAAGATTATGTACGGAAGCACTGCAACAAGATGTACAAAGCCTGCTTGACACCACAACCAAATATTATGTGACCTCCAGTTATTCACAACAACAAAAGTGAAGAGAAAAAAGAGTCAATGCAAGGGAGACAAAACAAGTGACAGAATTAAAAACAGTTTTATGTCATTATTTTACACATCTCTAAGCACCTAAGTGATGCAATTTTTCTTTAGAAGAAAAAAGACATACCTCTTCAAAATCCCAGCACAACAGCTTTCCTTTCTTTGCATAGATGAATATCAATAATTGTAATCCAAAATGTTTCCCAAAAGTTCTTTTTAAAAAAGATATAGAAATAGAAGATCCATATGAAAATAGATCCAATCTGGGAGGATGGAACTGTATCTTCTAAATCTTGTGATCAAGAGCAGCTGTTCACCAAGTGTCAGCATCGGAAGACAGAGCTAACTGTGGGTGTGTCTTCTCGTGAGATTAAAACCTGCCAGGACAGGGGAGCAAGAGGAAAATGAAATACCACTGAATGCAAATGGCTGACTGGCCAAGAGTTACTAGTTACCAGTTGTCAGTTCACATATTAAAGGATCACTCAATTAATACAAAGCATACTTAGCATGTATATCTCCAGCATCACACAGCACCACAAGTACTGCTAGTTGTAGCCCTGGTGGCACCTGATCGCCAGACCACCAGGCCTAAGCACAGCAACTCCAGACTGAGCACTGCTGTGGCTCAGTGGAAAAGGAACTCACAGCCAACCAACACTACTGTGACACCCTGGTTCTCCCTCCACACACACACAATACACACAATTTTTAAAAAGAGGGATTAGAGAGACTAGAGAAATAGTACAGCAGGTAAGGTGCTTTCCTTGCATGCCACCAACCCAAGTTCGATTTCCAGCATCCCATCTGGTCACTGGAACTCACCAAGAGTTATTCCTGAAAGCAGAGTAACCAATGAACACTGCCAGGCATGGCCTCCCCCCCCCCCAAGAAAAAAAAAAAAAAGAAGGGCTGGAGAGAGAGCTCAACAGGTTGGAAGGCATGTTTTGCATGTTAAGAGGCCCATGAACACTCACTCCCTGACACAACACGTTCTTCTTAGAACTAAACCAATAGCAGCTCCAGAGTACCAGTAAGTGTATATCAAAAGAATGAAGAAAAGAAAAGTAAGAGTAAATTAACACATGGAAATCATACAAATGGCCATGACAAGTTGTCACTGGATCTGGGCATCAGTGACAACAGTAAAGAGAGTACACTTCAGCAAAGAGCTAGAGTGGGTAGGGTGCTTGCCTTGCACGCAACCAACCCTGGTTTGATTCCTGGTATCCACTTGATTCCCCCGGTACCACCAGGAATGATTCCTGATTGCAGAGTCAGAAGCATCGCTGGGTTTGGTTCAAAACCAAAACACATTAAAAAAATAAAAATGTATACTTCAGCAGCTAATCCAGTTCTCTCTTTAATAATAAACAAGCAGGGGGGCGGAGAGATAACACAGCAGTTGGGCATTTGCTTTGCACACAGCAGACACAGGATGGCTGGTGGTTCAAATCCCGGCATCCCATATGGTCCCCCAAGCCTGCCAGGAGTGATTTCCGATTACAAAGCCAGGAATAAGCCCTGAGCACCGCCAAGTGTGGCCCAAAAACCAAAAACATAAAAAAATAAAATAGACAAGCGGGAGTCAGAGAGTTAGAAAGAGTTAAAATACTTCCTTGTACATGACTGACCTCAATTCATTACCCAGAACCATGCATGGTCCTAAAGTATCATCAGGAGTGATCCCCAAGTGGAGAGTAAGCCCAGAGCACTGATGGGTATAGCCCAACCCCCAATAGAAACAATAACAATAATAATGGTAAATAAGCAGCACAGTAATCAAAACATACAGCTATACTTCATATTTTTGTTTTATGCAATTCTTGAAATCAAACCTAGGGCCTCAAGTCTTGTAGTAGCACTGAAACTATAGCCCCAGTCCTATTTCAGCCCTATTTTTTAACAGGTAGATGATTGTCATATCATAAAGCCAAGTTAACATGCCCATATTAGGTAGTCTAGCAAACAACATAAAAGTAAATTGGCAAACAGACCAAATGCTCTGGTACTTTTGTAAAAACAACAGCGTAAAAGCACTGAAAGCATTAATGCATATATCTATAGGAGCAAAAAGTATACAATAATTATGCAAAATATGCATAGATCTGGCAGAAACATGTTAAAGTGGAAACTGAGAGACATTAGAGTTAATTTGATATAATGGGTGGTTCTGTGGACTCCAATTAGATATCTTACAAAATTTGTAATCATATCTGCTATACTGAGCAGCATTCTGGGAATTGTGGAGATGGAGTCACCACACCCACACTATTCATGGCTTACTCTTGGCTCTGCAATCAGAAATCACTTCTGGTGAGGCTTGGGGGACTTTATAGGGTGCCAGGAATAAAACCTGGGTAGATCTCCTACAAGACAAGACCCGAACTAACCATCTGTACTCTAGCCTCAGTAGAATTATCTTAATAACTATCACATCACTGAATTTCTATCAAACTACAAATTATATATATTATGCTAAAATAAAACAGATGGAAATAAGTTAGGCAATGCAAAAGTTTGTAAATCAAGTTAAAAAAAAAACAAAAGAAAACTATACAGGAAAACAGAACACAAGAAAACGGAGGTATAACAAAATGAAAGAAAATCTGGGACCCATTAGTGAGTTATGAGAAAACATTAGAGTCTAGTAAGGGAACCATAGCAATAGACAGTAGGCAGGGTATTTGCCTTACATGTGGCAGACCCAGGTTTGATCCCTGACATCCTATATGGTTCCTGAAGATAACCAGGAGTGATTCCTGGTGCAAAGGCAGAAATAACCCCTAAGTGCTGCTGGGTGTGGCCTAAAAACAAAACAAACAATAAAAGGAGCCTAATAAAATACACACAATTGGAATCTAGAAGAGAGCATTGGGAGAAATAACTGAAAAACTCTCCAAATCTGATGAAAACTATAAACCAAGATTTAAAAAACTAAAATACCCACAAGAGGGGCAGGCAAGGTGGCGCTAGAGGTAAGGAGTCTGCCTTGCAAGCGCTAGCCAAGGAAGGACTGCGGTTCGATCCGTCCCATATGGTTCCCCCAAGCCAGGAGCGATTTTGAGTGCTTAGCCAGGAGTAACCCCTGAGCATCAAATGGGTGTTGGCCCAGAAAAACAAAAAATAAAAAAATAAAATAAAATACCCACAGAACAAGAAAATATATATTAATATATAATAAATAAATTTATGAATTTTAAGAAATATTTATAAATTATACAAATATTTATAATGTTATTTATGCAATAAGTATATGCATAAGTAGAATATACATATAATATGTATCAGGTTTTTATTAGCAAATTCACCTATAGTATTAAAATAAGGAAAAAGGTGAATTTGCTAATAATGAGCTGGAGTGATAGCACAGCCAGTAAGGCATTTGTTTGCTTTGCATGTGGCCAATCGTATTTGATCCCTAGCATCTTCTATGGTCCCCCAGCACCATCAGGAATGACCCGAGCACAGAACACACCTGAACACCGCCAGGTGTGGCCCCAAAACCACAATAAATAAAACAAAGAAAAAGAGCATTGACTTTTTTTCATAATACACACATACCAAAATGCCAAAATGCTTGTTCTCAAAAATAAATATGATTAACAAAGTTCATGCATGTCCCATTCCATTCCTGTAAAGTTATTATCTTTTCTTTTCTTTTTTTAATTTTTTTTTTTGGTTTTTGGTTTTTAGGTCACACACAGTGACGCTCAGGAGTTACTGGGTTACTCCTGGTTATGCATTCAGAAATTGCTCCTGGCTTGGGGGACCATATGGGACGCCAGAGGATAGAACCGAGGTCCGTCCTACGCCAGCCATGTGCAAGGCAATCGCCCTACTACTGTGCCATCACTTCAGCACCCCCCTCTTTTTTTTTTTTTTACAAAAAGCCCAAAAGTAGGCTATTTTGTCCTATAGTAGAAATCAAGTTTTTTAATAGAAGAAAATTTTTAATCATTGGACTTCAAAGTTCTATTACACAAGGACCAGGTACTCCTCTCAGTTACGAAGGGCTGTTCAGGCCTTGCCCTACAGGGGTCCACCTTGGGAACCACACCTGTGCTAGTTGGAAGATAACATACAGCACTGGGAATCAAATGCAGGCCTCTCACATACAAGGCAGATGCACCACTTCTCTGAGCTATCTCTCTGGCCCTTACATAAATCTTTTTAAAGGTCTTGCTTACAACCAAGTTTCTTGGGAGAAGGTATGAGAGAGGTTAATGTATTATTTATTAACCATTGTCTCCAGGGAACCCAATGTCAACTGGAAGTAAACTTGAGAGACAGCAAACGTTCCTTGTTTGGAAGAAAAATGAAAAACATTAGGTTTTTGTGAATGTCAGTGAGCCCATCTGGCAAAAGAAAATACTTGCTAAATCTTCCTAAGAAAAATTAATTTATAAGAGCAAAAGTATATTATCTACAAAAAAAAATCACTTCAGAGTTGATGCTGAAATAGGAAAGAGAAAAACACTACCACTTAATGCCACTCTATTATAGTCCAAGCCTCAGGGGGAAAGTGGTTAGGAAGAGTAAAACCTCTATAATATCATGGATGCCAAACAGATTACAGAATGGGAATCCTGCCTACTATCCTTTTGAATACATAATGTTAAACATAATTTATATACCCCATAATACTATGACACCATGACAACATACCTTATTACCCAAATTCACAGACAAGATTATCTGCTTCTTTTTCTCAGAAAGATAACTGAATGAGACATAACTGAGTATTTTCTTCTATCAGATTTCTAGAGGAGGCTACCTACTATTATCTCATCTGAATCAAAATTCCTTTTTTTGTTTGTTTGTCTGTTTTTGGGCCACACCTGGTGGTGCTCAGGGAACCATATGGGATACCAGGGATAGAACCCGGGTCTGTCCTGGATCAGCAACATGCAAAGCAAACGCCCTATCACTGTCCTGTCGCTCTGGCCCCCTGAATCAAAATTCTTGACTAGGTAAGACAACAGAAAAAGTATGTAAGTTCATTATTCAGTGCTGAGTATTATGAAAGAAGAGAAGTATACTTGTGGGGCCGGGCGGTGGCGCTAGAGGTAAGGTGCCTGCCTTGCCTGCGCTAGCCTTGGATGGACTGGACCGCGGTTTGATCCCCCGGCGTCCCATATGGTCCCCCAAGCCAGGAGCAACTTCTGAGTGCATAGCCAGGAGTAACCCCTGAGCGTTACCGGGTGTGGCCAAAAAACCAAAAAACCAAAAAAAAAAAAAAAAAAAAAAAAAAGAAGTATACTTGTGGTCAGGGATGTAGTCAGTGGCACATGCTCTGCTTGTGTAAAGCCCTGAATTTAATACCCATAATGATAGCTACCTACGTATAAACCTCAACACAACAAAATATCATTAAAATAAAGTAGCATTTTTGTATCACTTTACCAGAAGCAAGTTATTGGGTAGCTTTCCTTTTAAACAAAAAGAAAAATTTTTAGAAGAAATATACTATAGACCCAAGAGAATTTCAAATGTGTGTTCAAAATTGGAATGACACAGAGAAGATCAGTATGGACCCTGCACAAGGATGACACGCAAATTCGTGAAGTGTTTCCACATTAAAAAAAATGTGTTCAAACAAAGAAACTTACACATGTATGTTCACAGCAGGTTTATTGATAAGTCAAAAAAATGGTAACAATCCAAATGTCTATCAATTGATGAATATATAAAATGTAATCTGTTTATATTATTATTCAGCTTTAAGAAAGTAATTTAGCTGGGCCGGAGAGATAGCATGGAGGTAAGCCGTTTGCCTTGCATATAGAAGATCGGTGGTTCGAATCCTGGTATCCCATATGGTCCCCCGAGCATGCAGGGGGCGATTTCTGAGTGTAGAGCCAGAAGTAACCCCTGAGTGCTGCCGGGTATAACCCAAAAACCAAAAAAAAAAAAAAAAAAAAATTTAACTAATAAATAAAAACTAAGAAGAAGATAGGTATAATTCTGTTTAAATAGGCAAACTGCCAGAGAATTTGGAAAGATACTACTTAATATATTGGGTTTCTTTTTTTAGGGGACAACACTCAGCTGTGCTCTGTTTAACTGCTGGCTCCTCTGCATTCAGGATCGCTTCTAGTGGCCTTGGGAAATCAAACGGAGTACTGAGGATTGAGGCTGGGTTAGTCATGTATAAGGCAAGTGCCTTCTTTACCCACTGTTTTTTATTTGCTTCAGCTCCACACCAAGCAGTTCTCAAGGCTTACTCCTGGCTCTGCACTCAGGGATCACTCTTGATGGGCTCCAGGGACCATAAAAGGTGCTGAGGGTGAAACCTGGGTCAGTCCCTTGCAAGGACTACCCACAAATGCCCTACCCACTGTACCATCACCACTCAGATCCATGTATAATCTCTCTGGCCCCTGAAAGTGTTTTCTAAATGAAATGGTGAATTTTATCTTTCTTTTTTTCTTAGCTTTTGGGCCACAACTAACAGTGCTCAGGTCTTACTCTTAGACCTGTGCTCAAGAACCACATTTTGCAGAGATTA
Organism: Suncus etruscus; assembly: GCF_024139225.1. Classification (NCBI taxonomy): domain Eukaryota; kingdom Metazoa; phylum Chordata; class Mammalia; order Eulipotyphla; family Soricidae; genus Suncus; species Suncus etruscus. Next base: position 32,304,534 of record NC_064867.1, on the reverse strand, counting down.
GGGAATCATATGTATGCTGAAGAAAGAGTCAAGGTAGGCCATGTGCAAGGCAAATAACCCTATCCACTGTACTACCAATCTAGCCCTGAAATAGTAAATTTTTTATATTATGTGGACCTTACTTCGATAGAAAAAAAAATGTTTCCAATTAATAGTGTGGCTTTTTAATGCCTGGACTTTTTATTATTTAACAACATATTGTCTTCACAAAAATCATTCAAAACTTGGGGCTAGAACAATATAGTACAGCAGGTAAGATGGTTTTGCCTGGTATGTGGCCCACCAGTTAGATCCCCAGCACCCCCTTTGGTCCCCCTCCAAGCCTGCTGGGAGTAACTCGATCCAGGTAACTCCTGAATCTAAGCACTGCCATATGTATCCCCAAAAATAGAAAAAGAAAAAAGAAAAAAATCATTTAAAACTACTTCTTAAATTTAAACATACTGATATTCTGAAAAGGCAAAACTATAAAGAAAATCTAAAACATCAGTTTTTCCTGAAGGAGACATAGATAAGATACAAACTTTTAGAGCAACGAAACCATTGTATACGACACAATAATAATGATTATAAAGTTATCAAGTTTGTCCCAAACCATCAAACTTTAAAATACAAAAAATAAATCAGTTTTCAAGCATTTGAGAGCATAAAATATTATCACTGAATAATCCAGTCTCAACACAGAATAATGCCTAAAATACATTACAAATATGAAGCAACCACAAAAAGAGAGAGAAAGGAAAGGTACTGACCTCAGTAATAGTGAAAAAGTTTCTAGAACTCAAAAGAAATTATCCACATGCACTGCATTTTTGTTAACAAAGTAAATGGCAGTTTATCATGGATGAAGATGCACAGCTAAGCAGGGGCTAGAGAGATAGTACAATGCCTCGCACATAGCTAACATGGATCTGATCGCCAGCATTCCATATGTTCTCTCATCACCACCAGGAATAATTCCTAAATGCAAAGTCAGGATTAATCCCTGAACATCGCTGGGTATGGCCCCAAAACAAAACAAAAGAAGAAAACAAATATTAAATAAAGAGATGAAGGTAAAAGTAGGTTAACTCCCTAGTGAACTGAAAGTTAGAATCAGAAAGATTGATATGGTATGATAACATTGGAGATATCATTCCATTATTTATATATTGTATAAATTCTTGTTTACTTTAATAAACTATATTGTATTTACAGACATGTATATACATAGCTTAATTTATGTACATAATTCTTGTTCTGTCAAAGATTCTAGAAGCAACAATACTCTGTTAATAAGAAGCACATTAAGGACTCAGATCTTAGTTTCTAATATCGTGAGGGGGGACTATTGTAACAAAGACTGATTATAAGCCTGGGTATGATATATAAAAGATGAGCCTAAAGCATCTCTGTTCCCAGAAAGGAAGTGCTCACGTACATGTTATCAAGGGAGTAGTCAAAGGGAAGGGGAAGATCTCCCAAAGACCAAACCCTGCACAATTTGAGCAATGAATTTTTTGTAAATTTTCCACTTTTAAAGAAGTAGAGCATAATTTAACACTAAGTGGAGGTTATCCACAGTTATTTTTTCTGCAGGTAAACTAAAGGAAAGTAGGAACAAAACAGTAACTTTACAATATAGAAAAAGCACTACCTCAAGCCAAGGAAAAACATCAACACTGGTCAAGTAGTATCAATGATGTATACTCTTGACATGTGATGAGAATGACACTGATCCCCAGAAAGCATGCCTGAGCATCACCAGGTGTGCCCCCAAATACCAACTGAAGGACAATCTATACAAACTATCTAATCAGTTATAACCAAAATCATGGAACAAAGGAAACTGTCACAGCCAAGAGGAACTAAAGAGATTAAACTATTAAATGATGTTGCATGGCATCATGAATGGAATCCTGAAACACACACACACACACACACACACACACACACACACACACACACACACACACACACACACACACACACACACACACACACAACCTCAAGAAAAAACTCTGAAACTGGGGCCGGGCGGTGGCGCTGGAGGTAAGGTGCCTGCCTTGCCTGCGCTAGCCTAGGAGACGGACCGCGGTTCGATCCCCCGGCGTCCCATATGGTCCCCCAAGCCAGGAGCGACTTCTGAGCGCATAGCCAGGAGTAACCCCTGCGCGTTACCGGGTGTGGCCCAAAAACCAAAAAAAAAAAAAAAAAAAAAAAAAAACTCTGAAACTATAAATGAGATATAGACTTAGTGAAAATGTAAATTATCATTACTGGGACCCCAAGCCTGCCAGGAGCGATTTCTAAGCACAGTTAGGACTAACCCCTGAGCGCTGCCGGGTGTGGTCCAACACCCTCCCCCAATGCCCATGATATAAGTATCAAATGCTAAAAAATATGTTAAATTGAGATATATGGATAAGAGTTTAAAAATATAGAAAAGATTTAAAGTTATGATTGAAGGTTTCATCAGAAGATAAAACTTGAGGGGCCGGAGAGATAGCATGGAGGTAAGGCCTTTAATGCAGAAGGTCATTGGTTCAAATCCCGGCATCCTACATGGTCCCCCGTGCCTGCCAGGAGCGATTTCTGAGCATGGAGCCAGGAGTAACCCCTGAGCGCTGCCGGGTGTGACCCAAAAACCAAAAAAAAAAAAAGAAGATAAAATTTGAGATTTTACTTAAAACATGCATCTGCGGTGTGGCCCGAAAAACCAAAAAAAAAAAAAAAAAAAAAAAAGGTCTGAGTACATGCTTCCCATGCAAGAAATTCCAATATCATTCATGGGGCCGGAGAGATAGCATGGAGGGTAAGGCATTTGCCTTTCATGCAGAAGGTCATTGGTTCGAATCCCGGCGTCCCATATGGTCCCCCAAGTCAGCCAGGAGCGATTTCTGAGCATGAAGCCAGGAGTAACCCCTGAGTGCTGCCGGGTGTGACCCAAAAACAAAAACAAAAACAAAAAAAAAAAAAAAAAAAAAAAAAAAAAAAAAAAAAAAACATGCATCTGAACTCCAGCGTGAAAACAATAACAATAGGGTTCAGAGGGTGCAGGGGTCCTCAAACTTTTTAAACAGGGGGCCAGTTCACTGTCCCTCAGACTATTGGAGGGTCTGACTACAGTAAAAACAAAACTTATGGGCCCGGAGAGATAGCACAGCGGTGTTTGCCGCAGCAAGCAGCCGATCCAGAACCAAAGGTGGTTGGTTCGAATCCCGGTGTCCCATATGGTCCCCCGTGCCTGCCAGGAGCTATTTCTGAGCAGACAGCCAGGAGTAACCCCTGAGCACTGCCGGGTGTGACCCAAAAACCAAAAAAAAAAAAAAAATTATGAACGAATTCTTATGCACACTGCATATATCTTATTTTGCAATGAAGAAACAAAACAGATACAAATACAATATGTGGCTCGCGGACCATAGTTTGAGGACCACTGGTTAGAGCATGAGTCCACGGATTTAGAGCACTTTCCTTGCAAGTTCAAATCCCGTGTCCCATAAATGCAATTCTAGCAGCCCTGCCATTTGAATTTTGTAGCCATGTTCTCAGCAATCTCCAGCACCCCAAGCAATTTCCACCTGCACAACAGCTAAGTGTGTGTGAGCACCATAAAAACAGATGCACATGTATGAAAACCAGAACTAAAACTATGTGAGAGCCAGGCCCAAGATGTAGGAGCAGCACGTCTCCCCAGTGAGCACCTCCCTAGTGCGCATGTGTGAGCAGCTTATCTCCCTAGAGAGTGCCACAATCATAACTTAGGAACCTCAGCTAAGAGTGCTATCCCCAGAGAACAGCTATACAAGGTCTGCAACTAAGTAAGTACAAAACTCAGTAAGCACCCCAGTCAAATGTCCACCGAGCGTACAACTTGATTTCTGAAAACGTACAAACACCAGAACGAGAAATATAGGCAACTCTCTCCCACCCAACCTGATCGATCATCTTTTTTTTTTTTTTTTTGGTTTTTGGGCCACACCCTGTGACGCTCAGGGGTTACTCCTGGCTATGCGCTCAGAAGTTGCTCCTGGCTTCTTGGGGGACCATATGGGACGCCGGGGGATCGAACCACGGTCCGTCCTAGGCTAGCGCAGGCAAGGCAGGCACCTTACCTCCAGCGCCACCGCCCGGCCCCTGATCGATCATCTTAATAACATTAAGAACAACAATGAAGGGAATGGGGAGAAGGGGAGAAATTTTTTAAATAATTAAAAATAAAAATGAGGCCAGAGCAATAGCACAACGGGTGGGACATTTGCCTTGCATGTGGCAGACCCAGAACCAACCAAGTTCGATCCCAGCATTCCATATGGTCCCCCAAACCTGCCAGGAACAATTTCTGAGCTCAGAGCCAGGAGTAACCCCTGAGCACCATTTTTTATTTAAAAATAAAATGGGATTGGAGAGATAGCATGGAGGCAGGGCATTTGCCTTGTATGCAGAAGGACGGTGGTTCGAATCCAGGCATCCCATATGGTCCCCTGAGTCTACCAGGAGCGATTTCTGAGCATAAAGCCAAGAGAAACGCCTGAGTGCTGCTGGGTGTGACCCAAAAACCAAAATAAATAAATAAATAAAATAAAATTTAAAAAATAAAAAAAGAACAATGTTCAAGATACAGCTCATAAAAGTGTCTAGAACAATGAATCCGAAAATAAAACTAAAAGAAATGAAAATACCCTGAAAAGTGAGTACTTTACTAGAAGACAAGATCAGTGGTCAAAGAAAAAAATGTCATATGGTATAATAAAGTTACATCATACATCCATTTAACTTACTAACTGACCTCTGGTAAAATGTGAACAGCATTCAAGGATCTAGAGTGACAGCTGTTCAGTAGAGCCACAACAGGAAATGCCAATTTGGAAAGACAGGAAGCAGGTGGCCAAGTTCTTCTCTATAGCTTTTCAAAGGACAGTGTGCATACGAGCCCAGTGAAGGAAAAAACCTGTAGAGGGGGTCAGAGAGATAAAACAGCCAATGAGGCACTTGCCTTAAATACACCTGACCCAGATCAACTCCTGGCAACCCATATGATCTCTAGAGATCCGCCAGGAGTGATCCTTGAGCACAGACCCAGGCAGGAGTAAGTACTGAGTACCACCATGTGGGAGCCAAGCCCCGCCACCTAAAAAAAAAAATCTGTAGAAATGTATTGTTCATAGTTCAGGTATCTTCATATTAATACACCTATAAACATTAATTAGTGTAATCAATGGGTAATGGGAAACTAAAATATAAAAATATAATAAACTTATAAGGAAGCAAGAATCTATTAAAATTCATGGGACTGGAGAAACAGTACAGGGGTCAAGCATTCACCTTGCAAATGGCCCACCGCAGTTCAATTCCCAGCACCATTTCTGGAACCCCAAGCACAGCCAGACTCCTGAGCTCAGAATCAGTAACAGCCCCCACACCCTTTGCATCACCCCAGGTGGTCCAACTCCCCCTCCCACAATAAATAAAATATGCACCTTTACCCACTCTCTATTATAGCTCTATGTGATAGCTGTCCAAAAAAGCAATATTGTTTGAAGGCCTACATCTTGCTTCCTTCTTTAGTCAAGCCCAGTGACTCTAAGTCTATAAAGTACACAAAAATCATATATAATGCTGTATACAAAAACATGCACACTAGGATAATATAAGAGCCTGTTAAGGTGTTTGTCTGGCATGCAACCAACCCTGGTTTGATCCCCAGACCTGAGCAGATCCAGGAATAGGCACTGAGCACACACAAAAAAATTTTTGTATACAAAATAAAATTTAAGAGCATCCACACCAGGAGTCAGAGAGATAGCACAGCGGGTAAGGCTTTTGCCTTGCCTATGGCAGTTCTGGGTTCAATCCCCAGCATCCCTTATCATATGGTCCCCAAGTCTACCAGGAGTAATTTCTGAGCACAGAGCCAGAAATAACCCCTGAGCACCACTGAGTGTGACCCAAAAACCAAAAATAAAATAAAATAAAATAAAATAAAATAAAATAAAATAAAAAATAAAAGCATCCACACTAGATTTTTTTTTTATGTAACTTAGGGTATCTTCAAGTATAGTGACCACATTCTTTCATTTATTTATTTTGTTTATTTGCTTTTGGTCCACACCCTATGACACTCAGGGATTACCTCTGGCTATGCCCTCAGAAATCGATCCTGGCTTGGGGAACCATATGGGATGCTGGGGAATTGAACCACAGTCCATCAGCTTAGCACATGCAAGGCAAACAAACGCCCTACCGCTTGTGCCACCGAGCCAGCCCCTAGTGACATTCTATGATTTTTTTTTCCTCATGTGCTGACTTTAGAACTGAATTCTCGGCTTACTCTGAGGGGACTATTAAGCAAAAAGGCAAGAAAAAAGACAGGAAGGTTCAATCCTATTATTACATACTGAAGAACGTCCCAACAACGACATCTATCTAAAAGTGGAATAGGCTACTTTAAAGAAAATAATTTTCTGTTATTGAACATGTTCAAATAGAAGCTGAAAAATCATTGAGAAAAATCATTTTAGGAGTACAACTGGATTAAGAATTTAACTACCAAAAAAAAAAAAAAAAAAAAAAAGAATTTAACTACCAGGGCCAATAAATATAGAAAATAACTATCAATATCAGAACAATAGGACAAGATAGGGTGCTTGCCTTGCATTCGGCCAACAAGGGTTCTCGATCCCCAGCATCCTCTATGGTTCCCTAAAGACAGCCAAAAGTGATTCTTGAGGGCTGGAGAGATAGCACAGTGGTAAGGCGTTTGCCTTGCAAGCAGCAGACCAGGACCAAAAATGGTTCAAATCCCACCATCCCATATGGTCCCCTGTGCCTGCCAGGAGCAATTTCTGAGCAGAAAGTCAGGAGTAACCCCTGAGCGACGCCAGGTTTGGCCCAAAAAACAAAACAACAACAACAACAACAAAAAGTGATTCTTGAGTGCAAAGCCCAGAGTTACCCCCTGAGCATCCCTGGAGTGACTGAAACCCTCATTCCCTGCAAAAATAAGAATTTAAAGTCTCTTTGTGGGGGGCCAGAACAATAGCACAGTGGGTAAGGTGTATCTGCCTTGCAAGTATCCAACGCAGGTTCAATGCTGGGGACCATCCCATATGGCCACCCAAGACTGCCAGGAGTAATTTCTGAGCACAGAGCCAGGAGTAATCCCTGAGCACCACCAGGAATGGCCCCAAAAATAAATAATCAATAAAGTCTTTTTGTGATCTTTGATTCCAGAATGGTAGACTTAAAATATGATTAAAGGGAAATCGAGTTAAAAGCAACACATCTTAATTTTAAGAAATGAAAATAAATACTATATTTAAAAGCAACAAAGTAAAAATAAATTACAGGGATATAATAGAGACTAATGTTGCATCTGCGGATCCACCTGCCAGGAAAACTCTTCCATCTTAGAGCCAAAATTGAGATCCCCATGCTCCACCCCTGTTCTACCTGTCACTCAGCTCTTATCAGTTTATTTTCTTTATAGTTTCTATCAGGAGTCACCAAACTTTTTCTAAACAACAGTGTTTTTTTTAATTACTGTTCTGCAGATGTAGAAAAAGTTTGAAAAACACTGGTCTACTGTCTTGGTTAAAAATGCTGGTTCCAGGGATAGAGGGATGGTACAAAAGCTAAGGACACTCACTCAATTTAAGTTCAATCTCCAGTACTATATATGGTTTCCAAAGCGCACAGACTAAGTCCTGAACACTGCGATGTGTGGCCCCAAAACCAAAAAAATGCCAGTCCATGGACCAAAATGCAGGACAAGTGCCAGTCTGCAGATATAAAAAAGTTGAAGAGAACATCTATAAAGGGTCTGACTATAGTCTGCAGAAACTGTTTACCCCATACTTTCAAATGGTCTATGGGCAAGAATCTTTTTCACAATTTCAAAGGCGAGGGGGAAAAAAAGTTGGGATATGGAAAATTATCTGAAATTCTAATTTCAGTATTCAAACCTTAAAGCAATGGTCCTCAAACTATGGCCCGCGGACCACATAATGTATTTATTCCCATTTTGTTTCTTCACTTCTAAATAAGGTATATGCAGTGTACATAGAAATTTGTTCATAATTTTTGTTTTTACCATAATCTGGTCCTTCAACAGTCTGAAGGACAGTAAACTGGCCCCCTGTTTAAAAAGTTTGAGGACCCCTGCAAGCATTGAGGGGGCTGGAGCAATAGTACAGCTGCTAGGGCACTTGCCATGCGCATGACTAACCCAAGTTAGATCCCTACCATCTCATATGGTCCTCAAACACTGCCAGGAACAATTTCTGAGTGCAGAATCAGGAGTAAGCCCTGAACACTGCCAGACATCGCCAAAATCTTTCAATTCTCTTTTTTTTTTTGTTTTGTTTTTTTGTTTTGTTTTGGGCCACACCCATTTGACGCTCAGGGGTTACTCCTGGCTATGCGCTCAGAAATCGCCCCTGGCTTGGGGGGACCATATGGGATGCCGTAGACACCTTACCTCTAGCGCCATCTTCCCGGCCCCTCAATTCTCTTTAATTTTAAAAATAAAACACTTGGGGCCGGAGCAGTGGTGCAAGCGGTAGGGCATTTGCCTTGCATGCACTAATCTAAGAGGAACCATGGTTCGATCCCCTGCATCCCATATGATCCCCCAAGCCAGGAGCAATTTCTGAGCACATAGCCAGGAGTAACCCCTGAGCGTCGGGTGTGGCCCAGAAAGCAAACAAAACAAAACAAAACAAAACAAAAAACCCACTCACTTCCTTATGCACTGCCCATGGCTGCTCTTTTCATTACAATACAGTTCGGTACTTGCAACAGGGATTAAATGGCCCACAAAGTTAAAAATGCTTTCTTGTTCTTTTACATAAAGTTTGCCAATCACTGATTTATATTATGTCCTGCAGTTACCTATTTATCTTTATTTGTTTTTTAATACAGGTTAAAATTCAATGAGGATATGAACCTTATCTGTTTTGTTTCTTTACTGTAACTCAACACAATTAAATTCTTAAAAAGGAATTTAGAAAAATTCCCAAACAAGCAATACCATTCAGACAGTGATGGCTAACCTTTTTGAGCCCGAGGGCCCAAACTGCCGCACAAAACCAAAGAATTTCCTCAAAAGTGCCAGCATGTCAATTAAACCTTAATAACAAGATTTTAGTATCTAAAAACTATGCAGCACACACCGCATATCTTAATTGTGGACCTTCCTGCATGCCAGCTGCAAGGCCTTCACATGCCACCGCTGGCATGAGTGCCATAGGTTTGCCATCGCGGCCCTAGGACCACAAAAACACAACACAATAATGCCCTCTGCACTCTTATGTTCACAGCAGCAACTATTTACAATAGCCAGAATCTGGAAACAACCCAGATGCCTGACAACAGATGAGTGGCTAACGAAACTGTGGTACATCTATACAACGGAATACTATGCAACTGTTAGAAGAAATGAAACCATGAAATTTGCTTATATATGGATGGATTTCGAGACTATTATGTTGAGTGAAATAAGTCAGAGGGAGAGAGATAAGCACAGAATAGTCTCAATAATATGTGGGATTAAAGAAAAATAAAAAACAGTATAATAATAATACCCAGAGACAATAGAGATGAGAGCTGGAAAGACCAGACCATGATAACAAGCTTATCACAAAGAGTGGTAAGTTCAGATAACTACATTAACAGTTACAATGACAATGAAAGAGAAATGAAATGCCTGTCTTGAAGACAGGCGGGGGTGGGGGGAGGTAGGAAATGGGGGGGGGGGGACAATGGTGGCAGTAAAGTTGCACTGATGAGAGGGGCGTGTGCATTTTGTAGCTGAACCTCAATCACAAACAAAAAGTTTGTAACCACTGTGCTTAGATAAATCTCAAATAAATATTGATGAACTGATAAATGTTGCATAAACACACTATGAAGTTATGCTTTAAGTGCTCAATAACTAAAGGTCTTGCGTATATGTATAAATATTTGTGTATGAATATATGGCAGGCATATTTTTATGGAAAAGGGAAAATTAGACTAAGGCAAGGCATGAGAGGAGGGTAAAAGAAATAAAAAGGAAAATAGTAAACACTTTAAATTAATGGGAGTCGCCAACAGTCTAAGTTATTGGGCACTTTCAACAAACTGTGCAGAATATTATTGTGCTCTTAGAAGATTCTCTCTACTAAAGTAAAAAAAGAGGGGGTCGGAGTTGTAGCCCAAGAGGTAGGACATTTACCTTGCCTGTATCAACTTAGGACAAAACAATGTTCAATCCCCTGGCATCCCATATCGTCCTCCAAGCCAGGGGCGATTTCTGAGCGCATAGCCAGGAGTAACCCATGTCACCAGGTGTGCTCCCCGCCAAAAAACAGCAAAGAAGATTCTCTCTACTACAAGGTGTTACAACATACTATCAGCTGATTATGCATCTACTTATCTACTTATCCTAGACGGGCATACTCTGAGAAGTCTCATTTCCCATCACTATGGGGATACAGTATCCTCACTATGCCCAATCATTATAAATGCTCATTTTTTAACAGATCAAAAAAATTACATGCTGAACTTTTAATATCTAAATTTTTCTTTTGCAGCAATCTGCAATTCTGTAAGCAACTGAAAACTCTTTAGGAATTAAAAGGTCACCACCCACTGACCAGAAGCATCTTTTTAATCTTTCTATACTAGTTGAGTGACTGTACGATTTAAAAAAAAAAGGGGGAGCCCGGAGAGATAGCACAGCGGTGTTTGCCTTGCAAGCAGCCGATCCAGGACCTAAGGTGGTTGGTTCAAATCCTGGTGTCCCATATGGTCCTCCATGCCTGCCAGGAGCTATTTCTGAGCAGACAGCCAGAAGTAACCCCTGAGCACTACCAGGTGTGGCCCAAAAACAAAAACAAAAACAAACAAAAACAAAAAAATACATAAGCCTATTGAGTTCATAAAGGACAAGGTGTTGAGTTAAAATACACCTATAAGGATCAGAGAGATATGGGCCCAGAGAGATAGCATGGAGTAAGTCATTTACCTTGCATGCAGAAGGTCAGTGGTTCAAATCCCAGCACCCCATATGGTCTCCTGAGCCTTCCAGGAGTGATAACTGAACCCAGAGCCAGGAGTAACCCCTGAGCTGCAGTGTGACCCAAAAAACAAAAACAAGGGGCCGGGTAGGTGGCGCTGGAGGTAAGGTGTCTGCCTTGCAAGCGCTAGCCAAGGAAGGACCGCGGTTCGATCCCCCGGCGTCCCATATGGTCCCCCCAAGCCAGGGGCGATTTCTGAGCACATAGCCAGGAGTAACCCCTGAGCGTCAAACGGGTGTGGCCCAAAAACCAAAAAAAAAAAAAAAAAAAAAAATTTAAGGATCGGAGAGATAGCAGAGCGGTAGGGCATTTGCCTTGCATGCAGCTGATCCAGGCCGGCAAGTGGTTCGAATCCCAGCATCCCATATGGTCCCCCGTGCCTGCCAGGAGCGACTTCTGAGCACAGAGCCAGGAGTGGAAACCCCTGAATGCTGCCGGGTGTGACCCAAAAGCAAACCAAAAAATTCCACCTATGATGGCTAGAGTGATTTGTACAGCAGATAAAGTGTTTGCCTTGCATGCTGCTGACTTAGGTTTGATCTTCAGAATCACATAGGATTCCCCCAAAAACCATGAGTAATTTCTGAGGGCTAAGTCAGGAGTAACCCCTGAGCACTGCCAGGTGTGGCCCCACACACAAAAAAAAATTCTGCCCATGTGCATCATTTGTTACACAGACAATAGTAAAATTACTACCTGCTCTGTAGTTTCACTCAATTCTACAAGTGGAGAAAAGGATTGACTTCCTAGGAATCCTAGCGTTGACATTTCAGCCTTTCATTATTAGGGTTCTTCCTCCAAGAGTTCCTGTAGTATATACAGACACTTCAAAGATAAGTGGCTTAATAGAACACTTAAGAATTTTAAGACAGTGGTCAGAGGCACTGACAAATCAGTCTGATTTATTGTAACGCAGCTACCAACTTGGAAGCCAGAGCTGTTGTCAAGAGTTGGCCAACTGAGGGACCGGAAGAACAGTACAACAGCAATAGGGCGCTTGCCTTGCATGCATGTGGCTGACTCTTGCTCATCCTCAGCATCCCATTTGGTCCCTCAAGCACCCCAGGAGTGACCCTTGAAAGCAGAATCAGGAACACTGAGCACTGCCGAGTGTGGCCCCCAAACAAGCAAAAGAAATATATATATGTTTTAACATGTTTATATGCCTTTATATACATAGACTCTATTTTATAGTTGTATGTACTATAAATAGATGCCTATATAAAAGTTGGCCAACTAAAGAAAGAAGATGAGTAGAAGCATCAGCTACAGGTACTGATGAGTATGATTCCGATTCCGTGGGGCTTTCAAGAACCATTTTGTACACAGGAGTTTGGGGGGGGAAGGGGGAGAGAGAGAGAGAGAGAGCATCTTCCCTGTCTCTATGGTAAATAAGCCAGGAGCTGATTGCAAAGGCAGCTCGCGAAATAAATGAACAAATAAATAAAGACCCTCCTGCTACTCCTTGGGAAAGGTGTCTGTGCCCAGAGCAAAGGAGGTGGATGAGCTGAGCCAAGGGCTCAGGGTGGGTGCTGCTGCATGCTGACCTCGAGGGGATCCCCGGCCCCCTCAAAGGAAGCAGAGCAGCCCGGAGTGGATCTAGGATCCACGAAGGATACGCACACCCACACACCCCCACCTATATTTGGAGGCTCAGGTTACACACACACACACACACACACACACACACACACACACACACACACACACACACACACACACACACACACACACACACAACCAACTCTTAGGAGGCTCATGAGGAGTTGGGGAGCTGGGGTCCTAGAAGGCCATAGACAGACAGACAAACATACACAGGTTCATGGGGTGTTGGGGAGCTGGGGTCCGAGCACGCCCTCCAACACCCACACACCCCTTCAGTGGCTCATGGGGCGATGGGGGGCTGGAAAGCTGGGGTCCGAGAAGGCCACAGACACACACACAGAGAGAGGCTCATGGGGAGTTGGGGAGCTAGGGTCCGAGCATCCCACCCACCTACACACCCCACCCACCCCTTCAGGGGCTCATGGGGTGATGGGGGGCTGGAGAGCTGGGGTCCAAGGATACATACAGTGATTCTTGGGGAGTTGGGGTTCGAGCACCCCACCCACCTACACGCCCCCACACCCCACCCAGCCCTTCAGGGGCTCATGGGGCGATGGGGGGACTGGAAAGCTGGGGTTCAAGAAGGCCACAGACACACACACAGAGGCTCATGGGGAGTTGGGGAGCCGGGGTCCGAGCACCCCACCCACCTACACACCCCCACAGCCCATCCAGCCCTTCAGTGGCTCATGGGGTGATGGGGGGCTGGAGAGCTGGGGTCCAAGGATACACACAGTGACTCTGGGGGAGTTGGGGAGCCGGGGTCCGAGCACCCCACCCACCTACACACCCCCACAGCCCATCCAGCCCTTCAGTGGCTCATGGGGTGATGGGGGGCTGGAGAGCTGGGGTCCAAGGACACACACACAGTGATTCTTGGGGAGTTGGGGAGCTGGGGTCCGAGCACCCCACACCCCCAACACCCACACACCCCACGTACCCCTTCAGGGGCTCATGGGGCGATGGGGGGCTGGAAAGCTGGGGTCCAAGGATACACACAGTGACTCTGGGGGAGTTGGGGAGCCGGGGTCCGAGCACCCCACCCACCTACACACCCCCACAGCCCATCCAGCCCTTCAGTGGCTCATGGGGCGATGGGGGGCTGGAGAGCTGGGGTCCAAGGATACACACAGTGACTCTGGGGGAGTTGGGGAGCCGGGGTCCGAGCACCCCACCCACCTACACACCCCCACAGCCCATCCAGCCCTTCAGTGGCTCATGGGGTGATGGGGGGCTGGAGAGCTGGGGTCCAAGGACACACACACAGTGATTCTTGGGGAGTTGGGGAGCTGGGGTCCGAGCACCCCACACCCCCAACACCCACACACCCCACGTACCCCTTCAGGGGCTCATGGGGCGATGGGGGGCTGGAAAGCTGGGGTCCAAGGATACACACAGTGACTCTGGGGGAGTTGGGGAGCCGGGGTCCGAGCACCCCACCCACCTACACACCCCCACAGCCCATCCAGCCCTTCAGTGGCTCATGGGGCGATGGGGGGCTGGAGAGCTGGGGTCCAAGGATACACACAGTGACTCTGGGGGAGTTGGGGAGCCGGGGTCCGAGCACCCCACCCACCTACACACCCCCACAGCCCATCCAGCCCTTCAGTGGCTCATGGGGTGATGGGGGGCTGGAGAGCTGGGGTCCAAGGACACACACACAGTGATTCTTGGGGAGTTGGGGAGCTGGGGTCCGAGCACCCCACACCCCCAACACCCACACACCCCACGTACCCCTTCAGGGGCTCATGGGGCGATGGGGGGCTGGAAAGCTGGGGTCCAAGGATACACACAGTGACTCTGGGGGAGTTGGGGAGCCGGGGTCCGAGCACCCCACCCACCTACACACCCCCACAGCCCATCCAGCCCTTCAGTGGCTCATGGGGTGATGGGGGGCTGGAGAGCTGGGGTCCAATGACACACACACAGTGATTCTTGGGGAGTTGGGGAGCCGGGGTCCGAGCACCCCACCCACCTACACACCCCCACAGCCCATCCAGCCCTTCAGTGGCTCATGGGGCGATGGGGGGCTGGAGAGCTGGGGTCCAAGGATACACACAGTGACTCTGGGGGAGTTGGGGAGCCGGGGTCCGAGCACCCCACCCACCTACACACCCCCACAGCCCATCCAGCCCTTCAGTGGCTCATGGGGTGATGGGGGGCTGGAGAGCTGGGGTCCAAGGACACACACACAGTGATTCTTGGGGAGTTGGGGAGCTGGGGTCCGAGCACCCCACACCCCCAACACCCACACACCCCACGTACCCCTTCAGGGGCTCATGGGGCGATGGGGGGCTGGAAAGCTGGGGTCCAAGGATACACACAGTGACTCTGGGGGAGTTGGGGAGCCGGGGTCCGATCACCCCACCCACCTACACACCCCCACAGCCCATCCAGCCCTTCAGTGGCTCATGGGGCGATGGGGGGCTGGAGAGCTGGGGTCCAAGGATACACACAGTGACTCTGGGGGAGTTGGGGAGCCGGGGTCCGAGCACCCCACCCACCTACACACCCCCACAGCCCATCCAGCCCTTCAGTGGCTCATGGGGTGATGGGGGGCTGGAGAGCTGGGGTCCAAGGACACACACACAGTGATTCTTGGGGAGTTGGGGAGCTGGGGTCCGAGCACCCCACACCCCCAACACCCACACACCCCACGTACCCCTTCAGGGGCTCATGGGGTGATGGGGGGCTGGAAAGCTGGGGTCCAAGGATACACACAGTGACTCTGGGGGAGTTGGGGAGCCGGGGTCCGAGCACCCCACCCACCTACACACCCCCACAGCCCATCCAGCCCTTCAGTGGCTCATGGGGCGATGGGGGGCTGGAGAGCTGGGGTCCAAGGATACACACAGTGACTCTGGGGGAGTTGGGGAGCCGGGGTCCGAGCACCCCACCCACCTACACACCCCCACAGCCCATCCAGCCCTTCAGTGGCTCATGGGGCGATGGGGGGCTGGAGAGCTGGGGTCCAAGGATACACACAGTGACTCTGGGGGAGTTGGGGAGCCGGGGTCCGAGCACCCCACCCACCTACACACCCCCACAGCCCATCCAGCCCTTCAGTGGCTCATGGGGTGATGGGGGGCTGGAGAGCTGGGGTCCAAGGACACACACACAGTGATTCTTGGGGAGTTGGGGAGCTGGGGTCCGAGCACCCCACACCCCCAACACCCACACACCCCACGTACCCCTTCAGGGGCTCATGGGGCGATGGGGGGCTGGAAAGCTGGGGTCCAAGGATACACACAGTGACTCTGGGGGAGTTGGGGAGCCGGGGTCCGAGCACCCCACCCACCTACACACCCCCACAGCCCATCCAGCCCTTCAGTGGCTCATGGGGCGATGGGGGGCTGGAGAGCTGGGGTCCAAGGATACACACAGTGACTCTGGGGGAGTTGGGGAGCCGGGGTCCGAGCACCCCACCCACCTACACACCCCCACAGCCCATCCAGCCCTTCAGTGGCTCATGGGGTGATGGGGGGCTGGAGAGCTGGGGTCCAAGGACACACACACAGTGATTCTTGGGGAGTTGGGGAGCTGGGGTCCGAGCACCCCACACCCCCAACACCCACACACCCCACGTACCCCTTCAGGGGCTCATGGGGCGATGGGGGGCTGGAAAGCTGGGGTCCAAGGATACACACAGTGACTCTGGGGGAGTTGGGGAGCCGGGGTCCGAGCACCCCACCCACCTACACACCCCCACAGCCCATCCAGCCCTTCAGTGGCTCATGGGGCGATGGGGGGCTGGAGAGCTGGGGTCCAAGGATACACACAGTGACTCTGGGGGAGTTGGGGAGCCGGGGTCCGAGCACCCCACCCACCTACACACCCCCACAGCCCATCCAGCCCTTCAGTGGCTCATGGGGCGATGGGGGGCTGGAGAGCTGGGGTCCAAGGATACACACAGTGACTCTGGGGGAGTTGGGGAGCCGGGGTCCGAGCACCCCACCCACCTACACACCCCCACAGCCCATCCAGCCCTTCAGTGGCTCATGGGGTGATGGGGGGCTGGAGAGCTGGGGTCCAAGGACACACACACAGTGATTCTTGGGGAGTTGGGGAGCTGGGGTCCGAGCACCCCACACCCCCAACACCCACACACCCCACGTACCCCTTCAGGGGCTCATGGGGCGATGGGGGGCTGGAAAGCTGGGGTCCAAGGATACACACAGTGACTCTGGGGGAGTTGGGGAGCCGGGGTCCGAGCACCCCACCCACCTACACACCCCCACAGCCCATCCAGCCCTTCAGTGGCTCATGGGGCGATGGGGGGCTGGAGAGCTGGGGTCCAAGGATACACACAGTGACTCTGGGGGAGTTGGGGAGCCGGGGTCCGAGCACCCCACCCACCTACACACCCCCACAGCCCATCCAGCCCTTCAGTGGCTCATGGGGCGATGGGGGGCTGGAGAGCTGGGGTCCAAGGATACACACAGTGACTCTGGGGGAGTTGGGGAGCCGGGGTCCGAGCACCCCACCCACCTACACACCCCCACAGCCCATCCAGCCCTTCAGTGGCTCATGGGGTGATGGGGGGCTGGAGAGCTGGGGTCCAAGGACACACACACAGTGATTCTTGGGGAGTTGGGGAGCTGGGGTCCGAGCACCCCACACCCCCAACACCCACACACCCCACGTACCCCTTCAGGGGCTCATGGGGCGATGGGGGGCTGGAAAGCTGGGGTCCAAGGATACACACAGTGACTCTGGGGGAGTTGGGGAGCCGGGGTCCGAGCACCCCACCCACCTACACACCCCCACAGCCCATCCAGCCCTTCAGTGGCTCATGGGGCGATGGGGGGCTGGAGAGCTGGGGTCCAAGGATACACACAGTGACTCTGGGGGAGTTGGGGAGCCGGGGTCCGAGCACCCCACCCACCTACACACCCCCACAGCCCATCCAGCCCTTCAGTGGCTCATGGGGCGATGGGGGGCTGGAGAGCTGGGGTCCAAGGATACACACAGTGACTCTGGGGGAGTTGGGGAGCCGGGGTCCGAGCACCCCACCCACCTACACACCCCCACAGCCCATCCAGCCCTTCAGTGGCTCATGGGGTGATGGGGGGCTGGAGAGCTGGGGTCCAAGGACACACACACAGTGATTCTTGGGGAGTTGGGGAGCTGGGGTCCGAGCACCCCACACCCCCAACACCCACACACCCCACGTACCCCTTCAGGGGCTCATGGGGCGATGGGGGGCTGGAAAGCTGGGGTCCAAGGATACACACAGTGACTCTGGGGGAGTTGGGGAGCCGGGGTCCGAGCACCCCACCCACCTACACACCCCCACAGCCCATCCAGCCCTTCAGTGGCTCATGGGGCGATGGGGGGCTGGAGAGCTGGGGTCCAAGGATACACACAGTGACTCTGGGGGAGTTGGGGAGCCGGGGTCCGAGCACCCCACCCACCTACACACCCCCACAGCCCATCCAGCCCTTCAGTGGCTCATGGGGCGATGGGGGGCTGGAGAGCTGGGGTCCAAGGATACACACAGTGACTCTGGGGGAGTTGGGGAGCCGGGGTCCGAGCACCCCACCCACCTACACACCCCCACAGCCCATCCAGCCCTTCAGTGGCTCATGGGGTGATGGGGGGCTGGAGAGCTGGGGTCCAAGGACACACACACAGTGATTCTTGGGGAGTTGGGGAGCTGGGGTCCGAGCACCCCACACCCCCAACACCCACACACCCCACGTACCCCTTCAGGGGCTCATGGGGCGATGGGGGGCTGGAAAGCTGGGGTCCAAGGATACACACAGTGACTCTGGGGGAGTTGGGGAGCCGGGGTCCGAGCACCCCACCCACCTACACACCCCCACAGCCCATCCAGCCCTTCAGTGGCTCATGGGGCGATGGGGGGCTGGAGAGCTGGGGTCCAAGGATACACACAGTGACTCTGGGGGAGTTGGGGAGCCGGGGTCCGAGCACCCCACCCACCTACACACCCCCACAGCCCATCCAGCCCTTCAGTGGCTCATGGGGTGATGGGGGGCTGGAGAGCTGGGGTCCAAGGACACACACACAGTGATTCTTGGGGAGTTGGGGAGCTGGGGTCCGAGCACCCCACACCCCCAACACCCACACACCCCACGTACCCCTTCAGGGGCTCATGGGGCGATGGGGGGCTGGAAAGCTGGGGTCCAAGGATACACACAGTGACTCTGGGGGAGTTGGGGAGCCGGGGTCCGAGCACCCCACCCACCTACACACCCCCACAGCCCATCCAGCCCTTCAGTGGCTCATGGGGCGATGGGGGGCTGGAGAGCTGGGGTCCAAGGATACACACAGTGACTCTGGGGGAGTTGGGGAGCCGGGGTCCGAGCACCCCACCCACCTACACACCCCCACAGCCCATCCAGCCCTTCAGTGGCTCATGGGGCGATGGGGGGCTGGAGAGCTGGGGTCCAAGGATACACACAGTGACTCTGGGGGAGTTGGGGAGCCGGGGTCCGAGCACCCCACCCACCTACACACCCCCACAGCCCATCCAGCCCTTCAGTGGCTCATGGGGTGATGGGGGGCTGGAGAGCTGGGGTCCAAGGACACACACACAGTGATTCTTGGGGAGTTGGGGAGCTGGGGTCCGAGCACCCCACACCCCCAACACCCACACACCCCACGTACCCCTTCAGGGGCTCATGGGGCGATGGGGGGCTGGAAAGCTGGGGTCCAAGGATACACACAGTGACTCTGGGGGAGTTGGGGAGCCGGGGTCCGAGCACCCCACCCACCTACACACCCCCACAGCCCATCCAGCCCTTCAGTGGCTCATGGGGCGATGGGGGGCTGGAGAGCTGGGGTCCAAGGATACACACAGTGACTCTGGGGGAGTTGGGGAGCCGGGGTCCGAGCACCCCACCCACCTACACACCCCCACAGCCCATCCAGCCCTTCAGTGGCTCATGGGGCGATGGGGGGCTGGAGAGCTGGGGTCCAAGGATACACACAGTGACTCTGGGGGAGTTGGGGAGCCGGGGTCCGAGCACCCCACCCACCTACACACCCCCACAGCCCATCCAGCCCTTCAGTGGCTCATGGGGTGATGGGGGGCTGGAGAGCTGGGGTCCAAGGACACACACACAGTGATTCTTGGGGAGTTGGGGAGCTGGGGTCCGAGCACCCCACACCCCCAACACCCACACACCCCACGTACCCCTTCAGGGGCTCATGGGGCGATGGGGGGCTGGAAAGCTGGGGTCCAAGGATACACACAGTGACTCTGGGGGAGTTGGGGAGCCGGGGTCCGAGCACCCCACCCACCTACACACCCCCACAGCCCATCCAGCCCTTCAGTGGCTCATGGGGCGATGGGGGGCTGGAGAGCTGGGGTCCAAGGATACACACAGTGACTCTGGGGGAGTTGGGGAGCCGGGGTCCGAGCACCCCACCCACCTACACACCCCCACAGCCCATCCAGCCCTTCAGTGGCTCATGGGGCGATGGGGGGCTGGAGAGCTGGGGTCCAAGGATACACACAGTGACTCTGGGGGAGTTGGGGAGCCGGGGTCCGAGCACCCCACCCACCTACACACCCCCACAGCCCATCCAGCCCTTCAGTGGCTCATGGGGTGATGGGGGGCTGGAGAGCTGGGGTCCAAGGACACACACACAGTGATTCTTGGGGAGTTGGGGAGCTGGGGTCCGAGCACCCCACACCCCCAACACCCACACACCCCACGTACCCCTTCAGGGGCTCATGGGGCGATGGGGGGCTGGAAAGCTGGGGTTCAAGAAGGCCACAGACACACACACAGAGGCTCATGGGGAGTTGGGGAGCTGGGGTCCGAGCACCCCACACCCCCAACACCCACACACCCCACGTACCCCTTCAGGGGCTCATGGGGCGATGGGGGGCTGGAAAGCTGGGGTTCAAGAAGGCCACAGACACACACACAGAGGCTCATGGGGAGTTGGGGAGCTGGGGTCCGAGCACCCCACACCCCCAACACCCACACACCCCACGTACCCCTTCAGGGGCTCATGGGGCGATGGGGGGCTGGAAAGCTGGGGTTCAAGAAGGCCACAGACACACACACAGAGGCTCATGGGGAGTTGGGGAGCTGGGGTCCGAGCACCCCACACCCCCAACACCCACACACCCCACGTACCCCTTCAGGGGCTCATGGGGCGATGGGGGGCTGGAAAGCTGGGGTTCAAGAAGGCCACAGACACACACACAGAGGCTCATGGGGAGTTGGGGAGCTGGGGTCCGAGCACACCCACACCCCCAACACCCACACACCCCGCCCAGCCCTTCAGGGGCTCATGGGGCGATGGGGGGCTGGAGAGCCGGCCCCCTCCCAAGGCCCGTCGCCTCTGGTGGGTCACTTCCGGTCGGCGGGTCCCGGGTTCGAGCCCCGGGCGGGGAACAAAGCCCGACAGGCGTCCTTCCTCCTGCTCCTCCATCTTCCTCCTCCTCGGGGCGACGCGGGTCCGAGGCCACTCACCTGCGGGCCGGCTGGAGATCCCCGGCCCCCGCCAGCGCCGACGTCGCAGCAGCCGCGGAGGCGGCCGCCGAGCCCGGGCCATGCCCCCCGCCGCACCCCCGGGTCGCCTGAGCCGCCGCCTCCTCAGGTGTCGCCCCAGGACCGGCGCGAGGGCGACGGCGACCGCGCATGCGCATGCGCAAGCGCGCCCCCGCAAGAACGCCCACTGCGCACGCGCGAGGAGGCGCCGTGGCGGGCGCGCACACGCCGCCGCCGTGGGGGCGTGGCTAACGAGGGGCGGGGCGGGGCGAGATCGGAACTCCAGGAAGGCGCGGTCACGCTATAAGGGAGAGGGAGTGGCTAAATTAGAGCGTGGGCGGGTCTCCGGGAAACGAGGGAAAGGGGCGTGGCTAGCCCGGGGAAGGTCGGATCTCCAGGAGGGCGACGCCAAACTGTAGGGGGCGTGGCCAACCTCGGGATTGGAGGAGCGAGAAGTACCTTCGGGGGCGTGGTTAATCCGGAGCGGACCTCTAGGAAGGCGAGGCCAAGCTGGGGTGGGCGTGGCTAGCCCGGGGAGGGGCGGGGCGAGGCGGACTTCAGGAGAGCGGCCAAGTTGTACGGGGCGTCGTTAACCCAGAGTAGACCTCCACGAAGGCGTGGCCAAGATGTCGGGGGCATGGTTAACCCCGGGCGGACCTTTCAGGAAGGCGTGGCTAGCCTGAGGCGAGGCGGGCCTCCGGAAAGGAGGCCTCGGAGGGGGCGGGGCGAACCTCCAGGAAGGCGCGGCCATTCTGCAGGGGCGTGGCCAACCCGGAGATGGGCGGGGCTACCCTTCTGGACGACGCGGCCACTCTCTAGAGGAGGGGCGTGGCTAACCCGGGGGCGGGCCCTTCAGCAGGTCTGGCCACGCCCCCGCTCGTTGCTCCGCCCACACGCGGCTTTTAGGCTCTGGAATGGGACGTGCTGGGAGCTCCTCTGGTCTCATTTTCTTTTTCTTTCTTTTTTTTCTTTTTTGTTTGTTTTTGGGGGGCCATACCCCAGTGACGCTCAGGGGTTTCTCCTGGCTCTGCGCTCAGAAATAACTCCTGATTCAGGGGGACCATATGGGATGCCAGGGATCGAACCCAGGTCCCTCCTAGATCAGCCAAGTGCAAGGCAAACCCCTCCCGCTGTGCTATCGCTCTGGCACCCTTCCTGGTCTCATTTTCTAGCAAGTAAAGGGCCCTGAAGGAATTTCTGGTCTCAGCTCCCGCCCTCACACCTGCTCTCTCTCCCCTCCTGCTGTCTCCAATCTGGCAGGTTTTCTGCAACTGCTGCAAAAAATAAGGGCCAAAACTGCTTTACTGGGTCACATCCTGATCCCCCACACACACACCTCGAAAAAACTGCAGGAAGATACCAGCCTGGCCCTGGAATAGACTGTTTTTCGAATGCATTTATTTCTTCCACCCTTTGTGCATGGTGCGTGCCAGTGCTAGGCCCTATTGATGCTGTCCACTTGTGGATTAAGAGCCCCTGCTCACCTAAATTTAGATTTTATGGACAAAGAAAACCTTACAGGGAAATTTAAGTATACAGAAATTAAGATGTGTGCCAATAAATAAAACTGAAAATAAAGAAATTAAGATGTGTCATAAGTAAAAGCTCTTTGAGAAGTCCAGAGTGATAAGGAGAACCTGTAAGGGAGGGAAGAAAGTGATTTTAAAAAAGCATTTT
This sequence comes from Suncus etruscus, assembly GCF_024139225.1. Lineage (NCBI taxonomy): Eukaryota > Metazoa > Chordata > Mammalia > Eulipotyphla > Soricidae > Suncus > Suncus etruscus. The sequence goes on along the minus strand of NC_064867.1, from coordinate 32,281,739 downwards.
GCAGCAGGAACCTAAGCCAACTCAGAGATAAACAGCACCTTGCAAGGGTGCAGGCGCTGTATGAGAGTTTTAGCACTATGACAATATGAAGAAACCACTATAAATTTTCAGTGAGGCTTCGGGATTTGTGTTTTTTAAGGGATCACTCCGAATTTCAAGTAGAGGTCGAGGGAGTGGGTTTGGTGGAGGGGAGACAGGTTAAGAGGATGCTGTAACGGGGAGACAAGCTAGACTGATAAGAGGAGGTGAGGAACACTTTTCAGGAAGTCAAATGACAGGATTTGATGAAGGATTGGACAGAAAAGCAGTGAAGGAGGTGGTGTTGTATGGATCTTAGATAGATAGGAGTTTGGAGCAGGGAGAGAGGACACAAAGGACTGGGGTGCAGGCTCTGCATGCTCAAAAATGGGGTTTAAACTCCTGTCCCACAGCCTCTCTCAAGCACCCAAGAGTATGGCCCCCCCAAAAAAACAAGTGAACCTAAAGATCCCAGATTGATCAGGGATGCAGTCAGAGGTCTCAGGACTCCTGAAGGAAGCCCCTAGGGGAAGTAACTCAAAATGATGAGAAATGAATAAGTAAAAGCTAAAGATGAAAGGGGGTGGAGGGTGATGTGGGCTGTAGTTCCACAAGCACATCTCATTGGCTAGCCTAATAAGCACCCCCTAAGTACCATATGGGGTCTCCACTGTTATTGGGGCCAAGCAGCACCACACTGCTGGACAATAAAAAAGTGGGGATTAAAAAAAGAAAATAAACAAACCAATTGTCTGGACAGAGCAATAATATAGTGGGTAAGGTGTTGTCCTGGTAGTTGGCCAACCGAGGTTCTGTTCCCACCCTCTATATGGTCCCCCGAAGCCCTACCAGAGTGATTCCTGGGTGCAGACCCAGCTGTAAGCTCTGAACATCACAGGAACACACACACACACACACACACACACACACACACACACACACACACACACACCTGTGACCTTGAGGCGCAGCAATTTATTTAGGACCCTAATAGCAGAACTTTTTGTTTTTGTTTTCTAGGGGGGTTTTGGGACGGGACCACACCCAGTGACGCTCAGGGGTTACTCCCAGCTATGCACTCAGAAATCGCTCCCAGCTTGGGGGACCATATGGGAAGCCCAGGGATAGAACCATGGTCCGTCCTAGGTCAGTCGCGTGCAAGGCAAATGCCCTACTGCTGTGCCACCGCTCTGATCCCGACTTTTTGTTTTTGTTTGGGAGCCATACCCAGTTGTTCTCAACTGATGCTCAGGGGACCATATGTGATATAGAGGATCAAATCCAGCTCAGCTCACACAAGGCAAGCAAGCACCTAACCCATTGTATTAGCTCTCCATCATTTTTTTAAATGTTTCACAAATTATACTTCATCAAAGTCTAAGAATTTTATTCTTAGAAAAATATTTTTAACAGAAAAAAAATAATGGACCATGAATTAAGTTTAGCAGTAGAATACTTGCCTTGCATGTGCGGGACCCTAGGTTCAAATTTTTGGTACCATGGGAAAAAGAAAACAAAAAGTAAAGTGTAGGAGGATTTGTAAGGCAATTAGCTACAAGAGATTTGTCTGAAATATTAAAAACAAAAACTCTTCAACTTGAAAAACAAGGAGTAGGTAATGTAGCTGAGTGGTAGAGTATGTTTCATATGTTTAAATGTGTTTCATATGTTTAAATCCTGACACATGCCCCCTCAAAATAATAAGTAAATAACAAGAAGACAAATAATAGAGTAAAATAATGAATCAAAGATTATAGTAAACTCTATTAAAGTAGATATAAATATGACCAATAAATCATAGATAAATAAAATTATTTAGGGATCCAGAGACTAAATTTAAAGGATAAGATGTTACACTAATACTCATACTGAGATAGCTAAAATCAGAAAAAATCTAGGCCCATAGACTCATTACAACGCATATTTTGAATGACACTTCCACCCAGATAAAGACAATAACAATATCATACTTGAAGAACTTTCCACAGATTGGATGGGACCATACCAGATTATCTAAGATAGAAAAAAAAAAGTGATACTTTTGGTTTCAGTTTTTGCTTTTGTTTTTCAGCACAGTGGGTTGAACCACAGACACCTCACACAAGCAAGGTATGAGTTCTTGCTGAGCTAACTAAACCACATCCCTGGGCTTAGATGAAGAACTTTGTCTAGATCAGAGGCGCACCAGAGAGATAGCACAACAGGGAAGGCATTTACCCAGAACATGGCTGACCCTGGTTGATCCCTAGGACAGAATATAGTTTCTGGACCAACACCAGGAGTGGTCCCTTAGCACAGAGTCAGGAGTAAACCCTGAATATGGTTAAGAGTGACTGAAGGGTCCGGAGAGATAGCACAGCGGCGTTTGCCTTGCAAGCAGCTGATCCAGGACCAAAGGTGGTTGGTTCGAATCCCGGTGTCCCATAGAGTCCCCCGGGCCTGCCAGGAGCTATTTCTGAGCAGATAGCCAGGAGTAACCCCTGAGCAACGCCGGGTGTGGCCCAAAAACCAAAAAAAAAAAAAAAAAAAAAAAGAGTGACTGAAATCCCCCAAATAACAATGACTAGATCAGAGGTTCCTAACCCTAGTTGATCTACCATCCCCTTTTCAAAACAAAAAATTACTCAGTGCACCCCTGGAAATCTATCTTCTTTAGCACCTCATCTAGTCTGCCTTGCACAACCTGGAATAATTCCTGAGTGCAGAGTCAGGAGTATCTTCCTGAGCATGGTCAAATGTGCCCCCCCCCAAAATAAAACAAAACAGAAAGCACCCCAAAATTGTACCTGAAGCTACTATAGGTCTTCTCGATAAAGCACCCCCAGAAGGCAATATTGCACACTTTGGGAAAGCCTAACTTTGATTAGCATTAAATAATATAGAATAAATAACAAGGATTCTTAATCTAGTCAGGTTGATACAATTGTATATTTATAGCATAGAAATTCTATGAAATGTATTCATGTTTAATATAGTATTGAACTTAATTTAAAAATGAAGTATTACAATGTTAAATTCAAAATTAAATTAATATTATGCGGGCCGGGCGGTGGCGCTCGAGGTAAGGTGCCTGCCTTACCTGCGCTAGCCTAGGAGACGGACCGCGGTTCGATCCCCCGGCGTCCCATATGGTCCCCCAAGCCAGGAGCGACTTCTGAGCGCATAGCCAGGAGTAACCCCTGAGCGTCACCGGGTGTGGCCCAAAAACAAAAAAAAAAATTAATATTATGCATACCAATACAATGATTAATTTTAAATAATAAAATATCGATAAATATGTTTGTATATTTTTAAACTTAAATATATCTTTTTTTTATAATGTATTGGAAAATGTCATCACACTAGAGTCGTATTACCCCCATGGGAAGCTCTGGAATGATCCATGGGAGCAGTAAAAACCTCAGGAGCAATTGGGGAATTCTTTCAGTTTGCTTAATGAAGGTAGGTTTGGGGGGCTGGAGAGATCGATTTTAGAGGGGCTGAAGTGTTTTCCTTGCACACAGATGTCCCTGGTTTGATCTCTGGTGCTGCATATGGTCTTCCAGCACCACCAGGAGTAATTTCTAAAGACAGAACCAAGAGTAAACCTGGAGTAAATTTTATCAAAGGGCCCAGGCGTGTGGCTTGGTGGTGATGCCCTTAGTTTGATCTCCTGTACCACACCCCTATCACTGAGTCCCATCTCTCCTAACCAATGCTACAACAAGGCCTGTAACCTTGGCATCTCAAAACAAGCAATAACAGGCTCCGAAGTGATAGCACAGTGGTAGGGCATTTGCCTTGCACAGGGCTGACCCAGGAAGGACCTGGGTTCAATCCCTGGCATCCCATATGATCCTCTGAGCCAGGAAAGATTTCTGAGTGCATAGCCAGGAGTAACCCCTGAGCATCACTGGGTATGGCCCCCCCAAAAAATATACACACACACACACACAAACACAAACAAAAACAAAAAATACAAGCAACAACAGGGTCTGGAGAGATAAGACGAATGGTAAGGTGCTTTTCTTGCAAGTGGCTAATCCAGGCTCCATCCCTGGCACCCTAAAGGGCCCTTTAGCCTTGCCAGGACTGATTCCTTAGTGCAGAGTCAATAATAAGCCCTGAGGATTGCTGAGTGTGGCTCTTCCCATGCCCCACAAGGACAACAATAGCGATTTAGTACAATGCATTACAAATGCTGAACTTTGCAAAAATCCTGTGAGATGCCAGAAATACGATAATAGTGTGAACATCAGTGTAAAATAACACTGCAAAGAGATCATCTTTGGGGGAAAAATAATGAGCCACATCAGTGGTCCAGAGGAATAGCACCGAGGTCAAATGCCTGACTTGCAAGCTAGGCTCACAGATCGCAAGCCTTCTTGTCCCATGTGCACTGAACATGTCCTTGGCAACTCTGTGTCTGTGATCTCAATGACGCAAGCAATTTCTGGCTGCCAAGAGTGTTATAAGTATCCTAGAAAAGTGGGGGGTGACCCTGGTGAGCAGCTCAGTCAAAGTGAGGGACACAGCCTGAAAGGGCAACCCCAGGCAAGTTCCTGTATGAGGACTGTAACAACCCCTGACCAGCATCACAACCATAATTTGTGGGTCTCAACAAAGAGTGTCACTCCGACACTAAAGGAAGATAAACCCCAAAAGAACATCCCTGCCAAGTGACCTCACACAACCGGGTGTGTGATCGGCAAAGCACAAAAGTCCCCACAGATCATGGCAACAACATCAACAACAACAACAATAATGAGGTCAAGGGGAAGTGGTGAAATAAACGTTGATGAATAAAATAAAATAAAAAACAAAGAACCAGAAAAATAGCACAATGAGTAGGGTGTTTACCTTACAGGACACTGAAGTTGCTGGTTTCATCTTCAGCACTGCATGTGGTCACCTGATCCCCTCCAGGAGAGATCCCTGAGTCCAAAGCCAAGCAGGAATAAGCCCTGAGCACAGTCAACTATGGCCCCCAAATCAAACCAAAACAATAACATTGGAGTATGTTTAAAATATGCAACATCACTTTGAGATTTCACTTAAGTAGGTGATAGAGAAGCCAGGAGATAGTTCTAGTGATAGGGCACATGCCTAGCATGTTTGAGTCCCTGAATATGAGCCCAATACCATCTGCCCAAACCCCAAGATGACTGGAGTGGCTCTAAGAGACCCTGAATATTAAACTGTAGCAAGTCTGCACTGTATGGTAGAATGTTCCTCTGGATGGTCCCTATTTTTTTTTAAGTATGTAATGGAAAATTTGAGTTGATAGTTTAACTGCCACTAGTAAAAAAACAAAAACAAAACACTTAGTGTGTAATGATCATTTTTAGTGAAATATTGAAAACTATGAATTCTAAAAAAACTACCGATTTCTTCATTCATATACATTCACATTAGTTCTTCATTAGCTCAGTACTGACTTGGCATGATGCATCAATAGTTGTCATGGTTTAAACAACATGATACTGAAAATTAAATACACACAAAAAATTTGATGTACATAATCCTCTCGAAGGGATTAAAATTTTCTGAAAAAAAAAACAAATTATAGAATATTAATTTTAAAATAGATCGCAGGTTTTAATTTCTTCAACATAGAAAATTTGGGGCAAAGGAAATTTCAGTTGTAGGAACACGGAGTTCACTCAATAGAATGAGTAATGAAAAGCATGCTTCATGTAGGGGAGATCTGGATTCCATCCCTATCACTGGATGGTCCATGGACATTGCTGGGGGAAATTCTGAATACAAAGCCTAGAGTATCCCTAAATACCATAGGTGAGGCCCGAGCCCCTTATCCCAAGAAAAGAGATTTTATTACAAATCCCTCAACCATCTACATCCAAACATTAAATGTCAAAATCCGCTTCTTTCTTATCCTTATATTGCAGTTGGAAACTGCAATGTGTCTTTGAAATAGAAGTTTACAACACTGAGAGAAAGTAGTGTCCTTTCAGACCTCTTGCTTAGAGACTTTCTGTTCAAAAGGTGGTCCTGAACTACCAATAGCAGCAGCAAACCCTGCAAACATTGCTAGAAATGCAGAATCCTGGAGAAATAGTACAAAGGTTAAGGTGCTTCCCTATACAGACAACCCAAGTCTGAAATACAGAGCAGAGGTCACTCCTGAGCACAGAAATAGCTCTTTAGCATTAAGAGGTGTGACCCACGTTTCCCATTCCCCCTCAAAGAAAAATGTACTATCTGATCCTTTCCAGATCAGCCTTCATATTTGTTATTTTTTGTGTGTGTGTGGTTTTTGGGTCACACCCGGCAGTGCTCAGGGTTATTCCTGGCTCCAGGCTCAGAAATTGCTCCTGGCAGGCACGGGGGACCATATGGGGCGCTGGGATTCGAACTGATGACCCTCCTGCATGAAAGGCAAACGCCTTACCTCCATGCTATCTCTCCGGCCCCCATATTCGTTATTTTTAAAGTTTTCACTGTAGCATGACTTCCAGAAGAATTTGAGCATATTCCAATTTGAAAACCACTGAACTTAATGACTTAAATAAAGACATACCGGGGCCGGGCGGTGGCGCTAGAGGTAAGGTGCCTGCCTTGCCTGCGCTCGCCTTGGATGGACCGCGATTCGATCCCCCAGTTTCCCATATGGTCCCCCAAGCCAGGAGCGACTTCTGAGCGCATAGCCAGGAGTAACCCCTGAGCATCACCGGGTGTGGCCCAAAAACCAAAAAAAAAAAAAAAAGACATACCATGTTTCAATATAAACTATAATAACTATAAAAAATATAGGGTCAAAATGAACTAATGAAACTTGATTCACAATGGTATTATTGTGAACGGAATTCACAACAGTATTCATTCACATGAATTCACGGAAACTTAAAATCTAACGCTCTTTGGTAAAATCGAATGTGACTTCCGTTCAAGTATTGCAGTATCATTGTGGCAATAATGTACCACATTTCCAAATACTCTTGTGATTCTTCATAGAGTTTTAACTTTGCTAATATAGATATATAAAGAAATTAGCATTCCCAAATGAAAAGTTAGTCTAAATGAATTCAGATCTAAAATGTCCCAAAAGACAGCCCCTGCTAATGACCGGGGTAGATTGCCCCAAACTAGCATTTCTTTCCAAACTGAGAATGTGGGTCAGTGGTAGAGCATATGATTTCCATGTGGATTAAAAAATTTTATTTCCGGGGCCGGAGAGATAGCATGGAGGTAAGGCGTTTGCCTTTCATGCAGGAGGTCATCGGTTCGAATCCCGGCGTCCCATATGGTTCCCCCGTGCCTGCCAGGAGCAATTTCTGAGCCTGGAGCCAGGAATAACCCCTGAGCACTGCTGGGTGTGACCCCCCCCAAAATTTTTTTATTTCCAAAATATATATGTTTTTTATTTTCATATAAGTAAGATCAATTTCTACTGTTATTCTATAATATTTGTGCCTCATTTTAAAAGTTAGATCTGGGAAACAACACAAAAGGTTGGAACATGGAGCACATCATTATGAGCAGGATTCCCTAGGTTGGATCTCTGGAATCACCTGGTCCACTGAGCACTGCTGGCAATTGTCCCCAAAACATTTTAAGTAGAAATACCAGATTGAGATAAATATTTTATCTTCATATGGAAGACTTCTCCTAGTTCCTTCTCTGTCTCATTCTAAGAACCCTACGGGAAACTTTATGTTTTTAATCTCCCTCCTCTTATTCTTCTGTTGATGTCCAACAGACCACACATTCCTTCCAGGATTTGCCCTTTGTCCTGGGAAGACAGGACCAGACCATGTTCCAGGAGACAAGGGTAGGATGCAAATACAAATGGCTCTTTGTGGGGTCAGAGCTGTGACACAAGCGGGAGGGCATTTGCCTTGCAAGTGGCTAGCCTAGGATGGACAGCGGTTCAATCCCCCAGTGTCCCATATGGTCCGCCAAGACAGGAACGATTTCTGAGCACATAGCCAGGAGTAACCCCTGAGCGTCACAGGGTGTGGCCCAAAAAGCAAAACAAAACAAAACAAAATGGCTCTTTGTAAAAATACCAAGACCCCATCTGAGACTTGGGCAGAGCAAGTGGGATAAGGTCTTAGTAATAACTCTCTTGGATATCACCCCACCGAAGCAGAACAAGGAGTGGTCAGTCCCAGGAACTCAAGTTTCACATCTTCCCGCTGTGGCCTTTGTGGCCTGGTTTGCTAGAGGTCTGTGGCTTAGTTATCTTGGTCTCTTTTGGTTTTGATTGAAAACCCAAAGCAAAGAGACTTCCACAGAATAAGAACTATTGATTGGGAGACTGCTGGTGTATTTATAGAGCATGAGCATGGCAAGAGAGGGGAGATCCCTGAACGTTAAAACACTTTCATTTCTGCTTCTAGCTTGATTAGGTAAGACCAGCTTTCTCCTTTCGATGGGGGTGGAGGCACCATCTGTTCCCAAACATCAGACAGCAGAACATCCTGCTAGAAAGCCCACCTACTGCTTTCATAAACCCTGGCCAGGAAAAAGCTCTAGATAGCCCATATTGAGTCCAATGTCCACACCAAAACTAATCAGGTGGTCCAGGAGGGGGTGTGAGGTTATTGTGTGTGACAGAAACACCCACCCAAACCATCAGGTGATGTTAGAAGTAGAAAGAATTGGTACCCAAGGGGGGAAATTACTCTCTAAAGAAGAAAGGAATCAAGCAGACAGACTATAATGGAATAGAGAGGGACGCAATGAACCAATGAGAGTTGGCAAGTTCGAACCTCTGGTGCAAGCAAGGATCAGAGATGAGAGCTAAGTGATAAGGAGGTAGAAGAGAAGAAACAGTAGAATTGTCTCAAGGTCCAGCTATCAACAGGACAGGTTTAAGAGTGAAGCAAGGGGCTGGAGAGATAGCATGGAGGTAAGGCATTTGCCTTGCATGCAGACGGTTGGTGGTTCGAATCCCAGCATCCCATATGGTCCCCTGAGCCTGCCAGGAGCGATTTCTGAGCATAGAGCCAGAAGTAACCAACCCCTGAGTGCTGCCGGGTGTGGCCCTCCCCCCCCCAAAAAAAAAGTAAGAGTGAAGCAAAAACTCACCAGCGACATTTCTTAGCAGCCACCAACTGAGGCTAGAACCCGGTGCAAATCCCTTTCCCTCACTGGGCCTCAGTGAGCTAACTGGCCTGCAAGCTGTTTCCTGATTGCCAAACAGTCTGTGCGTATATCCCAGCTCCACCCTTAGCAGCTGTGTCCTCCGGGAGACACTTTTTTCTTTGTCATTTTTACTTTCTTGATCAAAAGAATTGCAAACTTAGAATATGACAGAAATAAGTGAGAGAACTCTTGTATATCCTTAATCAAGGTCCAGGAATTTCTAACATGTTAGCACAAATTATTTACTCTCTCTTCTTCTTCTTGTTTCTGAGCACTATGAGAATATCTTACGTATAGCATGGGTCAGTGTTTCCTAAGAATGGGACTTTTTTTCTCTCTTACATAACATACCATGGTTCTCAAGTTCCGCAAACTTACCACTGATAAAATATTTTATGATCACTTCCACATTCCAGTGAGGCCAACCCTCTGGGTCCCTATAGCTTCTTTCTCTGGAACTGTCTTTGCTTACCAAGTCCCTTAGCCTCCTTCATAGGACAGTTCGCCTGCCTTTGGTCATTTTTTTAAATTTTATTTCCACACCCAGAAGTGCTTCAGAGTTACTCCTGACTGTGTTCGGGAGAAATTCCCAGAAGCACTCCAGGAACCACAGTGGTGCCAAGGAAGAAACCAGGATCTGCCGTATGCAAAACTAACACCTTAACCTCTGTACTATCTCTCCAGCCCAGGCCATTGTTTTATAAAGAATTTCTGATGTTTCCTTTTTCTTCTTCTTTTTTTTTTTCTTTTGGTTTTTGGGTCACACCCGGCAGTGCTCAGGGGTTACTCCTGGCTCTATGCTCAGAAATCGCTCCTGGCAGGCATGGGGGACCATATGGGATGAGGGGATTTGAACCACCATCCTTCTGCATGCAAGACAAACGCCTTACCTCCATGCTATCTCTCTCGCTCCCGATGTTTCCTTATAATTGAGTACAGCTATGCTATCCCATCCTTTAATTAATTTATTTATTGGTTTGGGATCATACTTGGCTATGCCCAGAGTTACTTCTATTCCTGCCTCTGTACTCAGGAATCATTCCTGACAATCGCTCAGGGGACCACATGGGATTTTGAGGATCTAACCTGAGTCAACCATGTGCAAAACAAGCATCCTTCCTACTCTATGATCTCTCCAGCCAGCACCTTTAGAGGTTATACCTGAAAATTGCCTAGGTGCTTCTTCCCACAGTTCTGGGGGAGCATCTGGGCACCTACATGCAAAGTAGGTGTTCTTGGTTGGGATCCACTCACCCACTTCCTGCCTGATTCAGGCAGCTTTATTGTAGGCGCCTGACAGGATCTCAAGATCAAAAGCAATTTCTGCCTACATCCTAGCCAAGTGTATGAAAGTACCACCCAAAAAAAGGGCTGGAACCCCAGAAAGTATTATAGTTTAAAAAAGAAATGAGAGGGGCCAGAGTGATAGCACAGTGGGTAGGGTATTTGTTTTGCACGTAGCCAACTTGGGTTTGATCCCCAGCATCCCATATGGTCCCTGGAGCCTGCCAGGAGCAATTTCTGAGTGCAGAGCCACGAGTAACCCGAGCGCCACCAGGTGTGCCTCCAAAATCAAGAATAAATAAATAAAAAGGGACGAGAGTATCATTCCCAGGAAGCATGACCCCTAAGTGAATATTGTGGGAGTACTTCAGCTACCCCACATGGCAACACAACCATAATTTGTGTGAAGGGCAGACCCTAACGAATGTGTGTGCAGTCACCACAACTAAAAGAATGCAAACCTCCATGTTTGCAAGTACTACAAACCAATGTATGACCCCCAGAAGTACTACAGCTAAAAATGTGCCAAGATCTTGGGCCAGAGCAATAGTACAGTAGGTAATGTGCTTGCCTTGCACACAGCTGACCTAGTTTCAATTTCCAGTACCCCATATGGTTCCCCGAGCACTGCCAGGAGTAGCTCCTAAGTGCAGAGTCAGAAGTAACTCCTGCCCTACCTCTGTGCTATCTCTCCGGCCCCCCAATTCTATTTTAAATCTATATATTTAAGCCCCTAGTAGAGCAGGGAACACAGGGAAATGGGGATGATGAAATTTATCAGGGAATAAATTTGCCAACTTGATTAATTGATTAACTTGATTAATCCATATCCCCCTCACTACACACTCTGCAAAGCAATTGAATCTCTGCACTGGATGGGTTTGAAAATGGGTCTTGCTGCTTTTAAGTTGTGTCCTTAGGGGCTAGAGCAATAGCACAGTGATAGATAGGGCTTTTACCTTGCACATGCCACCAACCCCTAATGGACTTGGTTCAATTCCTGGCATTCCATATGGTCCCTCAAGCCTGCCAGGAGTGATTTCTGAGTGCAGAGCCTGGAGTAACCCCTGAGCACGGCCAGAAGTGACCCAGAAATAAAACCAAGAACAAACAGCTATGTCCTTGGACAATTTTTTTTACCTCTCTGTGCCATTATTTTCTTGCAGTAAGTAATTTTTTTAAATCTGGTCACACCTGGCAGCTATCCAGGCTTATTCCTGGCTCTACACTCAGAAATCACTCCTGGCAGGCTAGGGAAACCATATAGGATACCAGGGATCGAACCTGGATTGGCTGAGTGCAAGGCAAAATGCCCTACCATTTGTGCTATTGCTCTGTCCCCAATAAATAATATTTGTTCAAATAAATATTCCAGGAAAGTAATTAACACAGGGAGTGGCACAGGGTGAGAATTTTGCTTGCTTTTGTTATTTTAGTGTTATAAAAATTGAAGCACAGAGAGGCTGGATTAATTTTTTTCAGGTTCACACAGCAGAGAAAGGACCAAAATTTGAGTATCCTCTAAAGACAGGCAGAGGGGGATCAAGGCAAATGCAAAGGTCCTAGAGTAGGTGATGGAAGAGAGAAGGAAAGTGGGAACTACTCTGATCAGAACCAAGGGACTGGATTCTAAAACTTCCAGAAGAAAAGGCTCTCTTTTTTCTTTTGTGTTTTTTGTTTGTTTGTTTGTTTTTGCTTTTTGGGCCACACCCAGTGACACTCAGGGATTACTCCTGGCTATGAGCTCAGAAATCGCTTCTGGCTTAGGGGACCATATTGGACGCCGGGGAATTGAATCGCGGTCCATCCTAGGTTAGCACATGCAAAGCAAATGCCCTACCTCCTGCACCACCTCTCTGGCCCCAGAGAAGGTTCTTGAGTGCAAGAGGTGTCAGTGATCAAGGGCAAGAAGGTGGTTTGCTGGAGGCAGGCTGGGGTGGGTCATTGTCTGGGTATGAAAATAGGGAACTGGGGGGAGGCTGCCAGCTGGTCAGGGCAGACAGACCAGGTGAGCCAGGGGTGACAGTGTCCTGGAAACCTTCTCACAGGGAGAAGTGAAGCAGAGGTTGTTCTCAGAATGACCCCACCCCCAGAGCCACCCCAGGCCTGCTGTCACCCAGATGAAGAACTGGGTCCCCACAGCTAAGTGGACAGGCCTAGAAAAAAAACAAAAAGAACTCTATGCTCACTTCAGTTCAGGGTCTTTCCTCCTGAGGGAGACGGGTTTAAAAGCAGCTGCAAGGAAAATGGCTCTGCATAAACAGGCTGAGAAGGGGACAGTAGGGGGAATCTTAGGGTCCTCTCTCCTGACCAAAGTATCCCCCCTAAACAAGAGAGGCCTCGGATGAAGGGCCTTGGAGAGACATGGAGTGTCTATTCCTGGGCTCCCAAGGCCATTGACCTCAGCTCCTCTGGGGACCATTTCCCCAAATAGGGACTGAAGCTCTCTCTATCTGAGAGTGGGGGTGCTCACTAGACCTGCCGGTGAGTGAAGGCCAAGGCCAGGGGCCAAGCAGGGGAACAGCAGCCAGAGGCTGAAGGGAGTCTAAGGTCTTAGCTGGTGTTCCCCAGTTTCATGTATAGAGGTCACAGAGATTCATTAACCTACCAGCAACCTTGTTTCTCTCTCTCTCTCCCTCTCTGTCTGTCTGTCTGTCTGTCTGTCTGTCTGTCTCTGTCTCTCCTCTCTCTCTCTCTCTCTCTCTCTCTTTCTCATACACACACACACACACACACACACACACACACACACACACACACACACACACCACTTCTGCTGCAAGTTCTCCTTGACCTCCTGGGTCACCCAAACCCAACGGGAGACTTTTTTTCAGCATCTCCCATCCCTCCTTCCTTCAGGGCCTCCCAGCAGTATTCAGGGACAGGGATTAGTGCTGGTGACATTTGGCCTGGTGATGCGTACCTGACCTTTCTGTTTTTGTTTTTGTTTTTTGCTTTTTGTTTTTTTTTTTTTTTTTTTTTTGGTTTTTGGGTCACACCTGGTGGTGCTCAGGGGTTACTCCTGGCTGTCTGCTCAGAAATAGCTCCTGGCAGGCACAGGAGACCATATGAGACACCTGGATTCGAACCAACCACCTTTGGTCCTGGATCAGCTGCTTGCAAGGCAAACACCGCTGTGCTATCTCTCCGGGCCCGTACCTGACCTTTCAATGCAACACTGTGCCATGTTACTCTCACCCATCACCCCATGGGGCTCAGGGGCCATGCAATGCTGAGGGTCAAACTCAGGGCCTCTGAATTCCAGGCATGAGATCTGAACATTTGAACCATCTTCTTAGCTTACCCAGAGTAAGTGTGTGTGTGTGTGTGTGTGTGTGTGTGTGTGTGTGTGTGTGTGTGTGTGTGTGCATCTGTGAGTGTGGGTTAGACCATACCCAGCAGTGTTCAGGGCTTTCTCCTGATTTCCTGGCAGAGCTCAGGGACCATAAATAAAATGCTAGGGACCAAGCCAGGGTTGGCTGCATACAAAGCAAGAGCTCTTTAAGTACTGCATTATCTTTCCAACCTCAGAGTGGTTCTTTTTTTGGGGGGAGTGGTTTGGGGCCACTCTCGGTGGTACTCAGGGGTTAGTCCTGGTTCTATGCTCAGGAATTACTCCTGGTGGGCTCGGGGGATCACATGAGATGCCGAGAAATGAATCTGGGTCAGCCGCATGCAAGCAAACTCCCTACATGCTGTACTATTGCTCCAACCTTCACAGAGTGAATTTTTGTTTGTTTATTTTGTTTCTGGGTCACACCTGGTGGCCCTCAGGGGTTACTCCTGGCTCTGTTCTCCTAAAATAGCTCCTGGCAAGCACGGGGAGGGGGGCCATCTGGGGTGCTGGGATTCGAACCACCATCTGTCCTGGATCAGCTGCGTGCAAGGCAAATGCCCTACCACTGTGCTAGCTCTCCGACCTCCAGAGTGGTTATTTTTTTATTTTAGGTTTTAGGTGTCAAAGCCATGCCAACTTACTTAGAATCTGGATGGACCATGTGCAAGGTAATCGCCCTCCCTGCTATCCTATCTCACTAGCCCCAGAGTGATTCCCTACAAGAGGAATTGCTTCTTCACTCACACATCTTGCACCCCTAGCCTACTGTCCTCTGATCTGCCCTCTAGAATAACTACCTCACATGATTCTCCTAGTACGCAAGTCCAGGCTGAAGTTCTTACACAATTCTGCTGCAAGCTTGAGAGCAAGAGAGGAAAACTGAACCCCAGATGGACAATAATGCTGCTCAGGCCCTTCTCTGGTCCTGCATCTCTGTCTCACTCCTTCTCACTTGGCCTTGAGTCTTAAGCTGAGGCCCTGTGACCCAAATTCTGTATTCACTTCCTCAGTCAGTGCAATTCCTAGGAAGCAGCCCCTTAATCCATCTCTCCAAAGATGGCTCCTACCTGGTGTCCAAAACTACAGCAACAAACATAGGGTTCCAAGGGTCAAGCTTCCTCCTTCTAGAAGAGGACTTTCATTCTGTCTGAGAAGTATGCCTAAATCTAAGAGCAACCTTTACCCAGAAGGGAACTGCAGTGCCCCCAAAGAAATGCCTGATTGTCTTCCCTGCCCGGAGCACAGGTAACAGTAGTCCTCAGCCAAGGTACACACTGACTAATCACAGATGCTGATCTGCCCCTCATGGTTGCCTTCAAAGGCTTCCAGGAGGCTCTGTCCTATCTCAGGCAGGGATTGGGGGAGCTGGGAGAGGCAAGTGAGAGACTCAGGCACTCTCTATGGCTCTACCTATTTTCAGACCTGACAACTCATTTCATGGGTCAAGTTGATCAGACCACAGGGTGCCTAGATATTGAGCCCAATACTATTTCAGGTGTTTCTGGCAGAGATTTGGGAGAGAGAGAGTGACTTAAATAAGTGTCTGGGATTGGGGAGGTAACCTAGGAGCTAAGTACTTGCCTCACCTGCAGCAAGCTGGGCTTGGTCTCTGGCATCCCATGGTCTCCAGATGACCCCTAGGTGTGGCCCAGGTAATCCCTAGGACCTGAACAGCGCCACATTCATAGGCCTTTGTATTGAACTGCTGGCCATGTTGCCAAGAATTCCTGGGAGTTCCCCCTAGGCCTCCAAGCACCATTTTGGAAGGCCTTCCTCCCACATGTACCCAACTAGTTCTACTTTGAATTGAGCTGTTGTCCTTTGAAATATAGTGATCCTCACCTAATCAGTTGAGGGCCTAAAGAGCCCCACAAAGATCAGGCTCTACCTGCACCAGAAGCAGCAGTAGAGACTGGCCAAAACCTTCAGACTGGACCCTGAACATGGGCCCCCTCTCAACCCTCAGCCAGTTCATTGTATGAGTAACGAACTTGCCAGTCTCATTCTGGCATGGGCCAATCCCTTCTATCAGTCATTCATCAGTCTTTCCATTCACCTCTGTTGCTCTGGGAGGCAGACAAATAGACCAGGTGAGAATAACTAGCATGAAGCTCATTCTTTTCTTTTCTTTTTTATTTTTGCGGTGTGTGTGTGGTGGATTTTGGGTCACACCCAGCAACGCTCAGGGGTTCCTCCTGGCTCTATGCTCAGAAATCGCTCCTGGCAGGCATGGGGGACCACCATTCATCCTGGATCGGCTGCTTGCAAGGCAAACACCCTTCCACTGTGCTGCCTCTCCAGCCCAAGAAGCTTGTTCTTAAATAGATTCAGAAGTTCAAGTCTAGCCTAGGATAAAACCCCAGTTTCCTGCTTTCTGAAAAGGTACTAAAAGCCCCTCATCAAACTATAAGGGATGGTCCTATTTCCTGCTTTTCCTATTCCCTGCTTTCCCATCTTCCTTCTTCCCTTACTTTCTATTTCTCCTACATCCTATTTCCCATACTTCCTTCTTTCCTACTTCCCCTACTCCCCCCTCTCCTACTTCCTACTTGCCCTACTTTCTACTTCCCCTACTTCCTTTCCCCTCACTTCTTTCTCCCCTATTTCTTTCTTTGCCTTCTTCCCCTACTTTCTTCTTCCCTACTTCCTTTACCCTTATTTCCTTTTTTCCCTACTTCCTACTTCCTTCATCTCTTTCTTCCTACATCCGTTAAAGCCTCCATCATCTGGTAGGAGGAAATGGTATTCACCTCCTAGGAGAGGCATTCTGGAACTCCCTAGAACATGCCAACTTGACTTTTGGGGCTCACCTTCACCCAACTCTGCTCAGGGCTGACTCTTGACCTGGTGCTCAGGGGTCAATTCTAGGAGCTCAGGGGACTGACTGCATATGATGATGGGGATTGACCTGTGCTTTGCCTGTGTGATTTGATTGAAGTATCTCCATCCAGGGCCAGAGAGAGTGCATGGAAGTAGGGCGTTTGCCTTGTATGCAGAAGGACAGTGGTTCGAATCCCGGCATCCCATATGCTCCCCCGAGCCTGCCAGGAGCAATTTCTGAGTGTAGAGCCAAGAGTAACCCCTAAGTGCTGCCAGATGTAACCCAAAAACCAAAATAAATAAAGAAAGAATTTCCATCCAGCTTGAGACTAGTTGACCCTGTTTCTGGCTTCCATTCCCCATAATCCTTGTGGCTGGGGCCTTCGCATCTGCATGGGCAACTCCTAACCCTCCAGGCTTTCCTGCTCCACTCCTGAGGGCCCACAACTGATATTCAGGAAATCCTCTTTGTTGTTGTTGTTGTTGTTTTCCTGTTTTTCAGCTTGTTCCTCTGATCACCAGAGAAATCAAGACCTTTTCCTGCTCTGCTATTCTCTGAGGCCCCTTTCCTGCTCCTGGGTTGGTTACTGCTGATATCCTGGGAACTAGGATGAGGATTTGACATCAGTTAGAACCACTTTCCCTCTCAGCCTAGTCAGGGTAAGGCAGGGAATGGGCAGAAGAAGCCCTCATCTTTTTTTTATTGAAGCCTTATGAAGTACAATAGCGTCTGTGTTCACGTTTTAGGAGTGCTGTATCACTGCACCACAACCCCTTGGGCCCTTCCTAGCTCCCTGTCCCTCACCCCTTAGTTGACCTGTAAGCAGAATCTCAGTGTTTGTTTTCATAGGGCCTTTATCTATTCCTTCATAGTCCACAAGTGAGTGAGATCATCTGGTATTTATTCTTCTGACTCATTTAGCCTAACATGATAATGTTAATAATGGCCAGAGAGATAGCACAGTGGGTAGGGCACTTTTTCTTGCCCAGAGCCAATCTGGGTGCTATCCCAACACCACAGATGGTCCTCTAAATTTCACTGAAAATGATTCCTGAGTGCAGAGCCAGGAGCAAACCCTGAGTGCTGATGGTTGTAGCATAAAACTTAAACAAACAAACAAAAAACCAAACAAACAAAAAATAAAGAAAAAGAAATGGCCCTCTCCAATTCAGCCCACATTGCAGAAAACTGTAAGATTTTATCTTTCCTGGGCCTGGAGAGATAGAACAGCAGCATTTGCCTTGCAAGCAGCCGATCCAAGACCAAAGGTGGTTGGTTCGAATCCCAGTGTCCCATATGGTCCCTCGTGCCTGCCAGGAGCAATTTCTGAGCAGACAGCCAGGAGTAACCCCTGAGCATCGCCGGGTGTGGCCCAAAAACCGAAAAAAAAAAAAAAAAAAAAAAGATTTTATCTTTTCTAACAATACCAACAAAAAAGGGAGGGGGAGCCAGAGAGATAGTACAACAGACAGGGTGCTTGCCTTGCACACAGCCAACCCAGGTTTTATTTCCTAACAACCCAAATGATTCCTTGAGCCCTGCAAGGAGTGATCCCTGAGCACAGAGCCAGAAATAAACCCTGAGCACTGCTAGATGTGCCTTTCAATATATTTTTTTATTTTTGGTCCACATCCAGTGACGCTCAGGGGTTACTCCTGGCTATGCTCTCAGAAATTTCTCCTGGCTTGGGGGACCATATGGGACACCAGGGGATCAAACCAATATATATATATATATATATTTATTTTGTTGGTTTTTTTTGTTTTGGTTTTTGGTTTTTGGGCCACACCCAGCATTGCTCAGGGGTGACTCCTGGCTGTGTGCTCAGAAATAGCTCCTGGCAGGCACGGGGGACCATATGGGACACCGGGATTCGAACCAACCACGTTTGGTCCTGGATCTACTGCTTGCAAGGCAAATGCCGCTGTACTATCTCTCCGGGCCCAAACCAATATTTTTTAAGATTTTCTTCATTAGGGCCACACCTCAGCCTCATATATTTTCTTGGGGCTTTTTTTGTGCCTTTGTTTGTTTGTTTGTATGTTTGTTTTAGCTATACCCAGCAGTGCTCTGAGCTTATTTCTGGCTTTGAGATAAAAAAATTCACTCCTGGTGGTGTTCAGAGGATCATATAGCATGCTGGAATTAAACCTGAGTCATTCATTTGCAAAGCATTTGCTCTACTCATTCTACTACCCGTCATATTTTCTAATAGCTGATCAGTACTCCATTTTTAAAATATAGACCACCATTTTTTTCTTCTAGGTTTTATTTTGGCTACCCCCATTAGTGCTCAGGGCCTGCTCCTAACTATGTGCTCAGAGGTCATGCTTGGTAGTGCTTAGGGGTGATCATTGCTGGTAATCAAACTGGGTAAGTCACATGCAAGGCAAGCACCTGAACCCCTATATTTTCTCTGGCCTGGAGACATAGTTCACAGTTTCTCTATCTACTTATCTGCTAGTGGTAATTGGGTTATATCCAGATCTTGGATATTGTAAAAAGTGCTGTAATGAAAGTAGATATGTATATATCTTTTTCAAATTAATATTTTTTTTTTTTTTTTTTTTTGGTTTTTGGTTTTTGGGCCACACCCGGTGACGCTCAGGGGTTACTCCTGGCTATGCACTCAGAAGTCGCTCCTGGCTTGGGGGACCATATGGGACGCCGGGGGATCGAACCGCGGTCCGTCTCCTAGGCTAGCGTAGGTAAGGCAGGCACCTTACCTCCAGCGCCACCGCCCGGCCCCTCAAATTAATATTTTAGTCTCTTCAAGATAGATGTGAATAAAAAAACATGGAATTATATGGTAACTCTATTTTTAAATTCTTCGTTTGGCGGCCATATTTGGCAGCGCTCAGGATTTACTCCTGAGTGGTGCTCAGAGGACCATATGTGATAAATATGAATAGATAGAATCTAATAATAGATATTAATAGATAGAATCTAATAAGATAGAAACGGGATTGACTGTGTGCTTTACCCCTGAAGTATCTTCCAACTATTTTTAAGTTTTGAGAAGTCTCTGTATTGTTTTCTGGAAGGCAGCTCTACTCACCACCATACCACCAATGCCACTTCTGGATTGTTCTCTGAACCAGACTATGGTCCCTCCAGCAGAGAATAAAGGATCCTCTGCTGGCATCCCTGACACCCTCCAGTATTGGCTGTTTCCAGACTTTGAAGTAGGAAGTCATTCTTGCGGATGTGAGAACTATGTCCCAGACATTCTGACTTGCACTTCACCAATAATCAGCAATTAACACTTTTCCATATGCTGTTGACTGCCCATTTTCTCTGGGGAAGCCTCCCGCCTTATTTCTTTTCTTTTCTTTTTTTTTTTTTTTTTTTTTGGTTTTTGGGCCACACCCGGCGGTGCTCAGGGGTTACTCTTGGCTGTCTGCTCAGAAATATCTCCTGGCAGGCACGGGGGACCATATGGGACACCAGGATTCGAACCAACCACCTTTGGTCCTGGATCGGCTGTTTGCAAGGCAAACGCCTCTGTGCTATCTCTCCAGCCCCCCGCCTTATTTCTTTAATCTCCAAGAACTAGATCACAAAATTATGGATACAGCGAAGAAGTTTAGGCTCTAACAAGGGCTGGGAGGGAGAGACACACATTTATTTCCTTTGAACATTTGCATCTTAATCTGGAATATTTGATCAGATTATGTTAGTGTCAGCAGAAAGTTGGGATTAATTGTCCTGTTCCACATAACAATACACTCACACACAGAAGTCATAGAGCAACTCTCTATGCCCTAATGAGTATTCCAATTTCATTACTGTGCCCAGTGGTTTCTGAGGCCACACTGCTGGGATAATGAGTCGAACTGGACACACAATTTGTTACTCAGGTCCCACTGCTGACACGGTGCTGCTCAACCCAGAGGATTGAGAACCGCCAAGGTCGTACCCAGCAGCGTTGGTTTGAGGGCTTCTGCGACTCCGGGTACCACTCTGGGCCCTGTGCATGCAAAGCTCATCCCTGAGCTACCTCTCGGGCCCATGGTCTAATGCTTTTCAATTTCAGAATTCTTTTTCAATTTTTTAATCAGGGCACTGTGATTTACAAAGTTGTACATGATTGAGTTTCAAGCATACACCAACTGTCTCAACACTCATCCCATCAACAAAGTTCAATTCCCACCACCAGTGCCCCAGTTTCCCTCCCACCCTACAGTCCACCTCTATGACAGGTTCTTTTTCTTTAGTTTGGTACCAGTGGTTTAAAATGCTGTTATTGGTGCCAAAGAGATAGCATGGAGGTAGGGCATTTGCCTTGCATGTAGAAGGACGGTGGTTCGAATCCCGGCAGCTCATATGATTCCCTCGATCCTGCCAGGAGTGATTTCTGAGCGTAGAGCCAGGAGTAAGTAACCCCTGAGCGCTGTTGGGTGTGACCCAGAAACCAAACCTCCCCCCACAAAAAAGAAATAAAATGCTGTCACTGGGGCCAGAATGATAGCACAACGGTAGGGCATTTGCCTTGCAGGCGGCTGCCCAGAATGGACCTGGGTTCAATCCCTGGCGTCCCATATGGTTGGTCCCCCAAGCCAGGAGCAATTTCTGAGCACATAGCCAGAAGTAACCTCTGAGCATAACCAGTGTGGCCCAAAGCCCAAATTAATAATTATGACAATGCTGTTACTGATACAGTTTCATGCATAATGCATTTCTGCACTATCCACTCCCCCAACACAGTGACCAGTCCCTCCACTGTGAATGGGATGTCCCCTCCATCTCATCCCTCTCTTCTCCCCTGTGGTGGCCTTCTACTGAGAACAGTTTCTGTTGCCTTTGGGCAGTTGTTATTCCCCTGCTATGCTTCTTGATAGCCTGCAGATAAGAGAAACCATTCACTGTCCAACTTTAGAATTTCTACTGGTTCTTTTAGTCTGTTTTTTTTTTATAGTTTCCATCTTTAAAATTTTAAGTTAGGGTGGGATGGTGGACCACATTTTTTATTAGGAGGAGGGTAGATCACACTCAACAGTGCTTATTCCTGTCTTTGTACTAAAAGGTGGCGCCCATCCATGCTGGAATGGTACTGGGGGTCCCCTATGCAAAGCAAGCAGCCTCCCCCCCTGTCCTATCTCTCCAGACCCTCCATTGTTTTAATTTTTGCAATTTCAAGTTATTTTAATTATAAACCATGTTTTACCAAGATGTTCATAATACAGTGAGTTGCTTCAAGCATTCGATGTTCCAACATCAATCCTCTTACCAGTCTAACCTTTATTCCACCAGTGTCCCTAGTCTCTCCCTACCCCATCATCCTAGACTGCCTCCTTTTAGGCACAACTTTATTTCATACTCTCTATTACAACACAAAAACAAGTGAGATCATCAAAATTTAGATCATTGGGGTCAATTGAAATAATTGTTCTATTTTATAATATTAAGTCATTGAGGATTTACTGGGCTGTGGTTGGTGCTAGCCGAGCTTTCTGTGTTACTGTTTAGGCTCAGTGAGCTTGGTTGTCTTCTATGCAACTTTCTCATCAGATTTCCAATGTTCTGACTGGACTGACACTACTCTAAAATTTTGAGTTGATGGGGAAGGAGAGATAGCACAGCAGTAAGGCACTTGCCTTGCAAGCAGTCGATCCAGGACGAACAGTGGTTCGAATCCCTGCATCCCATATGGTACCCTGTGCCTGCCAGGAGAGATTTCTGAGTGCAGAGCCAGAAGTAACCAAAAACTAAAAATAGGGGCTGGAGAGATAGCATGGAGGGTAAGGCGTTTGCCTTGCTTGAGGAGGTCATCGGTTTGAATCTAGGCGTCCCATATGGTCCCCCGAGCCTGCCAGGAGCGATATTTGAGCATAGAGCCTAGAGTAACCCCTGAGCGATGCTGGGTGTGACCCAAAAATAAAAACAAACAAACAAAAACAAAGACTAAAAATTAAATAATAAAATAAAATTTTGAGTTGTTACGAAGGCACTTGTGGCCTCATGGTCCAGGATCTTTAGATCCAGAACAAATTTGGTGGTTTGGCAATTTGATAATTTGATAATTTACAGATCTGGTTCATTTCTGTCGGAGGGTATAGAATGTGGCACCGGGCTGTTGTGGTTTCATGTAGAAAGGAGAATATGTCTCACTTCCATTCTAAAAAGGCCCGAATTATCAAGTCGGACCAGACTTGGAAGATTCAGCAGCCATGATTTTAATTTGAAGCTTAGTAGAGAAGCTGGGCTGTTTTTCTCAAGAGAGGGAACTTTTTTTTTTTTGGGAGGGGGGATCACACCCAGCATCACTCAGGGGTTACTCCTGGCTCTAAGCTCAGAAATCACTTCTGGCAGGCTCGGGGACCATATGGGATGCTGGGATTCAAACCACCATCCTTCTGCATGCAAGGCAAACGTCCTTGCCTTCATGCTATCTCTCCGGCCCCTAGGGGGTTTTATTCTAAAAACATATATATAGCTGTCTTAATAATTAAAGCTGACCAAGGACGGACCTGGGTTCTATCCCAGGCATTTCATATGGTCCCCTGAGCCAGGAGCAATTTCTGAACGCATAGCCAGGAATAACCCCTGAACATCATCGGGTGTGGCCCCTCAAATAAATAAATAACCAAAATTGCAACTGTGGAACTCAGATCCTCCTTTCCTTGAGGCTGCTTCTGTTTGTTGAGTGACTTTCCTGACCTCTTTCTGTAAACTATCTTCTTTGTCACCATGACTATTAAAGTCAGCTTGGTCTGCTAATGATGGGACAGAGATTCCTATAAATGTCTGACCCACTTGTTCTTTCAGTGATGAGCAGCTGGGTGCTGTTGGGTTGGCTTTGATGTTCTGTCTGTGCCTCGCAGGACACCCTTAGCTCCTAATATCTGCTTCCTGAGAGCCTCCAGTTCCATGGGAGCAGAGATCAGAGCCTTCCCATGTAGCTTGCCTCCTGCACTGCCCTTTCCATGGCCTTCTATACCTTCTCAAGGACCATTGCAAAGCCCTCTACGAATATCTCATTCCCCACCTCTGTAAAATTTTGGATCTGACTTATTCTTTCATTTATACTCACTGCCTTGAATGTCAGTGTTAAACTATCATTGCTGGGCTTGAGAAATAATACAGCAGGTAAGACCAGATAAGGCCCTTGTCTTATACACAGTTTACCCAGCACTAGGTGTAAGCCCTGGACACCCCCACCCTCACACCCACAAAACTGTTACTGCTGACTTGTTTTGAGTGGGGGTCACACCCGGCAGTGCTCAGAAATTACTCCTGACTCTATGCTCAGAAATCGCTCCTGGTAGGCAAGGGGGATCATGTGGGATGCTGGGATTTGAATCACGGTCCTTCTGCATGCAAGGCAAACACCCTACCTCCATGCTATCTCTCCAGCCTACTGCTGACTTTTATTTTTAATAAATGCCCAATGGAAAAGGCTGTTTATTACTGAATTCTAAATCAGATCCAATAGGTTTGAGCTCCGAGACTGTGGCTTTCTAGAGAACCTCCGGATAATTCTAATAATGATGATTCTCAGGAAAAGGGCTGTCTAGAGGACTTCCCACCCTGGAGAGGGCTTATTATGTTGTTGGGTTTTCATAGCTATGTGATTATTGACTTTTCTTCCTTCCTCCCTCCCTCCTTTCTTTCTAAATTCTTCCTTCCTTCCTTCTTTCTTCTTTCTTTCTTTCTTTCTTTCTTTCTTTCTTTCTTTCTTTCTTTCTTTCTTTCTTTCTTTCTTTCTTTCTTTCTTTCTTTCTTTCTTCTTTTTCTTTCTTTCTCTTTCTTCTTCTTCTTCTCTTTCTTTCTTTCTTTCTTTCTTTCTTCTTTCTTTCTTTCTTTCTTTCTTTCTTTCTTTTTCTTTCTTTCTTTCTTTCTTTCTTTCTTTCTTTCTTTCTTTCTTTCTTTCTTTCTTCTTTCTTTCTTTCTTTCTTTCTTTCTTCTCCCTCTCTTTCTTTCATTTTCTTTCTTTCTTTTTCTTTCTCTCTTTCTTTGTTTCTTCCTTTCTTCTTCCTTCCTTCCTCCCTTCCTCCCTTCCTCCATTCCTCCCATCCTTCTCTCTTTCATTCATTCTTTCTTTCTATTTATTTCTTTTCTTTCTTTCTTACTTTCTTTCTTTCTTTCTTTCTTTCATTCTTTCTTTTTTTATTCCCTTCTTTCTTTTCTTTCTTCTTTTCTCTCTCTTTCTTCTTTCTCTTTCTTTCTTTTCTTTCTTTCTTTCTTTCTTTCTTTCTTTCTTTCTTTCTTTCTTTCTTTCTTTCTTTCTTTCTTTCTTTCTTCTTTCTTTCTTTCTTTCTTTCTTTCTTTCTTTCTTTTCTTTTCTTTTCTTTCATTTTCTCTCTTTTATTCTCCTGGTATTGCTCAGGGTCTACTCCTGGCTCTGTGTTCATGTGTTTCTAGAGAAGAAAGAGAAGAGAAGAGAAGAAGGGGTCTGAGAGATAGCATGGAGGTAAGGTATTTATCTTGCATGCAGAAGGACCTTGGTTCGAATTCCAGTATCTCATATGGTCCCCCGTGCCTGCCATGAGCGATTTATGAACATAAAGTCAGGAGTAACCCCTGGCTGCCGGGTTGCCTCCCCACCACCAAAAATGAGAGAGAAGAGAAGAAAAAGAGAAAAGAAAAGGAAGGGAGGGAGGAAGGGAATGGAAGAAAAAGAGGACAAAAGGAAGAAAGGATAGGAAAGGAGAGAAAAAGGAAGAAAAAGAAGGAATGAGAGAAAGAGAGAAAGAAATAAATGAAAAGGAAATGAAAGGAATTGAAGAAGAGAGGGAAGGAAGAAGGTAGGTAGAAAGGAATAAAGGAAGGGAAGAAGGGAGGAATGGAGGAAGGAAGAAAGGAAAGATGGAAATAAGGAAGAAGAGAAGGAGGAAAAAATTCATTGGATTGCTACAACCTCTGGTTAATTCCCAAAGTACTGAAGACATTCATTACTTTACCAGGTTCTCTGGTCTGAGGAGAAGTACGTGTTCTGTGACTTTGCTTGTCCTAGCCAGAAGTGCTCTCTCTTTCTTCAAAGACTCAAAGTCCTTAAAAACACACTCAATGTCATTTTGTAGTAATGGAGAGAAGAGTCGATCGCAGGTCAGAGAGATGGTATAGGGGGTAAGAGCTGACCCTGGTTTGATGCCCAGCATCACACAGTTCCATGCAGAAGAAGGATGCTTTCCCCAGTACCCCAGGAAGAGTCTAAACTTCACCCCTCCGGGCCTTGTTCCCTAGAAGAAAAAGGTTCCCTCTCAGACTGTGTCTGGGGTTCTGGTGAGTGTACGGGTTCCTTGTTCTCCCCATGTCCAGTGAGAGGGTGTGTGGGGGTGATGTTCCCCACACTGTATTGGGCTGGGACTAGCCCATGCCCTGAGTTTTAGGGGGCTTCGTCTCCTCACTCCCACACTGGACTGGGAGATTAATGAATGGCTGATTATTTAGAACTAGGATTTTGGGAGTCTTTAGAAGTCTGTTCTGGTCCTGTGACCAGAATATGTGGCTGGGCCTTCACTCTGCTCCTAGCCTACAATCAAAGCCAGTTTCCTGCCTTCTTTGTCACTGTGCTACCAGTCGAGCTTCTGGAGACCTCTGGCTGCTGTGAAGTGAGGTTCACCATCTGGCAGCCCAGTTGGGCCTCTGTGTGTGTGTGTGTATGTGTGTGTGTTGTGTGTGTGTGTGTGTGTGTGTGTGTGTGTGTTTTCACAGAGCTACTGTCCTCAGTGAAGACTTACAAACATCAACCTATGGGCTCCTCTTCTGTTGCTCCTCTCACTTTTAGGGTACAGAGCAGGCCTCCTGGTCCACAAAGTCTAGTTGTGTCCTCAAATCTCCTTCAAAATCAGACTTCTGGAATTAAGGGCTCACCCTCACTCCCAAGGGTTGGCACTATTTAACTTCTCTCACAACCTTATTCCAGAGGCAGTAGAGCAGAAATGTTCTGGAGGTGCTTTGAAAACCCGGTTCTAGGGCCTGGAGAGATAGCACATCGGCGTTTGCCTTGCAAGCAGCCGATCCAGGACCAAAGGTGGTTGGTTCGAATCCCGGTGTCCCATATGGTCCTCCATGCCTGCCAGGAGCTATTTCTGAGCAGACAGCCAGCCAGCTAGGAGTAACCCCTGAGCACCGCCAGATGTGGCCCAAAAACCAAAAACCAAAAAAAAAAAAAAAAAAAAAAAAGAAAACCTGGTTCTAGCTTACATAATTGTGAGGAGCTTGCCTTGCCTGTGGTCGACCTAGATTCCATCTCTGGCATCACATATGGTTCTGCCAAGAGTGACCCTGAGCACTACCAATAAATAGTTCCACTCCCAGGGATGAGGGTGTCTTCAACACTCCCTGGAGTTAGGGGGGACTTCCAGTACCATCAGGGAAACTGAGAGCCCTGAAAATCTGGACATGCAAGGGATGCCTGGTGAAGTGTTTTCAATAAGCTGTTTTCAACCTTCAAGTCTTCATCCAAGTTTCCCACTACTTCTATTCCCCCACGACAATCTGAATAATGTCGCAGTGATCCAAATGGCTATTATCTTATTCTCTGGTTTGTTGATATTTTAACCTTCAAATTCCTGTCCATGGGCCCGGAGAGATAGCACAGCGGTGTTTGCCTTGCAAGCAGCTGGTCCAGGACCAAAGGTGGTTGGTTCGAATCCCGGTGTCCCATATGGTCCCCCGTGCCTGCTAGGAGCTATTTCTGAGCAGACAGCCAGGAGTAACCCCTGAGCACCGCCGGGTGTGGCCCCAAAACAAAACAAAAAACAAACAAAAACAAACAAACAAAAAACAAAACAAACAAAAAAAATTTCTGTCCAGGTGACATCTGAACCTATAGCTCTCACCTGAGCTCCAGGCACTTAGTAGATTCTCAATGAAAAACAACTGAAGAGAAGTGAATCTGTGTAAGTGCCACGCTGGCAAATACCTCTTAGAACCAGCTACTCACGGAGGCCACCCTCTCAACAGCTCAGGTCTGTGATTTTAGTTCTTTTTAATTTAAAATAATTTAAAATTATTTAATCCAGTGGAGCTCAGATTCTAGAAGTGGACTCTTACACAGAGATTAGAAAATACCAATTATTAATATTGGGTGTAAGTCTGCAGGCTAGCAGGGAATTCTGATCATTTATGACTACATAATGTCACCTACTGGTTAGAGATGGAACTGTAGTTTCAAGATTTTTTTTCCCCCCTCCAGGGTTTCAATGGAAGGGAATTGGGAAGGGCTCCAGCAGACCCTAAAATGACAAAATGGTGTTAGGAAAATTGGCCAACTATATGCAAAATAGTGAACCCAGACCTCTCTTTAAAACCATTCACAGAGGTTAAATATATATGGATCAAAGACCTTGATATCAGACCTTATGATACATAGAGGACATGTAGGCAGAATATTCCATGACATTGAAGCTAAAGGCATCTTCAAGGATAAAACACCACTGGGCAAGCAAGCAGAAGCAAAGATAAACAAATGGAACTACATTAAACTGAGAAACTTCTGCACTTCAAAGGAAACAGTGACTAGAATACAAGGCTACCCAAGGAGAAACCTTTCACCCAATACTCATCAGATAAGGGGCTAATATCTAAGATTTACAAGGTACTGACAGAACTTAACAAGAAAAAAATCTAGCCCCATAAAAATTAGGGAGAAGAAATAAACAGACATTTCGTCATGAAGAAATACAGATGGTCAAAAGGCACATGAAAAAGTGCTCCACCTCACTACACATCAGGGAGATGCAAGTCAAAACAATGAGGTATCATCGTACACCACAAAACCTGGCACATGGAGCCAGAGTGGTGGCGTAAGTGGTAAGGAGTCTGCCTTGCCCATGCTGGCCTAGGACGAACTGCAGTTCGATCCCCCGGCATCCTATATGGTCCCAAGCCAGGAGCGATTTCTGAGCGCAGAGCCAGAAATAACCCCTGAGCATCACTGGGTGTGGCCCCAAAACAAAAACAAAAACAAAACAAAACACAAAGACTGGCACAATTAACAAAGAACAGTTTAGTGCAGATGCAAGGAGAAGGGGACTTTCATTGTCTGCTTCTGCTGGTGGGAAATACAGGCTGGTTCAGCCTTTGTGGAAAACAATATGGATATTTCTCAAAAAACTAGAAATTGAGCTTCCATGTGATCCAGCAATACTACTCCTAGGAATATATACCCTAGGAATATATATATACACCCTAGGAATCCAAAAATCACCATGCAGAAAAGCCCTCTGTATTCCTATGTTCACCATGGCACTATTTACAGAATCTGGAAACAACCCAAGTTCCCGAGAACAAATGAGTGGTTAAAGAAATTATGGTACCAACAAGTGGTGTTGGCACAACTGATTAGCCACTTGCAAAAAAAGCGAACTTAGACCCCAGCTAACATCATGTATGAAGGTAAAATCCAAATGGATTAAAGACCTTGATATCAGACCTGATATCATAAGCTATATAGAACAACATGTAAGTAAAACACTCTATGACATTGAGACTAAAGACATCATCAAGGAGGAAACTGCACTCTCCAAACAAGTGAAAGCAGAAATAAACAGATGGGAATATATTAAGCTGAGAAGCTTCTGCACCTCAAAGGAAATAGTGCCCAGGATACAAGAGTCACCCACTGAGTGGGAGAAACTATTCACCCAATACTCATCAGATAAGGGGCTAATATTCAAAATATACAAGGCACTGATAGAACTTTACAAGAAAAAACATCTAACCCCATCAAAAAATGGGGAGAAGAAATGAACAGACACTCTGACAAAGAATAAATACAAATGGCCAAAAGGCACATGAAAAAATGCTCCGCATCTCTAGTCATTAGGGAGATGCAAATCAAAACAACTATGAGGTACCATCTCACGCCACAGAGATTGGCGAACATCACAAAGAATGAGAACAAGCCGTGCTGGCGGGGATGTGGAGAGAAAGGAACTCTGTTTTTTGTTTGTTTGTTTGTTTGTTTGTTTTTGTTTTTGGACCACACCTGGCCACACACGCTCAGGGGTTACTCCTGGCTATCTGCTCAGAAATAGCTCCTGGCAGGCCTGGGGGACCATATGGGATGCCAGGATTCGAACCAACCACCTTAGTTCCTGGGTCGGCTGCTTGCAAGGCAAACACCGCTATGCTATCTCTCAGGCCTCAGAAAGGAACTCTTATTCACTGCTGGTGGAAATGCCATCTAGTCCAACCTTTATGGAAAGCAATATGGAGATTCCTCCAAAAACTGGAAATTGAGCTCCCATATGATCCAGATATACCACTCCTAGGGATATGCCCTAGGAACACAAAAATACAATACAAGAAATTATGGTACGTCTACACAATGGAATCCTACGCAGCAGTTAGGAAAATGAAGTCATGAAATTTGCTTAAACGTGCATGGATATGGAGATTATTGTGCTGAGTGAAATGAGTCAGAGGGAGAGGGATATACATTGAATAAACTCACT
The DNA here is from genome assembly GCF_024139225.1 of Suncus etruscus. NCBI lineage: Eukaryota > Metazoa > Chordata > Mammalia > Eulipotyphla > Soricidae > Suncus > Suncus etruscus. Next base: position 32,251,783 of record NC_064867.1, on the reverse strand, counting down.
CATTTGTGGGATATAAGAAAAATAAAAGACAGCATGGTACTAATATTCAAAGACTATAGAGGACAAGTCCGTGGTAGGAAGCTTACTCCAAAGAGCCAGGAGTGCAGTTAAGGTAGAGAAAGATTCACTATGACAATGAAAGTTGGACCTGATAGTTCTGGACAAAAATGGTTGCTGATGGCTGGGACGATAGCGCAGATCAAGGACGGACCTGGTTCAATCCCGAGCATCCCATATGGTCCCCCCTAGCCAGGAGCTATTTCTGAGCGCATAACCAGGAGTAATCCCTGAGCCTCACCAGGTGCGGCCAAAAACCAAGCAAACAAACAAACAAAAAAACTTGCTGAAAGGTGAGGAAGTGATGGCAGAATCACAGTGTCAAAAAGGGGAAAAGCGGGGAGAAAATAAAGAGACAGACTGACAGGCAGGCAGGCAGATAAACATAAGTAAAATGTCTGCTTAGAGGCAGGCAGGGGGAGGGTAGGAGAAAAACGGGGCATATTGGTGGTGGGAAATGTGCACTGGTGACGGGTAATATGCATTGTATAATTGAAACTCAATATTATGAATAATTTTGTAACCATGGTGCCTAAATAAAGTAAGTTTTTTTGGTTTTTGGGTCACACATGGTGGCACTCAGGTGTTACTCCTGGCTCTGTGCTCAGAAATCGCTCCTGGCAGGCATGGGGAACCATATGGGATGCCAGGATTTGAACCACTGTTTGTCCTAGGTCAGCCTCGTGCAAGGCAAATGCCCTTCCGCTGTGCTACGTACCCGGCCCCCAAAGTAATGTTTTTGGGTGGTCACATCCAGCAATGCTCAGGGGTTACTCCTACCTCTATACTCAGAAATTGCTCCTGGCAGACTCGGGGGACCATATGGGATGCCGGGATTCGAACCACCATCCTTCATGCAAAGCAAAAACTTCACCTCCATGCTATCTCTCCTGCCCCAAAGTAATTATTTTTTAAATTACAAAGTTAAGCAAGACCATAGATGAAAATCATGTTATCTCTGACTCCTGCTCATAATCACATACATTTCTCAAAAGTGCTGGTTCTTACTTATTTTTATTTTTTGGCTTTGGGCCACACCCAACAATGCGCAGGGTCACTTCTGTCTTTCTACCCAGAAATTTTCCAGGCAGTGCTCAAGAGACCATATGGGATGTTGGGGATTGAACTCAGGTCAGCCTCATGCAATGCAAGCACCTTACCCACTGTACTATCACTCTGGCCTCCTGGTTCTTTTTTTAACACTAGAGGTCCATGCTGCCTCCTCCAGGAAGCACTCTTCCCTCCACTGTGTCTCCAGTTTCCTGCCACTAACCCTAACCTGCCACTTCTCTTTGTCCCTGGAATATGCCACCAACACGTTGGTTTGTGGGGATCTGGGAGGTGATGTCAGGAAGGCTGATTTTAGATTTGGGCTTAGGACGAGGTTGAGGAGGGGACAAGTTGGCCAGGGAAGAGTGTGGAGACACAGAGTGTGGGTCTCTGGTGGTGGTGGAGAGGCTGCAGTGGGAAAAAGCTCTGGAGAAAAACTAGATTGGACTGAGCACCTGGATGGAGCTCCTAGGGGCTGGGATGTAGCCCTCCACTACCTCTTCCCCAGCAGACCCCTTTCCTTTCTGGGCCTCAGTTTCTCTATCTGTAAAATAAGGCAATAGACCCAGACACTAAAACCCAGACACTGCTCTGCCAGACCTGACCCCAGATGCATTTTTCCTGAGCCTCATGGGAGTGTGGACAAATCTATATCCGAGATTTCAAGAGTTGAGTTCTGGGGCCGAAGCAGTGGCAGAAGTGGTAGGGCGTTTATCTTGCACGTGCTGACCTAGGACACACCAAGGTTTAACCCCCCGACATCCCATATGGTCCCTCAAGCCAGGGGCGATTTCTGAGCACATAGCCAGGAGTAACCCCTTAGCGTCACCGAGTGTGCCCCCCCCAAACAAAACAAAAAAAAATAGTTGAGTTCTTAGGGCCCAGGGATGGTTTCATGGGCTGGAACAGGTGCTTTGCCTGATTGAGTCCCAAGAGTATGGAGACCCCTCTCCCCTAAGCACCTTGAACTCTATTCTGGAAATATCTCCAGAAAGTATCACTGAGTGTGACCCTCCCCAAAAAACTAAAACAAGAAAAGAAAAAAAGAGAGCAAATTGTAATGGTTTGAGACAAGGGCAACAATCTTGTGGCCAGACCACCATTTTATTTTTGTCTTTCGTTTTCTTAGCAACAACCCCTCTAGAAATAAACCTTACAGATGCCCAATAATTGTGACCAGTGATGGACACTACCAGAGAAGTGTCAATTGAAACTCTAACTTCTTTTTTGTTTTGTTTTGTTTTGTTTTTTGGGCCACACCCGTTTGATGCTCAGAAATTGCCCCTGGCTTGGGGGGAACCATATGGGATGCCGGGGGATCGAACCGCGGTCCTTCCTTGGCTAGCGCTTGCAAGGCAGGCACCTTACCTCTAGCGCCACCTCGCCGGCCCCGAAACTCTAACTTCTGGGTAAACCTATCAACCAAGACCAGAGACAGGGACTTCCTTAAAGCTATAGACTCTGAAAAGAAGTCATATTGATCATGACTTTTTTTTTTTTGGTTTTTTTTTGGGGGGCCACACCCTGTGATGCTCAGGGGTTACTCCTGGCTATGCGCTCAGAAGTTGCTCCTGGCTTCTTGGGGGACCACATGGGACACCGGGGGATTGAACCACGGTCCGTCCTAGGCTAGCGCAGGCAAGGCAGGCACCTTACCTCCAGCGCCACCGCCCGGCCCCTGATCATGACTTTTAAGACAGGGATTTTCCGAAAATATCCTCACAATAGGAATCACATTTCCCACTATTGTGAGATTGTGACTTGCTTATCTGCTTATGTACATCTATTCTAGGGAATATGCCCCACCTTCTTAAAGATTGGGAAAACTTGGGGCTGGAGAGACAGCATGGAGGTAAGACATTTGCCTTGCATGCAGAAGGTCGGTGGTTCAAATCCTGGCATTCCATGTGGTCCCCTGAGCCTGCCAGAAGCAATTTCTGAGCATAGAGCCAGGAGTAACCCCGAACGCTGCCGGGTGTGACCCAAAAATAAAAAACAAAACAACAACAAAAAGATTGGAAAAACTATGATCCAGGCTTCATTATTTGGGTCCAGGACCCAGTGCAGTCACCAACTAATAAAACTCCTTGAAAATTTATTTTATTTTATTTTATTTTGATTTTGGGGCCATACCCCGTCAGCATTCAGGGGTTTCTCCTGGCTCTGCACTCAGAAATCGCTCTTGGTAGGCTTGGGGAGCATATTGGATGCTGAGGATTGAATCTGGGTTTGTCCCAGGTCGGTCACCTGCAAAGCAAACGCCCTACTGCTGTGCTATCACTCAGGACCCTCCTTGAAATTTTAAAACATTTTTTTAGACCTCTCTATGCAACCCATAACAAGATGAGTTTTTCCCTCATGGCTGAATTTGAGAAAACCTGCCTGCCTCTTGGAGGTACTTATCACACCAGGTACCAGTCTGTGTGACTTCAGAAGCCGATCTGAAGTCCTGGGTACCGTTCCTGGAGTCCACCACCACCCCACTTCAGAGAGGGCCAGAGTTGAGGAGAAATTTTGATCTCTACCACCAGGGAGCAGCCGAGCTGTAGAATTGACTTGCAAGTTCCAGACCCAGGAGTGTTCCCAAGCTTCAGACCTTGGACTAAGGAAGGGGAAAGGAGACATAGGGGGCAAGTATCAGGGGTCCAACAACAAGGAGGACAGAGGGGAGGAGGCCAGGTGTGACCATGCCCCTTACTTTCTTTTTCCAAAGCCTCTTCTTTTGGTGTGTAAAAGCCCACCTGGATCACAGGGCTTGGGGGTGGGGTTTGAGGAGGAAGAGGAGATGAAGAAGAGGGAGAGAGAGGGAGAAGAGGAGGGAGAGGGAGGGAGAGGGAGAGAAAGGGAGAGGGAGAGGGAGGTGTAGAGAAATGGAGAGAGATGAAGAGAGAGGGAGAGGGAGAAGAAGAGGGAGAGAAAGAGAGAGGGAGAGGGAGAGAGGGAGAAGAGGGAGAAAGAGGGTGAGAGGAGAGGGAGAGAAAAGAGGGAGGCAGAAGGAAAGAGGGAGAGGGAGGGAGAGGAAGAGGAAAGGGGAGAAGAAGGGGCCAGAGAGATAGCATGGAAGTAGGGTGTTTGCCCTGAATGCAGAAGGACGGTGGTTCAAATCCCAGCATCCCATATGATCCCCCGAATCCCGGCATCCCATATGGTCCCCAGAGCCTGTCAGGAGCTTAGGACAGGCTCAGAAGTCTGTCCTGAGCTTAGAGCCAGGAGTAACCCCTGAGCCCTTCTGGGTGTGACCCAAAAACCAAAACCAAAACCAAAAAAAAAAAAAAAAAGGGGGGGGGAGAAGAGGGAAAGGGAGGAAGAGAGAGGGATTAGAGAGAGTGAGAAGATGAAGGGAGAGGGAGAAGCAGAGGGAGAAGGCTGGAGACAGAGGAAGAGAGAATGAGAGAGAGCACACGGCAGATAGAAAAAAGCACATGGCAGAGAAAGGCCATCAGAAATAAAGTGAGCTAATTCCAATGAATATCTTTTCTAATTGCCATGTATTATTTCTCTGCCATTACTCTGCTTCATCAGACCCATTGGCCTACGGGGTTAGAAGCATGGTGCTTTGGGCAGTGTCACCCAACTCATGAATTTATATATTTATATTTTTATTTTACACCCAGGGTGGTTGTGACCAGAGGTTCGTGGAAACAATCTCTTTGAGGCAGGCAGATTTGAAAGAGATCTGCACCGAACAAATGAAGTGATGTGCTGCCATCACTTAGATAGGTTGAACTATCTCAAACCACCGTTTAGCCTGGATTCAGAGTATCCTGGGACAAAAATCCCTTTCAAACTGATTTAAGGAAAATGAGGGGTGGAGAGAAGACTCAGGAAGCTGAGTACTTGTTTCATCTGCTGAAGATTTGGGTTCTACCCCCAACACCCCAACAACCAACAACCACCACCAGGACCTACATCTCTAGCATGGAGCCAGAGTTCTCTCCTGAGCACTGTTAGATGTGCCTCCCACTCTAAAAAAAAAGAATCCCTTCATGTCATAAACACATTCAGAAACAAGGGGCCAGAGAGCACAGCGTTAGACGTTTGCCTTGCACGCAGCCAACCCAGGGTAGACAGTGGTTCGAATCCTGGTGTCCCTTATGGTCCACCAGCCTGCCAGGAGCGATCTCTGAATGCAGAGCCAGGAGTGACACCTGAGTGCTGCCAGGTGTGACCCAAAACCCACAAAAACGAAGCAATTCAGAAGGCTGGGGCAGAACTCAGAGGACCATAACATTGTGTTTTGCATTTCTGTTACAAATTGGTCATACCTCCCCTGTACCCCCAACTTCTCTCGCTGAGTCCGACTGGGAGTAGTAACCCCCAAGAACTGCCTCCAACCGACAATTAAATCAGGAGACTTTTCAGAAGCAGCTGCATTTAGACTCCTCCAGGCAAACCAGGCTGCCACCTCTCTGGGCCTCTGTTCATTGCTTGGGACATAGAATCTCAGGGTGCATGTGCAGGACAGAAGAGGACTAAAGATTGCTTGCGAGGAGAGTCAGAGAGAGGGTACAGGGGTTCAGGAACTTGCTTCGGGTGTGACTGAGCCTATTTGGATCATCCTCCAAGCATCACCTGCTACAGCCACTAGAAACTCTCTGGGGGTCTCCAGCACCCCCAGGATGGTGCTGGAGGTCTCTGGAACCACAGAACACTGCACCCTAACTCTAGCCACTGGTTCAGTATTGCCAGGAGGAAGTTCTGTGCTCCCTGAACTCTGCTTGGGAGATCCTACCATGCAACTGGCAATGCGTAGTGAATGTCTGGGAGATGCTAGCCAGTTTCTAGTGACAATACACTCCGCAAAAAACGTTCATTTTGTTTATTTGTTTGTTTTGGGGCCACATCCGGTGGCACTCGGGGGTTACTCCTGGCTTTGTGCTCAGAAATCACTCCTGGCAGACTTTAGGGACCATATGGGATGCTGGACATCGAACCTGGGTTTGTCCCGCGTTGGCCACGTGCAAGGCAAATGCCCTACCATTGTGCTATTGCTCCAGCCCCAGAAAACTAACTCCTTCCTCCCTCCCTCCCTCCCTTCCTCCCTTCCTTCCTTCTTCCTTTCCTCACTTCCTTCCTTCCTTCCTCCCTCTCTCCCTCCCTTCCTCCCTTCCTTCCTTCCTTCCTTCCTTCCTTCCTTCCTCCTTCCTTCCTTCCTTCCTTCCTTCTTCCTTTCCTCACTTCCTTCCTCCCTCCCTCCCTCCCTTCCTCCCTCCCTTCCTTCCTTCCTTCCTTCCTTCCTTCCTTCCTTCCTTCCTTCCTTCCTTCCTTCCTTCCTTCCTCCTTCCTTCCTTCCTTCCTTCCTCACTTCCTCCCTCCCTCCCTCCCTCTCTCCCTTCCTTCCTTCCTTCCTCCCTCCCTCCCTTCCTCCCTTCCTTCCTTCTTCCTTTCCTCACTTCCTTCCTTCCTTCCTTCCTTCCTTCCTTCCTTCCTTCCTTCCTTCCTTCCTTCCTTCCTTCCTTCCTTCCTTCCTTCCTTCCTTCCTTCCTTCCTTCCTTCCTTCCTTCCTTCCTTCCTTCCTCAGGGCTTACTCCTCACTCTGCACTTAGAGACAAGTGCCCTATCCACTGCACTATTGCTCTGGCCCTATGCACAAGGGTATTTTTTGTATAGTCATTCAATCTACTGCTCCAGGATCATCTCATTGGTAGAGAAACTGAGACCCAGCAAGGATCTTATCTAAGAATTATAGGACGTAGGGTGTGGGAGTTTAAGAGAAAGAGATCAGAGTTGGGCTTGGGTTGAAGGTAAGTTTTGGTCAGTTCCTCTGCCTCCCAGAATTTGCTTCCCATCTTTAGCCTGGATTCTCACTGGCCCCACTCAACTTCCTTGTTTTTGTGTTTAATGTAGGTCACATGGACAAGGACACATGGCTGACCATTCTGGAGAGAGGGAGACTCTCTCTCTCTCTCTCTCTCTCTCTCTCTCTCTCTCTCTCTCTCTTTCTCTCTCTCTCTCTCTCTCTCTCTCTCTCATTTTTTTGGCCACACTCTGCATTGCTCAGTGGTTACTCCTGTCTCTGCTCAGGAATCACTTCTTTTTGTTTGTTTGTTTGTTTGTTTTTGGTGTTTGGTTTTTGGGCCACACAGGGCAGTGCTCATGGGTTACTCCTGGCTCTGCACTCAGAAAATCACTCCTGGCAGGTTTGGGGGATCATAAGGGATGCCAGAAATCAAACCCAAGTCCATCCTGGATCAGCCACATGCAAGACAAAACACCCTAAAGCTCTGGTATCGCTCTGACCCCAGGGATTACTTCTGATAGGGGAAGGAGACCATATCTGTGGCTAGGAATTGAACCCAGGTAGACCACATACAAAGCAAAAGCCCTCCCCACTGTACTATGACTCTGGCCCTCCCTTTCTCATTTATTTATTAATTTATTTTTGGATTTTGGGGCCACACCCAAAAACACTTTTGATGCATTTGATGCTCAGCCAGTAATCTCCTGGCTATGTGCTCAGAAATCTCTCCTGGCTTGGGGGGATTATCTGGGACGCCGGGGATCAAACCGCAGTCCGTCCTAGGCTAGCACTTGCAAGGCAGACGCCTTACCTCTAGCGCCATTTCTCTGGCCCTGTCATTTATTATTTTTTAGTTTTGGGGTCCACCCCCAGTGGAATTCAGGACTGCTCCTGGCTCAGTGTACAAGGGATCAATCACATGGTGTCCAGGAAGGAACCGTGGCCTCCCACATATAACATGCGTACTCTACTTTGAGCTACTCCCCACGTCCAGGAAGAGGATGTGTTAGCCCAGATCCCAGGGAGGTTTCCCCTCGGTCCAGCTCTGGCCCTGCCCATCCATTTTCCAAATCAGAAAAAGCATCTGTCTGGCCCTGGGCTGGGAGCCCACCAGGAAGTCTATACTGGGTACAGTCATCACCAACTGAGCCCTAGGGAGCTGTGTAATTGTGGGAAAGTCGGTGCTGCCACCAAGGCCGGCTTTGCTCATCAGAGCCTTGTGCTCACAGCCGTGCTTAGCCAAGAGGCACATTCATTATGGGAGCAGCTTTTATCGGGGCTTCAGGGGGAGGGATGTGGGCACAGAGGCGGCTAGTCCAGGCAGCGGGGAAGCAGGGAGAGGGGAGAGGACATTTAGCCCACCAACAACCTCAGTGCCAACTCCCAGCAGCCCGGTGCTGCGTGGGTGGGAAGCTATTATGTCTCTTTTCCCCATCTCACAGGTGCGCAGCTGAGGTCTGGAGGTGAAGTGACACCTCCTAGTTTATCCAATTCATGGGTTACCTATGCCAGGGTCTGGGCATACGGTATGTGTTGAGGCCAGGACATGGGCAGAAGGGATGATCCATCCTTGCTCTCACCTACTTGCTGGCATTACAGGTGCCAGAATGAATGGAGAGGAATCGCCCCATTTGGCCAACAGCTGATTGGGGGTGAAGGCATGTGCCCCAGGCCCCAAGAAGATACTTGGTTCTGTTCTCTAACATGGCGCATGTGGTGCCAAGGCTCTGAGCCACCTCCATGTGGCCCCCATGTTCTGGCAGTGTGACTTTGGGGTGACAGTGGCTCCTATCTGGTCTCTTTGCTCTTGGAGTTCAGCTGTGCCATGGTGACAGGGCAGGGCAGGAAGCTTGTCAGTCTTCATGCTGCCTGGGACCCTGATGACCTGCAGTATCATGTCTGGGAAACCTTTAGCAAGACCATTGACAGTCTCAGAAAAATTTTTTTTTGGTTTTTGGGCCACAGCTGGTGACACTCAGGGGTTACTCCTGGCTATGTGCTCAGAAATAGCTCCTGGCTTGAGGGACCATATGGAACTTCGGAGGATCAAACCGTGGTTCATCCTAGGTTAGTGCGTGCAAGGCAAATGCCCTACCACTTGCACCACCGCTCTGGCCCCGTGAACACACATTTTAACAACTTTTCGGGGGTGCTGCTGCAGCATTGGGTCTTCATAATCAGACTCTGCACACTCAGCTCTTTTTTTTTTTTTGGTCTATTTTGTGCCACACTTGACAGTGCTCTGGGCTTATTCCAGATGCTGTGCTCAGAAATCACTACTGGTAGTGCTCAGGGCCTAGATGGGGTTCCAGGGAATCACACCCAGGTTGGCTGCCTGAAAGGCACTGTGCTATCCAGTAGTAACTTGATGCATAATTTACTTATACATAATAATTAATTCACAGGGCCAGAGCAATAGCACAGTGGTAGGGCATTATAGCCTTGCATGTGGCGAACCCCAGACAAATCTGGGTTCTATTTCTGGCATCCCACATGGTCCCCCTTAGCCTCCCAGGAGCAATTTCTGAGTGCAATTTCTGAGTAAACCTTGAGCGCTGTCGTTGGGTATGACTCCAAAACCAAAATAAATAAATGCTAAAAAAATAATTAATTCACATATATACAACATGCATACCATACCATCGAACAGTATGATATGGATATATATATATTTTTTGTTTTTGTTTTTTAGGCCACACCTGGCAGTGCTCAGGGGTGACTCCTGGCTGTCTGCTCAGAAATAGCTCCTGGCAGGCACGGGGGACCATATGGGACACCGGGATTCGAACCACCCACCTTAGGTCCTGGATCGGCTGCTTGTAAGGCAAACGCCCCTGTGCTATCTCTCTGGGCCCGGATATTTCTACACAAATTAAGAACAGGGACAGGAGAGATAGTGGGTCAGGCCATAAACTGTGGTGAGTGGTTATTAGCACTTTATGGCAAATGTGATGGTAAATAATTGTATTTTAAAACATAGACACATCTGGAGCCAAAGCGGTGGCACAGCGGTAGGGCATTTGCCTTGCACATGGCTGACCTAGGATGGACCGCGGTTTGATCCCCCATATGGTCTCCCAAGCCAGGATCGATTTCTGAGTGCATAGCCAGGAGTAACCCCATAGTGTCACCGGGTGTGGCCCACAAACAAGCAAACAAAAAACATAGACACATTTACATGCTTGTAAACCAATGTTACTTCAATAAATGAATGACTTTTCAAAGGATATACTCATTGATCACTTGTGAATTTGGGAGCAGCACGACACAGATGGACTCTGTCTCCATAGATTCAGCATAGACTGGGCTTCTAGTGGGCAGACAGACCCAGGGTCTGGCAATGTCTGTGGGGCCAGGAGAAGAATGGATCTATGGATTACAGAATCGTGATTTCCCATGGACTGGAGAGATAGCACAGCAGTACGGTGTTTGCCTTACAAGCAACCATCCAGGACTGACGGTGGTTCAAAACCCAGCATCTCATTTTTGTCCCCCACTCCCACCCTTTGCCTGCCAGGAGCGATTTCTTAGTGCAGAGCTCTGAGTAACCCCTGAGCACTGCCGGGTGTGACCCAAAAACAAACAAAACAAAACAAAACAAACAGAAAAAGAATCCTGATTTCCTGTCCCTGAACCATACGATCCCAAGCAGCACCTTCCTGGTGTCTGCAACTCCACAAATCCACACCCCCACACACTCCCCCACCTCTACATTTTCCCCTCTCCTCCCCCACTACCACCATGTTCCCCAACCCCAGCCCCCAGCTTCTGGGCCAGCCCTGCAGTTTCTGTTTTATCTTATTAGTCAAGTGGAACATTAATTAAATGTAAGAAGAAGAAACCTGGAGAGGAAGGAAAGAGAAATGGAAAAGCCCAAAAAACCCTTTCTCAGGATCTGGAGCTGAGAACCTGTGCAAAAGCAGCCCAGCTACATCTCCATTCTGGGGAAGACAATTAAACACAGGGAGAAACTAGTTTCTGGGACCATCCTGAGTCTCTGTGAGGCAGGACTTGCTAGGAAGGCCAATACGCTGGAATAAATAAGACCTGGGATGAAGAGAAGAGATACCAAACTCCCCTATCTTCCCAGTTCCTTTCCCTTCTGCTCTCTTTCCCTGTGGAAAACTCCTATTGATTCCTTAGTGCCCCCAGCCCCATAGCTGATCTGCATTTCCAGGTTGTGACAGCCCCATGAATAGCTTTGGCCACAGCTTTCCCTCCCTTGGCTGTGTCTTCCCCATCCCCAACCACAGGGGTACAGCTGGACCTGCCCTTCCCATATCAGGGGCCTGACCACCAGCTACTGTGGAAAAATGATTGAGTTTAGCTCAGATAAACCTGGGCCTGCTCAGCTGTGCATGTCTGGCCAGGACGTGCAGCCAGAATAACATAAAACATGGATTGCTCAAAACAGAACCAATGAACATAACTTCAGGGTTGTTGGGACACTCGTTCACTTTCCTCTTCAGAGTTTCTGGGGTTCCTGCCTCAGAATGGGTGAATGGGGTGGGGAGGTAACTTGATGAATCAAAAACCTAGGGGGCCAGAAAGATAGCACAGCAGTAAGGTGTCTGCCTTGCACACAGCCAATCCAGAATGGATGGTGGTTCGAATCCCTTCATCCCAGATGGTCCCCCTAACCTGCCAGGAGCGATTTCTGAGCACTGAGCCAGGAGGAACCCCTGAGTGCCGCCGGGTATGATCCAAAAACCAAAAACCAAAACAAACAAACAAAAAAGCCTAGGGATAAAAGGAGCCGTATGTGCAGATTAAAGGGTATGTGGAGTGGGGGAGAAACTGTAAAATCACCCAACATGCCATATCTCCAACCCCAGGTGATAGAGTCCGAATCAGGTCATGCATGAAATAATCCAAATTAGGCTGAGGGTGAAACATATGTAGTCTGGCAATCTTCTACCTTGTATATCTCTACCAAGCTGCCTGCCAGAACTGCAGTTTTTATTGAGTCCAGAGACCACTCCCGGGTGGGGCAGTAAGGACAGATAGCTCAGGCTATCCTGAGCCAGTCCCACCCAGGTTTACAATTAAGACAAATATCTCAGTTTGGGGATAAATCCAAGTTATAAACATACAAAGGAACTAGCCATAATCTTTTTTTTTTTTGCTTGTTTGTTTGTTGTTTTGGGGGGGGCACCCTGAGGTGCTTAGGGGTTACTCCTGGCTCTGTGCTCAGAAATCACTCCTGGGGCCAGAGAGATAACATGGAGGCAGGACATTTGCTTTGCATGCAGAAGGATGGTGATTTGAATTCTGGCATCTCATATGGTCTCCTGAGCCTGCCAGAAGTGATTTCTGAGCTAAAAGCCAGGAGTAACCCCTGAGCGCTGTTGGGTGTGATCCAAAAACCAAGGGGGAAAAAAAATCACTCCTGACAGGCTCAGGGAACCATATGGGATGCTGGGAATCAAACCCAGGTCCGTTCTGGGTTAGCTGTGTGCAAGCCCTACTGCTGTGCTATCTCTCAGGCCACCTGATCTTTTTTTTAAGTAAAATAAAGTGACACCTAACAGATAAACAATGGCCTCTCACTGGCTCTAGCGGCTCATCTGACTCTTAGGGAGACAAGTCCCAGTGCTCAAAATGAGGTGCATGAGGGCATGGAGGTAAGATGTTTGCCCTTCATGCAGAAGGTCATCGGTTCGAATCCCGGTGTCCCATATGGTCCCCTGTGCCTGCCAGGAGCAATTTCTGAGCATGGAGCCAGGAGTAACCCCTGAGCACTGCCGGGTGTGACCAAAAAAAATCACACACACACAAAAAAAATGAGGTGCACAAATCCAATGCCTGCAGCAAAGCTTCACATGGGGCTCAGCCATTCTGATAACACAGAGTCCCCCCAACCCTCCTTCCTCCCCAGGTAGGGCCTCCAAGCTTGCTGTCCCAGACCTGGGTGTGTCTGTGCTGAGCAGATCAGATTGTCACAGGCAGAGAGATTTTGCTGTTCTCCCCACTCCAACCCCCATGATGGCCAGGGTGAGGCCAGGAAATGACATCTCTGGTGAGGACAGAAAAATAATCCTGTAAGAGGGTGGGCTCGGTTTACCGCTCCTCATAACTCGTTCAGAGTTGATTAAACTTCCCTTTATCAATTTTTCATTTCCCCACCTGTAGGGCTTGGGCATCTCATCCATCAAGAGACGCTGTAGTTGGAGGGTCCCTCTCCAGGCTGACCTCAGCATCCGGCCACACCTGTCCTTGCCGGTGGCAGCACTCAGCATCTCACATTTGGATGCACCCCAGAAGACCCAGCTATCTCTCATCATCGCCATCCAGCTGCTTCACTGTGCCCTTCTAGGCCATTGGCTGGAGTTGAGGTGGGAGCCTGGGAGTGCCATCCCTCACCTCCCAGCAATTCTCAGACAACTGCGCCAGAGGCTCAATGCAGGGCTTGGGGGGGGGGGGTCAGGGCCCCCCACGTGGTACTCTACTCCCTGGCTACATTTAGTGATGCTTGGGGGACCATGTGGTGCTAGGAATCAAATGAAGTCAGCTGTATGCAAGGCGTTTTATATAAAGACCTTGCACTATCTCTCTCTGGGCCTCAAAATTTTTGTCGAGCTATATTTGCTTCTGATGACTAAAGTGTCCAATGGGTAAAAGTCATAATGGATTGCTCTTCTGTGCTAGACAAGTCAGGCATCATGCACCTTCTTTCTTCCCTCCTTCCCATCCTTCCTTCTATCCCTTCTTTCTTCCTCCCTTCCCTCCTTTCTTCCTTCTTCCTTTCCTCCTCCCCATTCTTCCTTTTTCCTTCCTTCCTTCCTTCCTTCATATCCTCCTTCCTTCTTCCCTCTCTACCTCCCACCTTCCTCCCTCCCTCCCTCCATTTCTTCCTTCCCTTCCTCCATCCATCCATTCCTTCTTTTCTTCCTCCATCCCTCCTTTTCTTCCTCTTCCCTCCCTCCTTTCCTTCCTCCTCTCCTCCTTCTATCCCTCCATTCTTTCCTTCCTACTCCCCTACTTCTTTCCTTTTCTCCCTCCCTCCCTCCCTTCTTTCCTTTGTTTTCCCCTCCCTTTCTTCATTCCTTTCTTCCTTCCCTCCTTTCCTCCTCTCCTTTATTCCTTATTTCCTTCCCTCCTTCCTTACTTTCTTTTTTCTTTCCTTCTTTCCTTCATTTCCTCTTCCATTCTTCCCTCTCTCCTTTCCTTCCTACTTCCCTCCCTCCCTTCTGTAGCAGGTCAGCCCCTGAAGAGGTTGACTGATGGAGGGATGGAGAATGAGGCCCTTTTCTTCCAGCTCGGAGCACGCGTCTGCCACCCTGTCTAGCCCACGGTTCTGAGGTGAAACGGTGGGTAAACAGCTCGCAGACAATCAGGCTCGTGGAAATATTTGCTTTATTCAGATGGACAAAACTGAAGTCCAAAGACTCAGATTCAGTTCCAGCCAGCAAAAAGCCCTAGCCTTCCACAGACCCTTGCTCTTATCGTCCAGAGTCAGGTCCCACCCAATGGTGGGATCAGATACCAACCAATGGTGGAAGCAGAATCAGGTCCTACCCTAGGGTGGGGGCAGAATGCCAGGTCACACCCTAGGGTAGGGCACAATCACCTAATCAGATTAGGGTGAGCAACATAGTAATCCCCCAAAATATTTACATACACAACACCTTCTTCCTTTCCTCCCTCTCTTCCTCCCTTTCTTTCCCCCTCTATTCCTCCCTCCCTCTCTCCCTTCTTTCCTTCCTTCCTTCCTCCCTTCCTCTCTCCTTTCCTTCCCCCCTTCCTCCCTCCTTCCTTCCCCTCTCCCTCCCTCCCTTCCTTCCTCCCTCCCTCCCTCCCTTCCTTCCTCCCTCCCTCCCTTTCTTCCTTCCTCCCTCCCTCCCTCCCTCCCTCCCTCCCTCCCTCCCTTCCTTCCTCCCTCCCTCCCTCCCTCCCTCCCTCCCTCCCTCCCTCCCTCCCTCCTTCCCTCCTTCCTCCTTCCTTCCTTCCTTCCTTCCTTCCTTCCTTCCTTCCTTCCTTCCTTCCTTCCTTCCTTCCTTCCTTCCTTCCTTCCTCCCCTTTCCATTGCCAGTTGCGCTTAAGAGCTACTCCTGGCACAGTACTTGAAATCACTTCTATCAGTGTACAAGGAATAATGCTGGAGATTGAACCTGGGGCCCTCCCATGCAAAGCATATATATATGCTCAACCATTGAGTCAACTCCCTTGTACAGGGACCTTTCTTGGCAATAATCTTGGAAGGATGATCAACTCTCCCTGTTGCACAATGAGAGCTTGAACTCAGAGAGATGCCTATCAACAGGCTCCCTGCAGAGTGTTGAGAGGGTCATTGTGAAGTGGAACCCGGTGCCTGAGTGACCCGCATTCCTCCTGCAGATCTGTCCCTGCGTGCTTAGCATCACTCATGACTGTCCGGAATAAGTCTCTGGCCTCAGAACTAATAAAGGAAAATCACTTCCTGAGACCAGTCAGGCACGCACAGAGCAGCCTGGAGGCATACTGGGCCTTGGTCTTTGGCTTGGCTGGACCCAAGTTGCTGGTGATAGATGGCTCCGGCTCCCCTCTTGGGCCCAGCCGTGGGCTGGAGTTCAGAGTGGCCTTCCTTGTGATTTCTCCCCTAGGATTCCATGCCCTACATCTGTGCCAACAGCTGGCTTGTTTTAGAGTTGGGGAGTCCTACAGGGAGAAAGGGAAGGAGGGAGTCTCCTACATTTGGCTGGTTTCACTTCACCGCACACAGTGCCATTTTCTGGGTGTTCTCACAGTTAGCTTTCCTGATATCCCCCCAGTCTTCAGGATCCCCATTGGCCCCATCTCACAGCCCAGCTAGACTTGATTGCTCTTCAGTTCACAGAGACCTCTGAGCATGTGATACATTAGAAGTGCTGTGGATCTTGGCACATAATTATCCTCTAGTTACTTTCTCTACTATCTTTGTCATGGCTCCCAGCCATATAGCTCAATTGCCTACTCACTACCAGATTTACTCACTTCCTGAGTTCTTCCTTAAATCATCCATTAACCCATTCAATTCAATTCAAATCCATTCATCCATTTCCTTAAGAATTATTATTTGGGGCCGGAGAGATAGCATGGAGGTAAGGCGTTTGCCTTGTGTGCCGAAGGACGGTGATTCAAATCCTGCCATCCGTATGGTCCCCCGAGCCTGCCAGGAGCGATTTCTGAGCATAGAGCCAGGAGTAACACCTGAGCTCTGCTGGGTGTGACCCCAAAACCAAACCAAACCAAACAAACAAACGAACAAACAGAAAAACAGAATTATTATTTGGAGAAGATTTTCAAGAGGTGCTCAGCGGCCTGGTGATCTCTAACCAAGTAGTAGTTCAGTGCTAGCCTCAGATGTGGTGCTTCTCAGGTCCTGTGGACCACCAGGTTCTCCCCAGCAAAACTTGGGGGGCTATACCCAGAGATGCTCCTGAGACCACGTGGTATCAAAGATCAAACCTGAGGCCGGGTATAAGTCAGGCCTGCTCCTAACCCCAGTGCCAGATGTGGTGCTTCCAGGCCCTCCCCTAGAACATTATTATCTTTACAAAATATCTGGGCACTGGAGAGAGTACAGGGGTTAATGTGGTTGACTTTGGTACAAAGCCCAGCTCAACGTGGTCCCCAGGTATGGCCCTAGAGGTCCCCCAAGCAGTGTTAGGGTGACCCAAGTCATCCCCAACACCAAATGCTCAAACCCTTGCTTCGACCCACCGTTGAGGGAAGCCATGAAACAACGGATGAATACAGAAGACCAAAGGGCTATGGGCCTTACAATGAGGGGGTTTGGAGATACCATAGGATTACTTGGCTTGGTGGGACAGTGGCATCTCTCTGGGTCAAATTCAAGGTCTACCAGCATGAACCCCGAGGCCCCCACTTGCTGTCACAGTGACTCATGGTTCTGATGATTAGGACCTGCTCACCCACTTGCAATATTCTAGGTGCAGATGCCACCTAGTCTGAGGATACACTGTAATTAGCTTGGAACATTGTGATAAAGCTCGCTGGTGGCTGACAGCAAGATAGATGCGCCTAAACGGCTGAGGTGATTTGGAGTTGCTTTTTTAATTTTTCTCTTGTAATAAAAGAATCCAGGGCAAGGGTGTGGGCTTGCTATCTCGGGGATCTGATGGATGACGAAGTACCTGATACACCAGGGACAGAGCTACCCAGCCCACCCACAACACTTCCTTCCTCATCAGGGTTGATGTATGGGCCCATGAAGATGCGACACAAACAAGCTTCGACACGGTTTCCAGAGTCATTGTCTCCCTTTCTCCATTAAAAGTTGTGAGATATCAGATTCTGAACGGAAGGGGGGACTTCGAGTGTTTATTCTTCTCACATATTAAAAAACAGAGAGGTTCCTTTTTTTCAGTCCGAAGAAGATGTAATCCAAACTTAAGAGAATTTTTTTTTTCCAGAAAGAAAAATAAAAAGCGCTTTTCCTCTTCTAATACAACGACAATTTTCCTTTCAGCGGGTTCAATGAGAAAAACACGAATCTGGGGGAAAACTTGAATTATTTTCTTACTTGGCTGTGTGACATTGAATAACTTACTTTTTCCTCTCTGAACCTTGGTTTCTTTAACCAGACAAAGAATTTGGGATTGTGGGGCCAAAGAGATAGCACAGTGACAGGGCATTTGCCTTGCATGCGGCTGACCTAGGAGGGAACTGATTCAACTCCAGGCACCTATATGGCCCCCCAGCAAGCCAGGGGTGATTTTTGAGTGCAGAGCCAGGAGTAACCCCAGAGCACTGCTGAATATGGCCCAATAACCAATCAAGTAATAAAGTTAAAAAAAATAATTTGGGATTGTGGATTCAATGTGGAAAGTGTCTAAGGATGCTGGAAAGATAGCATAGTAGATAAGACACTTGCCTTACATGCAGCCAACCCGAATGTAATCTCTGGCATCACATATGGTTTCCTGAGCACCACCAGGATGATACCTGAGTGGTGAAGAGCCAAGAGTAACTCTGAGCATAGTTGGGTATGACTAAAAAAAAAAATACAATTATGGGACCAAAGTAATGGTACAGAAGGTAGGGCTCTTGCCTTGCATTCAGTTGAACCAGGGTTCAATTCCTGGCACCCCAAACCATTCCCTAAGCCCACCAGGAGTGATCCCTAAGTGCAGAGCCAGGAGTAACCCCTGAGCACATTTGAGCGTGGCCCCCAAACAAACAATAAAAAGTGTTCAAGAATTTGAATTCTCCCCTCCTGATACTTATCTGTGTCTCTCATCAGAGCTCCCCTTCTCCTCAGCACCCTCTGGGTGCTCAGTTCTATGAGGAAAATATAGATGATTTCCCATGAGCTGTCTTCCTGTACAGTGTGAGGCCTGTGAAATGGATAGTGAAGCTCACAGAGGTCAGAGAAGGGGAAAGTAAGCAGGTAAGTTTTTCTCTTTTTTTCTTTTTTTGTGCTTTTAATGGAAGCTGATTCCTGATGGGGCCTAGAGAAAAGCAAGTTACCCAGACTTAATTCAGAAAAACAGAGTGGTGACAACATCACAGCAGATATGAGTGGAGCATTAAAGAAAGAGGGGGAGAAAGGGGTGACTGCAAACCAGGGGTTGTTTTCCAAAATTACTATTTATGACCCATTAAAGGAATATTTGGATAATGGGAGGGGTATATAGACCACAGAAACTGTAATGCCCCTCATGAAAGAGATAGATTGACAGAGAGGGAGTGGAAAAAAAAGAGGGAAAGGAGAATGAGAAAGGGGGGAATGGGAGGGCATGAGGAGGGGAGGGGAGAAAGGGAAGAGAGGAAAAGAAGAAGAGAAAAGAAAAAGGGATAAGGGGAAGAATATGGAGGGGAGAGAGAAGGGAAAGGGAACACAGAAAATGAGAGAGAAGAGGATGGGACCAGAGGGAAAAAAGTGGAGAGAAGCGAGATGGAAAGAAGGAAAGGGGAGGAAGAGGAGGGATGAAGGTAAGTTTTTAAGGGAGCAATGGGTTCTCATCAGAGCCTCCCAGAGGGGTCACCAATGACACAGGGTCCCAACCATGAAGCCCTGTCCCAAACTAAGCAGCAAACACAGGTGCCACTCAGGGACACAGTGTCCTATATGACGCAAATACCCCTGCAAGCATGCACACACATATGCACACATGGGCATATATACAACAGACATGTCTGGCACAAGGGTACACAGAGTTCCATGTGTAGGCACTGACTAAAGGAAACAGATCAATACTTAGAAATTGTCCCCACCTGCCCAGAGGGGGACAGGCACGATGGCCCTAGAGTGGACTGCAGCCCCACAGCCCCTGTTGCCCTCCCCGAGCACGAACTCTTCAACAAACTCCAGCTGGGCAGGAAATTGCTCTTTGGAAAATCTGGACCACATGTACCTGCAATTGGTCACTCAGCAGGAGTGTTAGACCACCAAGAGGTCTAGCACAGGGTTGGCAGGGGGTTCACAACTTTAGTTTATCCGCCTAAATGGTGAACTTGGAAACCTGGCCTGGCCCTGGGCCCAGACAGTGTGGATTCTGCTTGGTGTCACAATAAGTGGACAGTCTCAGCAGTCCTTGGACAGTCCCCGCACAGTCTTCGGACAGTCCCTGTCTGGGCAGGAATGACAGGGAATGAATTGCCTCTGCTCAGGAAGGAAAGTGAAAGAAACCCCCAAATAGCCTGCTCATCTGCTTCCAATCCTTTTTCTCTTTCTTCTCTAGAGAGACAGAGAGACACAGAGAGAGACAGACACAGAGACAGAGAGAGACACAGAAAGACAGAGACACAGAAAGAGACACAGAGACACAGACACAGAGACACAGAGAGACAGATAAGAGACACAGAGAGAGACAGAGAGACACAGAGAGAGACAGAGAGACAGAGAAAGACACAGAGAGACACACAGAGAGAAACAGAGACAGAGACACAGATAAAGATACAGAGAGACACACAGAGAGAGACAGTGAGAGAGACACAGAGAGACACAGAGAGAGACAGAGACAGAGACACACAGAGAGAGACACAGAGAGAGAGAAGTGAGAGAGAGAGAGAGAGAGAGAGAGAGAGAGAGAGAGAGAGAGAGAGAGAGAACTGTGTCATCTGCTTCCAATACTATTTGTTCAAGAGTTTCTTTCTCCTTCAGGGTCTGAACTTCCTGCCTCTGCCTCTGACAATGGTCTGCTTTTCAAGTTTTTCTTTGCATGCCTCCCAGACAGGTCCCTCCATGGTCCCATAAATATCTTGCCTCTCCTGCACCTAAACAAGGACAGAGGGAGAAGGCCTTTATGCCAGCTCAGCAGAAAAGACAGGGCCAGGTGGCCCAGTGTCACTTGCTGGGGACTGAATGCATTTTATCATCAACTTAATCATTCAGAAACTCTTTTTTTTTTTTTTTTTGGTTTGTTTTATTTTGGGTTTTGGTTCAAGCCGGGTGATGCTCAGGGGCCACTCCTGGCTCTGCACTCAGAAATTACTCCTGGTGATGCTTTTGGGGGGGGGGTCAGTGAATTTTTCTTGTGCTCAAGCTTTGGTCAGGAACTGAATAAAGTTTGGGAACAAGGGGCTCTTCTTGGAAAATAGAAACTCGAGTGTGGAAGGCAGATCATAAAAGAGAGGACAGGAGATAGTGAGCAGGATATACAGCTGACCCAAGTTCGATCCCTTGCATCATCTATGGTCCCTTGAGCATAGTGGAATGGTTCCTGAGCAGAGAGCCAGGACTAAGCCCAAAGCATTGCCAGGTATGACCCAAAACCCCAAAATAAAATAAATCCAGAGGGGCCAGAGAGATAGCACAACCATAGGTCATTTGCCTTGCATGAAGCTGATCTAGGACGAATGATTTCCTGCATCCCATATGGTCCCCCGAGCCCACCAAGAGCAATTTCTGAGTGTAGAGCCAGGAGTAACCCTTGAGCATTGCCGGATGTGACCCCAAAACAAAACAAACTAATAAATAAACAAAAAATAAACCCAGAAAGGGGAACTTAATACCCAGTGTACAGAATGATAAAGGCTGGGAAGGAGGAGAGGGTGATGGGCATCTATTTCAGTCAGGCATTACAGAGAGCCTCTTGGCACACCCTATCAAACTAGGTAACCCCAATACTTATCCCACGGCCAACTCTGACCTCACAGACGGTCTCTGTGGGGGATAGCTGGGAACTCTGTGCACAAGGGAGCCTGTAGTAAATCCACAAGGGCATGTGCTTTCTACACTGCTAACAGCTTCAGATCAGGGTTCTTGTCTGGAACCTCTTGGTGACCCCACAACCTGCTCTGAACACTCAGTGAAGAAATGAGTGAGTGTGTGAGTGAATGATTGAGTGAAGGGGCATTTGTTATGGGGCCTCAAGAGTAAATGGCATAGGCTATATAGAGTGAGTGAGATGTCAGAGAGTGCTTATAAATGGGTGCCACTGGCTGTTGTGGCTCTGGGGACTTGGATGTGGAGCAAGGAGGAAGGGGGAAGCTCGGAGAAGAGGAGCAGAGATTGAATGCAAGTTTTTTTTTTTTTTTTTTTTTGGTTTTTGGGTCACACCCGGTGGTGCTCAGGGGTTACTCCTGGCTGTCTGCTCAGAAATAGCTCCTGGCAGGCACGGGGGACCATATGGGACACTGGGATTCGAACTGATGACCTCCTGCATGAAAGGCAAACGCCTTACCTCCATGCTATCTCTTCAGCCCCTGAATGCAGGTTTTAAAGGGTCTTGGAGGCCAGTCTGATCCTGCAAGTTTCACCTCGCCTCTGTGTCCTGCCATTGAGAACATTGAATCTCTGCCTATGAGCTGGTGTTAGATAAAATGAGCCAGAGGTGGCCTGAGCAGAATCAAAGCCTCAGCTGCCGGCCCAGAGAAACAGTTACAGCAGGCAGGACAGCTTTGCACCACAGCCAACCCAGATTTAATCTCTCACCATATATGCCCCCCCAAGCATGACAGGACAAATCCCTAAATGCAGAGCCAGGAGTAACCCTTAAATACCATTGGGTGCAGCCCCAAAACAAAATAAAAAACAAAGTCTTAGCTATACCCTAATTGTCCTACTTCCACTCATATCTGGACCCCCTTCCCATGAATGAGTCATTGATGAAGGGCTTATAGTTGAGGGCTGCTCAAAGTTCCCAGGACAGATAAACTCTCTTGAGACCAGAATAGGATCTATGGGGATGGAGTGGGGGGAAAGGCTGAGACATAGGTGGGGTGAACAGTAGGAGTTTTTGTCCCTGACCCAGTGAGAGGAAAGGAAAGACTTGAGATGGACACTGGGCTCAAAGCTTTTGCACCATATGGACTCAGGCAAGCCTCATCTGTCATTGAATCCCACTTTTTTCATCCAAGCAGTGGCATGTAGGGACGTGATATATTCATCATGTGGCATTCTGCATCCTCATCTACTTGTGAACCCCAATTTGCTTTCAGAGAACTCCTTCTAGAACATGCTATTTGGGGGGCCGGAGTGGTGGCACAGCAGTAGGGCATTTGCCTTGCACACGGCGTCCCATATGGTCCCCCAAGCCAAGAGCGATTTCTGAGCTCATATCCAGGAGTAATCCCTGAGTGTCATTGTGTGCCCCCCCCCAATGCTATTTGGATAGGGCTAATTCAGCCTACGACACCAGGATTAGATGATCTGGAGCATACACAAGATCCTATGACTACTGAGACTTGACCCCTGGGATTTTGTGCATGGGGAGAGAAAGGTGAGCCTGAGGGTGTCTCTGGCAACTTGTCCACCTTGGGGCAAGTAAGTTACTTTGAGCCTAAAACCCTCTTAGAAGAAGGCAGAGAGAGATCCAGTGGGTAGAACAAACAGATTATAAGCAAGACCCTTCAAATTTTTTTAATTAAATATAATTTTTATTTTAATCATAGTGGCTTACATATCATTGACAATAATATTTTAGGTACATATTAACATAAAATCAAGGGAATTCCCATCACCGAATTGTCCTCCCTCCACTTTCATTCCCGTCCTTCTCATATCCTCTTCCCTTACTCCTGGGGCTGCTAGAATAAGTGGGCCCCTCTGTGCCTAGCTTACTACTTAGTGGTCTTACACCTATTTGGTCTTGGTACCTCCCTTATTCCTTCCCCTAATTGGGAGGCAGGACTAGATAGTTCAAGTTATGTGGTTTTGTTTGAAGAAGAGAAAAGTAATAACCTGGAGAAAAAAAAAGAAAAAAAAAGAATCAAATACTCCGGAAATGGGCGGAGTCCTTCTAGAGGCTTCATCCGTGGTTTGAGAGACGAAGGGGAAAAAGAAGGTGAAACACCACAACAGTACATAAGGAACTGTCAAATAAAATATCCAGTGAGCATTCCAAAAACAAAACAAAACAAAACAAAACAAAAGGGTAAGCACCATATAAAAGCCATGGTATTGAGATAAAAAAAAATGTGGCAGAGCACATAAGAAAAGAAGAAAATAAATAAATAAATAAATATAAATGGAGACATCCACTTCAATAGCCAAACCACAGCAATGAAATCAACAAAAAAATAGATAAGTAAATAATAATAAAAAAATTTGTTTTGTGCTATTTTTTCCCTCCTGCAGATGCACAGTAAATATTGGGGTCATTCGAAAAGGAATTCCTTTGTCTAAGAGATACAGGGTTTCTCCACCCTTGAAGTATATTGTCATGGGATTAACTATAGACTCCTTTCAGGTTCATTTACTCTCCCCTTGGTGCTTTTGTGGTGTATGGAAGACTTTTGCTCCGTCCTGGGTGATAACATCAGACCTCTGTATCTAGAGGTCTCGGTAAGACCCTTCAAATTTTTGAATCTCACTGTAGCTGAAGCTACTGTGTCTTGAAGCTTCAGGTACTGAAATTCTGCCTGTTTTGTTTGTTTGTTTGTTTTTGGCTGGAGCTACTTTGGATTGAGTATTCTCTCTTTGGCCAGCTGGTGCAGGAGTGGGTGAGATTTCTGGTGATTATTTGGTCTTAGAAACTGATACGTGAGGGCCAGAATATGACCAGGAGCAGAAAAAGGGAGTGTCGATATAGGGGCCCCACAAACCTTCAGATCCCTTATTGAGAGTAGAGTTAGAGACATCAGAAACAGAGAAGAGAGGGGTTGGAGCAATAGCACAGTGGTAAAAAGTTTGCCTTGCACGCAGCAGGACCTGGGTTCAATCCCCTGCATCCCAAATGGTCCCCCAAGCCTGCCAGGAGTGATTTCTGAGTGTAGAGCCAGGAGTAACTCCTGAGCACCACCGGGTGTGACCCCCCAAAATAATGAAAAGCAAAACAAACAAGCAAACAAAAACAGGAGAGCGATGGCCCTGGGCTTCCCATAGAGGAAACAGACCTGCTGTCTATCTGTCAAAAGGCTATTCTGGGGGCCAGAGAGATAGTATGGAGGCAAGGCATTTGCCTTGCATGCAGAAGGATAGTGGTTCAAATCCGGGCATCCCATATGCTTCCCCAAGCCTGCCAGGAGCTATTTCTGAGTGTAGAGCCAGGAGTAACCCCTGAGTGCTGCTGGGTGTGACCCAAACAACAACAACAACAACAACAACAACAGTAACAAAAAAGGCTATTCTGGGGGTGTGGACAGAATGATAGCACAGTAGGGCATTTGCCTTGTATGTGGCTGACCTGGGTTCGATCCTGGCACCCCATTTGGTCCCCTGAGCACATCCAGGAGTGATTCCTGAGTGCAGAGCCAGGAGTAACCCCTGAGCACCACCTGGTGTGGCCCCTGCCCCCCCCCCAAATAAATTTCTTCTAGGAAAGCCGCACACCTAAAAAGGTCCTACATTCTCCTCCTCTTTCCATCTAGATTATTCCATTTTTCAAACCATCCTGCGTCCAACTCAACCTCTCCAAACTCGTGGGTCCCCACCAGGACATCCTTTAGTGTTATTCTCAAAATTGATCTCCTCCTTGCACAGATGAAAAAAAATGGGGTTCCAGTGAGGGGGGAGGCCCCAGGTGAGCTAGTCAAGACCACAGCCCGGCCCCCCACTCTCTGTGCGCCCCTCCTGGACTGTGTGGCATCTCTACTGTCTCTGGTATCTCTGATGTCTCTTCTGGGGTGCCTGCTTTGTACTGCCCCCAGTTCTTGTCCCTCTCTCAGCTTCCCTCATCATCCCTGCCTCTCTCCCTCTCCCTAATCTCAGTGAAGTTATTGATCAACTCTGGTCTTTGTTCCTTGCCCAGTGTTGCATGAAGAAGCCACTGCACACACCCATCCCATCTCCATCCTGAGGCTCCTGCCTGCTGGCTCCCTACTCTGCCTCACCCCACCCCACCCCAGATTTCCGGTGGAGCTGGCTGGCCAGGCAGCAGGCGGGGTACCCGTGGGGAGCCGGCTGTTTGTCAGCACCCCCTTCCTGAGTCTGGAACCCCTCCCTGCTGACCTCACCGCTTTGGGCGCTTATAAGCAGCGGCCACTCCAAGGAGCTTGCAGCCTGGTCCTGCAGCTCTCTCCTAGGCTACTGGACCCAGAACTCTCGGATCCGGAGCCACCCCAGCCAGGTAACCCGCTTGGAGCATCTCTCTCCGCAGGTGAGTACAGAAGGACTGGCGCTCCTCTCCTCCTTCCTCTCTGGGGTGCTGGGGAGGACGCGGTGGGTTTGGTGCCGGGAGCGCATCCTCTTGAAGGGTATCCTGGGGTGTGCGCCCTGGGCGCACGGTCCCGGCTTCCAGGAGGGTTTTCGACATCCTCCAGACACCCCGCAAGACTTGGCAGGAGGCAGAAGCAGGCAGGCATAAAAGCCTGGCAGGTAATATCCGACTTATCTCTTCTGAGAAGCTACAAGTAGAATTTCAGAGCGAGAATTCTACCAAATGACAGGGAGCCAGGGATGCAACTAAACAGGACAGAACAGATGCATGTATAAGGAGGTCTTGAGTTCAATTCCTGATCACCCCTTGCAAGCAAGCAAAAAACCAAAAAAAACTATTGAAAGGAATAGCGAGCATCTTAGGACAAGACAGAATTTTCTCTCCTCTCTTAGCAGAGTCCTAGAACAAGAACCTTGGAATCAGGAGCTAGAGGAGATGGGGTTAGGATATTGCTGTGGGAATTTGGGGTGAGGAGTGCTTGTTTTAATTTGCAACAGGGCCCAGATCACCTACCCTGCTCCCCTGCAGCTTTTGTGAACCTGGGAAGGGGATCACACTCATTTTGACTAGAAAAGGCAGGAACCCAGGTGGGTGGGGTACAAGGGTAAAAGGGGACCCCAGAGTCCTGGATATTTTCTCTGGTCTCAGCCTTCAGCTCCATGCATTCTGTTTGAGCTCTACTTCCTGATCTCTGGGCTGGGGATCCCTGGGACATGGAAGGGGGAGATGATGGGGAAATGGATGTTGGGTGGGGTAGTATTCAGACTCTCTCTCTCTCTCTCTCTCTCTCTCTCTCTCTCTCTCTCTCTCTCTCTCCCTCCCTCCCTCCCTCCCTCCCCAAGACGCTGCCATGCTCGGCCTCTGGATGATGATCACCTTGGCTCTGACCCTGGTCAGCATCCCTGGCCACGCACAGCCAGACGTTGCCCAGCAAGACTCCCCTTCTGCCGAGTCTCCAAGTCTGGATGATCTCTTGCGCCAGGCACAACGCTTCCTCCTCCTCCGGGAAGACCTCCTGCAGCTGCATGCTGCAAACCAGCATGATGGTGAATCCGGTAAGCTGGCCTGGGTGGTTCTACAAGTGGGCAGTTGTGGGCCTGGGGAGAGGGGGATGTCTCCTAGCTCAGGCCTTGCACGGCACTGGAATTTCATTGGCATCCACATGAGTGGACTCTGCTGGGATCAGTTTCCCCTTTTAGCTCCATTTAGGGGGATAATCCATAGAAGCAGAGGGGGACAGGGTAGGGGAGACACTTTGTGTGACAGTTTTCAGCTCAGCACTGCTCTAATTCCTCAGATATTCTCCCAGGCACAGTTCCACCATTTGAGCCACTGTGGCCACAGCTAGGACAGTGGCAGAGTAGGGAGTGGACACAGAGGTCAGGACCTTTGTAAATGTGTGACAGGCACCAAATCTGTGTGGAGTGGGCAAAAGGCTGCCATGGGCACAGGGTCTCTCAGTGGTCTTTTTTCTTTCCCCAGAGCTCCAGGTCTTTTCCCCCAGCTGGGTCTCCAAACGGCAGCACCCAGGTAAAAGGAATGAGGAGGAAGAGGAGCAAGAGCAAGAAGTAGCAGAAGCAGAGGAGGAAGAAAGAGGGACTGTAGGACCCTACAAGCGCCAGCACCCTGGCCGTCGAGACGATGTGGCCCTGGGGTCTCTGGGTGCCCCCCAGCAGAAGCGGCAGCACCCTGGCAGGCGATCGTCCTGGCTCCCAAGCATTTTCACCAAAAGGCAGCACCCAGGCCGAAGGCTGGTGGATCTCCAGGCCCAAGAAGGGGATGAGAAGGAAGAGGGGGCCTGGGAGGAAGAAGAAGAGGAGGAGGAGGAGGGGGAGCTGATGCCCGAGAAACGCCAGCACCCTGGCAAGAGGGCCCTGGGCAACTGGTGTGGACCCTGGCGAACCTGTGGGCAAGCCAGCCTCTTGCTGGGGATCCTTGAGGATCTGAGCAGGGACCAGGGTGCTGAGAACAAACGGCAGCACCCTGGTCGGAGAGCAGCCTGGATGGGGGAGTCCCTGGAGGTTTGAATATTGCCCTTTAATATCGAGTTTGGGGTGTAAGAATATCCTGGGTCCTGTGTGCCCTATCCCCCCCCCATGACCTAAGTAGTCCCTATTCTTAGATCCCTCACCAAGCTCCCTAATTTTCACATGTGTTGACACACACACACACACACACACACACACACACACACACACACACAAACACACACCCTGGCTTTGCCCTGCTCCTCCAGAGATTTGATAAATCTAGTCTATGAGGTAGAATCCCAATTTAGCTTATTTACACTGCTGGCCAGAGAACAAAGCCCCCAGGCCTTCTCTCCCTCACCCTGCAGGCCACATCCCTTTTCATATCCCTGGCCAACATGATCCCCCATGTCTTCTAAGGAATTTCAGAAAAAGGCAGAAGCTCTGGAACATGAATCTGTGATGACCGAACCCCAGCTGTGCCACACATGAACTTCAACCAGAGAACCAAGAATGTCCTCTTTCTTGGACATGTGTTTTGTGATGGGACCCCCGTAGTGGTTGTGGGAATGTGGGCATATAAGACTTTGTTCAAGTTGTTCTGAAACTTGTGGTTTGTCCGGATTCCCCCCAGCTCCTTCCCTTGTCCAAGGTGATTGTCTTCCTGGTAATAAAACCCGCCTCGAGAGCATCTGCAGAGTGGTTCTTTCTCAGTGGAAGTGTTGGGCTTTATTTTCAGCACTGAGAGGGATAACCAGAGCCCTTTAGCTCTGTTGAGTCTGGGATACAGGAGGTGTGAAAATCCTCGTGACTGTCCCCATCTCAGAATAAGGCTTGTGAGGTGAACAAGATCCTGGAATCCACTGACACTTGGGGGGAAATGTCTGAGTGTGCCTGGTTGCATGAGTGGCTAGTCTGGCCCAGGACTATGATTCTTGCTGTCCTGTGACTTGTCAGCAGTCAGAGTCTCCTGTCAGACATGATAAAGTACCATGCAGGAATTGGGGATGTAAACCTGAGACCTTCGGTGCTGGAGAGATAGCAGGGAGGCAGGGCATTTGCCTTGCAAGCAGAAGGACGATGGTTCAAATCCTGGCATCCCATATGGTTCCCGGAGCCTGCCAGGAGGGACCTCTGAGTGCAGAGCTAGGAGTAACCCCTGAGCGATGCTGGGTGTGACCCAAAACCAGCAACAACAACAACAACAAAAAACCTGAGATCTTCCTTCTGGATATCCTAGGGGCAAATGACACAGGGCAACAGGAAGGGATAGGAAGCAAACTAAATTTGGTAACATAAATCCAACACTTTTAAGGCCAAAAGTTTTGTGACATAACATCTGTCAGACACTGCATCTAAGCATGGTGTGTATATAAATCCTTAATTTTAAAATTTGAATTTAAAATTTTAAATCCCATTTTACTAGCTAGGACAACTAGACACGCAGTAGGGTTAAGTAATAAATTTATCCCTAGTAAATTTGGATCCCTCATGCCAGTTTGTAACCTCTGTGTTTCTTTTTTTTTTTTGGGTGGGGGGTGATACCCAGCGACGGTCAGGAGTTACTCCTAGCTCTGCACTCAGAGGTCCCTCCTGGCAGGCTTGGGGAATCATATGGGATGCTGGGATTCGAACCAGGGTCCATCCTGTGTTGGCTGCATGCAAAGAAAACACCTTACTGCTGTACTATCGCTCCGGCCTCCAACTTTTATTTTTCTTATGGGATGATATATAACACTAATTTTTAATAGGAAGGAAATAAAACTTTGTTTTTTTTTTAAATTAATAGTTTGGAATTTTACTTCTGAAAAAAAAAATAGAGAGCCTATCTTATACACCCTAAGGGCTCAAAAACAAAATTCAGAAAAAGCATCTGAACTCCTAGTTCATCACAGCAGTATTCACAATAGCAGAATCTGGAAAGAGCACAAGTTCTTGAGAACAGACTGATGGGTTAAGAAGATATGGTGGGGGCCGGCGTGGTGGCGCTAGAGGTATGGTATCTGCCTTGCCAGTGCTAGCCTAGGACGGACCGCAGTTTGATCCCCCGGCGTCCCATATGGTCTCCCAAGCCAGGAGCGACTTCTGAGCGCATAGCTAGGAGTAACCCCTGAGCGTCACTGGGTGTGGCCCAAAAAACAAAAACAAAACAAACAAAAAAAAGATATGGTGGGATTTGGAGCAATAGCACAGTGGGTAAGGAGTTTGTCTTGCACCTGGTCGACCTGAGTTAGATCCCTGGTATCATCCCATTTGGTCCTCTGAGCAATGCCAGGGGAAATTCTTAAGCACAGAGCCAGAAGTAACACCTGAGAACTAGCAGGTGTGTGTCTCCCCTCCACCCACCACACAACCTGTGGTACATATACACAATGGAATACCACGTGGCTGTAAAAGAAGATGAAATCATGAAATTTGCTGATACCTGGATGGATCGAGAAAGTATCATGCTGAGATGAGTCAGAGGGAGAGAGATAGACACAAAATGATGGCACTCATTTGCCAGGGATATATATATGTATAAAAAAAAAGCAACACTGTAAGGGAATAATCCCAAAGAAACAAAAGGCAGGAGAAATGGTCCTGAAGAAACAAAAGGCAGAATTGCAATAGAGTGGGGGAATGGGTTAAAGCAGAGAAAGGACCACTATGACAATAAAGGGGAAAGTGGTCGATTGGATGGGTGCTAACAGGATGTAATGTGGCATGGTTTCAGCAACAGTCCTGCAAACCACAATATCGTAAAGGAATGTCTTAAAGGAAAAAGAGAAAAGTATCTGCCATAGAGGCAGGTTGGGGACAGGAAGAAAACTGGGGACATTGATGGAAGGAAGGAGGATGAAGGGACTAGTGAAGAGACTGGTGTTAGAACACTGTATGCCCGAAACTCAATCATAAATAACTTTTTAACTTGGTCATTTACAATGATATAATCATTTTTTAAAAAGTAATAGTTTGGGGGCATAAAGGTAGTACAGTAGGTAAGGCACTTGCCTTGCACATAGCGGGCCCAAGTTCTATCCTAGGCACCCAGAGTGCAGAGCCAGGAGTAATCCCTGGATTATATGAGTTTTTCAATTTTGGATTACCTTCCGAGAGTGAAAAAAGGAGTTAGGAGGGTACCTAAGACCCAGATTCCCTTCTGCAGAGATAGGAGTGTGGCCCAAAAAAGACTGGGGATTAACAGTCACATCCATTGTCTCCAGTGACTCCAAAACCCTAGAAATACTAAGCATTTAATGTTTTCCAATTTTCTTCTTTTTCTTCTTCTTCTTCTTTCTTCTTCTTCTTCTTCTTCTTCTTCTTCTTCTTCTTCTTCTTCTTCTTCTTCTTCTTCTTCTTCTTCTTCTTTTTCTTTTTCTTCTTCTTCTTCTTCTTCTTCTTCTTCTTCTTTTTCTTCTTCTTCTTCTTCTTCTTCTTCTTCTTCTTCTTCTTCTTCTTCTTCTTCTTCTTCTTCTTCTTCTCCTTCTCCTTCTCCTTCTCCTTCATCTTCTCCTTCTCTTTCTCCTTCTTCTTCTCCTTCTTCTTTTCTTCTTCTCCTTCTTCTTTCTTCTTCTTCTTCCTTCTTCTTTATTGTTCTTTTCTTCTTTCTTCTTCCTTCTTTTCTTCTTTTCTTCTTCTCCTTCTTCTTCATCTTCTCCTTCTCCTCCTTCTTCTTCTCCTCCTCCTTCTTCTTCTCCTTCTTCTTCTTTCTTCTTTTTTCTTCTTTTCTTCTTCTTTCTTCTTTTCTTCTTCTTTCTTATTCTTCCTTCTTCTTTTCTTCTTCTTTCTTTTCTTCTTCTTTCTTCTTTTCTTCTTCTTTCTTCTTCTTCCTTCTTCTTTTCTTCTTCTTTTCTTCTTTCTTCTTCTTTTCTTCTTCTCCTTTGCTGTTGTTGATGATATTTTCAAATGTCAATTCATATTTATTATTTAAGTGACTGTTTCATTCAAAATCCCAAAGGTAGGAAGCAGATCTTTGCATTTTCCCCAGCTCTGCAAGTGCAAGAACAAGCAACATGCAGAGTCTCCCTCTGGATTATAGGGAGGTTACAGGCAGGATGAGGATGTCTATGGTGACTCTCTCTGTTAGAGAGGCTGTGCTGGTGTGTCCAGCATCAGCTTTATGTGGTAAACTATTAGTTTATTTTTAAAATAACCATTAAAAATCACGGTTGTTGGACTTTCTAGAGTGAGATTTACCCTGTGTAAATTGTCACCATGTTCTTGATTTCCATAAGTCCAATATCAAACATACATTGCTTGAAAGAGGAGTTCATTTATGGAGCTAAGAAGCATCCTGATTATTTGGAGATGGGGAGGTAGGGAGAACCTAGCTATATCCATATTCTCACTCAGGAATTGCTCCTGGTGGTGTTTGGGGACCATGTTTGGTGCCTGGGAATGAACCTGTATTATCCACAGGCAAACAGGTGCCTTCTTGTCTTTCTGGTCCAATAACATTCTTTACCACTCTCCAGAGACAATCTAGAAGTGAGGTATTTAAGCACACACAAAATTACAATCTTTTATTCTTTTTGGAAATATCAAGTATTTTTGAGTCACCTCCCAAGTTCAGGGGATATAAGCTGTCAATTTTAGCAAAACATTCCATCACATCACAGCATAGCTGCTTCTGAGACACTCAGCAGATGGAGGCGTGAGAAGAAGCAGGTGGGACCATCCAGCCTCACCCAGCTCATCTCTGGGGGTTTATGTTCAGGCCTGTGTCACTGTGGCAGGGTAACTACTATCTTGTTGACAGTAATAAGTAGTAGATTCGTTAGACTCCAGGCTGCTGATGGTGAGAGAATAATCAGTCCCTGATCCACTGCCCCTAAACTGGGAAGAAATCCCAGAAGCTAAACCTGATGTGGAGTAGATTAGGAGCCTTGGAGATTCTTTTGGTTTCTGCTGATACCAGGCTAGGTTTTTGTAAATATTCTTTTTTTTTTAATATAAAATCTTTATTTAAGCACAATAATTATAAACAGGATTAGAGTTGGATTTCAGTCATTAACAGAACACCCCCTTTCACCAGTGCAACATTGCTACCACCAATGCCCTCTCTCCCACCTTCCCATCCCCTGCCTGTATTTGAGACAGGCATTTTACTACAGTTACTTCCTTTTTAAAGTTTAGTAAGCTCTTCTTTTTTTTTTTTTTTTTAAAGGATAAGAGTTTAAAAAATACAATGATTACGGTGTGAGAGTGGCAATTGTTAGTGTTTGCATGGGCCCAGCAAAATTTGGGGAAAATGGAAAAAAAAAAAGCCTTGGCTTAAATACAAGGAGACCTTACCCCTGAAGTTTTCTGGCATAAGACCGACTCTGGGTTCCAGGCATACTAGGTTGTCCAACCCCTGAGTCATGCTCTGTGGTCCCAGTGAAAAATTTTCACACATTAACTGTTGTTAGTGTCAGGCTCCTATAGTTAAAGATTCTGGTTTCTGTGCATTTCTTTCATCGAAGTCAGGATGATGTGGAGTGTCCTCTAGTTTCACCTCACCATTAATGTGGAGAGCCCTGCCCTGCAAGCAGGTTGCTGCTGTTGCTGAGTTGTCTGGGTGTTAAGAGAACCCATTTTTGGAGTAAGTCAATACCAGGGTAGTGGTAGAGTCTTCCCTGGTAGAGGTTTGCTTTCTGGTGATGTTATTGTGGTTGTTTCCATAGATGGTATCCATGGTTCAGGGGTGTATGGGCAATGCCCATTCTTCTGAGCCCTGAGCCAAGTCATTATGTCAATGTTTAGGGTATAAGGCCTAACTGAATGCAGTTAGGAAAAAATAAACACACAAAATGTGTGTTCCTATCTCTATTAGATAAAAACTTGTTTGCATATGTAATATTTTCCCATTTTAATGTGCCTATGCAAAAGAGGAACAATGCCACAAGGTGCATCTGGGGACCAAGAGAACAAGTTCAACAATCCATGTCATTTGATTCTAACATGAACTCTAAACAGAGAAACTCTTCTACCTTATTGAACAGATCACAAAGAAAATAGAGTGGGCAAAATTGTCACTATATAAGAAGATATTCAAAAAGAGTTATAGCTGTTAAGGGAATACATCTAAGATACTATATATGTCCCTTTTATGTCTTTAGAAATAGTCGGGGAGAGGGTGTTGAATCCGGGACACCACTTTGGTCTGTGATTTGGCCTTCTGGAATCTGCAAAATGACTCCTTGAAGTCCCATATCAGGAAATGTCTTTGAGTGGGGACTTCTCAGGAACTCAGTATGGTAGCAAGCACAGGTACACAGTGGAAGAAGGTGGAAGATAGGAGGACATTGAAAGTAGATAAATAGGAACAGACTATTGGTTTCTTCTCAGGCTGAGAGTCTATCTTTTCACTTTGGGAGCTGATTGGCAGCTGGCTTGAGTGAAGATAATGATCTGCTTTGTAAGGACCCAAGAACTGAGGGTAAAAAAAGGTTAAATGTGGGCGGTTAGGGAGTAAAAGACTAGAAATGAGATTGTAAGGAGGTGAGCCACGGGTGGAAGCAAAGTATACAACGTAGACATTCTGTATATTGCAAACATAGACTAAACCCTATAATATCCTTTAAACTCCTCCCCAGCACCCACCTTGCTGGCCCCCTGGGCAGGTGCTCATGGATAGCCCCAGAGACTGGGAGGAAGAAGAGGGGAGGCTATTGAGGGCAGCCCAAATCCCGCAGCCCCCCCCACCCCAAACTTGGTAGAAAGGCCTTCAGCATGCAGCTTGCGATTCCTCATGCTGGCAAGGGCTTC
Source organism: Suncus etruscus (assembly GCF_024139225.1). Taxonomy (NCBI): domain Eukaryota; kingdom Metazoa; phylum Chordata; class Mammalia; order Eulipotyphla; family Soricidae; genus Suncus; species Suncus etruscus. The sequence continues at coordinate 32,217,710 of NC_064867.1, read as the reverse complement.
CATTCAAAGAAGAGCTTGTTTCTGTTTTGGTATTGGTTTGGTTTTGGGCCATACCTGGCAGTGCTCAGGGTTTACTCCTGGCTCTACACTTAGGAATCACTCCTGGAGAACTTGCCAGGAATGAAACCTAGGTTGGCCACATACAAAGCAAAAGCCCTACCCACAATCTCTGTGGTTCCCAATTTTCCTCATTTGAATTTGAGAAGACCATCACCCAGACGAGGGGCAGAGCCCCTGAGGCGCAGAAAGCATGTTGTGCTGGCCTTCCCTCCCATCTCCCTCTGTAGATGCCACTATGGCAATGACATTCTCAGTGGTGGTGTCAAACATCTTGCTATTCACTGGTGGGATGAGAGTAGCACTCTTTTATTGGGTGCCCACATACTCCTGGCTGGGGTTTGGGGAAAATTGGTCATAGCACTGGGAACTCCATCCAGATGGCAGAGATGCCAGGATGGTGCTTGGAGCATGTGGGTGGCCCGGGGGGGGGGGGGCTGAAAGTGAGCCTGGGGAAGCTTGTTGTCCAAGTACCCTCATCTCTCACAATCCTGACCGGAAGAGTATCGTTTCTGCCAGCCTGTCCCATCCATGAACACCCCATTCTCAGAGTGAAGTTCAGCAACAGGAGAAAGAGCGCCCTCCAGCAGGAGAGGCTCTGCTCAGAAGGACACAATAGAGGAGGAAGCACTATGACAATAGTAGAGGGGAGTGTTGACTCTGGACAAGGACCTGGTACTGAAAGAGGCCAGAGTGACTTCCATGATGCACCTTCAGTAGCAGGAGAGCAAATCGCAGTGCCTAAAGGAAAAAGGAAAAAAGCTCTGCTATAGATGCAGGCTGGGGGGAGAGGGGCACAGGCAGGAAGGAAACTGGGGACACTGGTGGAAGGAAGTAAACACTGATGAATAGATGGGTGCTCGAATATTGTACAACTGAAACGCAGTCACGACCAACTTTGTATCTCACAGTGTTTTAATCAATTTAAAATAAAAGAGGACACAGTGGGCGCAGCTGTAGGACCAGTCAGAGGCCGGCTGTAGTCACAGCCCTAACTGGAGGCCCCAGCTGTGTTCACACCCTTTGGGGTCTGGCACTTTCCAATGACTCCAGCACTCATCAAGCACCTGCTCCTCCTTAGCATGGATCCCTTCCTCCCCATGGCTTCCCTCCTGCAGCCACACATTGCAGGAACCACCCCTCCCTGGTTGCTGTCACATATGCCTGCAGCTGGTCCCGAGTTAGCAGACCCAGGACCAAGATTTGAGTGAAGTGTTTTCCCTGTGCTGTGCTTCCAGGAGTCAGGGTCGGGGGTGAGGAGGGTTGTAGCCTCATCCCCCACCCATATTTCCTAGGTAACTTGACCTTACCTGCAAGACCCCTCCCATTCCTGGGAGGGGTCTTGGAAAAGGTAGATAAGCCTTTGAGCCAGGGGATTAGGGGCATCTGCCCTGCTGGGCTCTCTGGCTTTTGGGTCTTTGCCTCTTTTGGTCTTTGACCAGCATGGAGGTCAAAGGAGAATGGCTGAAAGGAGTTAAGAGGCAGGGCTAGCTAAGAATGGCTGAGTGCTTGAAAGGTTATGAAAGAGGCCACACACATGGGGTGAATAGGGCATGAATAAAGTTGATGCTTCCTGATGCCTGTCTCTGGATGAGTCTGATTCCACCGTTCACCTTAACCTGGGACCCGCTGGCTGGATGGGGATCGAGGAGCCACGTGGCCTGGAATGCCATCCATCTCCATCCTTCTCCATTGTTAATTATTTAATTCAACAAATGGCGCCCGAATTCAACAGAGGGTCTTGTGTGGCTTTTGTTTTTCCCATCAGTTCACTTATTCTCCACTAAACTATACTCCGGAAGGTAGCTGACACCTCCAAGCTCTGTAGAACAGAGCTGAGATTAGAGGCAGGTGGGCCTGCGGGAGAAGGGGATCATGCCCATTTTTGAGGTGACTATGCAGTCCTCAGGTGTCTGAGGACTGGCCTTGAGAACTCACTGCCACTAGCTTCATTTCTGTTCCTTGTAGGACACTCCACTTGGAGTGTCCCAAGCAGTAACTAAGGGACTAGGGGGGCTACTCCTGGCAATATTTCAACCAGCCAGTTGAGGAGATTCAATTTGAGGATCTGAGGATGTGGTGCTACCTGGGCCCCATGGTGCTAGGGATCACCAGCGCCACCCTGGAACTCCTTAGGGGCCATAGGGGCCACATATTAGGCCCCGACAGCTATACCTGGCCGTGCTTGCCAGAGGCATCTGACGTTTGGGAATTGAGCCAGTCAGGCCCAGGAATTCCTAACCTCTGCACTATCTCCTCTGTATGTATTTATTTGGAGCTACACCTTTAGAGGTTCCAGTGATACTCCTGAAACATGCTCAGGGTTACTTCATATAGTGCTTAGGGGACCATGCAGACAGAGCTGGTGATGGAATCCAGAGACTTTGCATGTAGCATTTATTCCTGTCTTCTGAATTGCCTCCTTGCACCTTTAAAACAACTCAGGAACACCCTTTACATACAAGTGCAATGTTTCACCTTTGCACCTAACCCTCCAAACCTGCTCTGTGTCCAGCCCCTGAGAAATTACTTCTGGTCCTGCAGCTGCACCCCCCAATTTTCTGGATGAGAATCCAAGTTCAGCAGCACTTCCACTTCCCATCTTACCCTGGGCAGCTTTGGAAATCTGGGGGACATTTCTGCAGAGAGCTGCTTCTCACGAATTCATCAACACTGCTTGGCCTGCTCCAGGGGACAAATGCCAAAGTCACGACATCCTCTGATATCTATCTGCTTTAATTCTTTCTGTGAGTCCTGTTTGGATTAATTAAAAGCAATCAAGGGACCGGCTTGCCAAGAGATACAGTCCCTGCTCGGGCCTCTGGGGTGGCAAGCAGACACGTGAAACTTCTTACCTGAAGGATGTTGGCAATTAGAGTCCATTTTGATCGCCTGGGTGCAAGCCGACAGCTTGGGAGAACAGCAATTAGCTCAGCGGCTAAACTGTGCCCAGAGTCACGGGTTACCAAGGGGACCCATGACCAATGCCAGGATTTAAGTGCCTCCCATTTTCTGGGATCATCTTTCCTGAATCTTGGGCACGTTCTGGGGCTGGCAATTATTGACAGGCTGATTAGACTTAGGCAGGAAGAGCAACCCTCTAATTGCTAGCTGCTGGAAGGACACACTGTCCATCCATCCGAGGAGGCAGAGACTGACAGGAGGGTGTGGGCATGATGCTTGGGGCTTGGTACCCTAGAGATGGCATAGACACATGCTAGGTCCAGCCTGCCTCTGTCTGGGAATGAGGAGTGTGTGTGGGACCCTGAAAGTATCCGGGAAATGATATGTCTCTGAGTGGGTGCCTGGCTCAGGAAGCAAAAGGTCCCTTCTGACTCCAGGCTCTGAGCTATAATTCAGAATAAGACTTGGGTCCTTGGGGCTGGAGAGATAGTCCAGTGGTAGGGCGTTTGCCTTGCATGCAGCTGATCCAAGAAAGTAGGTGGTTTGAATCCCAGCACCCCATGTGGTCCCCTGTGACAGCCAGGAGTGATTTCTGAGTGTAGAGCAGGGGTCTTCAAACTACGGCCTGCAGGCCACATGCGGCCTGCAGAGGAGTCTGATCCAGCCTGCCAGCAGTGAGCACTGTTTGGTTGCCAAGATACCTGCCAGCATATACACTCAGTGTCACAGTTTCTCAGGGATGACGTCAACAGCCTCCGCCCATGACATGTTGTGTGCTGGGAGGGTGGGCGTGAGGGCAGTGTTGAGAGGGACACTGATGCGCCCTTGCGCCTTGCTGATGACGTCACTGGAGGGCGCCAGATGCCGAGTGGTGAGGAATACCACATGTGGGTGACTATATGATGTAAAAAGGCGCCTGCTCCACCCCCAGGCAACGTGGTGTCTGTGTGCTGTGCCTGCCTGTCAGTGAGGTTTTCCTCCGCTCCCTCCACTGCCAAAGGTCAGTCAAAAGTGCCATAGAAATAAATTTTTGCCAGATGGGGGGTTCTGCCCGATTGCGCTGTGGGTGACTCATATGAAAATTCCCCTTTGGGGGTGGTGAGGCGTTCAGTGCTGAAATCAAAGTTAGGGGGTGGGTGGTGGTTGGGAGGTTAGGGGTTCGGTGCTGAATTGCCCATGTGGAAAATTAGGGGTTCGATGCTGAAGCATTTTAAAGGGGTTACATTGAAAATTTTATATGCATTTTGCAATTCCTTTTCAGTGTTCACATGCTGATTCCGAACATATCAATTTGGGCATTATATAGGGAGATATAACTGAACTATCAGGGACTGAGCTGGTCTGCTTAGAAAAGCCTGCAAGGGGTAAGTGTTCACATCAGGGACTAATGGGGGTTCATACACTGTGTGTATATATACACACATATTTGTATTGCACTAATATCAGTTTGGAATCCCTAGGAAACAATGGTGTCAAGAAAAAGAAAAATTGACGGCGAGTGTAGGATATTCAAAGAACAGTGGACTTACGATTACTTTTTTATGCGGGTCAAAGAAAAAGCTGTGTGTCTGATATGCCAGAATATAGTTGCTGTGTTCAAAGAATACAATTTGCGACACCACTATCAAACTCAACATAAAGATAAATATGATTGTTTGGTTGGAGAAGTGAGAAAAGATAAAATATTACAACTGAAACATACACTGATGACTCAGCAAAATACTTTTGTGAAGCAGAAGCAGTTAAATACTTCCTCACTGCAGGCAAGTTTTCAAGTTGCCAAGCTAATAGCGCACAATGGCAAACCATTTGTGGAAGAAGAATTTGTTAAAGAATGCCTTATTTCTGTTGCCAAAGAGATGTGTCCAGAGAAGGCCGATTTATTTAGTACAGTGAGCCTTTCAGGAGTTACAATGACACAAAGGATTGAAGAAATGGGAGAAAATTTGCTGCACCATTTGCAAAACTCTGCAAAGAAACTTTGCCATTTTCCCTTGGCACTCAACGTAAGCAATGATGTTTGTGATTCTGCCCAACTTCTCATTTATATGCGTGGGACAAATGAGTATTTTGAAGTCACAGAAGAGCTTGCTGCACTGCAAAGCATCAAAGGTACAACCAGAGGAGTGGATATATTTGAAAAGGTTTGCCAAACTGTGAATGGTTTGGAGCTGGACTGGGTTAAACTAGTCAGTGTAACAACTGATGGTGCTCCTAGCATGGTGGGGTCTAAGAGAGGAGTAATTGCTCACATTACACAAGAGATGGACAAACATAACCATCCGCATCCAATTGCCGTACACTGCCTCATCCACCAACAAGCGCTGTGTTGTAAATCACTGAAGTGGGACTCTGTTATGAAAATTGTGGTATCTTGTGTTAATTATATTAGAACTCATGCACTAAACCACAGACAATTTCAGAAATTTCTATCTGAGGTAAATGTTGCCCATGAAGATGTACCACACAGAAGTTCGTTGGCTGAGTAGAGGGAGAGTTTTGAAACGTTTCTATGACTTACTTCTGCAGATTACAGCTTTTCTATTTTCAAAAAACCAAGAAGTACCAGAGCTCAATGATGCAGAATGGAAATGGCACCTTGCCTTTCTGACAGATATAACAGAGCTACTCAACAATTTCAATCTGTAACTTCAAGGCAAGGGGAAGCTCCTCTGTGATATGGCATCACATGTGAAAGCATTTGAAGTAAAATTAGGCCTTCTCATCAAACAAGTACAGGAGGAAAACTTCAGTCATCTCCCAACAACTCAAAACCTGTCAGCAGACAAACCATTGGTTGCATTCCCAAAAGAAACATGTCTGGCTTCACTAGAATTGTTGCAAAAGGAGTTTCAATTTAGATTCAAAGAGCTTCATCTCCATGAACAGGACATACAGCTTTTTCGTAACCCATTTTCTGTTGAGATTGAAAATGTCCTTACAATTTACCAAATGGAACTGGCTGAACTGCAGAATTGTGACTCTCCAAAAGACGCATTTAAAGTCAAATAACCTTTTGAATTTCTATGCATCTCTCCCCTCTGAGACATATCCAAATATCAGGAACCATGCACTCAAAATGGTAACCATCTTTGGTAGCACTTATGCCTGTGAACAGACTTTTTCAAGAATGAAACATCTGAAATCTCCAACCAGATCACGATTAACTGATGCCCACTTGCATCACTTGTTACAGCTGGCAGTGACAAATATGGAACCGGACATTGACCATCTCATTAGCCAAAAGCAGGCCCACAGTTCCCATTGAAATACTGGTGCGTGATCTGTTTATTTATAAATGGTTTTCATTTTATTTATATAAGATATGTGCAGTGTGAGTAGGAATTAGTAGCTCATATAGTCTGGCCCTCCAGCTCTCTAAGGGACCATAATCTGGCCCCCACTTTAAAAAGTTTGAACACCCCTGGTGTAGAGCCAGAAATAATCCCTGAGCGCCACTGGTGTGACCCAAAAACAAAAACCAAAAAAAAATTGGTCCTTATTACAAGCCCAACACTGCTTTAATGATATTGAGAGAAGTGAGACATTCAACCCTCCCTACAGGAAAACTAAGGCTCTGAGAGGGAAGACACACAGCTGAGACCTAAATCTGGACAATGTGTCCAAATTGAACAGCTATCAAGCACTAAAGCTCATGTTTTAGGTATTCTAGTGGTTATTTGTGGGGGGGCATTGTAAGTAAGTTGTAAGCCAGGGGTTACTCCTGGCTCTGCACTCAGAGGTCACCCATGGTGGGCTCAGGGGATCATATGGAATGCAAGGATTGAACCTGGGGTAGCACCATGCAAAGCCCTCCCCACTGTACTATCTCTGGTCAACGCTCGCGTCCGGCCTGGCGCCGGGCGGTCCCGGTCCCACGCGGGTGCAAGATGAGGATCGAAAAATGTTATTTCTGTTCCGGACCCATCTATCCCGGCCACGGCATGATGTTCGTCCGGAACGATTGCAAGGTGTTCAGATTCTGTAAATCCAAGTGTCATAAAAACTTTAAGAAAAAGCGCAATCCTCGCAAAGTAAGGTGGACGAAAGCCTTCCGGAAAGCAGCTGGTAAAGAGCTTACAGTGGATAATTCATTTGAATTTGAAAAACGAAGAAACGAACCTATTAAGTACCAGTGAGAGCTATGGAATAAAACTATTGATGCAATGAAGAGAGTAGAAGAGATCAAGCAGAAACGGCAAGCTAAATTTATAATGAACAGGTTGAAGAAAAATAAAGAACTACAGAAAGTGGAGGACATCAAAGAAGTAAAGCAAAATATCCATCTTATCCATGCCCCTGTTGCAGGCAAAGGAAAGCAACTGGAAGAAAAAATGTTACAGGAATTGCAACAGGATGTGGACATCGAAGATACTTCTTAAAAATCCCGCTGCTTATAACCATTTCTATTCAGACATTGAAAATCTCCTTTGGAGACTTAGAACTTCTAAATTATTGTTTTGTTATCTTACATAAGTTCTCCCACATCAGAGGGTTTGAGGATCCATCTACATTACTATCACCAAAGTATAAGTTACAGTATGTGCTAGATTGGTTCTTATTGTTAAACTTTCACTGACAGCTATGTAAGTCTTGAGCAAAGAGAAGTGCATTTAGGAAATAAAATGGTCATGTCATCTGGATATAGTATTGGCAGCAATGACTATTAACAAAACTTGATGGCTCAATGATAAATAAAATTTTCTTTGCTATATAAAAAAAAAAAGAAATGTCAGTCACTGTGGCAATTGCTCCAGCCCCTACCAGGAGCAATTTCTGAATGCAGAGCCAGGAGTAACCCCTGAGCCTACTTCCAGTTGTGGCCCAAAAACCCAAAAAAAAAATCCTTTTTTTGGGTTGGGGGGAGTGTCATACCCAGCCACGATCAGGGATTACTCCTGGCTCTGCTCAGGGAACCCTATGGGATGCTGGGAATCCAACCACTGTCCATGCTGGATAGGCTGCATGCAGTTTGAAAAACAACCTTTGCCCCTTTATATCTAGTCCCTCAACCCCACCCTGTTCACAGAGGAACCTTCTTCCTTGTCGCTGTCTTTGTACAAGTCCTCATTCTAGCACCAGCTGGCAACAGGGTCCTGAGGTGAAAGTGGTGGGGCCTGGGGTCAGAGAGATAGCACAGTGGTAGGGTGTTTGCCTTCCATGCAGCCCATTCAGGACGGATGGTGGTTTGAATCCCGGCATCCCATACGGTCCCCTGTGCCTGCCAGGAGTGTTTTCTGAGCACAGAGCCAGGAGTAACCTCTGAGCTCTGCTGGGTGTGACCCCCCAAAAAGAAAGTGGTGGGGCCGAAAAGTCACTCTCTCTACCCCTTCTCCCATTTCCAGAGGCATTGAGGGGGGGTGTTTACAAATGGAAGCTTCATTTATTGGCAGGGAAGAGAAGTTTCCTTCTCAGCAACCTCTTCCTTCTCTGTCCTGCCAGGTGACTCTGTTGGGCCTCTGAAGCAAATGACAGGCCACTTGCTTGTCTAGAAAGGGTCTCACCCTTCTCAGTCTTCTCTTGCCTCCCTTCCTCTCCTCTCCCCTCTTTCCTACACCTCTTTTGTAGAATAATATTAAATTGGTAAAGACTTCAGCCATATTTTGAAACAAATAAGGGTTAAGTATGTCCCAATTGACCATCTCTCGGTGCCCATTTTAACTATCAGCTCCAATTCCCTGCTCGCTCACCCCTGGACTTCTCCAGTGACCCCTCGGACTGGGTTCCTAATAAGCTGTGGAAAAAATGGGCTCTATCCCCTTAACAGTGTAAAAGGAACGATTTCTCTCCCTTCTCATTTTTATGACTCATCGTATCTTGCCCCAAAACATGGGCAATATGGGCGTTGTTTTCCTGTAGATTGTAGCCATTCTTGCTGCCTTCATTGGACCTTTGTTTTTACTGGAATATAGCTCTGGGCCCAGCCCCACACTCTTTACCAGGGTGATCCCCATTTTGTGTTCTGGGTGGTGGGTTTGAGCCCCACCTGCAGCGCATTGTATAGAGAAGGACTCATAAACCTTTTTTGTCCTCTCCTATTTGGCTTCATTGGCTCTTCCCCTCTCTTCCCCTTCCTTTCTCTCTCCTCCTCTCCTCTTTGCTCTCATTCCCTCCCACTCTCTTCCTTCCTCTCCCTCCCTTTCCCTTCTCTCTCCTCTTTTCCTTCCCTCCTCTCCCTCTCCCTCTTCTCCTCTTCCCTCCCCACTTGACCAGCTGCCCAGCCACAGGGTCTGGAAGGCTATGCAGGTCTCAGGACCCCCAGAGTCTTTTGCAACAAATTTTCTTCCCATTTGAAGCTTTGGCTCCCTTCCCCTTCCCCGCATTTCCCTTTATTATGCTAGAACCCTTCAGCCTTGCACACTGAGCTGTGTTTCATGCTAAGTTGGTTCTTTCTTGCTGTCCATGGTCCCAACCAGTTGTCACATCGATAGCAAATCTGTGACATTTCTTTTTCAGTTCTAGTGAAGGGCTGCAAGTGGTAGGTTCCCAGTCAACGTTGTTTAGCTTCTGTTTTTGTTTTTTTGGGCCATACCTGGTGACACTCAGGGGTTACTCCTGGCTATGCACTCAGAAATCACTCCTGGCTTGGGGGACCGAACTGCGATCTGTTCTAGGTTAGTGCGTGCAAGACAAACGCCCTACAGCTTGTGCCACCACTCTGGCCCCAGTCAATGCTGTTTGGGAAGATGAGGAGATGAATAATGAAACTGGACATTTGGACATTTGGACGTGCATGTTTTCGGGAGGCACATCTGGTGGTGCCTGGGAATCCCTTCCAGCAATGCTCCTGGCTGTAGGATTGAACTCAGGGCTCTGCATGCAAAGAACATGATTCTTCTCCTGGCCTCTGAAAGACAACATTCACTCTGGGGATCATGTGGAATATCTCAATACATTCAAACACCTGAAAACCTTGATGTAGCATGTGACTTCCCTTTTACAGAACTGAAGCTGGGTCTTAGAGATGAAACAATTTGCTCAGGGTTACACAGCCACCAGGTATGTGAATAGCATTGAAGTTAGGAGCGTTCGTCATGGGGGTGGGAAGCAGGACAGGGGGGACTCAGTGGAGTGAAAGTGACTGTTCTGTTTCCATGGATCCAGGAAGTGGAAGATAGGTAGGGACAGGCAGGAGGCAGAAACAAATGATGTCGTAATTGTCTTTTGATGAAAAGCTCCTGTAGATGACTGGGTAGGAGGAGGAGGAGGTAGAGGAGGAGAAGAGGAGGAGGGTGAGGAGAGGGGGGACGGCAGGGTAGAGAAGAAAGTCACCAACAGCTGAATGTACTAAAGGAGACTGTGGCATCATGGAGGTAAGGCATTTGCCTTGGATGTGGAAGGACGGTGGTTTGAAGCCCGGTATCCCATATGGTGCCCTGAGCCTGCCGCGAGCGATTTCTGAGTGTAGAGCCAGGAGGAACCCCTCAGCATTGCTGGGTGTGATGAAAGGAAGGGAGGAAGAAAGGAAAGAAGGAAGAAGGAAGGAAGGAAGGAGGAAGGAAGGAGGAAGGAAGGAAGGAGAGAGAAATAAAGAAGAAAGAAAGAAAGAAAGAAAGAAAGAAAGAAAGAAAGAAAGAAAGAAAGAAAGAAAGAAAGAAAGAAAGAAAGAAAGAAAGAAAGAAAGAGAAAGAAAGGAAGGAGAAAGAAAGGAAGGAAAGAAAAAGAAAGAAGAAAGAAAGGAAGGAGGAAGGAAGGAAAGAAAGAAAGAAAGAAGAAAGAAAGAAAGAAAGAAAGAAAGAAAGAAAGAAAGAAAGAAAGAAAGAAAAAGAGAGGGAGGGAGGAAAGGAAAGAGGGAGAGAGAGATAGAAAGAAAGAAAAGAGGGGCCAGAGAGATAGCATGGAAGTAGGGTATTTGCTTTGCATGCAGAAGGACGCTGGTTCGAATCCCGGCATCCCAAAGGGTCCCCCGAGCCTGCTATAATTAAAAATAATAAAATATAATTAAAATAATAAAAATAGGTAATAAGAGAGATGGTGTGCTCTTGGAGATTAGACATGTTTTACTTTCTAATACTATGTCTTGTCTTTAGTAGAAGGTTGTAGCCCTGTGTTCTGTTTGTCCAGCAGAAGCACTCAGTGGTGCTATGGTAGTAGTATGATTTCTATTTGGTAACTGTGATTTGCCCATGACCACAATTGCATAACTACAGCTATAGTTATATATATTAACTATATAGTTAATAACGGTACTAGTAAGTTGCTCTTACTGCTACTTATAGCAGTAATTCCTCGGTTAGTAAATAGACTGTCTCAGAATAGAAATGTCTGTCAGATAGTTTCTGTACAGAAATGTGAAGAGCAGAATAACCAAGAGCAGAGTAGTCTGTATCATTTTTTGCAGTTATTTTGTTCTTGCTTCATAACCAATTGAGATACTACTAACATGGGACAACATCTTAAGTGATTTATAAACAGAAAACAAAAAGTATTTGTCAACTCTTTAAAAAACTAAGTAGTTGTTGATGAATTGCTAGCAGCACAGCAAAACGATAAATTGCATCTTTTTGTTCGAAGTATTTCTGTTTACCTTGCAGTCGCCCTTTTTCTTCCAAGTGGTCTACAGCAAACCCATCAACTGTGGCTGGAAGAGGTAAGTTGTTTTATTAAGTAAGAATTATAATATATTTTGGGCCCGGACAGATAGCACAGCGGTGTTTGCCTTGCAAGCAGCCAATCCAGGACCAAAGGTGGTTGGTTCGAATCCCGGTGTCCCATATGGTCCCCTGTGCCTGCCAGGAGCTATTTCTGAGCAGACAGCCAGGAGTCACCCCTGAGCACTGCCGGGTGTGGCCCAAAAACCAAAAAAAAAAAAAAAAAAAAAAAAAAAAGGAAAAGAATTATAACATATTTCACTTAGTAAATAAAGTAAAAAACTACTTTACAAATAAAAGATTCTATGCAAAATTTTGTTTCTATGGCCCCTATTCTACTTAAAAGGTTTCTTAACTGTTTTAAACTCAATGTTCGAAACCACAGTGAGTAAACATTTTACATAGGATCCCAATAAATGTGTGTATTTCGTCAAATGTACAGTGGACCCATCTGTATGTAATGGGTACTATAAACAAAGGACAACATACTGAGTAAAATATGCACTGAACAAATAGTAGTATATTATATTGCTATATCAAATAACATAATTCCAATTTCTGTGAAATTCTGCTTACCCTTGTATGTTTTGTTTATATATATATATATATTCATTTCTTTAAAATGTTGATCATTGCCTATTTGGCTGATGACACAACTTGTTAGTAGGTCATAATTTATTATTTATAATTCACTTTTTTATTTGTTTGTTTTTGGGCCACACCCAGTAGCCCTCAGAAGTCTCCTGGATATGCGTTCAGAAATCACTCCTAGCTTGGGGGGCCATTTGGGGGCGCTGGGGATTGACCCAGGTTCATCCTGGGTCAGCTGCATGCAAGGCAAATGCTCTACCACTGCGTTATCACTCTGGCCCCAAATAATTCACTTTTAAAGTTGATAAACTAAAGATCAAAACCAAAACGACTAAATTTATATTGCCTCAGAGTGTTAAATTTGCAGTGTTCTCTGAGTAGCCCTAACTCACAAATGACTTCTCATTGCATTTTTCTGACAGCAGAAAAATAATACTGCTGTCTTCTATTCATCTTGTACAGTGCTTGAATGGATCGTGAATCATTCATGAGTCATTCACAAATACCATCATGACTGTTTTATAAATGATGGGTAATAAATTGTATAAAGTAAAGTTATTTTTATATATACCTTATGGAAGAGAAAAATAATGAAGAAAAAAATACTGGGCCGAGAAGGTGGTGCTAGAGGTAAGGTGTCTGCCTTGCAAGCGCTAGCGTAGGACGGACTGCGGTTTGATACCCTGGCGTCCCATATGGTCCCCCCAAGCCAGGGGCGATTTCTGAGTGCATAGCCAGGAGTAACCCCTGAGCATCAAACGGGTGTGGCCCAAAAACAAAACAAAAACAAAACAAAAAAAGAAAAAAAGAAAAAAATACTGAGAAAAGTGTCCAGTATCCAGGAAAATTTACTTGTTCTGAGATGAAATGGAGACATTGGCTCTAAAATGCAAAATGTTTTCTAATCCTTACTCGGCCATTGCTTCCCCTTTTTGATGACTTGTCATCGTGGATTAGCTCATAGTGATGACAAGTTTTAAGGTGTTTATGCTATTTGCATTGATTTAAGTAATGTTGGTTTACTTTCCTTGACTCTGCTTAGTATCTGCAGGCGGCAGCAAAACCACTTCTCTTCCAGAAAGCCTGTAGCGTTCCCGGAGTGACATAGATGTGAATGCTGCTTCCGGTGCCAAGGCACATCATGCTGCTGGGCAATCTATGAGAAGCGGGCAGTTAGGAGCAGGTGCCCTGAATCCGGGCTCCTACGCATCACTAGATAAGACCATGTTTTCTTTCCAGCCATAGTGTGGCATGGTGCCAGTGATATTGTAATCATTTTTGTTTCAGTTTTGCTCAGTAAGGATAATTGACATGTTTTAATGTGCTTTGTACTTGGGATAGAGTTATCAGGTATCTAGACTGCCTTGTTTCTTCCTGATGTCATCATCCCTCATAATTTTTTATACAAGAAACAATCCTCGGGGCCAGCACAGTGGTGCTAGAGGTAAGGTGCCTGCCTTGCCTGCGCTAGCCTAGGATGGACCGCGGTTCGAACCCCCTGCGTCCCATATGGCCCCCCACGCCAGGAGTGATTTCTGAGTGCATAGCCAGGAGTAACCCCTGAGCATCACCGGGTGTGGCCCAAAACACCAAAAAAAAAAAAAAAAAAAAAAAGAAAGAAAGAAAGAAAGAAAAGAAAAATAAAGAAACAATCCTTGATTTCTCTCAGACCTGCACAATTGCCAGGTCTAGCCACTGGTCAAGGTTGTCAGGTTAGAAAAGTAAGCAGGCAGACTGTGGTGGGAACTGTTCTTATCACTTCATACAAGGATCATATATAAGGTTTCCTCAAAATTAAATATTTTCTGTACCATAAGATGCACTATTTTCACCCAAAAGATGTGTCTTATGGAGTGATTGCTGCCTGGCATTGAAGCCTGAGTGCAAGGGAGGAGAGCCGCTAAAAAACTGTGCGTCTTACAGTCAGGTTCACTCTTACAGAGTGAAAAATACAGTAAGTCAGTCCTTGGAATTTGCTTCCTGTCAGCGAGTTTACATCGGTGCAGGTAGAAAATGTTTTAATTACTGGGCCTGGGTCACTGCCATAATTAACCTAATCCACTTGGAGCTTCATTAATTCTGCTTTGTTTTTCATGTAGAGACAGACACAGCCCAACAAGAAACAGGGGAGGTAATTAACAGATTTAGACTAGAAAATCTAACTTGAAGGGAGAAAGACACAGACATGCAGGTACGTAGACACACACACACATACACAAAACAACAAATAAACCACAATAACAAAAAACCAAGTGTGGTGCCTAGAATCTCAAAATGGATCATCCACATCCATTGCATTTTCTGGGTAATCACTGACAACAAAAAATGTCAATATCAAATACTTGCAAATATACTCAACTGAATGATCAGTATTAAAAGCATTTGATTTAATTTGGTAATATAAAATGGACACTGCTGTATGAAATTACAACTATATTCTTCCTCACAGACACCACACACACACACACACACACACACACACACACACACACACACACACACACGAACACACACACACACATTCTCTCTCTCCAAACCCCTTGACTCCAGTGAGGTAGCAGCAACATGGCAAAATCCAATCTTTTATTTATTAAATGCATTTTACCTATATAAGCAGTTTTGTCATCTTTTGAGTCCTGCACCATGATTGTTTTAACAAGCACCTCACATTCTTGGCTTCAGAACCTCCTCTTCTTCCATGTAATCAGGTGAATCACCAATCCTGAAGCCATTTTTCCTTCTAGAATAGCCAGGATGGATTCTGAGACTGCCCCAATGGAACTTTCACTCAAATAGGAAGCTTCCCTCAGGAGTCTTCAATCCAGGCCCTGCTCACCTCAGAGGCAAAGCTCTGGTACTGGGCAGCCATCACCTCACAGAGAAGGGTTTGATCTGTGAACTTCGGGCTTGTGTGTGGGTTCAAAATTCTATCCCCATGCTTGTTTCCCAAATCTGGCGGTGACTTTGAATAAAAACACACAAAGATGGGGAAGAACTGCACGATCCCAGAGGTCACCTCAGGAGTGGAGAAGTAAGCTGCTGCCTCACTCACACTTCTACCTGTCCATATTCTGGTCTGTTGAAACCTTCTGCTCTGCTCTCTTTCCTGCCAGGGCTCTGCTCTAGGGCTCTGTCTCACTGAAAGGGAGAAGATTCAATCTCCAGGTAAATGTGCAGGATAGCTGCAAAGAAAGGTGCAGTAAATATCACAGTCAAGCTGCTTCCATCTCCCCCTTTTCCATTGACACAGCATCCTAATTTGAGTCCATAAAATACAAATTATTTATATTTATCTTTTCATGACATCCGGATGGCCCCAAAGCTTTAAGAACACCTTTATCTTTTTTAATCAAAGATCTATTTCTTTCTTTATTTGTTTTTATTTACTATTATTATTGTGTAAGCCATTTTTTTTTGGTTTTCGGGCCACTACCGTTTGATGCTCAGGGGTTACTCCTGGCTAAGAGCTCAGAAATAGCCCCTGGCTTGGGGGGACCATATGGGACTCCAGGGGATTGAACCGAGGTCCTTCCTTGGCTAGCGCTTGCAAGGCAGACACCTTACCTCTAGCGCCACCTCGCCGGCCCCGTGTAAGCCATTTTATAAAAAATAATATTTTCTTTTTTCTTTCTTTACAAAAAAATAATTTTTATTGTGACCAAAAGTGAATAACAAATCTAAGCAATTCGTCTCCTACAATAAACAAGTGATTTAAATTGCATCTTGCCATTTTCAACTGAAACCACTAGAGAGCAGCAGAGTACATGCCAATCAGCAAGAGGCCAAGACAACTTCCGTAAAGGTTCATTTATCTTCTCACAGAAGATGCTTACTCTGATCTGGCTTTATATTGTGGTGGGATTTGGGGGGGTAGGCCACACCCACAAATGTTCAGAAACCACTCCTGGTGGTGCTCTGTGTACAGATTATGAGGTACTGAGGACTGAACCAAACCGGCCCACATGCAAGCAAATACCTGAACCCCAGTATTCTCTCTCATGCTCTTCCTCTGGTCTTTCCCCTCAAAAATTCCTCTTTTTTTTTTTTTTTTTTTTTTTTAAAGTTTTCCCTTCATAACCTTTTTGGAAAGGATAGGTCCATGGGTGATTGTAAGCCGGCTCAATGCTAGGGCTTGAGTCTGATGATTGGCCCCTTCAGTGATAGTATCACTGAGGCTATCCCAGTGAGTGGTGTTTAGGGGTCACCAGAAATATCAACCAGCAATGAGACGACCTGGGTCCAATACCTGAGCCTGCAGGACTGGTTTCTGAGCAGAGCCAGGAGTAGCCCCTGAAAATGCGACCAACACTGGTGGTCTCACCTGAGCTGTACTTGGGGCGGGATGGCAGCTAATTTGGGAATCAGGGCTAACTTCACCACCTCTGAGAAAGGCACATTGGTTCCTGCTGCGAGGCCTACAAGAGAGGGAAAAGTTCGTTTACATTAGATCAGTTCTGGGCAAATAAGGGCTCAGTCAGAAATAGCATGTCTCTCCAGGATTATAAAATGCTCCAAAACTGGACTAAGAGAATAGTTACACAACACAGTAAAACCTGACGCTTGAAAAGGGGGATTTTTCCGTTGTCATCATGGTGTCTCAAGAAGAGGTTGAGGGCTGCCCATACAGACCTCCTCGCAGGTCTGATGAACTAGTCTCTGCAGTGGTCCTCAAACTATGGCCCGCGGGCCACATATTGTATTTGTATCTGTTTTGTTTCTTCGTTGCAAAATAAGATAGATGCAGTGTGCATAAGAATTCGTTCATAAGTTTTGTTTTTACTATAGTCAGACCCTCCAATGGTCTGAGGGACAGTGAACTGGGCCCCTGTTTAAAAAGTTTGAGGACCCCTGCAAGGGGACCCGAAGCCTAACCTCTGAGAGGAGGGGATGACTGACCTGCCCCTCTCCCCCCACCAGGTTCCACTCTCCCCTTGGCTGCTGCCTCCTCAATACTTGGCCAGAATCAACTCTCTTTGAGTGATTCATCCCGGGCCACCCAAGGAGAAGGGAATCTAAGCAAGGTGGGAGTTTCCCCACAGTTTGGAAAGGGGTGTGCAAGGGCTTTGATTTGAGAGATAAGGCAGGACGGCACCCCCAAGACATTCTGACAACTGAAAGGCACATGAAGGGGACAATGACAAAGGACACATGATGCACCACGGTGACTGGGTCCCACGTAGCTCTTTGTAGTTATCCCCACACTGGGAAAGTATTTGAACTTTATTTCCCTTTTTCTTTCTTTGTTTCTTTCTTTCTCTCTCTTCTCTTTCTTCCCTTTCCTTCCTTCCTTCCTTCCTTCCTTCCTTCCTTCCTTCCTTCCTTCCTTCCTTCCTTCCTTCTTTCTCTCTCTCTCTCTCTCTTTCTTTCTTTCTTTCTTTCTTTCTTTCTTTCTCTCTTTCTTTCTTTCTTTCTTTCTTTCTTTCTTTCTTTCTTTCTTTCTCTCTTTCTCTTTCTTTCTCTTTCTTTCTCTTTCTTTCTCTTCTTTCTTTCTCTTTCTTTCTTTCTTTCTTTCTTTCTTTCTTTCTTTCTTTCTTTCTTTCTTTCTTTCTTTCTTTCTTCCTTCCTTCCTTCCTTCCTCTCTCTCTCTCTTTCTTCCTTCCTTCCTTCCTCTCTCTCTTTCTTTCTTTCTTTCTTTCTTTCTTTCTTTCTTTCTTTCTTTCTTTCTTTCTTTCTTTCTTTCTTTCTTTCTTTCTTTCTTTCTTTCTTTCTTTCTTTCTCTTTCTCTGTCTTTCTCTCTCCCTTTCTTCCCTTTCTTCTCTCCCTCTCTCCCTCTCTCCCTCCCTCCCTCCCTCCCTCCCTCCCTCCCTCCCTCCCTCTCTCCCTCCCTCCCTCCCTCCCTCCCTCCCTTCCTTCCTTCCTTCCTTCCTTCCTTCCTTCCTTCCTTCCTTCCTTCCTTCCTTCCTTCCTTCCTTCCTTCCTTCCTTCCTTTCTTTTGGTTTTTGGGTCACACCCGGCAGCGCTCCTGGCTCTATGCTCAGAATTTGCCCTTGGCAGGCACAGGGGACCATGTGGGATGCTGGGATTCGAATCACCGCCCTTCTGCATGAAAGGCAAATGCCTTACCTCCATGCTATCTCTCCAGCCCCTCCCTTTTCTTTTTGTATAAACTGGTGGGCTGGGATCACAGATAGCAGAGCCACCAGGATTGAACCCCAGGGACTGGCTCTCATGACCACATGCTTGCAAGACAAGTGTTCCAAGTCCCTATTTATTTCCCCAAGCCCAAAGAAAGCTCTGAACTTGAGCCCTTGGCCTGGTCAACGGAATATTCTTTCCCTGTGAAAAACAGACTGCTGACAAGAAAGCCTCAGAAAATGATTGTCTGCCGAATCCCTCTGAAAAACTTGTCTTTTTACCAATTCTGAACAACAGCTGTCTGGGTTTTTTTTGTTTGTTTGTTTGTTTTGTTTCGTTTTGGGGGCCACACCTGGCAGTACTCAGGGGTTACTCCTGGCTCTGCACTTGGAAATTGCTTATGGCAGGCTTGGGGACCATATGGATGTCGGGAATTGAACCTGTGTCTGTCCTGGGTTGGCTAAAAGCAAGGCAAAAGCCCTACCACTGTGCTATTGCTCTGCCCCCCAAACAACAGCTTTCTAAAGTGAAGTCAGAAAAAGATAGGCTGTGGGGAGTTTTCAAAGCAGAAAGAATAAAAAACGCATGGGGAAGAGAAATCAGAAGCCAATACAGGGCTGAGTTGGACCTGGGTTGGACTCGGGTTTGATTTCTGGCATCCTATATGGTCCCCCGAGCCTGCCAGGAGCAATATCTGAGTACTAAGCAAGGAGTAACCCCTGAGTACTCTTGTCTTGGGTTGTGGCCCCAAAACAAAACAAAATTAAAAAAAAAGCCAATGCAATGTAAAGTTTCATCAAGAACAACAACAAAAAAAAAAGATTTGGAAATAAACAGCCCAAGGATCATAGCAGAGAAGACTGATATAAAAGAGTGAAGAGGGTAGGATGGAGGGAGAAGAATAAACAAGAGGTTAAATACTAAGAAAAGGACATTGGACGAGGCCACTTCTTCATGTTGACAGCAAAGCATACTTTCAATATTTAAGATCAAAAGAAAGGTGCAAAGAATAGAGCCACCAGAGGGATCAGGCGAGGTCCAGTAGGGCGGGTGACCAGAGACCAGGACAAACAGAGGGAGGCCTTGCAAACAGACCTGACTCCCACCAGCACCACCTCTGATGGCAGAAACAAACCTGTGGAAAAGCAAGATTTTGTTTTTGGTTTTCTTTGTTTGTTTGCTTTTTGAGTACAAAATGATTTTCTGTTTATTTGGTTAGTTGGGTTTTTGTTTTGTTTTGTTGTTTTAACAACATGGACTCCAACCATGGCCCTGTCCACGGAGAGCTGTCCAAGGTGCTGGATTGCTGGGGCTTGGTCTCTATCTTCTGCTTGCCAAAAACCCCAAACAAACAATAAAAACAAAAACAAACAAACTAACAAAAAATTCTCTAGATTTTATTCCTCTTTTCAGTCCACTGGTTGCATTTTTATATGCATTTCCATGGCTCAACAGTAGTTTTAAAAGTGCTGAAAACCTGCAAACCAGCATATGGACTACACACTGACAACCACAGGTCCAGATCCATGCCTGCTTGCCCTCAGCTTCTCTGTCATTTCCCTCTGCTCTTGTGTGGGAGTATATTCTAATGAGAGCTATTTGGTGACAACCTCCTCTGCCTGTCCCACTTTAAGTGGAAAGGTTGGACTTGGTTCTTGGTGCTGAGAGGCAGGAAGCTAAGGTTCTACCATGGAACTTTTGCACCCTCATCAGCCCAGCTGGTGCCCCAAGGCCTTCCCCAGGAGCAGCTGTGTTCCACCAACCTACCGTGGAATGCTGGTATGCAGAACCCAAGCAAGCTGAGTTGGCAGTGTCCATGGTGTACACAGGGGCGCCAAACACATCTGCCAGCACCTAGGTGAAGCCTCATCCCCCACCCTTTCTCCCTAGGTAACTTGACCTTACCTGCAAGACTCCGCCCATTCCTGGGAGGGGTCTTGGAAAAGATAGATAAGGCCTTTGACCCAGGGGATTAGGACTTTTTGGTCTTTGGCCAGCATGGAGGTCAAATGGAAGATGGCTGAAAGGAGTTAAGATGCAGGGCTAGCTAAGAATAGCAAATGCTTAAAAGGTTATGATATAGGCCACACTTGTGGTGGATAGGGTATGAATAAAGTTGATGCTTCCTGATGCCTGTCTCTGGATGAGTCTGATTCCGCCGTTCACCTAAACCTGGGACCCGCCAGCTGAATGGGGATTAAATAATTAACCATCGTTAATTATTTAATGCTACACCTAGGAAGGACATAGGAGGCTCAGCAGTGCTGAGTGGTTCCCCTAGAGGAAATGGCAATCCATTGGCCAGGTATTCTTTCCTCCAGTCTTCTGGTGCTTTCTGTTCTGCCTCTATTTTAGGGATAGTTCACTTGACAAAGCCACCCTGGTGATGACAGGGGCAGGAGGACCTGGGGCATACTTCAAGAGGATGGTCAGGGCTTTCCAGTTCCTTCCTGCACAGCTGAGTGATTTCCTTAACGACCAGGTGAAAGATTTACAGAGACTTCTAAGTTCAAGGTGGGTATCAGACCAACATTAACAAGCCCAAGCAGGGCTGGGGATGGTTGGTAGAGTGGGAGCACAGGCTTTGCATATAGGAGTCTTGGGTTTGAGGTTTGGCAATGCATGGCTTCCTGAACACCCCCCCACTCCACTAAAAACAAATTCAAATAAACCAAAATAAACAAGGGAATATTTTTAGGGATAAAAAGAAATTGTTTCATTTCCAGGCTAAGAAAAAGAAAAGCATAAAGGTAAGATAGAAAGTCTGACTTGGAAAGATACAGCAGGACATCAATGTTTCAATGGGTGCATGTGTGAATCTCCCCACTTGGCCTGACCACTCCTTCCCTGAAGCTGAGTACTGACCCCTACAAGTGTCAATAAACAGAGGATTCCTAACCCTGGACTGTTACTTCCAGGGCATCCTCGGCCTCCAAAGTGAATCAAGTTTATGGTATCCAGAGCTCCTGATGTCGAAGAGCAGCAGTCAAAAATAGTCCTAACCTCCTCAGTTATTTTTCCTTCTCTGCCTTCCGTGACTCCTTGACTTTCTCTCTCGGGGAACAGCCTTCAACAGAGCACTTAAGGAAGAAGTACATTTCTGGAGTTCTGCTTTTAGAGAATTTGACCAGTGGATAGGAATATCACAGCTTTAACAGCTGAAATCATTACTCAAAACAAACAAACAAACAAAAAACAAGAGGCCGGAGAGATAGCATGGAGGAAAGGCGTTTGCTTTTCATGCAAAAGGTCACTGGTTCGAATCTGGCATCCCATATGGTCCCCCAAGCTTGCCAGGAGTGATCTCTGAGCATGGAGCCAAGAGTAACCCCTGAGCGCTTCTGGGTGTGACCCAAAAACCAAAAACCAAAAAAAAAAGAAAAACTCAGGATACCCCTAACACTGGCTACCTCATGACAAGAAGGTTGGACTGTCCAACAAAAGCAGATTCATGTCACACCTGGTTACTTTTTTTTCTAAATAAAGGAAATGCAGAACATTGACAAATATGGCCACTGTCATTTTAAGACAAATGACTGGGAGAATCTGTTAGAACCCCTCCATGCTTAGGGAAAGTCCCTGAAGAACAAGAAGAGCAACTGTCAGTGGGCAGAAGGGGGGTGTCATGAGGAAGGATGGCAGTCTTCTCTTCCTGAGTGTAAACAGAACCTGCTTCCCACATGTGCTGGTTCCCAGAGTGGGAAATGGAGAAAAAAAGCAAGTGCCAGGGAAAGCATTGCCAGAGTCAGTGAGTGCATCAGAGCTGAAGTGTGCCCGCCGGACCCGAATCTTGAGGGAATTCTCAGGGCGCGTCACTTTCCACTCATCATGGTTGAGATCAGCAGGGGCAGGTTTTAGATGGAAGGCGTGAACCCAGGAAGCATGCCCTCCACCTTAACAGCAGTCGGGGTGATCAGAAGGACTACATAAGGTGCTTTCCACCTAGGCTCTAGTGTCTGCGAGCAGTGCCGTCTTACCAGGACCTGGTCTCCCAGCTTCTGGGGTTCATATGCCTGAGTTCCTTTCAGACTTGGCTTTGTAGGGCATCAATGGCGGCCAGCCGAGCTGCTACGAGAGTGGAAGGGGGAGAGAAAAACATCATAAGGCTTAGAAAGCATTTGCACTGGGGGGGGGGGGCGCCATATGGTTGCTACTGTAGGAAGACTAGGACTTTTGTTCTGGTCCTATGAGCTACTGACTCAGCTGGATCTTCAGGGTTTTCTTCTTATAGGCTGTGAATTCCACCACGAAGATAAGGAGGTTTCAGCTTTCTTTTCTTCAATCCTGCAACTTAAACAGCTGTTAGGGTGGAGAAAACAATAGAGCCCTAAACTCCAGTTGCCTTTCCTGCACTGGGTCAGACAGAGATGAAGAAATTTCATATCTAGTAATAATTGTCTTACTTTTAACATTACCAAGGGAAGCATAATTTTTGCTCTTTCCATTTACCACCCATGTTTATTAAATGTTAGGGTTGGTTTATTTTTGCTACCTGCTTTAACCTCTGGGATAGATAGGCATAATATTATCTTTAGTTGTTAACCTGGCTTATTAATTCCTGTGGCCTTTCTTTTCCCCTTATTTCCCTTATAGCTTTTCCTGATGACCATTTTGCTTCATGTTTTTCCTAGAGATTTCATCACCCTAGAAGTCATTAAAGGGAGAGTGGTTGAAGATCAATTTTCTGTAGCTACTTCAGGCTGACAGGGGACTGCAGTCTCAATCTCTAGATAGGGTGAAATCTCATATTTCCCTAAAGGAGCAGTTAACTGGTTCACTTTTGCAGTCTTAACACCTGAAAAGGATCAGATCAATTATACAGGGGAATATTACTTAACCCAATCAGGCCTTGGAGCAGTAAATAGTACAACTTGAATGG